>NW_027104371.1:5153-709101 GCF_902728285.1 Clytia hemisphaerica
GAACAATTAATTCAGATTCAAAAGACTAGATTAAGGAAAATAAAAACTACACCCTGATTATACATCAACTTACATTAATAATCCGATCTGATATTACAAAAGAACGCACCTGAAAAACCTCCTTTAAAATTTATATTCTTCAATACCCAATCCCCCTTTAAAACTAAGGATGTATTCAATGGTTTTAACAGTTTTTTTACAATTCCTTCAGTTACTATTTAAGTAATGTGCATACATAATTGTGACATAATTACAAATTACTTCTCGAGTGATTTTCTATTTGTTGTATAGAAATGTAAAGGGCCATTAGGGCATCAGAAACATTGAACCATGGATTGGTACCCATTTGAAGTTATTAATTCTTGCAAATTCTTTGAATTCCTCAGACATGGTCGGGTATATTGAATTCAGATGCTACATAGAGATCTTGTAACTCTTTCTGTTCAACATCAATGGAATAGCTTTGACTTTCTAACAGATGTGGCAATAATTGTGTCTGGCCCCTCTGTTTTCGCTGTTCGATAGTATTTGAACATTCCAATCATTCTTAATGGACTCTAGATCTTTACGAATCAAAGCCATAAAAACAAATCTGAGCATTCAACAATCACAGGATCATGTGCATATCAATCCAAATCAGTAAGGTCTTCAAAAAATCGTTTCCACCAACCAATCTTGTCTCTCTTGGGTATTGACCAATAAGCTTCAATTCTTTGGTTTTGGGGTGAAGTGATTATGCTAAATGAGTTAAGAGCTGTTTCTTCGTCAGTATCAAGATTTCTTATAGAGATATGGAATGGTTCTACCAAAGCATGTTCAGTTCCATTATCAACTTTAAGTTAATGAGGACAGCCATAGGCTGTCTATTTGCACACAACCACTGCCCTATCGGAAACACCGGAAGATATATCCAACCTAACGACTGGAGTTAGACAAGGTGGTCCAGAATCTCCTCTCTATATAATTTATTAATGGACTATGTCATGCGGTGTTCAAACACAAATGTGCTCAAAAGAATATCCAATTTGTTAAACTAAAATACAGAATACGTCCGACTGCATGCACACGTGAACAAAGAAGGTCTGGATATCAAGGTGACCATTATGTGAATTGGTCAGGATATGCTGACGATATTGAACTTTTTCTTGAATGTTCACGATCTGAAGGCCAAATATTCTCCATTCATTATTCGACAAATTTGGATTGCACATCAATATTAAAAAGGCTAAAAAAATGATTTTTAATTTCAAATATATTGAAAAAGACTTTGATTCTGTCTATCCTGAGTCTATCCTTTCTCTTGAAAATATACCAATCGAAAATGTCAAGCTGTTCAGGTATCTTGGCGATGAAGTAAAGTACGACGAGCCGTCTACGGGAGATGCCGAGATTGACCTACGAATTAATATCGCACAAGCCAAGTTTTACGAAATTATAAAGAAGCTTACAGAGTTCAAGATCCATCTAAGCACAAGAGTAATGATCTTCAACTCGAGCTGATTGTCAAGTGATCAGGGTTAATTGATGGATTCTGATAAGACGAAACTTCCAGTGAACTATTTGTGGATCTGTCACGTGATAATCTGTGAAAATAAAATATCAAAAATATATCTGTAGTATATTAATTGTGAAAGAAATGTAAGTGTTTTGATTCTTCCGATCATTTGTTGTGGTCTTTTGTGGAAACAATTTGCGAGCTGCTTAAAAGCTGTTGAATCTTTTAGAGCATATGCAAAACATATTTTTATCTAAAAGTTTGTATTATGCAAGTGGCATTTTGTCATCAAAGATAATAAACTGTCGAACGTGCGAACGTGCGAACCGCACTGGGCTCAACTTCAGCTTTCAAATCATTCGTAGGCCCAATTGTAAATTTATCTTATCCCCAGGCCCCAAAAATATATATTTTAAAAAATTGAAATAACACCCCCAGGTATTCACCCAAGGAATAAGTGTACAAAATTTCATCAAATCGGACCATTTTTGAAGTCTCCGGGCTGCCCCAAAGATTTTAGCCTCGTTTTGGCGCTGAAACTCGTCTCCAGGCCCCAACAATCAAAATTTTTTTTTAATGAAAAAGGCACCTCTATGTATTCACCCAAGGAACAAGTGTGCAAAATTTCAGGCAAATCCGATAATTTTTGAAGTCTACAGTTTTCGGACATAGAATAGCAAGAAAGATAGAAAGATGACAAGGGATTCTGGATTTAAAGACCAAAATCAGAAAAAACCAATATGTTGACAAAAATTTTAAGAAATTTGGATAGCTGTTTCTGAACCTACCTACCTTCTATTTGAGATGGACAGGTAAAAAATAACGTAGGAGAGTCTGGAGGGGAGTCTGGAATGTCCTAATAAAAAGACAAATGATTGCTTATATGATTGCTTATTATTTTCATAACCTTTAACACTTTAAGGAAATGTTCCTTTGCTTTTAGTGTTCTTCATGATCTGTTTTCCATGAAATTTCTTTTGCCCTACCCTACCTTGGATATGTAACAGGCAGTTCATATTGCTCAATTGTGCAAAATCATGGCCATTGACAGTAAAATTTCAAACAACAAGTAAATATTATGATGTTCATCTGTCCCTAGATTCCAATCTTACCTCATACTCAAAAGCCTCACCAGAGAGGTGAATTATTTAGTTCAAACCATTCAGTCCAAAACTTACTTTTTAATTCAGCTTGGCTAGACTCTTCTTGACAGAACCTTCTTCTGAACTCAGCCATCGTAGAAAGATAAAGTTAAAATGTGAGTCAGAGAGAATTTTTTCTACTAACCGCGTCCCATAGAACAGATGTCATTGGCTGAAAATGACGTAATCTTTCAACTAACCAATCAATTATCGCCATTCTAGCCCGTGTTTTCTTATGAAAATAGAAGACAACAGGCTTGATACTAATCCGAAACGGAAAATCGGGAAATTAGTCTGTCTTTCTTTCATCTTTCTTTCCTCTGGTCTACAAGATTTCTACTCAAATCGATTTTAATGCATCGAGAGCGCTAGACAATATTACTGCGACGATCTTGCTTACAAAATGAAAAAACTTCTAATTTCTAGATTCTCATTATGTTATTACGTTATGGGAATCACTTGAATTTCAAATAGAAGTCACCTACACATCTAAAGAAATCAGTAATTCTATTTATTTTCAAGCTCCAGGGCATAAAAACTAGGGTACTCCAACAGGTACACCAATGGAGTAATCCATGGATTGGATCCATGTTTTCCACTGACCCAATTATTTCAGACATCTTCATGAAAAGATTTGAATTGGGATATGATTGAAACTGCTTCATATCAAGTGTCATAATAATTAAAAACTTTTTCTTTGCTCTCAGAAATTTTCATCATAAAAAAAGTCCTTACAAAAGCCATGGAACTCCTAAGTGACATCTAATTTAAAGGGAAATCAGATATTTTTTTATCTTTGATTTTGAAATCATTAACTTTTGCTTGACAATAGAAATTCAGTGTAAAGATTGTTAGAGACTCATTTTAGAAATTTCAAAATAAATCAACATAAAAGGGCTTGCGGAACGAGCGTTCTGTTTTCGTAAAGCGAAGAAATTTCAAAATGTATAAGAAATCGACGACTCCATTATTAATACAGAATTTAAAAAACAAACTAATAAGACCTCCAATTTTTTTTCAAATTTTGCTATCAAAGTTTGAGTTTTTTTTTGTCGCTCTTGTTGTTATCAAAGAAATTCATTAAAATAATCTATTGTCAATTTCATGAACAAATTTTATGACTCAAAGTAATTAAGAAAATCATTAAAAAAGAAAAACATTCGAACGTTCGTTTATGAGAGTGTTATAAGTGAAACGTTTGACTATTGACATAATTAACGTTTTTCTTTGCCTCTAGGTATATAATAAAATATATATTCAATAGGTTTTCGTTGGTTATTGGATTTATTAACCCTCGGTGATGTATTTAATTTGTATAATTAAATAGATTCGGCAAGCTTTAAACTATTTAAATAACAATATCCTTTAGAAATAGAAATTAGGGTAAGCATTTATTTTATTATTATTGATTCCCTTTATTCACTGAAATTATTCATTTGTAACTTATTCATATCATAATTATAGTTCAGAAAATAATTCATGAAAATTATAAAGTGTTTTGGAAATCAAACTCTCTCGCCCCAGTCAATATTTTTTCGACACCGAACATAGCAAAACAATGAAAATAACAGCACCAGACAACATAATGTCAATGTTTTTTAGATTTTTTTTTTCAATCAGGCAAATGCTTGCATTTGCACGCGGTGTGCATTTGCAACGGTTTTTCTCTGACCCTGTGCAAATGAGCTAGAACTCGTTAGGCAAATACGCCAATTTTTGCTTTGAAAACTGAAAACGGGGGAATGAAGGTAAAAATGGGACTTTCATTTTATATTTACAAGATTCTTCATTTGTTAATAAAGGATTTTGTCTATTGAAAAAAAATTCCATCTATTCAATCACTGCTCAGTAAATTTGCAAAGAGTTTCCGCGTTACTTTTGTTTTGGATCCGTTGCATTTGCAACGTATCGAACCCTGTGCAAATGCAAGGATTTGCCTAACTGCCCTTCAATAATGTCTGTTACTGAATACTTTTCTCCACCAGCAAAACAGCAGACAACAATTCAGTGCATTGACAGAAAACTTTTCGCCACTGCCGACAAAACACCGCCTGGACAGTCCGGTGCATTGTTTCAGGGTCGTTAAAACAAGCGGAAATTTACTCTGAAGTAGTACCATATTTTTAAAAAATTTAACTAGTTCTAGCTGACAGGGACAACATTTTACAAAGGTCGTTATAATAAATTGCTTGCATCCAGGCTGACCCAGCCTCAGATTCAGCCTAACGAAAACTAAGATAGTTTTTAGGACAGTTACGGCTTTAATATTTTAATTATCGTTCAATTATTTTGAAAAGTTTTAATAAAAAAGATTGAACAGGTCCAAAAGTAAGTCACCCTTCAGTCAAGGAACTATTCTGGCAAACTCTCAGTGAAATTTGAGACCCTTCCAACTTCGAAAAATAAATTATGAAGTAAGAATTCAGAGTGCGACACCGTTAAAAAATCTGTCAATTTGGGTCCTCTTTGTCGACTCATAACAAAAAACAGAGAACTGAAGACCTAGTGAAACCAATGATTTTTCACTCACCTGGCATGTCTTTGATATCCTCCAAAAAAAACTGGGTGTCCAAATTGCTCCATTTTTTAAATCTCAGCCATCTTCCAAGTGCTTTATTTTCAACCAAATCAAGTATAGTGCCAAAAATATTCAAGTTCTGCAGCTGTATAAGTTAATCAAGAAAATTTTTTTTGAGTCTGTCAGAGGGAAGGTTTCCTCGAAGCCTCCACAAGTTGATATCCACCGCTCGCTTCTTGCAATGCTTGAAAACTGAGAGGGTTCAAAGTGCATTTTCATGACTTTCTCTCGGGCGATCACGTTTTTTTATTATAACGACCTTTGTAAAATGTTGTCCCTGTCAGCTAGAACTAGTTAAATTTTTTAAAAATATGGTACTACTTCAGAGTAAATTTCCGCTTGTTTTAACGACCCTGAAACAATGCACCGGACTGTCCAGGCGGTGTTTTGTCGGCAGTGGCGAAAAGTTTTCTGTCAATGCACTGAATTGTTGTCTGCTGTTTTGCTGGTGGAGAAAAGTATTCAGTAACAGACATTATTGAAGGGCAGTTAGGCAAATCCTTGCATTTGCACAGGGTTCGATACGTTGCAAATGCAACGGATCCAAAACAAAAGTAACGCGGAAACTCTTTGCAAATTTACTGAGCAGTGATTGAATAGATGAAATTTTTTTCAATAGACAAAATCCTTTATTAACAAATGAAGAATCTTGTAAATATAAAATGAAAGTCCCATTTTTACCTTCATTCCCCCGTTTTCAGTTTTCAAAGCAAAAATTGGCGTATTTGCCTAACGAGTTCTAGCTCATTTGCACAGGGTCAGAGAAAAACCGTTGCAAATGCACACCGCGTGCAAATGCAAGCATTTGCCTGATTGAAAAAAAAAATCTAAAAAACATTGACATTATGTTGTCTGGTGCTGTTATTTTCATTGTTTTGCTATGTTCGGTGTCGAAAAAATATTGACTGGGGCGAGAGAGTTTGATTTCCAAAACACTTTATAATTTTCATGAATTATTTTCTGAACTATAATTATGATATGAATAAGTTACAAATGAATAATTTCAGTGAATAAAGGGAATCAATAATAATAAAATAAATGCTTACCCTAATTTCTATTTCTAAAGGATATTGTTATTTAAATAGTTTAAAGCTTGCCGAATCTATTTAATTATACAAATTAAATACATCACCGAGGGTTAATAAATCCAATAACCAACGAAAACCTATTGAATATATATTTTTATTATATACCTAGAGGCAAAGAAAAAACGTTAATTATGTCAATAGTCAAACGTTTCACTTATAACACTCTCATAAACGAACGTTCGAATGTTTTTCTTTTTTAATGATTTTCTTAATTACTTTGAGTCATAAAATTTGTTCATGAAATTGACAATAGATTATTTTAATGAATTTCTTTGATAACAACAAGAGCGACAAAAAAAAACTCAAACTTTGATAGCAAAATTTGAAAAAAAATTGGAGGTCTTATTAGTTTGTTTTTTAAATTCTGTATTAATAATGGAGTCGTCGATTTCTTATACATTTTGAAATTTCTTCGCTTTACGAAAACAGAACGCTCGTTCCGCAAGCCCTTTTATGTTGATTTATTTTGAAATTTCTAAAAATGAGTCTCTAACAATCTTTACACTGAATTTCTATTGTCAAGCAAAAGTTAATGATTTCAAAATCAAAGATAAAAAAATATCTGATTTCCCTTTAAATTAGATGTCACTTAGGAGTTCCATGGCTTTTGTAAGGACTTTTTTATGATGAAAATTTCTGAGAGCAAAGAAAAAGTTTTTAATTATTATGACACTTGATATGAAGCAGTTTCAATCATATCCCAATTCAAATCTTTTCATGAAGATGTCTGAAATAATTGGGTCAGTGGAAAACATGGATCCAATCCATGGATTACTCCATTGGTGTACCTGTTGGAGTACCCTAGTTTTTATGCCCTGGAGCTTGAAAATAATAGAATTACTGATTTCTTTAGATGTGTAGGTGACTTCTATTTGAAATTCAAGTGATTCCATAACGTAATAACACAATGAGAATCTAGAAATTAGAAGTTTTTCATTTTGTAAGCAAGATCGTCGCAGTAATATTGTCTAGCGCTCTCGATGCATTAAAATCGATTTGAGTAGAAATCTTGTAGACCAGAGGAAAGAAAGATGAAAGAAAGACAGACTAATTTCCCGATTTTCCGTTTCGGATTAGTATCAAGCCTGTTGTCTTCTATTTTCATAAGAAAACACGGGCTAGAATGGCGATAATTGATTGGTTAGTTGAAAGATTACGTCATTTTCAGCCAATGACATCTGTTCTATGGGACGCGGTTAGTAGAAAAAATTCTCTGACTCACATTTTAACTTTATCTTTCTACGATGGCTGAGTTCAGAAGAAGGTTCTGTCAAGAAGAGTCTAGCCAAGCTGAATTAAAAAGTAAGTTTTGGACTGAATGGTTTGAACTAAATAATTCACCTCTCTGGTGAGGCTTTTGAGTATGAGGTAAGATTGGAATCTAGGGACAGATGAACATCATAATATTTACTTGTTGTTTGAAATTTTACTGTCAATGGCCATGATTTGCACAATTTGAGCAATATGAACTGCCTGTTACATATCCAAGGTAGGGTAGGGCAAAAGAAATTTCATGGAAAACAGATCATGAAGAACACTAAAAGCAAAGGAACATTTCCTTAAAGTGTTAAAGGTTATGAAAATAATAAGCAATCATATAAGCAATCATTTGTCTTTTTATTAGGACATTCCAGACTCCCCTCCAGACTCTCCTACGTTATTTTTTACCTGTCCATCTCAAAATAGAAGGTAGGTAGGTTCAGAACAGCTATCCAAATTTCTTAAAATTTTTGTCAACATATTGGTTTTTCTGATTTTGGTCTTTAAATCCAGAATCCCTTGTCATCTTTCTATCTTTCTTGCTATTCTATGTCCGAAAACTGTAGACTTCAAAAATTATCGGATTTGCCTGAAATTTTGCACACTTGTTCCTTGGGTGAATACATAGAGGTGCCTTTTTCATTAAAAAAAAAATTTTGATTGTTGGGGCCTGGAGACGAGTTTCAGCGCCAAAACGAGGCTAAAATCTTTGGGGCAGCCCGGAGACTTCAAAAATGGTCCGATTTGGATGAAATTTTGTACACTTATTCCTTGGGTGAATACCTGGGGGTGTTATTTCAATTTTTAAAATATATATATTTTTGGGGCCTGGGGATAAGATAAATTTACAATTGGGCCTACGAATGATTTGAAAGCTGAAGTTGAGCCCAGTGCGGTTCGCACGTTCGCACGTTCGCACGTTCGACAGTTTATTATCTTTGATGACAAAATGCCACTTGCATAATACAAACTTTTAGATAAAAATATGTTTTGCATATGCTCTAAAAGATTCAACAGCTTTTAAGCAGCTCGCAAATTGTTTCCACAAAAGACCACAACAAATGATCGGAAGAATCAAAACACTTTACATTTCTTTCACAATTAATATACTACAGATATATTTTTGATATTTTATTTTCACAGATTATCACGTGACAGATCCACAAATAGTTCACTGGAAGTTTCGTCTTATCAGAATCCATCAATTAACCCTGATCACTTGACAATCAGCTCGAGTTGAAGATCATTACTCTTGTGCTTAGATGGATCTTGAACTCTGTAAGCTTCTTTATAATTTCGTAAAACTTGGCTTGTGCGATATTAATTCGTAGGTCAATCTCGGCATCTCCCGTAGACGGCTCGTCGTACTTTACTTCATCGCCAAGATACCTGAACAGCTTGACATTTTCGATTGGTATATTTTCAAGAGAAAGGATAGACTCAGGATAGACAGAATCAAAGTCTTTTTCAATATATTTGAAATTAAAAATCATTTTTTTAGCCTTTTTAATATTGATGTGCAATCCAAATTTGTCGAATAATGAATGGAGAATATTTGGCCTTTTCAAGATCGTGAACATTTCAAGAAAAAGTTCAATATCGTCAGCATATCCTGACCAATTCACATAATGGTCACCTTGATATCCAGACCTTCTTTGTTCACGTGTGCATGCAGTCGGACGTATTCTGTATTTTAGTTTAACAAATTGGATATTCTTTTGAGCACATTTGTGTTTGAACACCCGCATGACATAGTCCATTAATAAATTATAGAGAGGAGATTCTGGACCACCTTGTCTAACTCCAGTCGTTAGGTTGGATATATCTTCCGGTGTTTCCGATAGGGCAGTGGTTGTGTGCAAATAGACAGCCTATGGCTGTCCTCATTAACTTAAAGTTGATAATGGAACTGAACATGCTTTGGTAGAACCATTCCATATCTCTATAAGAAATCTTGATACTGACGAAGAAACAGCTCTTAACTCATTTAGCATAATCACTTCACCCCAAAACCAAAGAATTGAAGCTTATTGGTCAATACCCAAGAGAGACAAGATTGGTTGGTGGAAACGATTTTTTGAAGACCTTACTGATTTGGATTGATATGCACATGATCCTGTGATTGTTGAATGCATCAGATTTTGTTTTATGGCTTTGATTCGTAAAGATCTAGAGTCCATTAAGAATGATTGGAATGTTCAAATAATATCGAACAGCGAAAACAGAGGGGCCAGACACAATTATTTGCCACATCTGTTAGAAAGTCAAAGCTATTCCATTGATGTTGAACAGAAAGAGTTACAAGATCTCTATGTAGCATCTGAATTCAATATACCCGACATGTCTGAGGAATTCAAAGAATTTGCAAGAATTACAATA
The DNA here is from genome assembly GCF_902728285.1 of Clytia hemisphaerica. NCBI lineage: Eukaryota > Metazoa > Cnidaria > Hydrozoa > Leptothecata > Clytiidae > Clytia > Clytia hemisphaerica. Next base: position 15,096 of record NW_027104371.1, read on the forward strand.
ACTTCAAATGGGTACCAATCCATGCGTTACAATGTTTCTGATGCCCTAGATGCCCTTTACATATTTCTATTACAACAAATAGAAAATCACTCTTGAGAAGTACTTTTGATAATTATGTCAACAATTATGTATGCACATTACTTAAATAGTAACTGAAGGAATTGTAAAAAAACTGTTAAAACACATTGAATAACATCCTTAGTTTTAAAGGGGGAGATTTGGGTATTGAAGAATATAATATTTCTAAAGGAAGTTTTTTCAGGTGCGTTCTATTTGTATATATCAGATACTGATTATTAACTGTAAGTTGATGTATAATCAGAGGTGTAGTGTTTTAATTTTCCTTAATCTAGTCTTTTGAATCTGAATCTAATTGTTCAATGTTCAGCTCAAAATTACATTCCAAAATTGTGTATGTCCCTTTTAAACCAAGCTAAAAGTTTCCATCTGTTTAGCACTGTTTTTCAACCGGCTGTTTGTCTTTCAGTTTGAATCATCTCTGTTTTGGAATGTGACCTAAACCCTTTTTATGCATAATGATGCGTCGGGGTTAATTTCTTTTACTTGGATATCAAGAATAATTTCTCTGATTTTATTCCTTTCTACTTACAGTTGCATTTTTATCTTTTTTATTTCATTCCTCTCAGTTAAAAAAAAATGGAAAACGTGATCAGAAAATTAATTCAATAATAAATTAATAAAGATTCATTGCAAGCCTCTGAAACCTCTCAAAGTTCATCTCAAAGTTCAACATCTCAAAATTCATCTCAAGACTCATCTCGAACAAAAAAAGCATAAAACCGAAGGAAGATTAACTAATCTTTCAAACAAAATTCGACGCCAATCACCAAATGATACTGATGAAGAAGTGAAGACGAAGGGTATCCAGATAAAGTGGAAAAGGTTTTTTCCAAATCTCCTTCAAGACAAAATCGTACCGGCAGACAGTGGTGGTGGGTTACGGTTGATTGAAGTACCTTATAACGTTCCATATTCGTTCAAAGATCTCTTACATGCAGCTACATTGAAATACTTCAATAAAAACTCATTAAATTCTTTGGGGAGGCACCACATCAATGTATCTTAACGATGGAAATGGCCGACGGACGCGTAATTGATTCTGAGGAAGATCTTTGGCAATTTATCCGTGTAAATAGACTGGTCATATCAAAAACCACTTTTATCTTCCACACTAAAATAAACTCTGATGTTTTATTTGACACAACATGTGTTGTATGCCAACAAAGTGATTACTCCCTGCGGAACATGTATGTTCTGTGAACAAGGCTATCGACTTCCAAACATTCCAATCGGACCTGCTTTACCAGCCAATTCAGCTCGACCTGCTTTACCAGACAACTTAGCTGAACAACCAGTTTTACCAGACAACTCAGCTATACAACCAGTTTTACCAGCTACAGCAGCTGAACAACCAGTTTTACTAGACAACCCACCATAACCGTTTTTACCAGGTGATTCAGTTGAGCCTCTTGTATCATTAAGGGCCAAAATCAACCGCGGCCGGGTGTTAGATGATGCGTCTTTTCAGGCATACACCGGTAAGTTATAATTTCTGTTAACCTGTTATTTTATCTTATTACAATAGAGGTCTTTGGTAAACAAAACAACTTTTGGACTTACTTGGTGTTTTATAAATCAACCTATGGTCATTCGTCTGTTTGTTCAATTTTTTTCTCAAGATCGTGTCATTAGTTTTTTCAGATTTTTGCAAAATGATACAAAATGGCAATGACCAAAATGTGATGGAGCTGGATTTTCTCGAGATTCCATCATTAGTCTTTTTCTAACCTTTTGCACATAGATGTCATTTTGCACGTAGATGTCGCTTGTTTTTTCTGCATTTTGATTTTTTTTCGAATTTATTTATTTATTCAAAATCAAAAAGATTTCGCTCATAGATCTATTTTTTTAACTTGCACAAAATCGCTATCTTCTTATTAATTCAGATTCTATCAATAGTTATAGTCTTTCGTTTTCACTGTATATTTTTTCAACTTAGCGTTTTACTTTTTTGACTTAAGACCCTTGTTTAGAAATACCGTGAACACTGGACAGCCAGAGAAAAACCAGATGTCCAGGAATTTCGCAAAAACCACTTTTTCCGAATTTCACAGCCCATAGAAACTGTTTCAGAGCAAATTTGGATAGATTTTCAGAAATTTTTGATTTTCCTATCTTTCCAATCAACAATGATCAAAACAATCTGCAGTGGAAATAAAAGAGGCTGTAATTTTTCATAGCATTTGAATAAGATTGCGATTTTGTGCTTGTTGAAAAGGTATTTATTAGTGGGATAATACCAAATAAAAATAATTCAAACAAGTTCGAAAATGAAGATGAAAATTGAAGAAGAAAGAAGTCAAACCTTTTTCACTGTGGTGATTCTTTGTTCTTAGAAAATCGTCACTGTGAAAAAATTGTTCAAAATGTTTATTCATTCAAAAGATATAAATTAAAGTTTATGGCTGACTGACTGAATTCCTTAAAATGTTGGCTTTTTGGTCACTTTTTGAGGGGTAAATTTTGACAAATCAACGGAGTGCTTACTGCAACGTCAGGTTATTTTTAGAAATGCCGTGGATATAACACCGTCCGCGCGGAATGGCTACTTCCACGTCGGGTTGGGAAATTCCCGTTAAACTTAAACTATGAATAATTTGAAATCAGTGTTGGGAAGCTGCGGTGGCCGAGTGGTTAAAGTGGTGTTGCTAGTAGTGTTGCTGTTTTTGCATGTATGAGTTCGAGCCCCAAAGAAGTCCAAAGTTTAAAAAAAGCCAGAAAAAATCGTATTACCCGGGAGGGGAGTTTGATTTGATGAAAGCATGGATGATGGGTGCATGGAGAATAAGGAATGAAGGTTTAGAAGTCACAGCACAGCTGTCAGCCTTTTGACACTTTGGCCATTGCTTTATTCATTTCTCTTCATTCTTCATTGACAATCCAATTATCAACAACTTTTAAGACAGGCAAGATCGAGGTAGCTATATGTGAGGAGGCTAAATAACAGACTCGGTTTGAGATTATATCTTGTAGGTTATATTGATGTTATTTGTCTTATGCTATATATCTTGTACATCGTGTATTATCTAGGTCCTGTATAATGTTATATGTTACTTGCATATTATATTTGTATTACATATTATATATAGCTAGTTTGCCATCTTCCCTGACAGTAGAGATCATTGTTTGTATTTGAGGCTAGTCTAGATCTCTACTGGCCCCCAGTGCACTTCATCTTTGAGTTCCTTGCTGGGAGAATGGGCCGAGTGAGCTCTCCTCCTTTGGTCCATGTGGTTTTGAGAGTCCATTCTCTCCAGCAAGGGCAGTTGAACCTTGACCATCAACCAAGAAGCAGCATGTGATGAGAGATAAAGTCTTCATACTTTTCTCCTTTGATTGACTAGATATCTCCAAACTCTTAAGTGACTAGAGGGATTTATTATAAGGCATAGTTTGTCTGAAGTCAATATTAAACATGAACCAAACATCACATGTAGTCATTTCATCTTGACCCAATAACCCACTTTCTCACATTGGTGGCCAGTGTTGGGGGTTCATGCTTCTACAGGCTCCTCAAATCATCGGCTTCGAGCAGTAAGATCAATATCAAGCCTTGTGAACAAGATTACCATGCCACTATCCTTCCAAGACAACGCTGGTGCAACACAAGTTTGGTCGTGAGATGGTGCAGGCGGACTGACTGGTCTACGAGCTGAGCTGGGTGTTGGCTGAGCTGAGTTTTCGAGGGGTTGTTGAATGAATCATTGTCCTCTAGTGAAATCCTGACAGTACCTATATGGTAAGAAATTTCAAAAATCAGCTCGAATGATCTCAACGTTTGGTATTTTTCACATTTTTCTACGGCCCTGGGGTAGATTGTTGATCCCCCAGGGGACCAATCCGCAATTGGAAAGCTGTTCCTGGGACAGAATTGTAAAGTTTGAACATCACAGGCAAAAGTCATGCATTGAATATAAGTAAAAAGAATCGCATTAAAAACAGAACACTTTTTCAAACTAATCTCTATTAGCAAGGGTTAGAGAAAGATATTCGTATGAAAAATGTTGAAGTATTCACAAACTTACTCAATTAAAATCTTTGAGAATTCACATTTGGTTTTTGGAATGTGTGTACACTCCGTCGCTGTCTGCAGGCAAAGAAAGATCAACAGTGGTTTCGGAATATTACTAAAAATCGTTTTCCTAATTCACTGAATACGCGAAAAACGAAAGTGAAAGTGGTACGATTTTCGAATTAAAAATGGTAGACAATGTAGTGGAAAGGTTGTTTATAAACAACAACACACAAATTGAAGTCACACAAATGAGTTTTATGAACTGTTTTGTTTTGCTTGGACAGTACTTTTATTTAAATAAATGATGCAATAAATTGATGTAAGTGTTAAAGAACTTTGAAGAAGATTTCAAGATACTAATAACACTTTTGAAAAAGGAGGAGAGAGAGACAGGACACATATACAAAACACGTGGTTTTAAAGCCCTTCTCTTACCCTGCTTTGGTAAACCCTTGAGACTAGGATTTGGATGATGAGACTGACCTGAATTAATTTTTATTAAAGCGGAAAGATCGTTAAAACATGAAACTCGGTCGACCCCTCAATCTCGCTGGTTGCTTGGAGGGGATTCATTGTCAGTCGACCCCTCAATCTTGCCGGTTGCTTGGAGGGGATTCATTTCTAAAATTAATCATTTAAATTTTTCGTTTCATGTGACAATCATCGTGCATCTCGTCATCTGGTTTATCAAAACTCCTTGCTCAAGCTCAGCCACTCAATGTTTCGTTTGGACGTTCCATAACGGTTGTTGGTATTGTTGTGCACAGACCGTGCCAGCTGAACTAGATCTTGGTTTAACGAATGAATGAACAAAGATTGGAACTTGAAAAAGTTTTCTTGTAACATTACATGCTCGATCCATATGTAGATGTCAACCCTGGTGTTTGCTGGTAATGAATATATATTCTATGAATTGTTGATCATTGTTTTTTATGTTTGGACTGTGTTTGTGACACTATGATGGGACGAATGAATTGAAATTAAAGATAAAGGATTATCACATACTTGTTATGCTATTTAAAGAACTGTCGAGTTGGGGACAACTCTGGAACAAAGAGGGGATGTATGTGAGTTCTTTCATGCCATACCATCTCAATATCATGAATAGGAAATTCTCAATAGTCATAAAGAAAAAACGGTTGTTTTTGATTTATGAATGTAATTGCTTTTCTTATTGCTTTTCTTTTTGCTAACCTTTTATCAAGTGTATATTAAATCAAAGTGCAAGATTTAAATCAAGAGTGGTATAATTTTTTAAAACACTCATCTCATTTTAATATAATTTCAGACTATTGCAAGATATTTTTGTAACTATAAAGTGAAATTTTATCCTTCATTTCTGTGTAATAATCAGCAATACAATAAAATTTAAGAATTCATTTTAAGAACAGTCTTTTTCATAATAACCATGCAATTTTAGTTGAAGCTCAAACTGTTCTGATTTTTCCACTCAGTCTCAAACTTTTCTTATTTAGTTCCTATTCTTTTGAGGTATTTTGTTTCATTTTGCCATGGCGTATTTAAACCATTAGATTTTGACCTTTTTTGACAAAAGATATACATCCCAGCCTTGGATTTTCTCTTCAAATTTGTTCTTATAAAATTGTTCGTAGGCAAAATTAGTTGGTTACGAGTACAATTATTTAAAACAAAGCATTCAAATTATTATGTGTTAATAGTGAACTCAAAAATGTCATAAAAGAATTCCTTTTTTCTGAACCGTACCATTAAGAAAAAAATGTACACTCAAAGAACCAATCAGATTCCTTTATTTTAATTAGGTTCACTATTATTATATAAACAAAGAGTTTGAGTACCGAAATGACAAATAGGTTTGATCATAATTTTTAATAAGCAAGTTGGAGCAGCTAGTGTAAGCCATGGCTAGTATAGACTTACTTTATCAGGTTGGCTTGAAAATTTACACAGGGGTGGCTTAAACTATATGATTAATTTGGTAATTTTGAAGTTCCTCTGTTGGGGATTATTTTAGACTATTCAAGATTTGATACTTCTGAAAAGTAAATCTAAATCTGGCAACTTAACTTATTTTATCAAGTATTATAATGTTCCTAGAAGCTGTTGAGAACTTAAAGCAGGCCCAGGTGACCAAATTTTCTTTTCAGGTGATCCGTTTTAGTTCTCAAAAAAGAGTTTGATAGTTGTATCATTGGATGAAGTAGTCTGCAAATACCTGGAAAGAAACGGGATATCATCATACTATTTCATGCAACCAATTCATGATATTCGTGACTTAATCCTTTATACGGAAGCAAATGAGTAAGCCCTGAACTAGGCAAAATTTACCACAAGTCTTTTGTTGGACCTACCCCGGTGGGGTGGAGGTCCTATAAATTAACCTGTGTTTGTTCGTCTGTTACCAACTTTTCTCTACCGTGAAAAGCACAGCTCAAAATCATATATTTACGCTGTGCCGACGAATCGAGATTCTATTCATCGCGCAATCAGCGAAGACAAAAGTAACCATGACGACCATCCAAGATCTTGGATGAGCGTCATAGTCGATATTTTTATTCCCGTCGTTGAAAACACAACTTACAAAAAGTCATCAATGCTTTGTAAAAAGAGTCAGTGATAGAGAATCATAACATAAAGTCTGTCTATTATTTCGATTCAATTAAAGTGACATTTCCATAATTAAAAGTTTAGTAATTACTGTTATGTATGTGGGGATCATGTAAAAGATTTCTTTCGAAATAAACTCATTTCAACTACACTTGGAGGTTTCTGGGGAATTCGTAAATAGTAAACTGCATACTGATACAGTCTGCTAGACATTAATATGGTAATATTTGCTCTTCATCTTTGATTTTTTCTACAGTGATTAGATTGACACATGCGCGATAAAATTTCTATTATTTGTCTTCAGAGGTTACTATTTTCTTAGAAAACTTAACCTCTGATACTCAGGGTAACTTTTCTCAGGATTGAATCATAGGAATCTTTTGATTTTTGGGACAAAGGTGCAAAATGGTTGTGGCCAAAATGTGACGGATCCCGATTTTCAAAAAGAAATTTTTTTGCCAAATTTGGGTCAAAAAACCTTTGCAACTTCTAAAACCACAAGAGATTCTACTAGCATCGAAAAACGAGAACTGTATACCCAAGAGGTGCAACAGCACAATGGAATAGAAAATGACAAGTACAAATCACTTGATGAATTTAGAACTAGATTTGAAAAACTGCAGCTATCAGTTTCAGGTGAATGGATTATGAGACACAGCAGAGAAAATACAATCTACTTGGAGAAAAGTGACATGACAAACATCAATTCTAAATATCAAATAATTATTGAAAGTGATTTGACATTCAATATTCTTGTTTACAATTGGTTGGTTCCTAAGAATAATAAATTACATGAGACCTTTGGTTCATCATTCAAAAATGTAACACTTTCAGTATTGGTAGGGGGGGGGTTTCACTTTTACGGTATGACGGTATTGGGCCTTTTTACCCACGGTAAATGGGTATTACGAGAAAAAAACGACGGGATTACGGTATTTCATTTTCTACCGGTATCGATAAATTGCCTGTTTGTTTTGTCGGTATTTCGATATTTTTATCAATAGAAAACGGTATTTCGGTATAAAACTATTTATCTTTTAGTTTCTTCATGAGTTTCATGCAGAAAATGTCTCAAAATAGATAAGTCTATTCCGCTATTTTAACCAGTAAAATTTTCATGCTCGATTCGCTCGCACAATCTTGGATCAATCTTTATTCGCTTATTGTCATGGTGAGGTTATTCAAAATAAGCATCTACGATATCTAAACAAATATTTTTGTTATTTTTCTGCGGGCGCATTTTTTTAATGACAACTTTTTTTATGCAAATGTTGCATCCAACGAATGAGTCTAGATAAAGTTTTCTCTGTCAGCACTAAATGATATGGTCGTCTCTCCGTATTCACTTATATTGCTATTACAATAAAATACACTGATACTGCAGTAACTTAGAGACAGTAAAGGCAGTATTTACTCCTTCAATAATTAGTAAAAGTAGGTAGTTCTAAAAACATCTTGTGCAGCATCGAACGATTAAAAAATAATTCACATCATGATGCACATGATGCATTTTCAGGCAATCTAGGCATTCTAAATTTTAAATTTTTTCTTGAGCGAAAATCTTGGAACACTGCACCGGGTACGGTTGGTACGTCGCTTGCCGTACCATATTTTTACCAACAAATGGTCAGTATTAAATAAAATCAAAAATTGTGTGACTAAACAAGGCATACTTGGCTAACAATAGCGTATTAAGGCCGTTTTTCAATAACAAAGGAAGAGCGAAAATTGTCGAAAATTTTTCGCGCTCGCTTCGCTAGCGTTCTTATTTTCCATTTATTTTCTTTCCTCCGATAGGGGGGGTTAAACTTTAGAATTCCCGTCCTCTAGTTGCACCACAGCACCACCTCTATGAAGCCTGTGTTGAAGTCTACGGCTTCTCAGACCATGATTGGCCCAAACCTCGATTTTAACAAGCAAGTAACTTTGGCACGGCAGACCTAAAATATTGCTTTATGAAAGCTCAAATAGCTGTAAAAGAGGCCTTAAAAAGTCGACGATATCGAGAATAAGGTCACAAAACTAGCAAAAAACTTTACATATTAGCGAAAATGTTTGGTATAAGAATAGGTCAATCTGTTTAAAAAGACCATAAAAAGGTTAAATTTAGCCCAATAAGGTCACCATCGTTTAACCAAAGATGTAAAAGCAAAATTGTTGTGTGAACGTGAACTTTTTTTTCGCGCTTAAATACGTGAATTAGAATTGGCAACAATTTGTGCGTGAATACCTGAGTTGGGGATTGACTGGGGGGGGCCTCATAAAGTACAAGACTTGTTTGTACAGTTTCTAATTTGTTACTACACAGTAGATTTGATAACTGAAAATTCATTATTTTCGAAAAAAAACATAAACATAATATCGGTATCGGTAAGACCCCTGAAACCTCCCCTTGGTAAATGCTTTGGAGAAAATGTTAATTTGCGAGGGAGTTTCTTATCAAACTGACGTTATTCTTTCACATACTGTTACACAAATTTATACCGTTAATTCTAACTTAGATCCTATCAAATCAAAAACTTTTTTGCGACCAAAAGAGTGTCTGATCTTAGATACTACCGAAAAGTGTGCTGTCTGCATTAAGAAGGGAGCTTCTCATTCTCAGTATCTTAAACGCAAATCCGAAAGACTTACTGAACCTGCTAAATTACAAGCCCCAATAAGTTCAACCTCTTCAGCACGTCTAAAGCTGACTATGCAAGGATATCGTATTGAAAACACATAATTTAAAATCGAAATTGAAACTTTACGTAAAAAATTACAACATGAATTCCAAACAAAGTCTATTCAGTGTGATGGTATAGAAAATAGTGATATTGTTTCAATTATGTCTCGTGCTGACCCCAGCAGAGTATCACCATTCATGGAGTTATTTTGGGAGGAACAACAAAAGTATTTGAAAACTTCCTCTAAAAGTGTTCGGTATCACCCTATGGTCATTCGCTACTGCCTATCGTTAGTTGCAAAATCATCATCAGCATATGATGATTTGCGGTACAATGAGAAGGATGGTACAGGTGTCTTGATCTTACCTAGCCAGAGAAGATTACAAAATTACCGGAATTATATAAAACCTCACCGTGGTTTCAACAAGGGTATTATTCAAGAACTCAAAACGAAAATGAAACATTTTAGAGCGTTATGTTGTTCTTTTACTTGACGAGATGAAGGTTCATGAAAATCTTGTATGGGATAAACATACTGGTGAGCTCATCGGGTATGTTGATCTGGGTGATCCAGCTTGGAGATATGCCACATTGCAAAAAGTTCGAGAACCGATCAGATCATCTACTGGGGAGCGTTTAACTTGGTTGAAGGGTGAATTTCTCAGCTATTTGACAGTTGGTTGAATTCAATTCAATCTCGGCCAGGCAATTATAACAAAACTGCTTGTAAGAAAATGTTTATTTCTTCCTAAACGTACGAAGGCATCAAGATTACTGTCTACTCTCTTGTTGGATGTGTTGAGTTTCTTCTCGATAACCATATTTGTAGCTATATTCTTTCCGAAAGGTTTTGGCAAGATCCTCTTGAAAACTATTTTGGAAGACAACGATCAACGTTATCTCGTAAATATAACCTATTAAGACGTGATGTTGCTCAAAATGATAGCTCAATCAGAAATTCGAAAGTTTTCAATCATATTTCTGCTAGTAATGTCAGTAACACAGCCTCTCTTGAAATCAGTAACGAACCAATACATGCTCGAAAAGCAAGGAAGTAGCAATGTTACAAACTTCTGAATGTTTTTATTACAAGGTGGATAATATTCTATTTGTATTTTATGAAGTTTTTGTTAGACTATTCTCTGTCTTCCTTGCAAATTTTCCCTTCGTTTTGAATTTGATTTTTTGGTTTGTTCTCTTTTTGATGATGGAGAATTAGAAACTAAACATCGCGCAACTTTACAGAGATAAAAATGATTTCTCAAAATTTTTTTAATTTGTTTCTCTTATCTCCCCAGTAGGCGGCTCACATAATGAAGATCGGAATTTGAGGGATCTCAAAATCAAAACAAACCAGGAGAAATTTGCAAAAAAGAAATTTCTGTCAGTTTTTATCGAAAGTGCTCATATATCAAACTTTCAAAATATTTTATTTACCAAAGGTTTTAAAGAAGACTGAGGGAAACATCCCTTTCTATTTCTACAGATAATACCAAATTTGAATGAGTGTTGATTTTGTTAAAAAAAACAGTTTTCAAGAACGATAAATAGAATAGATTTGTATTTTGAGGATTAAATTCGATTCCTTTTGATTTTTTTGCTTCTTTTTGACTTATTTAAATGTCTTAACAATATAAGCTCTAAGTTTATTGTTACATGTTATATACTTTCCAAAAATAATTATGAGTACACGTTGTGGTATAGGTAGTTTAAAATCAAAGTTTGTACTCTGAATTCATATAAACAGGAGAGAACAAATGTCAAAAATAAAACAAAAAATATTAGTATCTTTAGTCGTTTAGATCCCTTCGCAGCTGGTAGTAAATTTTTGAATCACTTTCGAACAATTATTCAAAGATGTTCTGTGTTACTTTTAGTTCACTGGTTCAAATTGTTTGAACAGTTTTCAGTCATTGAAACTGTATTTCGACTTAGCATAAAAAATCTCTGCATTCAACAGAATTAAAATAAACAATATTATTTTACGTGTGTATAGCTAGGTCAATATCTTGGGTCAAATATGAATAATACTGTAGGTTGGTCTAATCTTGTTACCCCCTGTAAAGTTTTGTCATACCAAGATTCTAGATTAGTTTAAAATTCTTACTGTAAAAGTGTATAGCTCCACAAAATTTTAAAAGAAATTTATTTTTGATCATTTTGCAGACTCGTTATTCTATAGTGACAAAATTAGACAGTGATTGACAAGATTAGGCCATAGATTCATGTAACTTAAGGGAAGAAATATTTGCGGAATATAATTTTGGGGTTTTTAATAATTCCGCCAAATTTAATTCTGCGAAACACAAATATTTTCAGGATTCAAAATAAATTACCCTGAAATTTGTATTTTTAGGGCAAAATAGGCCATTTTATGAACAAAAAATTCCCTCAACCGCAAAATTAAATTCCTGCGAAACTTCTGAATTTTGAGCTGTAAACCGCAAAATTAAATTCTGCATAAATTTCTTCCCTTAAGGTACTATTAATTTATGTTCAAATCGGTCCTTCCAGAATCTGGACATGACTCTTTAAGATCACTCCGTAATGATCCTTAACGATTGGATGCTTTTTCAATTTTATGTTTTTGCTGCTGTTGCTTTGCATAAGAAAAATATCGTAAGCGAAAATAAAAGATAAACATTTCCTCCAGAAGATACATACCAACTTCCCGCTTTATTTGAGGGTCGCAAGATTTAAAAATTGTTCCAAATTGTGATAAAACCATTGGGTCTTGTATCATCATTTCAGCCAATAGGTTCGCATCAATGTTAATAACAAAATCTTTCGTAGCTGATACAAAATAAGTTTCACAAATTTTAAAGAGAGTCACCCCACCTTTACAAACTTTCCATAAACCACCTAATAAACCATCACCTTCTTTGAACCGAAATGCATACAATAAAATTAAGCAGTCCTTCTGGTAGTCAAATGGGTCCATTTTGAATCTTACTCGCCTGTAAAATGTTCCAACAACACAACCGCTCAAATAATTTATAATGTGAAGATCTTTGTCCGTAAAATTGGTCTCTGTAAGCTCAAACTCAATTGTATTGTTCGCAAGTTTGGCTTTTGATAAGAAAGCCAAAACATGATTTGCAAGTTCATCTCCAAACATTGCTGCAAAAACCATCAAGACCAGGAAACATTGCTTCTGTAACAGTGGAGAAGAATGATTGATAGAATTTTTCAGCATCACCTTTCAATTTAAATGACACCACTAACGGTTTGATATCATCATAAAGAGTTTTACAATAAGGTGATACGTCGTGATGATTGAAACTTGATGTGATTTCGGTTGGATAACATTCATCTTTGGATAGGATAGCAAGACAGTTTCCAAGGATGGTTTTAAACTTATCCAACGTCAAGATTTCCTCTGCAGTGAGTTTTTGCACTTTTTGTTGTTGTTTGGGTTTTTGCACACTTTTCTCTGGGTGTTTACAATTAACATGGCGTGTCATCCCACGTTTTGATAAACAAACTTTTGGACAATACAAACATTTAAACGAAGTGTCTTTCTTTTCATCGATCTGCAACTCCCCAGAAGCAAGATAACTCTTCAACTCCTTATCATTAAAGTAATCAACTTCACTCTCACTGGCATCAAGTGTACTGTTCGCAGCCATCTTGAAAATTTTATGCACTCTCTGTACGGTCGTCGAAAAATACTAACATTTTTGAGAAACGGCCCGTGTTGCCAGACTAAGGTTTTTCCTATGACTATGTTTTTATAAAGAAAAGCGTTTAATAGCTTTTTTATTTAGCTATTGTATTTTGACCAGTTATGTATTGTGTGTTTCATTGTTTCAATGTTCATTGATTAGATTGATAACCAGGTAGGTCCATAAAAATTAGTTCCGTGTTACTTTGGTCCGTGTAAAAGATTGCATCATGAATACCATAAATAGATACCATAGAGGCTATTTTTCATTATCAATAGATTCGTGCCTGTTATGATATTAAGCTACCATTTTGTATACTGGTCTCGCTCACTAGGAGTGATTCCCGTTTGCCTCGATTAGTCTTGTACATACTATTTAAGCTATCATTATTTGGAATAAAACATGCATTAGACTCTAATCATAACAGTGCCTTTCTCACGCCACTAAACAATTTCGGCTACGCCAAATAGGGCCGTAAATAACAGGAAATAAAAATTGAAAACATTTGACGAGTGGATTTTTTCTGAACAAGAATCAAAAATTATTTTTTTGCACAGCGAATTGCAGGTAATTGTCATTTGAAAGAGCAAGCACTCCGCAGATTGAACAAGAAACATCAAATCCACCTGCAGATTCACCGTAACCATTAACTCCACCAGCAGAATCACTTCAACCATCAACTCCACCAGCAGAATGACCAGATTCATCAGCAGATTCCCATGAACCATCAACTCCAACAGTATATTCACCAAAACCATCAAGTCCAGCATCAGATTCACCAAAACCATCAACTCTGACACCAGCAGAATCACCAGAGCCATCAACTCCACCAGCAAGTTCACCAAAACCATCAATTCCACCAGAAAGCTCACCAGAACCGTCAATTCCACCAGTACATTTATCAAAACCTATAATTTCCCAGTGATTTTTTCTGGGGTCACATCTTGGGGCAAGCGGGTCACATCTTAGGGCAGCTTTTGGGAGTCACATCTTGGGGCAAGCGGGGTCACATCTTAGGGCAGATTTCACATTTTGGGGCAATCGGGTCACATCTTGAGGCACCAATCTACACAGCCCAGAGCAATTCTGAATCAAAAATAGGATAGTCCTCCACTTGCTGTTACATGAAAACATGAAAAAGAAGAAAACAGAGGCAAGTTCATTTTCCAAGAAAACATGGTCTGATGGTTGGTCATGATAATGCATGCAAACTTCTTCATGGACTCTGGTGTAATCTTTGGATCAAAACTCTTATTTCTGAAGTCAAATATAAAAATATGTTGAGTACGCAAACTGATCATATTTCAAAAGCTTTTTTAGGCTCATTTAATCAAGCGAACGAGGAATTATTTGGCGAAACAGCTGGTACTCAATGCAGCGTTAACTGCCTGTATGCTATTTTTTGGTCTAATTTTCGACGCGTTAATCTTTGGAAGACTACAGACCTTGACAGAATCTTAATCGAAGGAGATAAATTATACAAACAGCTTGATACAAACTCCCATCTTTCTGTTGATGAGATGCCGCGTTTCATTGAAATAAATGGTGTCATAAGTAATTTCAATGTTTTGAATTTTGCAAATGGTGAAGCGAACCTAAATAATGATTATCCTTTCCTTCAAATCCCTCTGAGTGAATCTGAAAGTCTAGAATTCAACGCCTTGATGATCATTAACGGTTTTACTATCACAATTATGAGTCGGCCTCAGGGTTACTTTATCTTTGACTGGCATAGTCGAAATGAACTCGGATTGCTTGATCCCTCAAATGGAAAATCATGTCTTTTAAAGTTTGATAACGTTTTTGAACTTGAGAAATACATCCAATTTTTTTATTTACGACAAATGGAAAAAGACAGTACTTACTTTGAGATTCAATTTATTCAAGTAAATGAACTCAAAGAAGAGCTTAAAGACATTCTCCAACGAGACTTTTCAGCATTTGTAAGAAATTATTCAAAGAAGCGCAAAAATGATGGCGTTGACGGGGGAGTTTCTAAACATCTACCAGAAATGGCGACCACGACCAGCGACGATGAGCGGCAACCAGATAAATTTGGGTTATCGAGTTTACCTGCTCTCTCCACCGTAGAGAACATCCAAATCGAGCCCTGATGTGGCTTTCAAATGAACCACTGAGCACGTGGCTGAGAATTACTCTAGCTAGAGAATACTAAAAGTGACTTTGGACGTTACCAGTCATTTTCTAGACAAAGTGACACTTTTTGACAAAAAATATTGACAGGGCAATTAAGTGTGATGCCTGTAAACTTTATTATTACACCAACTATTTTAATTGTACCGAATGAGATGCCTTTAGTATGAATAGATAGAAATAGTCAGTAGGAAAAAGCTGGGAAGGCCAGTTTTAGAGATACCAATCTCATCAATTATTCTATTGTCCTTACATTGTCAAAATGACTTATTTTGACGAAATAATGATCTGATAATCAAATATAAAGCTTCCTAAATAAATTCCAGCACAAATTTTGCCACTAATTAATTTGATGCCGAAAATACAAAAGGATAGAAATTGACACTCTATTCAAGCTCCAAGAGCGTTGAAATGGCTGCTCTACACGTTTTGCACGTAGCTTTATAATCACTGTAGGTGAGACAGGGGTGAGCTTTACTCTTCAATTCGATAAATAAATGATCATAAGAGAAAGACTCTACAGTGGAGAAAGAGGAAAAACTCGATAACATAAGACATACCAACTACACCGCCATTCAAAAACTTGCCGTAAATATAAAAACACTCCCTGCAGGTTTTATTTTGGTAAATTTTTTTCTGAGAAAACAATAGTTTCTGAGCCCTTGCCACAAGAACTACCACATGAGGAAAAAGAAGCCATACGTGCTCTACGAAAAGAAGTTTTGACAAAAGTAAGGACTTACATCAACCTTAATCCTGATAAAAGAAACTTTTTCAACCCTGAAAATTTTAATCCAATTCCTACCATCAATGAAGTCCTAGCTGAATTAGACATTCCGAAGGAAGATTATGAATATGCTCTCTCTGTATCTGAAGATGAAGATTTTCACATTTACTTAAAACGCAATACAAATGCATGCTTTGTCAATAACTACTTTACAGAAGGTCTTAAAGCTTGGCAAGCAAATCTGGATATTCAACCAGTATTTAATTATTACAAAGCTGCAACTTACATGTGTGCATATCTTTCTAAAACTGAAGATGAAATATCTCATGCTATGACCCAAGCCGTTAAAGATGCTTTTGAAAATGACGGTGACAAATATGAACAAATGAAATCTGTTGCGCATGCCTATGTGTCAAAGTGAGAAGTGTCAGTGCAAGAAGCAGTTTATCTCAGTATGCCACAGCTATGGCTTCGTAAGCTCTATCCAGGTGTAACTTTTGCAAATACTAATGTCCCAGAAAAGAGATTTAGAATGTACCTTAGTGAAGATGAAATTAATGAGTTGCCTGAAGATAGTACTTCAATTTTCGAAAGTAATATGCTTGACCAGTATTTTGATAGACCAAGAGAAAGAACTGGACCTAATAAACCTATTGCTGAAATGTGTTATGCGGAATTCTTGAGGTTCTACAGTGTTGTCTATAAAGAATGTAGTGAAAATGATTACCAGCCTAATGAATTGGACGATAATTTGATAGAATGAAACCATCTCTCAAGCAACTACCCAAAGATTGTCAAACTTTGTTCAATAAAAGGTAAACTAAAATGCCGCAAAGTTCCACTTGTACTTCGACTTCATCAGCCTAACAGAAACAAGTACCCGGAAGATTACGCCCACCACCTCCTCATGCTGTACTTACCTTTCTTTGATGAGAACGAATTATTGTCCCCTGAAGACAATAATTATACTGCAAAGCTATTGGAACCAGGTGTCATTGAAAGGATTGAGAGAAACAGAGCTTTGATCCAACCTTATGCTGGTTTAGTAGATGATGCATTAGAAAGGTACAGAAATGATTTGATTCTCAATATGAATGATTTTGAACAGCAGGAGAATGATGAAACAAATGCAGAGCTTCAAAGTAGAGCAAACAATAATGAAGAATCGGATGATGAAGATAACAATGACACTACTCATGCCAGAGCTTCAATTCCAATGGAATCAATTTTGCTCCCATATAATGAAGTACATGCTCGTATTAGATCTCTAAATCATCATCAAAGAGAAGTTTTTGATGTAGTTCACAAATGGGGAAGAAATTTCGTTAAAAACCTTTCTTCAAAAGTGCCTAAATGTATTGAGCCATTTCATATTTTCTTAACTGGTGGCGGAGGCGTACTCACAACAATCTATCATTCTTTGTCAAAACTTCTTATGTATAGAGGAGGAGAACCCACAAAAGAAAGAATTTTAGTTCTTGCACCAACTGGCGTAGCAGCAATTAATGTCAATGGAACCACCATACACAGCGGTTTGATTATTCTCACTACAGATTTATTTCCACTGAATGCATCATCAAAGCAAAATTTGCAAAAGAAACTTGCATGTGTGGAAGTTATTATGATTGATGAAATTTCCATGGTGTCTAGCCGCTTGTTTAGAAATATTGATGAAAGGTTACGCAAAATATTTAAAGTAGATAAACCTTTTGCTGGAAAGTCAGTTCTACTTTGTGGTGATTTATATCAACTACCACCAGTTTTTAAAGATTTTATCTACAAACCGGATAGCTCCACAGTACATGGTATAATTGGGTTTGAATTATGGCGTAAATTCCAAATCGCTGAATTGACAGAGATCATGAGACAGAGAGATGATATTGATATTATTGACCTCTTGAATCGAATTCGTTTAGGCGAGCTAGACAAAGAAAAGGAAGAACTTTTAAAATCTAGATTTATTGCAAAAGACAGTCCAGATTATCCCTCTGATGTAAGTCATATTTTTGCAGAAAATAAACCAGTTGATGCGTATAACATAGAAACACTCAATGAATTACCAACTGAAAAGCATTTGATTTTTGCACAAGATGAAGTTCCTAAGCATTTAACAAACCAAGATGTCAACTGCAAAAGCAAGAGAAACAGGTGGTCTTGCCCGTGTATTAGAATTGAAAGTAGGTGCCCGAATTTTAATTTGCAAGAATATTGACATTACTGATAGACTGGTTGGTTAACGGTCAAGTTGGAACAGTAATGGGATTTAAATATAACTCTGGTAATACCACATCAGGTGTCTATGTTAAACTTGATGATGTTCTAGCAGGCAAAAAATTTAGCTCATGTGTGTAGAGAAAATGATTGGATATTGATTGAAAGGGCAGAAGCCACTTTTAACACAAGAAAGGAAAAGAAAAAGAAAAAGAAAAAGGAAAAACCTTTAATGGTTCGAAGAACTAAATTTCCTTTGGTCTTATCCTATGTATGTACAAGTCATGAAGTCCAAGGACTAACACTTCAATCAGCAGTAGTAAGTTTTGAACTATTATCGCAAAGATATTTCAATGAAGGTCAAATGTATGTTAGTCTATCCAGAGTAACAAACATAAATGGATTGTTTTTGACAGGTGAATACTATAGAAAAGCTCTCCGTGCGAAGAACGAGGCAGGACTTGAATATGAACGTTTACGATCAACATAAAAGGGGTTGCGGAACGACCGTTCCGTTTTCGCAAAGCGAAGAAATTTCGACACTAACAAATTATTTTTATAAGTCAAACTTTTATTGATAATGTTTTCCAACTCAACTCTTTCTTTTTTATAAGAATTTTATAAGAACAATACGAGGCTCAAAAATTAAATACGCCGGGTTTTGAGCAATTCAAAAACAATTTCAGGCTCAAAGTGCAAAAAAGGACAGCCAAACCTTTAAAAAAATTTACTGGTTCTTATAAAAAATAGTACAAGTGACAAAAAAGAACACACATGTTTCTTGTGCAATGGCTGAATGACCAACAACAAAGATAATACATTAGGCTTTAGGCTGGTAGTTTATCTGAATAAATTGAAAGACTTTTATCCCATCTTTTTGTGACTTTTTGAAACAATTACTTAGCTCTCTATAAAACTTTTACAAAGACAAATTTATCAACAATTCAAAAATTATATTATACATTTCCCTTCAAAATTTAAAAGAAAATAGTGCGTAGTTTGAAAGATGATTTTGAGCTTTTCAGCCATTAGAATCTAGTATACAATCTCTCAAAATGTGCTACCTCTTTATTATATCATTCACTTCAAATGTAGTATCAATTTTCCGAAATAGAATCAGCAGCCTAGCAATAATTTCCAGTAACTTATCAAGACTAGTGAGATTTTTTGAGTGATGAAATTTTGTCTTTTTGTGAGTCTATTTTTGCAATATTGTGTGTTCGGCAAAAAGATGTTCCCAATGTTTCATTTATAAAATCAATCCAAACCAGTCCAAACTAATTTTTTCAAGAACCTTGCCTTGCAAAATAAAATTCAAAAACTTCTATAATTCATATAAGTATATCAAAGTAATGCCATTACTATTTATAAGGCGGTAATAATAACAAGCGTTATCTACAATCTCACGTCAAAGAGTTTATGAAAATATAAGTTGATTCGCCAGTAAAAAACACTTTTTTGTGAAAGATATCTTGTTTGAAAATATATTCGAGCTAGCATCAAAAGTAACATATACCCATATAGGTACTTTTATCATTTAAGTTGTCTTTTGGGCTAAAGTCATCAATCATGCTTTTGTTATCACTTTATCGTACAAATATAGATCGGCATTATTCTAATTGATGATGATCAAGCTCCAATGTTAAACAAAAATCTCTCGAGAGTAAGCAAGCGATAATGGAATCAACAATCAATCAAGCCAAATCAAAATGATTCCATTATCGAATAAATATTGAAGAATTCTTCAATGACGAAAATAACAACTAGTAATTATCATTTTGATTCTGCTTTCCAGTACAGTCTTCTCTTTTGTCTCGTAAACATTGCACGGAATAACATGGAACTTTTTTTAAAGAGGCAACCCTGTTGAATAATTATGTAGTCCAGCATAAAAACAATGATACAGCCATGCATAATTACTGTTTCATGCATATTATAATAATTATGCACGGCTATATCATCGTTTTTTTTGCTGGACTACATAATTATTCAACAGGGTGGCCTCATTAAAAAAAGGTCTATTAGCAGGACCATTTTATTATTCTCCATCAATCACAATCTGTTCATACAGTCATAATAATGCTATGTATATTTTGGTTTTATGCTGCTTCTTTGTTGTGCACGTTCACCCACCAAAACTCTGAAACACAGCTGATTCAGCCAGTCGGCCGATCGATCGGTACTTAAAAGTCACCCATCACATCAATCAAGCTCCTTCACCTGATCTGAAGACAGAAGAGATGAAAATAATTATAGTTAGAGTAAAATGGAATAAACACACGACCCATATGAATAAAAATAAGCTTGTGGAAAGAAAACATGGCCATATGATATCCATGAAACACATGGCCGAGAAAAAAACATTTTGTTTTGTGAGATGAAATCCAATTTAATACAAAAAAGTCAACACAAAGAAAAAAGTACTAATGTAACATTGCAAAGGTAGTTGAAACTATAAAGGTGAAAAAAATGAAGATTTACCTTTCAATGGGCCATAATCAGTCCAAAAGTTAATGCATGCACCTCAAAAACCGAAGAGATTCGTTCGTTTTCAGGGACATCTTTGTTGTTTTGAAAATGAAACGCAGAAAAAAAGACTGGGCCCAGACATCTGGAAGAAGCGGGAAAAAAGCAAAGGAGATAAAGTTTTGGTACTATTACTATTATTTGTACAAAAGTTGCAATTTTCATGAAAGATCTTACATTATAATACTCAAAACATAGATTATATTCTATTAAAATAAGTAATTTATGAAACAAACACTTCAAATAGTGCTAAACTAATTTTAACCCCATCCAACACGAAGCAAAGTCGATATTTCGCCATCCCACCGGCTCATTTTCAGAAATTTTCGTACATATACAGATTTTTTTACGCCACGCGCAGATCTAGAGAAAGGATGCTACACTCCCTATTCGGGCGCTTCGCGCCCTCAAAACGGTCGTTCCGCAAAAAGATAGACCTTTGCATAAAGTTGAAAGTTTTTCTTCTGCTTTGACTCCAGTCAAACATGTTCAAATTTCACTCCTTAATGTGCGCTCTTTAAAGAAACATGCAATTGACATTACAAAGTGTAAAACTCTTATGAGCAGTGACTTAATATGTCTTACTGAAAGTCAATTGTCACCTTCAAGTGATACAAATGAAGTTAATCAAATACTTGGTGATTTCAATATTGAATACAACAACAATTCTGTTAATCGATTCCAAAACAATGTATGTTGTTTTAATTCTTCAATTCAAATTTTAGAATGTAATAGAGCGGCAGGTTACACTTGTATCGAATTTTTCAAAAGAAACCTTCAGTATCCGACCTATCAAACTTTTAATGTTGTACAAACCACCTGATTATTCGAGAAACAGTTTTCGTGAAGAATTGTTGGAACTTATAACATAAGACGATCAGTGGCGTTGTGGGAAAATTTTTCTAGATGGGCCAAAGTCAATTTTTTTAAATGGCGCCCCCCCCCCCCAAATTTTCCAAAGTGTTTTAGAATGTCATATACATGAGTTGTTAGGGTATAACCAAAGTAAGAAATTTTTGAAATTTTTTTTGAAAAATGTCGCCATGGCAACCAACAATAATGCTATATTGTACACAAAAAAACTTGTAAATTAGCTAGATTGCAAAGAATTTACGAATTAACTGTATTGCGAGCGAAGCGAGCGAAAAAAATTGCAAGTATTTTGAAATACACCTATTTCCTATTAGCAGATTCATGCAAAAGTCACGAAAAAACGTCGAGTAAACAAACTTTTGATTGGCGGAGGCATGCAAAGATTACCTCATACTCTGGACATTTTGAAAAATATGTTTGAATATGCAATATTTCAGCCAATCAGAGACTTTCTCGACGTTTTTCGTGACTTTTTTACATGAATCCGCTAATAGGAAGTACGTGTATTATCTCAGTAAAATTGGTCCTGGGCGCAATGTAAGGTGCATAAAGTATGATTTTTAAGATTGGGCGTTTAAAAAAACTCTTTTGGCGTCCCTTGCTCTTCGGCGCCCCTTCAAAAAAGCTCCGCTCACAACGCCACTTATGACGATATAGATATTATTGTTGGAGATTTCAACATTGATGCATTAGATCCTGAAAACGCATTCCTGAGTGAAGTACTTTCTTCATATAAAATGATTGTGGATGAACCAACCCATCTAGCAGGCGGTCTTCTTGACCATGTTTATTTAAAGAATAGCTTTACAGATAAAAAAGAAGTCAAGTGTTTTGTAAAGGACGTGTATTTTTCAGACCACGATTATCATATCAAACAACACTTAGTTTTTTCAAACCTGTTTAACCTGTTTAACCTATTTAACCTACTTAGCAGATTTGAGAAATAGTTTTTTATATGTGTATAGGGGAGGGTGGGGTTGAAGGAGTTGCAACTCCTTCTTAAGCCGTCGTTACACTACATTAATATCTTTAAAATTTTTGAAATTTTTTAATCAAAAATACATTAAAGAAATTAACTATTTTCTTTAAAATCTTTTTGAAATTTTGTTGTATGAAATCTGGCTACAACAACATATTTGCTGAACTTCGTCTACGTGACCAAGAAGAATTTCTTATGTAGAACTTATCCTATCTTTCACCCCTATCTCATATTACGTTTTAAAAATTCCAAACGCTAAAAAATCCATTCATCGAAAAAAATGTACAAAACTATCATGTCGGTGCTTTGATCTCGAGAGAAGCGAAGAAAAAAACTTTAAACTCTTTACCAAAAAAATTGGTAAAGAATCGCAAGAAATAATTTCTTTTTCAAGAATTTATACGTCTTTATTATCTTAAAAAAAAGGTAAATTTTTTAATCATAAAGACTTGATCAAACAATTTCAGAGATTTCGAAATAAATTCATGTCATATATTTGTTATTTGTTTTTTTAGAAAAAACTTTTTTTGGTGGGGATTAAATTTGGCGGATTTGTCGGTTTTTGATAAAACTCGCCAAATTAAATACCCGCCAAATTTAACGAAATCTTTTTAGGATAGAAATTCTATTGAAAATAAGCATTTTTAAGGCTAAAACCATTAATTTTTTTGATTTACTAGTGCCTAAAATGTCCCAATCCGAAATTCTCCTAATATTAGACGTGATCACACTTACGAAGATAAAAGTCTCTCTTAGCCAGACAAGTATAGATTCAGACTTCACTCCAAGAACCAAACGAAATTACCCAAACTTTCTTCCTTTTGTGATTTGACACCCTACCGCTACGCTACGCACCTCTAGGGAAACTACAGTTCGCCGTGGCAAGTTTTAACACTCCGAGAAAGAGAAAGTTTGAAAGAGAAAACAAAGGTACTGAAATTAATCATCAACTATTCAAGAAAATATACACTTTTTGTCAAGGAAAAGTTCCTTAATAAAAAACTGAAATTTTTTTAGTATTTTGTCCCATTAGTCCTAATTTTTAGCAATTTTCTTTGAATTTTCTCTCAAAATTCATCTAAAATGTACAAGTTTGAAATGGCATTTTTTGAATCTCAAAGGTGAAACAAAATTTCAGTTGCCCGGCCATATGGTAGGCAACATCAAATTTTTCTGTTTTGATCTTCAATGTAAACTTTCGACAGAAATTACAACATGTGTATTTGTAATTTTATTATGAAGACTGGTCCAAAAACTTCATTGCTGTACTAATTTTACTAAATTTTAGCCTATTTGTGTCCTAATTTCTCCTACGTTTTGGCCAAAATTTGTCCTAATTTACTAACTAAATTGCAAAAAAAATTGGCTGGGTGACCTGCATTTTTAAGGGTCATCCACTGATCTTATCTTGCTGTCTTTGCTATGTAAGGTAATCTAATTTAATCACAATAAACACAAAATCTGATTCCATTGTCCAAAAACTTTTTATAATACTTTTTTTCAGATCTTGTTGATGTTGTCGGCTATTTAGAATATGTGAGCCCTAAAAAGCCCGTATTTTTTATGCCTTTGTAATTCAAGAGACAAACGAAACCAGGGTTGTCGTTATAATATTGTAAACACGGTGTGTAAAGTATATCCTATCTCTTCAATATCCAACTATTAACTAACTTGATATGTACAAAAGATAAACTCAAAATGTAACGGCGCATGCGTATAACGAACAATATATATACAGTATAAAGAACAATAATATATCTATTATCTTGTCTCGATGTCTCTGTCTCGATATTTCATCTTCACAATACAACATCTTCCCCTTGGCAACGTGATGTTCACCGGGTTGGTTGACAAAGATGGGCGCGGTCAGGAACAATCTGAAATGATAAACTTTAAAGTGCAGTATCAACGTTCTATATACAAGTTCACACTCTCAGTACTTTCTCTTTGACGGTCAGTTCGTCTTTGACTTTACGAAGCTGTTTAAGCAAGTTTATATTAACCTTACGTAAATGTTCATGTTTCTGTGGCTAATCAAATTTGTACCAATCCTTGACTTGTATCATCTCCTTGAGGATTTGTAATTCGATTTCGTTTTCTGTTCCTGTAGCAATTTCCTCAATCTTGAAGGCTTTTGGTGTTGCAAAATTTGTAACCATGTTAACATAAGTCTCAATGTAACTGTTCGTTGTATTTGGTTGATAAACCGGATGCCGACTTGTGTAATCAGAAATGTTATCGTCTGAAGAAACGTGTTTGGCTTCGAGGTCATAATCATGTAAACGTAAAAGCATTCTTTCGATTCGAAGCGGTATGTTACGTTTCTTATTGTTCAAAATGTTAATTAACGCTTTGTGGTCATTAAATCAATGTTTAGAAAAAGGGGTTACGCGCGCTCCAGAACGCTTAAGTACGTTCCTCTACTCTGTTTGCATAGCAAAGACATGTGAGAGTGACAAAAACAAGCCGTAAATGTCACGAATTTAAGTTGCGAAGCGACCCAGAACCTCCTCGATTTGCAAGTTGCAAACAAAAAAATTGAATGACAAACAAACGCCGTATATTAAAGTAAGATGAAAACACTAGACACTCTCAGAGGATCTTGAATTTAAAGAGTTGTCGCAATAAACAGACTGTACCCTTATAATCAATAAAGGGTTTGTGAGTCCAGTCAAAACCCCATTTGATCTGTAGCCATGCTCACCTTACCCTTACTTTAAAAATGGAGAAAGTTTTACAATAACCAAGGAAAATATCAAAAATTTCGAGATGAATTTTTTGGAATACTATCATGTGTAAAATGCTGAAAAAAGGAAGAAACGTTTCGTCCAAACCTTTGCTATATCCGCAATGTCCTTCTGAATGAATAAAAACTCAAGCAGCCTTCGATAACTTTAAAATCACTTTAACTAATTTACTTAGTGAATTAATGTTTAATTAATGTTGAGTTTTTTAATTATTTAATATAATCGTAATAGCAAAAGGTCTATTTCCAAATATAATTCTTTTAATAAGGGACCACAAATACAGGAAGGCCTTCTGAAGAATATGGTCCATACCTGTCCGCAGTCAGTATATAATAAAACTAAATTCTAAAATCTAGGATCAGAAGGTCAAGACTAAAAAATTTGTGACATTTGAAAGCACCAGACTTTTCCTCTTTATGATGAATGATATTTGTGTCATTTTCATTGCGATTTTGAATTCATTTAATTTGAGATGAATTTACAAATACATTTTAAAATTTTCAACTTTCAGTTGCAAATTCAATACTAGTACTTTTTCTATTTTGAAAAATAGGGTCGGTCAGGCCTGCAGAACAACTAATTTGGTCTCCCTATGCCAAAGAAAAAAACTTTCAACCAGGGAAAACGATTTCATTCTCCAAAAATGCAAAAAAAGGAAATTCATGACAAAGTATTACAGTAAACCACATTTAGAGCATGCAAAGGAAAGGTCATAAGGCGTCAATCACATATAAGTTGTGTTCGCGTCATTTCCAGCCCCAAAAAGTGAGTTGGTCGGCACTAAAATCGTCGGCAAAGTGCGCTCTGAACCTAGGGCAGTCGGTCAGCACTAGAATCATTGGAAAAATGCGCCCTGACATAGGTTTTGTTTGCGCGGCAAGTATTTTCAAGCGCACTAGCTGCATTATGATCTTTGTTACATATCCCGTTTGCAAAAACAGTCGCATAGCGCTTTTTAACGCAAACCAATCTTTGAAAAATACGGACGGAAAGCTTATTTGAACTAACACTGGATGATCCAATCGGCGACTAACGATGAATGTATAAAATGCTTTGAAAAAGATTGGTAAAAAATCCGATAGATTTCCCACTTTCCGACTGAAAAGTGTCGGATTTTTAAGATAGAAAGTGAGTCGTCGGACGACGCGAACACAACTTATTTGTGATCTACGCCTAAGTCATAATTCACGACAAAAGTTTCCAAGTTTTTAAACGCCCGATGAAAGAAGTCACCAATTCATGACAAAAGTTTTCCCCATTTTAAACGCATGCGAAGGAAAGTTCATAGTTTCACGACAAAGTTTTCCCCATTTAAAACGCATGCAAAAAAGTTAATAGTTACGACAAAGTTTTCCCCATTTTAAACGCATGCAAAGAAAGTTCATAGTTCACGACAAAAGTGTTCCCCATTTTAAACGCATGCAAAGGAGAAGTTCATAGTTCACGACAAAAGTTTTCCCCATTTTAAACTCGTGCAAAATAAAAGTTAATAGTTACGACAAAAGTTTTCCCCATTTTAAACGCATGCAAAGGAAAAGTTCATAGTTCACGACAAAAGTGTTCCCCATTTTAAACGCATGCAAAGGAGAAGTTCATAGTTCACGATAAAAGTTTTCCCCATTTTAAACTCATGCAAAATAAAAGTTAATAGTTACGACAAAAGTTTTCCCCATTTAAACGCATGCAAAGGAAAAGTTCTAGTTCACGACAAAAGTTTCACATTGACATTAAACGCATGTGAAGGAAAAGTTTATAGTTTGCAATAAAATTTGGTGTATGTGGGGATCTCCAATTGTCTACATCCATATTCAATGGGATTAGCTAAATTTTTCAGAAGTTAACGTTCTTCGTTGGTCATGTCCTGTGCTGTGAGCGTGATGTATATTCAAGTTCAAGTTTCAAGTTTATTTTCGTTTTACGAGCTTGTTAAAAATGTATTCACGAAAACCATCAAGAGAAAAGAGGGCTTGGAGAACTGAATTAATAAAGAAACAAATATTTTGTCCCATGTTTTTCAGGGGCAATCGTGAATTTCTCTGTTGTTCACGAGAATTCATATTTGAGATGGTGGATATTGAAAAACTTCGATTAATTTTTTGTTAGCTGGGTCCCGGTCACCAATCCGTCCCAAAACCGTACGAAACATGGTTTTTGATTTTATAGAAAACCTGAAAAATCTAAACTTACTATTTTTGTGTCAAAAGTCTCTTATCTAGGTAAATTAGTGGGAACCAACATTGAATTTGACAAAAATAATCCTGATTTGAGGCTATTGTGCTTAAAAGTTCCAAAATTGACCGTACGAAACACCGGTTTTGACATGGTCCTAAATTGCATTGTCTATTTTAACAACAAAAACTGTCAAGTTAATTGTCATATTTAGTTTAGGTCCTTGAAAATACTTGAAATTAATGGAAAAAACATCATTTTTGAATAACTTTGTGTTTTCACAGATTTCCAGGAATTTTCCTAGCGGTCAAGAAATCATGCCGTACGAAACGCTCATGTTTAATGCTCCCAGTAATTTTTAAACTTGGTTCTGTGAATTTCTTTTTTGTATTTACTTTTTCTTTTATTCAAGTTCTTTATTTATAGACTAATTTCTGGTTTTGTGTTAAAGCATTTTTATGATACTTTATTCCAATTTAATAGTCTTAAATTTGAAATTGACGACTAAAAAACCGTACGTAACTTCACTATACCATGAACACAGGAGTTTGGAAGCCAAATGAATTGTATTTCCTGACATCTACCATTGTTACCTAAATTTACATATTGAATTCATTCAGCAGGTTAAACCCTATTTTTATTTAAAGACAAAAAAATTTATACGTTATTCTAACTGTACAAACACGCTCTTTAGATATAGTTGAGAGGAGATCTTTGAAGTACCGTTTTTGGAAAGCTTTTATCTACACCATCAAGTGATTGAGTGATTTGGAGCTTTAAAAAGTTTTTTCTTTTTTTTTAGTGATAGTAATAATGAAAACAAGAATAAGAACTAGGGAGACAAGAGTCCCCGAAAGGCTGCATGATATAATATCACCAGTGAAAGAAGTCATTTCATCAACGCAGAGGGTTAGACTGTTTAGAGAGAGGCAGAGACAAAAGAAAGATTATGACCATGAAAAGGAGAAAGAGGAAACAAGAAAGCGTGTTGCAGACAGCCAAAATGCCCCTTGGGGAGTAGATGCTCCGATGATGGCTGTCCTTTACACCCTGGCCGGGGTAGAAATCCGTCAAAATCATCAAGAAAAGATTGTGGTTTGTCAATGAGAAGAAAAAATTAGAGGGAATCAAAGGAGCAGGAGGGGGTAAGAGAATATTTTAATAGGGTCTTCAAGGTTTCTTCCTCCTTCACCTGGCTAATAGACAATATCGGCTTTCCAAATTCTCCCTGAGTGATTACCCATGATGCATTGCGCAAAAGAAATCACGGACGATATTGACTTTCTGCGCAATGCATCATTGGTAATCATTCGGGGAGAATTCGGAAAGCCGATATCGTCTATTCCATTCAATCTGCTGTAAAAATGTTAATTATATAAATGCAGGCTTTTTTGCATATGACTCGCTATTATTATTTAAAATCAAATCAAAAAGAGATTGGTCACAACCAGGAGTTGACGCCATTTTTTGCATTGTTCTTTTTTTTGTGGATGGTGACATGCAGTTGAGTATGAATGAAACTTCATCAGTGTTATCAGCAATAGAACTGAATTCTAATTGTCGTTTGAGTCTCCTGTTTTCATTTACCAGGCCAGATACCCTCACTTTGAGAATCTGAAAGTAAATAATAATAGTGAGTCATATGCAAAAAAGCCTGCATCTATATAATTAACATTTTTACAGCAGATTGATTGGAACTAGCCAGGTGAAGGAGGAAGAAACCTTAGACCCTATTAAAATATTCTCTTTCCCCCTCCTGCTCTTTTGATTCCCTCTGATTTTTTCTTCACATTGACAAACCACGATCTTTTCTTGATGATTTTGACGGATTTCTACCCCGGCCAGGGTGTAAAGGACAGCCATCATCGGAGCATCTACTCCCCAAGGGGCATTTTGGCTGTTTTGCTCTGATCTCTGCAACATGCTTTCTTGTTTCCTCCTTCTCCTTTTCATGGTCATAATCTTTCTTTTGTCTCTGCCTCTCTCTAAACAGTCTAACCCTCTGCGTTGATGAAATGACTTCTTTCCTGTGATATCCTATCATCATCCTTCGGGACTCGTCTCCCTATTCTTGTTTTCATATACTATCACAAAAAAAAAAAAAAAGACTTTAAAAAGCTCAAATCACTAAATCACTGATGGTGTAGATATAAGCTTTCCAAACGTACTGTCAAAGATCACCTCTCAAACGTTTATCTAAAGAGGCGCGTTCGTACAGTTCAGATATACCGTACGTAACATTTATTTTGCCTCTTAAGAAAAATAGGGTTAACTCTGATGAATTCAATATGTAAATTTACGTAACAATGGTAGATGTCAGGAAATACAATTCATTTGGCTTCCAAACTCTTGTGTTCAATGGTATAGTGAATGTTACGTACGGTTTTTAGTCATCAATTTCAAATTTAAGACTATGAAATTGTTATATTTTCATTTATTGGAATTTGAATCTAGTTTTGCACCTTAAATTCTTTTCATTTTCCCAGAAAACATCAAGACAGAGCTTCTTTCATCTTCATTGCCTTTGGCGCGTTTTACAAAAAAAATGTTTCGTACAGTTATCTTTGGTTTTATTAGACTAAATAAATTTTGGAGCTAACAGAGTTCATAGATCCATTTTGAGACTTTGTAGTTATTTTTCGATTAGGACAGTTTCTTATTTTCCCCTTTTTTCACTTGTAAATGATAATATGGTATTAAAAAGTTTCAAGACTGTAATTTCAATTTTTCAATTTTTTGAATTAAATTCAGCATATATCTAGCTAGCCGTATCTGAATTTTACATTATATCTCATGTCCTAATGGTATGGTTATATCTGTAACAAAAAAAGTTTTCTATCTTCTTTTTATAAAGTTATAAGGGTATATCCGGTGTTTCGTACGGTTTAAAAAAGTAAGCAGGTCTTCAAACTCCATAGGCCGTAACTTTTACACTGTTTGAGCAATTGCCCGGCAAACCTAGACATTGATAACCCATAGGTAGGGGATCATTTTGATACAAAAGTTATTTCAAAATTTTTAGTTTTTTTTTCAAAAAATCTTCAGATTTTTTTGGGACGGATTGGTGACCGGGACCCAGCTAATAAATTCAAATACAACGTATGCGTTTTATAACTGAGAGTGATGATACAGCTACAGGTAAATATTCAAAATATATTTTGTATAAATCCCTTTTTTTGCTTTTATTTGTTAGTTGTACAGTATACTGTGTCAAGTTGGAAAATCAAGGGGCAATGTTGTAGATGAATATCTATACAAAATTTTATACTTCCCTTTGTACTGTTGATTGGTGCTGCCCTGTCTATCTGTTTGTTTGGTGCTGTCTACTGTTGATGAGGTATGAAGAAATTTGACTTGAATACAAGCTTCTTTGCATTGATACTCAAAATTCTATATTCAATTATGGGTATATAACATAGAATATGGTCCTTGTGGAAATAGATCGGAGGAGAAAATTCCACAAATTTCAACAGAAATTGCTTCGGTCATTGGTCAACCAGTCATCTTTACGTAACTAATGGTAACGGATGAGCATTTTTGAGCAATCTCATCATTTAAAATATAAAGCACTGAGGATCCTTCACTTGCGATCGGAGTGATCTGAGGATTTAAAAATTGATACGAAAATTGATGTCATGTAGTCATACACGAACCTTGAATTTTGAAAGTGGTTGAGCGATATACAGGAACTTAGTCGACCGCGCGCACATTATACCAAAGGAGACGCGCTGCGCGCGTAATAACGTAAAATTTCGACCGAAAAGGTAGATATGGTTCTTCTCAGCAGCGTAAACCATACCAAGGCATTCGCATTCGATTTGGCTGTAGCGACATTCGACGTCTTTTAAAGCACGAGACGAGTAGTTAATAACATGTAAATCGTCTTTACCGGGAGTACGTTGTAATAAAATAGCAGAAAGTCCGAAAGGGCTAGCGTCGCAGTATACCATAGTCTCTTTCTCGTCATCGAAATAAACAAGGTTTTTCTCTTCGGAAAGCATATCGATAATAATTCTAAACGACTTTTCACATTCATCACTACACTTAAAGTGAGCGTTTTTCTTAAGCAACTGACGTATTGGATGAGTAAGCGTATTGTAATCGGGTATGAATCGTTTCAGGTAATTTGTAAAACCTAGGAAACTCCTAGCAGCATTAGCATTTTCTGGTCGCGACATTTCTTTCAGCGCTCAAACCTTCAACTCACTAGGTCGCATACCTTCCTCTGAGAAAACGTACCCAAAGTACTCAAGGTGACGTTTATTAAATTTGCACTTTTTCAGATCTAAGCCAAAGCTTCAAGTGTCTGTTCTAAAACAGTGTCATGTTCCTCTTGTGTTTTACCGTACACAAGTATATCGTCGGCCATGTTCATAGCTCCGGGTATATCGGCTAAAATAGATCTCAAAATGTGCTGAAGTTCCTCAGGAGCAGAATTAATCGAATAAAAGCCTTTTGAAACGTTTAATACGTCTCCGTTTGAAAAGCGGTAATATAACGAGATTCAGGGTCAAGTTCGAGTTGATGAAAAGCACTGTTCATATCTAATTTTGTAAAGTATTTTGCACCGGATAATTTCCCAATAAGATCTTCAACCGTAGGGGTAGGGTAACGATTTCTCTCAATAGCCTCATTTGCGTTTCTCATATAAACACACACAAATTTCTTCCCATATGTTGGGGGAACAATAACCATTTGACTTATCCAGGGGGTAGGCTCTAACGTAACGTCCTCAATAATATCATTTTTTTCCCATTCCTCAATAGTTCGTTTCACTTCATCTCTCAAAGCAAAAGGAATTCTGCGTTATCTCTCTGCGACGGGGGTTACACTCTCATTTATTTATTATCCGCGGAGGTCAAATTCTGGGATGGTGTCCAGTGCGGCTTAACTCACCAATCTCGCTTCAAGGAAGCCTTTAGTACAGCTACCAAGTGAATCTATCACCGAGCGAAAGAGTACCTTACTGTCCTTCATACCCTACAAAGCAAATCCTTTGCTTCTCATCTCTACGACTTAAATCACTTCTTCAAAATGAACCAACAAAAAAATTACAAAAAGAAAAACACCAAAAAATTTCATCAATACTGCGAATGGAGCTTTGGATCACTTAATATTTGTACCGGGAAAGAAAACGATGTCGGAGCCAAAATATATTCGGTCCCCAAAGAAATGTCAAAAACAGGCCTACAATTTCTTTTACTTCAAGAAGTCAGATGGAAAGGTGTCGATAGTAAATTAATTGAACTTGACACTGGAGAAAAATATGAATTCCATTGGTCGGGCTACAAACGAAAACGTGAAGCTGGTGTCGGTATATTGATTAGAATTGATAAGTTTACCGAAATTGAAGCCCCAGATTTCAACACTCCACGTATTATGGGAGTCAACCTTAAAATACATGGTTTCAACCTTCGTGTTGTAAATGTTTATTCGCCCACAGACTGTGACGGTACAGATGAGCAAAAGAACAAATTCTACTCCGATCTCAAGAAAGCCAGCAAAAAGCAACAGAAACACCAAAAACTGATTATTGCTGGAGACTTCAACGCCACAACCAATGTTGCAAAATTCAAAAGTAATTTCAGCGGAAACACAAATGTAATAATAGATCGAAACTGTAATGATAATGGCCAGCGACTCAAACAATTATGCCAAGCTGAGAAACTCAGTATTTCTTCAACGTTTTTCAAACACCGTCTGTTCCATCGCTACACTTGGCACAGTAACGACCATAAAACCCGAAAAATACTTGACTATATTTTAACCGAACAATATGTTCAACAGTTTATGACAGATTGTCGTGTCTACAATGGTTTTGATGTCGAAACCGATCACCGCCTTTATAAAAGCTACTATGTACGCTCCTTCCACCAGAAACGCAAGAAAACGATATTGCAAAAACCCTACCCCGCCCAAAAAGAGAATTGATCTGAAAAAACTTTTCGATCCAAATATTCGTACAAGATTCTCTGCCAGAATAAATGAACAGATTATAAATACCAAAAATGAAAATGTTGATGCATCATCAAGGTCACAAAACCTGATAAACGTTATCTCTGATTCAGCCAACGAAATCTTACCAGAAAAACTGAAAGCAATAGATACATCAACCAAATTTCACGATGATGAACGACTCAACGAACTACTTGATATTCGATCGAAAGAACCAAAAGATTCTAATACTTACAAACTCTTGACCAAGAAAATCAAAAAACATGTGAGATACCTCAGAAATAGCCGTCTCCATCGTGAAGCTGAACAAATCAACAGCCACGCAACCCGTCGTCAAACCGAAGAAATATTCCGTCTCATGAAAAATAACGATTCTTCCTTTAAATCATTAAAGAACACTGGTAAATGTGAACCACAAAAACTGAAAGAACATTTCTCTAAACATTTCAACGTTGCCCCTCCAAACAAAACGCCTCATGAATTAAAAGAATCACCGCAATTCATTAGAGACTTACAAACCTCACATCATTTCGATCTTGATCAGAGCCCACCGACCATCGAAGAAATTAAAAATATATTGGTATCGTTAAAAAATGGAAAAGCTTCTACTGACATCCCTCCTGAATTTCTAAAGTACTCTGTGAACTCGGAAGAAATGTTAGATGAAATCTACAAAATATTCTGTGCTGTTTGGGAAACCAAAATCATTCCGATCAACTGGACACATTCGAAACTTGTTTGTTTGTGGAAAGGTGCATCTAAAGGAAGTCCAACAGATCCTAAAACATATCGAGGGCTTCAGATTGGAACCATTATGTGTAAAATTCTTGTTATCACTATCTTAAATAGACTGAAAGGCTGGTACGACCAGACCCTACTCGACCAACAACAAGGCTTTCGTTCGGGAAGAGAAACCTCTGACGGTATTTTCGTGACGAAAAGAATACAGCAAATAACCGATATGATGAAAAAGCCTGCATTTGTTTTGTTCGTCGACCTCAGCTCAGCTTTTGATCATGTCGTGAGAAGTTGGCTATTCAAATCCATCCAACAAAGGTTTCCTCCTAATGCCGATAACACACTCTTTCAAATTCTGGAGGCTGTCTATTCGCACACAACTACTGCTCTATCGGAAACACCGGAAGATATATTCAACCTAACGACTGGAGTCAGACAAGGTGGTCCAGAATCTCCTCCTCTCTATAATCTATTTATGGACTATGTCATGCGGGTGTTCGAACAAAAATGTGCTCAAGAGAATATCCAATTTGTTAAACTAAAATACAGAATACGTCCGACTGCATGTACACGTGAACAAAGAAGGTCTGGATATCAAGGTGATCATTATGTGAATTGGTCAGGATATGCTGACGATATTGAACTTTTTCTTGAAAATGTTCACGATCTTGAAAAAGCCCTAAATATTCTCCATTCATTATTCAACAAATTTGGATTGCACATCAATATTAAAAAGACTAAAACAATGATTTTTAATTTCAAATATATCGAAAAAGACTTTGATTCTGTCTATCCTGAGTCTATCGTTTCTCTCGAAAATATACCAATCGAAAATGTCAAGGTGTTCAGGTATCTTGGTGATGAAGTAAAATACGACGAGCCGTCTACGGGAGATGCCGAGATTGACCTACGAATCAATATCGCACAAGCCAAGTTTTACGAAATTATAAAGAAGCTTACAAACTTCAAGATCCATCTAAGCACAAGAGTAATGATCTTCAACTCGCTTGTTAGAAGTCGTCTCACATACTCATGCCAGACTTGGAACTTATCAGAGGTACAAATGCAAAGGATCAATTCAATCTACGTTTCAATGTTAAGAAAACTTGTGAGAAACGGATGCAAACGTGAAGAGTTTAGATACATGTTGACCAATCATGAGATTCTTCAAAGATGCAAAACCTCTGACATTCAAAGCTTCGTCCTTAAACAACAAACCAGCTACCTGGGACACTTACTGGGACACTTAGCTCGCCAACAAAATAATTCGCTGACAAAGAGACTTTTGTTTAATGACAACAAAAGAACAAAACAAGGTCGTCCAATGGAGTCACTCGAAGACAAAGTTATAAAGAAGCTTAATGTCACCAAAGATCGATTTTATAAAGATGCTTTGAAGAAGAAAGGAGGACATGATCATCCAAACGTTGATCGCCGACTGTCGTCACAATGATGATCCGGCTAAAGCTGCAAGTACAAGTACAAGTAAGGTGTATTTCTTCTCGATACTTTAATCATCTTGCTTTAAGCATTCATCAGTTGATTAGAAATAACTACAAAACAAAATTCTACTTTTATTCAAAAACAAGTGATACTTTTATGGACCTACCTGGTCATTTACAATTTATATCTACGTGACGTGACCATTTATTTGTTTAAAAACAATCATTCAGAACACAGATAGTGATGATCTATTAAAATTAGTTGTTTGTTTCTTATAAAAAAAACGCTGAGAAACCAAAATTTCATGCTCTTGAAATATTCTTTCATATTAAAGACTTTGTGAGCAAAAAAAAACATCTATCTCATAAAAAAATTGAGTTATTTGACTAAGAACATTGATGTATGCTTATTAATAGTGATTCTTATAGATAAAGATGCGTTTTTTGAGCAAACAAAATTTTTTTGCAAAAATCTACTTGAGCCATCTTTTAACTATAATGGTACCCTACTTTCATGCAAAAAATTAGAAAAATTGATGATCCAATTTTTCACAAAGTCCAAAAAATCTGTTGTTTAGCCGTTATTTGGTCCAAATTTACCAAAAAAGTTTTTTTTCAAAAATTGGGCTCCGTCACATTCAAGGGTTTATAGTTATGCATCTTTGTGCAAAAATTCTTAAAAAATGAAAGAGCCAATCTCGAGAAAAGCTAATACCTAAGTAATTGATAATGTGCTTATAAAAAAATAACGAATTTGGCCAGTTTTTCTATAAAAACAAGCCAAGCAACCAAAATTTCCTGTCTAAACATACATATTCTTCAAAAGTAAGCCCTCATGAGCAAAAAAACATCTATCTCATAAAAAAATTGAGTAATTTGACTAAGAACATTGATGTATGCTTAATAATAGTGGTTCTTATAGATAAACATGCGTTTTTAGAGCCAACAAAATTTTTCTGCAAAAATCTGCTTGAGCTATCTTTTACCTATGATGGTACCCTACTTTCATGCACAAAATCAGAAAAAAATTAATGATCCAATTTTTCACAAAGTCCAAAAAACCCGTTTTTTAGCCGTTTTTTGGCCCAAATTTGCCTAAACAATTTTTTTTCCAAAATCGGGCTCCGTCACATTTTGGCCACTACCATTTTGCACCTTTGTACAAAAAATCAAAAAATTCCTATGATAGGTAGGTCCAAAAATTCAATACAGCGTCTTCAAATAAAAATTGACGTCAATTATTAGAATCAAAGTTTTCAAGTAAGTGTTTGTTTATGTGCCGGCATTTTGAGATGAGTTCAGATCTCGAGTTCAGTAAATTGTCTTTACCCAAGGAGATTTTTTGTTCAAACAAAGATCACATTTTAGGATACTTTTGTTGAGCGGTTGGCACTTCCATAACTTTAGGATTCGTCTGGTTACGTGAATGCACTTCCAAGTATTCCAAGTAAGTATATTGCTTTTTGAAGGTTGTTTCTGCAAGACCAATGTATGTTTTGGGTTGTAAATTATCGTCATCTACTGTCAATGTGGCTTCGAAAAGGGTGTTTTTAAGCAGTTACCATTCATGGGGCATTGATTTTTGACGATGCAGTTGCATGTTTTGGTAGCTTGTTGTAGAATGTATATAGTTTATCATAGGCCGTGAGGCCATCCTCTTTTAAGATACTCACTTCTAGTAAGCAGTCACGTTGTTAATCTCTTATTACTGATCGTCACTCATTATACACTACGAGGCTTAGGAACTCTGTTACTCTACCTACTGAACCTTGAACTCTACATGGCGCTGCAAGTAGGATTTTGAGAAGCCTCACGTCGTATTCAGCTTGCATCATCAGGATCAAATCTTTCATCCAACACGAGATCTCGAACTCATACATCCGCCATCTTGGTTGTTTTCATTTCCGTGGTCACACGCACCAAAGAAACCCACTCGTACGGAACCGAATTCCCGCCCGCAAGCGCCCGTCCGCCTCACCTCTGAACCGCGCGTCCGCCCGCCTTCTACCGAACGCCCGCCAACCCGCCCTAATATCAACGACACCCGCTCATCGTATCGACGCTCACCGCCCGTACCAGATCACAGTATACTATGGCCTCCGAAGAGCAAATACAACGAATGCTCTTGCTCATGGAACAACAAATGACACAACTGACGAATCTCCACGCGGAAAACGCACAATTAAGAATCAACGTCGCCGCCGTCCCACCTCAACAACAACAACAGCATCTGCAGCCGAGGACGAAAACCAAATCCCCCGAGAGACCCATCATAAACGCCGACACTGATGAACAAGAATGGGAGCTTTTCAAGGACTCCTGGAATAGATACAAAACTATGACAGCCGTAACTGATGTCAACATGCTTCGACTAGAACTGAGAGCGGCTTGCTCGCAAGACGTCAACCGCCTTTTATTCGAATACGTCGGGGCGGAAGCCCTCAATACCGCCAACGAAAATGAGTTATTAAACTTTATTAAGAGTGTCGCCGTAAAAGGCACTCACAAAGAAGTCCACAGAATGAAATTTTTCAGACTCTGTCAGATGGACGGCGAAACAATCACACAATTCGTCGCCCGCCTTCGTTCAAATGCCATCCTATGCAAATTCAAGATAGCTTGTGAAAACCACGAAGAACCAAACCCCGTCAGCTTCGCGGATGAAATGATCGCCCACCAGTTGGTGTTCGGGCTGAGAAACCAACAACACCAGTCCCGAATACTCTCAGAAACAGCAGCCCTGCCGACGTTAGGAGACAAAATAGAACGTTTACAATGTCTCGAATCAACAGAACAATCAACCGACATCATGAGAGCCAACCCCCCGACGAGCAGCTCCACCAACGCATTCGCCAAATCGACCTACAGACGAGACCAATTCAGACGTCCACAACAACATGATAGCAAGACCAATCGCCCCCATGATAGCAAGACCAATCGCCCCTGCAGAGGCTGCGGACGCACTTCGCACGAAGGTAAAACCATGGCTCGCAAAGACTGTCCAGCATTCAATAAGAACTGTGGTAATTGCGGAATCAAGGGTCATTTCCGCGCCGTATGTATGAAAGGCACAGCGAGTCGTTCCCAAGCAAGCGCCGTCGGAGAAGCATCCCACCCACAACAGCAAGAAGAAGGCCAACTAGAGGACGTGCCATCCTTCGCATTCGCAACACCCGATGAGGATTTTCGTCTTGCCCCGTCCTCGAACAACCGGCCCTAGCGAACGCCACCGTTCCTTCCCACATGGAATGGAGAGGTAACTCGTTCACACCAACTCGCCCCGAAAGCCCACCGAAAATTGACGTGTCCATCAAAATACTCAAACAAACCCACGGGCAGTTTGGTAAGAGGAACAGCCCCATTATAACAGACACACTCACCGAAGCTATAGCAGATAGCGGATGCCAAACATGCACTGCCGGACCCGAACTGTTAAATAAACTGAAATGCCCATACGCCTACCTCGTAAAAACCAAACATAAAATTGTAGGCATCACTCACGCCCCTCTCGATATATTGGGCACGCTCTTCCTCCACATCACTTACGGAGGGCGCTCATCGAGTCAAATGGTTTACATTTCGAAAAACTGTAAAGGTTTCTACCTATCTCAAACCGCCATGAAAGATTTGGGAATCGTCAACGAATCCTTCCCGAAAAGCATCTCCGCCTCCACAGAGTCACAATCGGACGAATGCCACTGCCAAGAGAGAACGCCACCTCCGAATCGCCCAGAAGACATCCCCTTCGAGCCAACGCAAGAGAACATTCCAAAGCTTAAATCATGGATCCTGGACGCGTTCGGCTCTTCCGCCTTTAACCAATGCCCTCACCAGGAGCTACCAACAATGACAGGAGAACCCATCCGACTCCATCTTAAAGAAGACGCAGTCCCTTACGCAGCTCACACGCCTATCCCCGTCCCACACCACTGGAAACAAAAAGTCAAAGAAGACATCGACCGCGACGTCCGTCTCAAGATCATCGAACAAATCCCCCAAGGAACCACAACCGAATGGTGTGCGCGTATGATTGTCACCTTAAAGAAAAACGGGGACCCCCGCCGAACTGTCGATCTACAGAAACTTAACGATGCTACACTCCGAGAACCACATCACACACCAAGCCCCTTCAACGTTGCATCTACTGTCCCCATAAAAACGTACAGAACTGTAATCGACGCGTGGAATGGATATCATAGCCTCCCACTTCACGAAACGACCAAGAACAGCATGACTTTCATTACCGAATGGGGTCGGTATCGATACTGCCGCGCCCCGATGGGGTACCACGTCTCCGGAGATGCGTACACTAGGAGGTTTGATGACATCACCCAAGAGTTCCCGAGATCTGCTAGAATTGTCGACAACACACTACTCTGGGACCACAGCATCGAAGAATCCTTCTGGCACACGATAGACTATCTGATCCTCTGTGCTAAAAACGGTATTATTTTCAACAAGGACAAATTCCAATTCTGCCAACCTGTTGTCGAATTCGCCGGGTTCGAATTATTCGAAGACGGATATCGCCCGCTCAAGAAGATCTTGTCTGCCATCAAAGACTTCCCGACCCCGAAATCCGTGACCGATGTGCGATCCTGGTTCGGACTTGTTAACCAACTCGCTTACGCGTTCGCCCAAGCCCCGGTCATGGAACCGTTCCGCCAACTCCTGTCGTCCAAGACATTTTTCTGGGATGAGACGCTCGATGAACTTTTCCAAGCGTCGAAAAACAAGATTATCGAACTTGTAAAGGACGGTGTCAAAACGTTCGAAACGGATCGCCCAACCTGTCTGACAACGGATTGGTCGAAAACAGGCATTGGGTTCGACCTCACACAGAAACACTGCAACTGTCCCGACCCAGTCAAACCAGATTGCGGAGAAGGTCATTGGAAATTGGTCTTTGCCGGCTCCCGCTTCACCACTGATTCTGAAAGCAGATATGCACCCATCGAAGGGGAAGCCCTGGCAGTTGTTCACGGACTGCAACGCTGTCGAATGTTCGTGATGGGATCCCCAAACCTCACCGTAGCAGTCGATCACAAGCCCCTGATTCGGATATTGAACGATCGAGAACTTAGTTCGATATCTAACCCACGACTCCTGTGCTTCAAAGAAAAGACGTTGATGTATCGTTTCAAGATCGTGCACGTTCCCGGCAAATCGAAGAAGATGAAAATCGCGGACACCACATCCCGTAACCCCGTCCCCGTCGAAGAGACCGACGAGCAGTCCATCGCCTGCGAAGCAGCAGCGCTGTCATTCGCGCACTCACAAGCCGACGGCGTCGCTTCTATTGATTGGGAGATCGTCCAACAACACGCAGTTCATGACCAAGAATGCATTTCCCTCGTCAATGTGATCGCCAACGGATTCCCATCAGCCAAATCAGACCTACCCGTCGAGCTACACCCATACTGGAACATGCGTGAAGAACTATATGCAGTCGATGGAGTGCCGTTCAAAAATCACAAGATGCTCATTCCTAAAGACCTTCGCCGTATTGTCCTCGAAGGCCTCCACGCAGCCCACCAAGGTGTTAGTAGCATGATGGCCAACGCCCGTGAAAGATTCTTTTGGCCGGGACTCGACGCAGCCGTTAAGCTATACCGCGCCCAGTGTCGTCAATGCAACGAACAAGCACCAACACAACACCCAGAATCCCCGATGGAACCCCAAGCACCGGAAACACCGTTCGAAATCGTCGCCACAGACCTATGCAAGCTCTCGGGATTCTCATACCTCATCTACGTGGACGCCTACTCGGGATGGGTCGAAGTGGCAAACCTGTCAACCACGAACTTCCGCTCAATCAAGAAGGTCCTACTTATGTACTTCGCCCTGTTCGGAGTTCCGGAAGAAATCGCAGCCGATGGAGGTCCGCCATTCGATTCACACGACTACAAAGCTTTCCTGAAACAGTGGAGAATCCGCCAGCGACTGTCGTCAGCCTACTACGCTCAAAGTAACGGAAGAGCAGAAGCCGGTGTAAAGACAGCAAAACGCATCCTCCTCGGCAACATCGACCCAAGAACCGGAAAGCTAGACAACGAAAGCGCAGTCAAAGCCCTAATGACTCATCGTAACACCCCATGCCAACTCACTGCAATATCACCAGCAATTGTTCTGTTCGGACGACCCATTAGGGACCACCTACCAACATCAAACATGAAACTACGAACCGAATGGCAGGAAATCGCAAGCAAGAGGGAAGAAGCACTAGCGAAGCGTCACCTCGTCAAGCCACCACAAGAAACGAAAGAATTACCACCACTCAACATCGGAGACTCTGTACAGATCCAAAATCAAAATGGCAACCAGCCCACCAAATGGAACAGCACTGGATTCGTCGCCGAAACCCTCCCAAACCGCCAATATCGCGTCGTCGTCGATGGCAGCCGCCACACCACCCGGAGGAACAGAAGGTTCCTCAAACAGATCTTTCCCGTGTGCCGTCAGAACATCGACTACCTGTCAAGTCCGCCTCCGGAAAAGCCACCCCCAAAAACGACCCCTCCACCCCAACAGCCGCAAGACGAGCAAACCCCGAACACCCCTCAAGAACCCGAAATCTGGAATGACCCAGCACCGCCGAGACGAGATGCCAGCCCAACAGCACACGATGTACAACCCCGACGTAGTACTCGACAACGAAGAGCACCACGCCCCCTCTCTCCAAAGATAACTGGTCAATCTCACGATTGACGGAATGTATATAGTATTATATGAACGTTACGCATAGCATTTAGCCTCCAAAAAGGGGGCATGTAGAATGTATATAGTTTATCATAGGCCGTGAGGCCATCCTCTTTTAAGATACTCACTTCTAGTAAGCAGTCACGTTGTTAATCTCTTATTACTGATCGTCACTCATTATACACTACGAGGCTTAGGAACTCTGTTACTCTACCTACTGAACCTTGAACTCTACGAACTCTACACTTGTACGATGTCTTGCTTTTTGAGTACTGCTTTGTTATGCCCTTTGATGATGGCTTTCATGTTGCATGAAGAGTTAGGGCTGTATTTTTATGGTTGGACAATTTATAAGAAGAAAGTGTTGCCCTCTCAATGTCCTTCATAGGTTAGGTGTTTTCATGCATCTTAATAGCAAAAGAGTTCTAACTTGGTTGATTCCGAAAAAACAACCTAGCTACTTGTACAGCACGTGCGTTTGCATAGGGTAAAATGGCAAAATGCAAAAATCGATTTTGGCAAAATTGTTTTGAAAAATGACCCTACAAGATTTGACTATATCTTTTTATTCCATAATAAGCAATTACTTTCAAATAAAAAATATATATTGACAATGAATGGGTAAGCTTTCTAGAA
The DNA here is from genome assembly GCF_902728285.1 of Clytia hemisphaerica. Classification (NCBI taxonomy): domain Eukaryota; kingdom Metazoa; phylum Cnidaria; class Hydrozoa; order Leptothecata; family Clytiidae; genus Clytia; species Clytia hemisphaerica. The sequence continues at coordinate 57,965 of NW_027104371.1, forward strand.
ATCCAAACATAAAATACATAGCTTTTACCAAAAAATAGCACTTTAGGATCGGAAACAGTCAAAAACCAGCTTTTTCCAATTTTCATCAAGTTACAGGAATTAATTCCTTGTTTGTTTGGATCTGAAATTTTCAGTAGGGGTGGCAAACATGGTTCCCTCGCTCATATCAAGGCGGCCCGGGACGGGGGTAAGAGAATTAAAGTTTCTAAATAAAATCTTAATTATCACCCAAAAGAGTGCCTCTTTTTGTCCATTTCTTTTAATTAGATAGTCCCAGCCTTATCACTCCTTCAGTAAAGCTTCCTATACCTTTTGTCCTTCAGAAAAACCAAACATATTGGCCTTAATTGTTTGCTTTTAAAGTTCCTGTAGCCATTAGTGTGAGTTCCTGTATTTCTATTTTATTCCGCGCGGGTTTTTCAATAGAGATGTCACATGACTCAAATCCCGAAGTCTTATTGGATTAGAGAAAGTGAAAGTGAAATCACACTATCTGACAGTTAGTCCATTGAGTTTCAAGCCCGAAGGGCTAGAGGTCAATCTCTAACCTTTCTCAGGCAAGAAAAATTGAAGCCTTAAAAATATGCGCCATATTTTTGATGACGGATTGAATCTAGCAATTCCTTTGTTTTCGAGTGATATATTTTTCGAAATTAAGCGGTAAATTTTAGTTTCAATCTGTCATTTGTGTAAAATCCAGGCGAGTCGCTCAAGGCCGCGCAACTTTGGTAGGATTTGTTGGCTTCAAATCCTACCAAAGAGATTGACCTCTAGTCCTTCGGGCTTGAAACTCAATGAGTTAGTCACACTAGGAAATGTAGCTTTCAGAAAAAACAACATCAGTCATCTACAGGATGTATTTGCAACAACAAGGATGAGAGTTACCTGAATCAAGTTCGCAAGACAAGTAATTAAAACTTGAAAGTTTGAAACAAAATAAAACGTGCAGCAGCCAAATATCAACCAACCAAATTTTGTCATTCAATTCCCGAGACAGTGCTTTGATTTTTAAGGCCTTGTTTATACACTAAAGTAAAAATAATTTCGCACATGTAAATGGGTCATTGCTTGGGGTCCGGCAAAATTTCCGGGAAATAGCCTATCCAGCGGTGCGCGGATCTAGGTGGGTTCCGCCTCCCCCGTAGATGTTTTTCTTGTGAAGTTGATCTTCAAATTAGTTTTCAAGGTTGGCTTGGCTCAAATTTGTTCATCTATGGCTCAAATTTTAGGCAATTTCTCAAAGTTTTAGAAAATGTTAATTTCATTAAAAAGCGCCGGGTTATTTTTTCATGAATCCCTTTACTTTAGAAGTTTTGCGGCGCATTTTTTTACTTGAGAGTCAAGTAAACGATATAGTGCTTTTGCAGCATTAATCTTTGAAACGCATTTTGGCGGGACGCTAGTGTGACTAACTGTCTGATTGGATGAAAAAAAGACCGTGTGGACTGGAACCTAAAATAATTCTCATTCTAAAACAAGATGGCGGCGAGAAAAGCACGTCTTTTGCTTTGGACAAAAGGTTGTAAATTCTGGTTGATTTTTATCTTATCTTATAAAAAAGCATTTTTTGTGCTCAAGGTTTATTTTTCTTCGCATATTTTTGAACGAGTATTTCACTGATGGTTAATGATTTTTTCACAGAACATAATAGTAAAACTATTCAGGAAATTGGACTTTTTTACAGAATTTCAAAAAATCTATTAGTTCTGGAGATATATTGAAAAGTTTAGACATCGGTAGCATTTCACGTTTAGAGCTTTAGGTCTACACTGTAAGTCATTTTATACAAGTCTTTAAAACTATGTAAAATAAAAAAAAACCTTCTCTTTTTGGATTGAAAATGCTAACTTGCACACCAAGAAAAAAACAATCCGAATAGGAATATGGATATGAATTATCACAGGAAAATAATAAAGTTATACCATAAACCCTGAGATAATAAAGTTATACCATAACATATCTATGTTTTGCTTTAGAACATGAATGATGAATGGATGATGTCCGTCATAAATTGCAGCAACTTTGTCAGTTGGGAACATTGTCCGACGTCTTCGTCTTGAGATGTTTGGACTGTTAATCCCGTTAAAACCACAGATATCTGTAAAGCCCGAAGGGCTAGATTTGCAGCTTTGTTCAAAAAGTGAAGCTCATCTTTGGAAGGATTTCCTACCAGAGTCACGTGACTAAAATATGCAATTTCACCGGTTTGAGAGATGTGAAATAGCGTTTGCCGCCTAATTTTTTTGCGAAGCGAATAAGTATGAGCGAAGCAGTTTTGCTATAGTGTGTGCGTACCTTTAAACTCTATATACCAGGGGAGCGCAGAAGGAAAATGAAAATTTAGTTCCCATCTGTTAAATGTAGATAAGTATTTCGTTCAAGGTTGTGTTTCTCGTCCAAATATAGGTATCAATCTCGGTTTGGTAGATGGTTTCGTTAATAAAGTTGATCTTTACGGCACCGAAATTGTCCGAGTTAGGGCTTTTTTCCAAAAGAGACATTTCGTCGTTTCCGTATATTTTGTATCTCTTCCTTCACCTATGAGACAGCTGATTGGTTGATATTTTCGTACTATCAGACAACTGATTGGTTGATATTTTCGTTGTTATGGTTTTGATCTTTTTATTTTTATTTATCGAAACCATTTTGTGAATTTTTTATTCGAAGAATATTTACTGGAAGAATTTTATCGACCTGGAAGCTTTTGGAAATCTCTACCAACTAGCTACCAGTTTAGTGAATTTATTGCTCTGCTGTGGCGATTATCATTTGGAAAAGTTTTATCCACCATAGCATTTTGGATTCAACAAAACACAACACATAACTTTGTGCACCAACAGGGAAGTATATATTTCAGAAGCAGCCAACGAGCCCATTTCCCTGAAATATCTGTTTCCCTTTTCCAGGAGAGAGCTTTTTTTGAAAAATGGGGAAACAGATCCGATTTTCTAGGAGAGACCTTTTCCTTAAAACTATCTGTTTCCCCCGCTCCAGCTGATGACGTCATCAGAGAGAAACAGATTAATATTTCTAGGAGATGACATAATAAATTGGGAAACAGATATCTGTTTCCAAAAAAGATGATATTGCATTGGAAACAGATTGAACTTTATGGGGGAAACAGATATCAATAACAAAAAGAAAGGGAAACAGATGAAAATTTCCAGGAGAGGGGAACAGATATCCTATTTGGGAAAACAGATCAAAATTTTCATTCTGAAAATTGTGGAAACAGATCAAATTTTTAGGAAAGATACTTTGAGATTAAAGATTTAGGTTTTGCGGAGAAACAGATCTTCATTTCTAGGAATAAGATTTTTGAAATATTCGGCCAACAGATCAAATTTTCCAGGAAGGCTATGTCTGGGAAACAGATATTTAAAAAAAGGTCCTCGTTGGATGCTTTCGATATTTGTTGACTTTTTCCTCACTTTTAGCAGTGGGAAGGAAATTGCTCTCCACCTTTTATTTACAGTCATAGTTTTCTTTTCACTTGAGAGAAATTTTTCTTGACACAAGAGTTAAATTTCCCAGCATCCTGTCTGTCTGTAACTATCTGATCTGATTAAGAAATATCAACACCGACACTTTTTAAATAAAAAATTTGACGTCCGACTAAAACAGAACAGTCTTAAATATCCACTATTTCTATATTTCTCTCATCGTGTTCTTCAAAATGTCAGGACAATCAAGACTTTTTCCACTAGGGGCCAAAAAATTTGGGCCAAAATGTCTGCTTTTTTTAATTTTGTTATTCAAGCATGCATTATATTCTGTAAGTTTTCGTGACTTTGTTTATAATTTTGACATTAACTGTGGTAACTTAATGATTAGAGAATTGTTTATCGATATGTCAAATGCACCGATTGAAACATACCATTTGATTCCTTTCTTTTTGTCTTGGGCCGGATTATGATCACAGTCACTTTCAACAGTTTGATGTTCAAAAATGTCTTATATATTTGCGGTACCAAATTTATGATTTAAATCTAAGTTCTGCACCAGAAGAATCTGTTTTTACCATATCTAGCTTAGAGTGTATATTATGTCAAACATGTTATAATGCTTCAGAGAAAACTGCATATGAAACTATCTGTCATATTGAGTTTCCTAATCGTTTTAATCATCATTCAATAAAAAATGAAGTTTCAAGATTAGTCAATGACCCACATGGACAGTTGCTTCGAAAGACTTGTATGATTCTGCAAATTGTCCATCTCGCACAATAGCTACGAAAAGTAAAACAATTATCAACATATCTGAATATTTGATTGTCTCACTAAAAATATTTTTGCTATGATCAGGCATCAAACACTTCAAGAAAACTAGTTCCCAACCTCAATATTGAAACTCATTTTGAAAATGCATTACTAGGGAATCTAAATTTGTTTCCATTTTGATGGTTGAGAGATTCAATTTCTTGATTGCAAAAACAGGACAATTTTATAACTTTCACTGACTTAGGTTAGTTTTAACTCAACCTTGGAGCAAGATGGACTGATTGATAATTGGATTTCACTGAGTTCTTCTTCTTCTACAACATTGACTTAACTGGCAAGTGAAAACATAAATTAGAAAAAGGTGAACCGGGGGATGGAACCGAGATGAACTCATCTGGTAAACCGGCTGAATCGAGGTGAACCCAGAACCCAGCTTCTGCAGAACTTACTTTGAAATGTTCTTTGTGCATTTTGAATGTGGAAAAGTTTTGTTGTCAACATACTTGAAAATTTTCTTAACTTTTTCCGTGAACTTTTGAACCTTCTTTGACATGCCTTTTGTCGTCAACTATAAAAACTTTGAAAAACCTTTGTTGTTTATGAGTTAGTTCATCTAATCTTTCCAGCTCACCCAAATAGAGACTTATTCGCATGCATAATTTTGCGTTCTTTTAAACCATATGTAGTTAATTCCTGTTACAAAAAATGATGAATGAATCTGTAGGGGTGGTACAGTCACTTTCGGTCGGGGTTGTGAATGGCAAAATATGTTGATCTTTGATTAGTTAGGGTTTGTTGTTCTTTTTTTCGTTGCTTTTTAATAGATATTTGTCGTTGTTTTTAGATGGACTGGAAACGTTAGATTAAAACAGTTCTTTTTCTCCTTTTTGTTCGCATACCTTACAAATTTGTTTTGATTTAACTTTGTGTTTTAATGACCAGTCAGGTCATTTATTTGAGGGCTATGCATGTTAGCCTCCACTTATGCAAGTTACCCCATCTCACGGTATATAATTGTGTTTTAAATGTGGAAAGCTGTCAATTTGGAAATTTTCTTCCACGTTTGTCTAATACTCTCGGTTAGTCGGGGGGTTTGGAATAAGCAGGGTGCAGGGGGGTTGGAAGAGATCTCAAAATTTAATAAGCGAGGGGGGGTCGGAGAATTTTGGAAAAATTAATTAGCAGCCCCACCCCCGGCTACCGTAACTTGGTCTAATGTCAACATCCCTCCTCTAATTCCGACACCCTTTTTATGGCATGTCGATATTAGACCAACTTACGGTATTAGGTACCCAAGAGTATGGGAAACTTTTGTTGTCGACTTGAAGTTTTCTTCATTTCCACATACGTTTTTTTCCCTTTGAAGGGCATTCTTTCAGATTACAAAAATGTTTCCCATAAGATTTTTTTCCCTCCTTGCAATCTGTTGGAAATTATGAATATGAAATTGCTTTGTCCTGTTTTGAAAGTTTTTTCCTTTTTTTAACATTATTAGTATATTATGATAATGCAAAATGACTTTTTTTTTAATTATGAATTTTTTTGTGAAGGTGAAGCGTGACGCTACAGATCAAATCTGTGTTTTGACTGGACTCACCAACCTTTATGATTATAAGGGTACAGTTTGTTTTTTATTTTTTTTAAATTCAAAATGCCCTGAATGTGTTACTGTAGTGTTTTCATCTTACTTTTCTTATATTGTTGTTTCTTTAAACTGTTTGCTATTTATTCTAGAAAATGACAAATAGAACGGTTGAAGCTTCATTTTTCATCAATGAGAGAATCTACAGATGTCATTTTTATAGAGAGGGACTATAAAATTTTTGCGAATGATAGGATATTCGGAAAGACTGCAGCGAATGTATTTTAAAAGTAAAACTTCACAAATGCCATTGAATATACAGTGTTTGTATGTCTTAAATTTTTTGCTTGCAACTTGCGAATCGAGGAGGCTCTGGATCGCTTCGCAACTTTTATATATATACAGCTTGTTGATATCGCGCTCCAAAACAATCAAAATGCTAGATCCTATCCATCGGCACGAAATTTAAAAAGTCAAATTTTAGCTTCACTTTTTTTTGCTGGAGAAAGCTTTAAGCTGCAAATCTAGCCCTTCGGGCTTAGATATCTGTGGTTAAAACCTTTATTTTTGGGGGCAGTTAAGCGTGCTGAGATGAACAAAGTGTACTTAACTGAAAGTTTCGTTGTTCGGGAAATCGGGGAATCGGTAAAATCATTTCCGATTCTTGCTCCACAACAGTTTCTATCTGTGAAAAGACAAGTATTTTGGCGGACGCGGGAAAATCTAGCCTGGATATCCAGACCGTAAACTATTTCACCGTCTAGTTTTTTATAATCTTGTCTCAGGTTTACGGTCTGGTCGAAGTAACTCGTCTGCAGGGATATCTGTAGCCTGTACCAGACGACCACGGCTTTTTCCTCGACACCGTATCGTCTGTAACTTTTTACATTTATTCCCCCAGAGATTCGTGGGGGAATAAAAATCCTCGGCTTCAAGCCAAAGGACCGTAGCTTTTGACTGCAGCAAAAACTCTACCAATGAAATTGTCACCGCGAAGGAGTGTTTTTGTAAACAAAGCTCAAAAACAGAGGCGGGAAGAGTAGGAACTGATGTTTTGCTACATTTCGAACGAAAACATTCGAAAATATGTGACTTTAGAAACATTCTAAAACGTACCAAGAGAGTTCGAAATGTTGCAGAATGTTGTGTTTTTATTTATTTTGTGCTTTGAACTTTGAAGAGTCACTCTTCAAAAAGTTTTTGGAATGGATAGTCACTAGTTGTCTAGAATTATCCAGAAATTAATAGATACGAATTTATAAAGGGAAAGAGTGACTGACTACAAGAAACTTTCTCTGGAGCACTGCTTATGTTGGATTATTTTTGTTACATAAAGACTTTAATTTTGGTAAAATGGGCAAAGATTGACGAATGGTTTTATGAATTTGTCGAAGAATGGACAGTGGTGTGGTGTGGTGAGACACACAAATTAATCAAACATATCTGTATGCTGGAATGATAGTGGTTGGATTTTTGTTAAAGATTGCTCCATGGATCATCCCTGCTTCGAGCAAACTTGGAAGTACAGGAGTATTTACTTAGGCTCCTTGTTTTTGTTACCAAAATAAAGCACCATTTTTTCATTTCGAAAGATTTGAGTAACATTGTTTTTAATCACTTGTCAGATCGTTTCTATCGTGGACATTTCTATTTCTATTCAGACAGTGGACATACAGAATGCATGGTAGTGTATTTCATAATGAGAAATGTTAGCAAAGAGAATATATGTTACGTGGTGGGTGGTGTGGTGGCAAGCACAATTCGAGAGGTCCACCAAATAATTTTGATGAAATCAGGAGGAAATGTGGCTGATGCTCTACAGCTGGATTATTTTATTTATAATTTTTAACAGAATAATCCTCGAGATAGGAGACCTTTAAAAGATACCTTTTCTTTCCTTTTGTGGATTCTACCGGCGGAGACCACTATGAGTATAGAAATAATTATTTGAAAGTTTCGAAATAATCAAAACATGTTTCAGCTTGATAAATGCGAAGTACAAATCCAGAAATCAAAGTAAATCTTATTTATATATTTTATACTTTTTTTACTCTTTTCAAGGGAATTTTGCATATTTTTTTATACAAAGTGGAAGGAATCTTTTGTCCTTTTAGGTGCATAGTTTTTTTTTAAATTCTTGTATTCCTCCGTTTTTATGTATGGTGGTAAGCTTTATATTTTCTATTTCAAAAAATTTGAGCAATTTATTTTCAATGCTTTTATTGATAGAGTAGGGTTGTTACTTTATCTGCTTTTTACTTTTTAGGCAGTGAAATTTTATAAACAACACTCAATACTTTTTTTGTTGTGTTTAATTTTTGTAACATTTTGTACAATCAACACAGCGACACACCTCACAATATTTAAAAAAAATTCTGCAATAAGTCTCAACATTCAAGTTTTTTCTTTTCCTTTCCACCCGCCCTTCTTTGTTTATGTTGTCGGCCACCATCTTTTTTCGTCGCTAGTGACGTCGAATTTTATAAAAAAAACACGGCGTCGACAAATTCGGTCAAGTTCTCCATCGTAGACGCGAAAGTGGTAACAAGTGATAGACCAACAGAGTGATCAAAAAATCGCGTGTTGGGATAGAGATAGGCTAGGATATCTGTCCCTGCATATGCGAGTGTCTCTAATTGGTCAGTACGCGCCCAGTCACTGAGCAGAATTTTCGCGGGGTTTTTGATATTTTTCGATGCGCGCGCATAATTTATGGAAAAAGCTGACCTTGCAAAAAAAGATAAACAAATGAAAAAGAAAACACAAGTTCATTTCTAAACAAAATGGCCGCTGGAAAGGAGCCTTTATGAATGTGGCTGATGCTTTGATGTACTTTAAAGTGGTTTTGAAAGTTTATTGAGTTTGTAAAAGAGGTTTTATGGTAAGTAATTATGTGTGTCTGCCTGGGTTTCCAAAGTTTTAAGATTCTGTCAACAAGGGTTTACTCACAGACTGTGTCATTCAAAACTGTATCAGACTTTTTTAGTTGCACCAGACTCTAAAATTTTAGAAACTTTGTATGTTGAGGTAAGAGTTTTTTTTCTGAAATTTTGAGTCTGGATACCCAGGCTAGGGAAAATCGTAAAAAGCACAATGTTGAAACTTTGAAGTAAAAATCAAAAAAAAGGGCTGCAAGATTTAAGAAGGAGAGACCACGAGCAAGGTATGATATGTTTTTCTTAATTTTTTTCTTATTTCAAATTACTAAAAAGGGTATTTGAAAAACTTTTTAGTTTGGTTTTTAATGACATAATTCGTTTAGCTACCTCAAAATCTCGGGTACCATGAAGTCGGGTAAACTTGTTGCATCACAGTGGATCCGATCTCATAGGCGGTCATCGAAAAATTGTTCTTTTCGCGTCACCCGCCCGCATCAAATTTTCTGCTGATTTTCCGGTGCGGAGATGCAGAAAAAAATCTGGGAAGAGCAATTTGTTCTTTTAAAGTATAGCTTTTTCTCAATTGCTCTGATGACCATCGAAAAATTGTTTTGCTCGCATTACCACCCGCCCCTGAGTTACTGGCGTGATCAAAAAAAAAACCGTCCGCCCGCATGCATTTTTAACACCCGTTGCGACGGGAACAGAGCATTTTTTCGATGACCGCCATATAGTAAGTTATGACTTATATTATGGCAGGGCTGCAAATAAGCGTCGGTCATCGGTCAATGTCCGACTGAAAAAGCCATTTGACCGACTGAAAATCTTTTGTGTCGGTCACGATGTCCGAATGAAAAAAACCAAATTATCAAACCTTATAAAGGAGCAAAAGAAATAAAAGGATCACATTACCCAGTCAGGACCTCATTTCACTTTATCGATATTACGCAAACGGCAGTGTGCGTTAAATAATCTTGGTTTCGCTTTCGATTTCAAGCAAAGGTCTTAGCAACAGGTCGCGCGTTCATAGCAACGGGGCTGGGTAGAAAAATCTAAACATAGAATTCAAAAAAAATACCGATCATCGTATAGAGCACTAAAAAATACTCCCTTTCTATGTTTAGTTTGTTCTACCTTGGATTATAACTGAAAATATCTTCAAAAAAACCTTTGTCCGATATCAGCCGCACGGTAATCTTTGCCCGCTTCAATTCTTAGATAATGAATAAGAGAGGTGTGCTTAGCTAAGCCGTGCTCGCGGGCGATAAATTTATGTTTACTTATCCTGTATATTTTAGTGGTATTTATCCAATGAAAAGGATGTTGACAAAATATGCACGGCGCTGACAAAATATGCACGGCATTGATTATGACATCATTAAATATGTCAATGTCGATTCAACGCCCGTTAATAATAATAATTCGTAGATAGTTTTTTTTATCTTGAAATTTAGAAATACGAGAAAAAAAAGATCAAATTTAATATTTGTTTCCTATCTAGATTATATATTAGCGTTAGAATACGGTAAATTTTCACGAAAAATATTTTGCGATGGCGGTACACCAAATCACGCCCACGGGAAAGTTCCAATTTTTAATTATCGGGAAATCGGGGAAACCGTTTCACAACGTGGATAAAAAACGTACGGAATGAAACCTGATAAAAGGTTTTCAACCAGATTTATTCAGATAAAGCTATAAGAGGTTCATTACTTGTGGATTTTAAAACCTACATAAGCAAAAACGAAAGTTGTTGGGAAGGAAAGAGTAAACGCAAGACAGAAGGTTTGGTTTTGTTGATCAGGTACACGTTTTTTTTTTTATAAGGAACCTTAACTTTGCTCCGAGCCTGGAGTTCCTTATTTTTACAGAGAATTTCAGTCTCAAAGTTCCTTATCGAGTTCCTTACTACATAGGAAATTTTGAACTTTTTGCCCCTTGAAAGATCAAAATTTGGTCAAATTAGTCCCAATAAGGTACATTATTTTCAAATCCACTTATTCTCAGCCTGAGCAGTTCCTTAACAATTCCTTATTTTTTTAACCATTTTCAGCCTCGAGTTCCTTATAAACGTGTTCCTTATAAAAAAAAAAACGTGTAAAGACAACATTCGCCCTGGTAAAAATGGGTTTTCAGAGCTTATCTTGAAATTTTTCATGCATTTTTGAAAAGTCTACAACCTTTTGTCCGAGATTGTTTGTAAGTCCATTCAGCCAACAGAAAATGTTTCAGAAAAGTGATCAAAAGTAAAAAAAAAGTCAAGTAAATAACTTTTCAAATGTTTAAATGGTATCAAAGCAGCGCTAATAATGCTTATTTCAACAACCAATATGCAAGATTTGGCAGTAAAATGAAGAATCGTGAAAATATTGTCTCCCAATAGTGCCATCGGCGAAATTTAATCCCCGCGAAAATATATCCCATTAAAGTAACTTCACCATTTGTGAGTATTTTAGTGCAATATCCTCAGAAATTAGATGTTTTAGAGTTCATAAAGCTTTAAAATGTTCTTAAAAATTTCGGCCATCAAGTTCTATTGTTCTAATATAACTTGCCTGTTCTTAAAAAAAACGCATCATGGTAGAAATATTGAAATTAACTGTATTTTGAGAGTAAAGATTTTTGAACATTTTTCACCATTTCCAAAGCGTTGACCCATTAAGTAGACAAGGCTGAAAATTAAACCGAATCTTTCGTACAAATCTATTCACCCGTAAAAATGTTCTGCTAGTTTATTGGTAGGAGTCCCCTCTTCTTTGTACATTCACTTTCTAAAAATAGTGTGAGAAAATTTTTCACATTTTTCTAATTAGTTAGAAAATTATGAAAATTATAATCATTAAGAAGTCTTCAAATCAACTGAACCATGAATCTAAAGTGTGTTACAAAAGTATGTAAACACAATTTCTTAGCATGTATCAATGCTACACGTTTTTTTTTATATAAGGAACCTTAACTTTGCCCTGAGCCTGGAGTTCCTTATTTTTACAGAAAATTTCAGCCTCAAAGTTCCTTTTGAGTTCCTTATTTACATAGCTAGTTCAAGTGAAAACTCTTACTTTTACTGTTCCTTAGAACTTGTTTTCTTATTCTAAGCCTGAGCAGTTCCTTAACAATTCCTTATTTTTTGGACTACTTTCAGCCTCGAGTTCCTTATAAACGTGTTCCTTATAAAAAAAAATGTTTTTATTCTATCCGAATTAATGTTAAAAAAGACCAAAGAGGTCCTGACTGCATTACCTTTTGATTCTAAAATAGTTGTTCCAATATAAGAATTGAATAATAAAATAAATTCAATAACCCATTGAAAACGTTTCTCCGATTAAACCAACCAAATGCATTGGATTGAGACAGGGTTATAAACAAAAATTTACAATGTTGTGGTAAAGTAGGGAAGACGTTTTTTAATGAAGAGCGCGTGTATAAACTCACCTTTTTTGAGAAAGATCAAATGAATTGACTTGATCATCAAACAAAGAAAAAGATCAAATAAATAAAAGCACCAGTTGCAATTCAGTTTGTGAAAGGCTTTTATAAGAACATGCCAAAAGTAATATAGCCAATGATTCCTTATTTACCTTATTCACTGTTCTTAAAAAAATAATAAACGTACAAAAATGAGTTTGTGTTTTAATAAATTTTTCGCGCCAAAATTTTTCTATGACGTCAAGGCTTTTTCTTTCATTTTAAAAACGAGTGAGGCATGCGGCAAACATTTTCTTTCTCTCGCTATCAATTTTTGGTTTTTCTACACAGAAGATATAAGTTATTTTAATCATTCTGATTATGATAAATTATTTCCTCTTCTATTTTTAATTTTTTTTTTCGTTATTGTTATATGATGTTTGTAGCTAGCATTATGAAAACTTATTCGTGCATAATTAGAATAATTTTAACATAAATCAACATAAATCATTCATGGATCGTGCATCGTGCATCGTGCATCGTGAATCGTTGGATCGCGCATCGTAAATTACACAAACCGCTCTATTTTGATAGTTCAAAGGAAATATTTTTCATTACTTCATGTCTTATCGAACGGAATCACTTTTTGCTATCTCTAAACACCCTGTCTCATTTAATTCAAAATACTAATTACCGTCACTATTTTGGCAAATATGCTCAAAAATGTAATAAGTGATAGTAAAGTCTCGTTTTTCTATTATGTTAAATATCCACGAAAAAAAGTACAGAATGACCGACTGAATTTTGAGTTTGACCGACTGGATTGTGTTTCAGTCGGACATGATGTCCGAGAGACTAAAGATATTTATTTGCAGCCCTGCTTATGGCATGTCTCAAAAACTGAAAATTACCATAATTTTTAGATTGCATTATAGTCGATTTTAATGACATCAGCCAGAAATAAGCAAAAAACGGAAATCCTATTTTTTACTGACATAATCAGGATTTTTCAAATGATCTGTCGACTATTAATGCTATCTAAAAATTATGGTGATTTTAAGACATGCCATAACTTTCCTGAGATTGAATTTAAAATTGCTTCATGTCTCTATTTCTCTATCAATCTATTGTTTTTGATATTTGCAACAACAAAAGCTATTCTCGCTAACATAAAAAAAAAAAAAAATTAAAATTATTAGATTAGGCCAAAATAAAAAAATGTAGTGTTTCCGGAAACCGGGCGGGTGAATTGTTTTTTTCTGACCCAGCCGCAGACTATGGGTTCATCTATATTGTTCATCATAAAGGAAATCAAGTTGACCGTTAAAGCTACTCGGGTAAGTTATGGCAAAAATTTTTTTTTCAAAATTCTGATCATGTCAGCAAATAATAGGATTTTTCCTTTTTTCCTAATTTCTGCTGACGTCATGAAAATTTTGAAAAATTATCAAATAATCGACTTAAGTGAGATACATCTTTGGTGAAAGTTTGAAGACAATTGGATAAATATTCTTGAGAAATTCAATTTTTAGTTTTTATGACGTCATAGATTATGACGTCATAATCAGTTTTTACAGTTTTTCGCGAAAATCAGCGAAAAAACAATTAGGTTACACATCTGGTTAGAAACTTCATCATAGTACCCTTCATGTTCAGTCATTTGTTTGGTCATTTTCCGTCGACTAATGCAATCTAAAAATTATGGTAATTTTCAGTTTTTCAGACATACCATAACTTATCAAACGTCGTTTAGATATTCCCGCTTGTAAATCAAGTTTTGTTCGTTAGTAGTTGATAATTAGTATTCAGGGCTTACTTCATACAGTTTGTAAATAAAAGTTATCTTTAAAGTTCAATTTTAATGATCTTAAGTTATCCAAAATAGCAAATAAATCTTTTTTCCGGTCGGTCGCATGAAAGCTTTTTTCCTTCACCGGCATTCCGGAAATACTTTATTTTTTTGTTCCCCTTTTAGTCAAAAGGTTGATAAATAATCACACCTTCCTTAAAAAATGGTTTAATAAGTTGCAGGAAACGAAAGGTTAAAGTCTGTCCTGTAGTAGAGACAAAAAAGGTTTTAACTTTTGGAATTTCAACTAGCTTTATGTTTGTTGAAATGATACTAGTCAATTCAGCTGTTCAGGAGTAACTCAGATACCTGGCAACAAAACGCCATTTGCTAAATCCAACCTTTCTGATGGGTTTAGTTTCAGGCATTCAGCTTAGGTTTTCTCTGCTTGTATTTATATCTACCCTTTTTCTGATTTTGATGAGTTATTTTCCAATTCATGATTTGGTATCAAACATTTACTTAATATACTTTACAGAGGATTCAGTAAAGAGATTTAGTGTATAGTCACTATATGTTTCTGGTAATTTAAGAGTTGCCCCATAATTCTTATTTGCCTGTTAAAACAATAATGTAAATTATCATTATTAGTGTAGCACTATTTATAGTGAACTTGAAGAATTTTTTTTTTCAAAACGTTTAGCAGATCGATAAAACCTACAATGTACAATTGCATGAACCCTTTTTTGTTGAAAAATGGATGAAAAAAGAAAGTTTGATTGCAATAAATGATACCATCTTTAAATAAGTTTCCAGTGATATTTCTATTGGTATTCTCATTGAGTATAATGAAGTTTGTTTATACACCTTTTTTATAAGGCAATTTGATTCAAGAACAATCTCAGCCTCAGATTTCATAAACGGCCAAGAAAATGATAATGGAAGCTCTATCAAGCAAAAAGTGTTAATAGTAAAAAGTAAGCTTATTTGGATCAATTAAAGAGCATCTTATGCCTCAAAATCGCGAGGTTAACATTAGATTTAAAAATTACAATGTAGGTATACAATATTGTGATTTTTTTAATTTTGTAATCTCATAACAAAGATGGTCACTTAATAAAGGTACAAAGTTTGTGACACTAACCCAATGTTCATGGACAAAATACCATTTTATTAACTAAATTTCTTTGAAATAATAAAATATAAAGACCCTATAATTTATATCAGTGTATAAATACTATTTGTGATATTAAAATTTACTTACAAAAGAGAATTAAATTACCGGGGAAAACTTTTACCTACGTCAAATCATTAGGGAACTTATTTTGGCAAGTAATGCAATTTTTTGATTTTGGCGAGAACTGATTTTGGCGGGGCATTGAAATGTTGGCAAATTTTAGTTTCCTTAAGGTGTATGATGAGTAAACAAACTAATGCTTCAACTTCACTTTTAGCTATATAGAGAAGTCAATAAAAAAAGAATCTAAAAGTAATAGATATGATATAGCAAATCAAGTGCATCTTTAAAATAAATACTGTGCTTATTCATAATGTGTTTTAATGTCTCATTTTCCATTGTTTTGAATTATCATTTGGTCTATTTTGAAGAAAATGTTTGCGTTTATCAGTTATTTGCCATTAATCATGAAGTCTTTATCATCTTCACAGAAGCTCATGTACTCTTCCAGGAGCGTCAATGTAGTCTCGTCTCCACCCATACAAGTCCATAAAACGTTTACAAAGCATTCCAATTCGACTGTAATCTCAACGTCTTTATTTTCCTTCCCTCATTTCTTTGACATATGCGAAAAGTTTTCCAGCCTCATCTCGCTTACCCAACTGTTGATAAGTAGTACCGATGTTTTGTTTTGTGTTAAGCAAGGCAGGGTGGTTTGATGGCATCTTCATTCCTTCCATAATAATTTCAACTTCTTTAAAAACCTTCAAAGCATTATCAAACTTTCTATCATTAAGTAATGCAATTGCATAATTATTCTTAGCCAAAGCAAGATCGAAATCTTCATGCCCCTTACCTGCAAGCTTAGCATATACATCGGCAGCTTGCGTTAAATGTTTAGCAGCTGTGAGACAGCGGAGAAGCTCTCGTCGAGTAATCAAGGAGGATAGCTTGTTAGCTTGTTCTACATTCTCAACTTCTTTCAAAATACGTGAAGCATCGATATACTTTTCCATCTCACAGTAGACTTTTGCTTTATTTGATTTGATGGTTAAAACACTTGGATGATTCTTACCATATTGTCGTTCAAATTCACGTTCGATTTTACCGAACATCTCTAATGCTTCGTTACCCCGCTTCAGTTTGACCAATGTACCAGCAATGTTGTTCCGTAATTTAGCCAACTCAGGATTATCTTTACCAAAGGTTTTGCCATAGATGGTTTCTAAGCGTTTCTGTGAAACCAATGTTGCTTCATAATCTCCTTTACTTTCATAGCAAGCAATCAAATTGATTAAGGTATCCAATAGTTCTGAATGGTCCGCCCCAAAAGCATTTTCTTGTAGTTTTAAACATTTCTCACCGATTTTGATAGCTTCGTCTTTTTTCTCGAGTTTTAGGTAGACGACCATTAGGTTGTTTTGGACTTCAAATAACAGTGGATGGCCATCGCCAAGATTTGACAATACATCATCTGCAAGGACTTCGTTTTGTTTCATAGCTTCCTCCAACTTTCCTATTTCTTTCAAACACTTTCCAATATTAGCCCGTATCTGCAGACTCGCCTCGTGGCCTTCACCAAGCGCCTCTCGTTGTTTAGCCTCTGATTTTTGTAACAATTCCAAAGCTTCTGTATGCTTCCCGGTACGTAGAAGACAGGTGGCAATGTTAGCCTGAGTCTGCAATACATCCGGATGTTCAGCGCCTAGAAGGGCACTCTGCTGTTCTTGACATTCTTGGTATATCTCCAGAGCCTCTTTAACTCTTCCAACGTTGGTCATACAGAGAGCTAGATTGGTGCGGGTTGTGATATACTCTTCATCCGAATCTGGCTTCTCTTTCTTGTAAACATCATCAACTTGAAAGAAGCAGTTCAACGCCTCGTTAAAACCACCAAGAGCCAAATAACACAACCCGAGATCGTTTTTAGCTTCCAGTAACTCTTTCCCATTTTGGCGCATCGATCTTGAATATTGTTCTTCAACGCCCTGGAAAACTGGTAACGCCTCTTGGTAACGCCCACATCGGTACAGACAACGCCCGATCATTTGTTGTGTTTGAATGATAGCAGGATCTTTTGGTGAGAGTTTAGAGACTTGGACATCTCGGAGTTGTCGGAAGACATGAAGGGCTTCCCCATATTGCTCGTTTTCGTAAAGAAAGGCTGCTTGTTTCTCAGACACATTCATTTTGTGATTTTTTTGTTTTGTTGTTTGTTTTCACTGGAAAAAAAAAGAAGCAAGTTGAATATTTCTCATTATATAACGTCCAACTGCGGATCTTTTTTAAAATTAGTTTTGTACCCATCATGTCATTCTACAGGGTGCTTTCTAATTCGGCGTTCTACTATATTCGATAGGCTCAATTATTCGATAATATTGAAATCATTTATCTCTTATCGTTGAAAAAAAACTACATTTGACGCTCTCTAATTTGACGTTCTACTATTCGATACACTCCATTATTCGAGAAAATTGAAAGTCACTGTCAACAAGAACTTCATAAACCACGTTCTACTATTCGATACTCTCCATTATTCGATAATATTGAAAGTCGCCGTCAACAAGAAACTCATAAACCACCTTTTACTTATCGATACGCTCCCTTATTCGATGAAAACTCTAATTCCCCTTTAAAATCGAATAAGAGAGCGTCCACTGTACTCTCGCTCATTACTAGCTACGCTCGTTTTTTGCCAACCTCTCCATTCGCATGTGCTTTATCCTGGACATTCGTTCTATTTCGCTCGTTATTTCAAACGTTTTGTACTCGTCGCACAGAGATTTTTAACCTGAACTTTCTACTTAATAAAACTTATCGAACATATATTCTTTGTTCACCAGTATCTGCTAAATTCGATATAAATTACTTGCTATATCTCAAATATGTAGAAATTGTGTAACTTTTATGACCCAAAAGTTCCTATGTCATGTTTGTCAGTGATCAGGTTTCATTTTTTTTCTTTTTATGTGGATTCAGTTTTGTAATAAGATGAGAATAAAAAATGAACTTTGAAAAATGTTGATAAGCTAGAATTACTTTTTATTGAACTGCTTTTCTTATTTTTCATCTTCTTCCAATTGAAATTACATCTTCAAAAAACGGTTTAAAAAACATAAGCCAAATCCAAGCTGACCACGATTTTACACTTTAAATAAGAATTATTAACATTTAGTTTTAATATGTCGTGAAATTAGATCTAAATCTAAACTAAGGGAACTGAAAAGAAGATAAAACGAAGTGAAATACTAGCTAAAGTAAAGTTGTACAGTTGTACATCGTATCAAGGACATATAATTTTCTCAAACTTTATAGCATCTAAAAGAATACAAGGCTTCAATGACCAAAATATAAAGAACAAGTTAAAATTTTTTTAAGGATTTGCTGACTTCAAGACACACCATTTTTTAGGAAATTGAACAAATATGCTCACAAAATGGTAAAAATAAGAATATGTTAGGAACACTTTTAGGCTTAAAACTCAAAAAGGTAAGAACATCGAAAATTTGGACGTCCATATAAGTATTTATATATATTTAATTTCAATCGGACCTAAGGGTAAGACAGTAAAAGCTAAACAACTTAGCTAATAACTGCAATCCCAGAGGAAAGTACTTGATTTAAAAACGACCGTTTGCGCAGCCAAACATTACGTCTTGTAAGACCAGTTCTTTACATCGCAGAGAAAATTCAACAAAATTTAAGTAAATTTGGGCCAAAAAAATCGAACATTAAGGTGAATTTTCTTGAAAGTTTTTTTCCAGTTGAAAGCAAAAAATGGAACAAAACTTTTCCCAAAGAAATATAATTTTTCACTTTTTAGTTCCTTAGAATGCACTCTCATTTCGCACTTTAGGAAGCCTGAAAAACATACCCTGATTCAACGATCGATCCGGGCTAACATAATCTTGTAAAATAGATAAACCTATATTTATACTACCAAGCTAAAAAAAATTTTTCCTTTAGTATCTACAATCTCTCTGTGTCTTTTCATATCCAGTAAGAGCAAGCCAAGTCTATATACTACCTTAGTCACAGCCTATCTATCTCTCTCTCAAATCCTTTACGAGGAACATTATTCGATAACATTGAAAATTTACCGCTAACAAGAAACACTCATAAACAAGGCTCTATTATTTGATCCGTTATTCAATGAAAATCCGATTCACTTTAAAAATTGAAATATAGAGTGTATGCTGTATTTCCTCTCTGTAACCATCTTCGTCAATTCAGCCAGTAAAATCAAGATAGATATTCATGATATGCACCACTGCAATGACTGCAATTTTTCTGGTTTTGTTCCACCCAATACGTCACTTTTTCTATTGTTTAACTGACGTATTGGGTGGAAAATTTTAAAAGTTCTCAGAAGACTCTCTAGTGGTGTTTAGTAACAAACATCTCCTCTCACTCTCTCTCAAATCCTTTGCTCAAAAATCAATAAACATTGCTCTGTATTGCGGGCTCAAACATACAACAAACAATTCTATATAGTTATATACTGTTTTAAACTTTAATGGTAATCTCATAAAGAGGCTTTTGTCGCTTCTATCCCATCACATAGTCATGTTGTGGTCTGTCTTTCCTACTGTTTTGAATGAAACTTTTGATAGGAAAAAGAGATGGCTGTGTCATTTACAAGGAACATCACGATAATTGTCTGAATGTTTTTACTCTACTTAGGACAGTCGAGGGGCCGTCATTACATAAAATTTCCTAAAAATCTCAAAGGACTTGCATGTTGTTATATATAGAAACGTCAAAAACTGTTTAAGCTTTCAGGTTCTCTTAAACTTAAGGTTTAGGATTTTGAGCCTAAAAAATGTTATTAAAATGTTCTTATTTACATCATTTAGTGAGTATTTTGGCTTGTAATTTCTTAAGAAATCTTGAATACTCTTAAATGTTCGAGCCTCTACGCCTGTTCTTATACTTTGTTCTTATAAAAACGTGAATACAGAGAAACGCCAGAAAAAAAACATAACATTTTAACATTTTTATAAGTACAGCGAACTCTTGCTTATTCGAACTTCTATTATTTGAATCTCTCTGTAATTCGAACTTGTTTCCAGCCCCCGTCAAGGAGAAACCCTCTTAAAATACTTTCTATAATTCGAATCTCTCTGTAATTCGAACAAAAAAGATTCCCCGTTCGAGTTCGAATTAGCGAGAACTAACTGTACCATGAACAGCACAGATTAGCTTTCTCTGAAATTTAACCAGTGAGGGCAGACTATAAGAATTTTATCGCGCATATGCCTCAATCACATTACTATATTTGCATTCAAAAATTTGCTTTTTTTCTTCAAACATAAGAGAAATGGAATGTATATTGCCCATCGAACAAACAAATTAGCAAGGCTTTGAGTGATTTATTGAATGAACAAAAAGGGAAGGAAAATTGTCACTCGAAAATGAATAAACAAGACAAAATATGATTAAGGATTATTAAATTTCACAAATTCCTGGGTTGTAAATCCTAAACCACAACAAACATAAAACGTTTTCCAAAAGGTCAACCCAATAAATTAATTTGTGAATTTTTTTCTTTACGGAGATTGATATCTTTAGTACTTTGCAGTTGTTTGTCGTCCTTCATAAGAATCAGAGAAGCCTCAGAACTTTTCAATACACGATTTTTTTATAAGAACATCTAAAATTTTTGATGCCTTCGGATGCTCTTAACTTTTTGAGTTTCAAGCCTAAAAATGTTCTTAACATGTTCTCATTTTACCATTTTTTGAGTGTTTTTGTGCAATTCCATAAGAAAATAGTTGTTTTAGAATCTGCAAAGCCTTAAAATGTTCTTAACTTGTTCTTAAAATTTTGTCCTCATGTTCTTATAAAAAAACCGTCTAGGTCAAACTGATGGACGGGCTTTCAAATTCCTTTTCATAGATTGCCATTGATAGTTGCACAGCCTGGATTTTGGGTCCACGCGAAAAATTAGCATTCTCAATTCGCGAAAAAAAGTCCCAACGCAAAAATCAATCTACATTACTACTTTCTACGCCGAAAAACCTGCCAAACTAACACCTGAAGTGTAAATAGAATGAAATATGGATTTATTGAAATCGCAAACTGTCTTACAATTAGCTTTGAATCGTATGATATCCCATACCGTCAAATTTTTTTCACACGTAGCTAAATCTGTTTAAAATCCTGTTTCCAACATGCGTATTATGCAAAAAATGTATCGTTTGAATCTATATGATTTTCAGATTTCCCTTGTTAATTTTTTTAAAGTAGAATTTCAAGAATTCAAAATAGAACAAGTTTAACTATGTCTTTTTATTTCCTGAACTGTGAAAAATTGTATTAAACACATTTAGTTCACTGTAAGATCACAGTACGTTGGTGAAAAGCTGTTTTGTTATATTCTTTTTCAATTTTCAGTTTCAGACTAATACTAAACACTTTTCGAAACACGTTTTTTATAAGCATGCAGTTAGAAGGCCTAGAATTTGTTGTGAGTCTCATGCTTATGCTTTGAAAAACACATTTTTGAGCCTCAAATATGTTTTCCATGCTAGTCTATTCTCCAAATTCCCCCGAAAGGTACCCTAAGAGAGACTGAATTTTCTATTTTGTTGTTTTTGCGACCTTACCCGGGACTCATGGATGTGAAAAAGGTATCCTGACCAGCGTCACATCTCCACGTACCCCTTTTGCCCAAGTCACACACCTTTTTTCCGACAATGTCGGAAAATCTTATGTCTTTTTCCAGGTATTATTTAAATGTTAATTTGTACAATCATGGTCGTAATATTTGAGAAAAAAGGGAAATCCACCGGGAAGTTTTGAAACCACAATCGATTTGTAAGTGCTCTAAAGTAGGTTTGAAGGGTAGAGTTTTAACTCTGAGTTTTAATACCTTAGGACCTGAGGATCCAAAAGTTCAAAAATAGTCCAATAAGGCTCAGAATATAGTCTGGAAGTCTGCCAACCCCTCCCAAATTGAAATATTCGATTAAGTTAAAGAGATAGCCCAAAATCGACTTTCTCGTCAGGGCTTTAAATCTTGAAAAACGTTAAAATAACCGGAATTTTCATTCTTTTTCGACCATGACACCACGTTGTTTTAACATAATTTAAATCGAAACAAAGGTAAAACGAATCTCAACCACAGAACATAGCATCAGATCTAAGCAACAGGTGTTTTGGACTACACCATCGTTTTAACTATCAT
Organism: Clytia hemisphaerica; assembly: GCF_902728285.1. Classification (NCBI taxonomy): domain Eukaryota; kingdom Metazoa; phylum Cnidaria; class Hydrozoa; order Leptothecata; family Clytiidae; genus Clytia; species Clytia hemisphaerica. The sequence continues at coordinate 80,206 of NW_027104371.1, forward strand.
CAGCCTTCAAAACACAACAGAACAAGATATTTAATGCTAAAAAGCAGATAACTTTCTAATGTGACCTCTTCTCTTAAATCCATCAAGAATCTATATACAGATTAATATGCATTTTAATGAAACTAATCAGATGAAAGCTCTCTACATTTTTCACTAATTAAGTTCAACTTAGTAGGCAATCATGGAATGCTATTTTTTATTAAAAAAGAAAAGTCCCATTTCTATTAACCAATCGATGAAAGTAACGTTCAACTAACGTCCATTTACCGTCCTAACAACGTCTTTTTAACGTTCACAACGTCCAAACAACGTCTTTTTAACGTTCATAACGGCCATCTGACGTCCATTTAACGTTCATAACGTCCAAACAACGTTTTTTAACGTCCACAATGTCCAAACAACGTCTTTTTAACGTCCAAACAACGTCCATTAACGTTCATAACGTCCAAACAACGTCTTTTTAACGTTCATAACGTCCAAACAACGTCTTTTAAACGCCCACAACGTCCAAACAATGTTAAATGAACGTTGAAAAGACATCGTATTCTAACTAAGTGGTAAGCTTGTAATAAATGTTTTATTTTTCATCTTAGAGCTAAAAGTTAATCGATCGATATATCGATGCGATACAGGGAAGCTGTTCTAATCTACTTGCAATGTTAAGATATAATCTGCTCTATGCTGCAATTCATTCACTTAACTTTTCTCCTTTTCTGGCACCTGGCAGTCACTGTAACTAGAAGTGAAATTCATAATACACTTTTTTTATAAGAACAAACTATATAAGAAGATAAGGCTTCGATGGCCAAAGTCTTAAAAACAAGTTAGGATAACTCGCTTCGCGGACTCTAAAACACCTATTTTCTTAAGGAAAATGGACAAAAATATTAAAAAAATAAAACAGCCTTAATGACGGCTGCAAACTCCGGTAATTGTCATTTTTGAATAGCGAACCATTATGCAAACATCTTTATCGTGGCCAGCCTTTCTTAATATATCTAACATTAAATTTAAATAAGTATATCCTAGTAAGTGCGAGCGCAAACGCAAACCAAATCGGGAAGTCAAACCGGAAAGATTGGGAAATCGAACCCGACTATCGCGATTAATCGGATTTACGCACAATTACAAATGAAAAACACCGATTTTAAGAAACTCCTTAACCGGAGCTTAATAATGAAAATAAGAAAATTTTTTAGGCTTGAAACTCAAAAGTTAAGAACATCCAAAGGCTTCAAAAATTTCAAATGTTCTTATTATCTTACGTGTATCTTTTCCAACTAAGTCTTTAAATCGAAATTGGAATACCAGTATCAACACCTAAAATATTTTCATCCTTTCCACTCTATATTAGCGAGTTTATGTATTCGAGATAAAACGAGGGGGACGGTATAAAGCAAAGTTGACATGCCTCCAAAATCACTCTCCATTTTGCTCGACGACGGTAAAAACACCAAAATACCGTCGTCTGTTTAGGTGAGCAAAGGCGATATAGAGCCGTACATCGACTATCGACTTTGTTTCTATATCCTATTCCCGGGGGGGGGGGGTACTTAGGCAAAATGGGTGCCGGGTATGTGCGAGCCATAAGGGTACCTTTTCTCATTCCTCAAAAGTCTCTCAAAGGGGTACAAATTCAAAAGTTAGTCTCTGAAAGGGTCCCAAAATCACAAAAATCAAAAATCTCTCTCTCAAAGGGTCACGATTTCCAAGAATTTTGACCAAAAATTTTGACCAAAATTTGGTGAAAATCAAACCAAAATTTGGAAAAAATGGACCAAAATTTAGGAAAAAGTCTCTCAAAGGGTCCCAAAATCACCAAAATTTTGTCTCTCAAAGGGTCGATTTTCGATTTTCGGCTTGGAAATACCCGTCACCTCGCAAACCTAGAACCCCCCCCCCCCCCGGGATCCTATTTCCTCGATATCCTCCGATACATAAACTCGGTATTGATACTAAAACTCATTCTTAAAGAAAACTTCCAGAAATGTCCTCTTCGATCAACTACAGTATTCAGTAACTATCTCTCTATTGTAGCAGATTGTAAGTTTGCTTGTAATATGTTCATGGCCCCCGTCACCGGGGGGGGGGGGGGCCTGGGGGGCCATGGCCCCCTCAATATTTTGTAAACTAATTTTTTTTTACTTTAAAAGATTTTATATATACCGTTTAGAGGGGTGAAATAAGGGTGAAATATTTTTTTGGCCCCCTCGATCCCATTCGCACGCCGGGGGCCATGAATACTCCTGTCTCTGTGTTCGTGTATATTGATACTGAAATTCAGTTCTTTTACCACAGACAATACAAAGTATGTATAAACCAATATTCACCAAGAGTGCAATGGTTGCATGCATAAAAAAACACAACCAGGGTGAAATCATACAATTTTTAAGAACAAGTAGACAAGAATCAATCTAGTACTGTCGGTTTTATTTTTTACGAATCATCAGCTAATCCTTCCCCAGCTGGTACACAACGTTGTTTCAACGTTCATCTAACGTTATATGGACGTTGCGAACGTTAGATAAACGTTGTAACAACGTTGTGTGCCAGCTGGGTCTCCATTCCATCATATCAAACATCAATGACTGTCTGAAACAATTTCTTTCTCCTGTCACTTTATATACACGACACAACACAAGATCCAAGTCAATCAATTGATAAAACTCGCCTCCTATACATTTATATACATATGTCGTAATCAACAACAAACTCTGTATATGAATAGTTAAGTAATCAATCAATCCAATAACCTTACATGATGAAAAAAATGATATCACAAAATTATCTCTTGATGTTGTCATAGTAACAATAATGTCATTTTTATCAGTTCGTTAAACGCAATAATGTTTAAACGGAATTGTCTGTTAGAGGATTAGTTTTCTGAGGCTTTCTAGATTTATATTGAAAACGAGAATATATAAGATTGTCTTGATTACACTTCTGTCTCATCAAGAACATATTTATATTTCTAGCTGATGAATTTTGGAACCCTAGCCAAAACAGATTGAAATTCCTGGTTTTGTCAATAGGCGGCTGATAATAGTCAAGTTCTTTAAAGGATCTCAGCATCAGCTGACCACAGAGACTTTCTAATGAGTTTGAAATTTAATTGCTGTTTTTCTTTCTAGGAGTTTTTATCCGGGTAAACGAATACGTCCGACTTTATATCAATACTTATGATTTCTTAACTTCTGATTTCAAGGTTAGTTCCACTGTTTTTCGATTCTTTTGCTGTTTTGATTCGATTCTGGAGCATTCTTTATCTACTATACTAAGGTAACTTGCTTTTTATTCATCGCTAAAAAAATACATTGTATTATATTTATCGTAGTGCCATGGTAGATATGTTGCATGTGCAAAAGCGAGCAACAATAACTACTGATTTACTGTTAATAATCCCGCAAAAAGTTCGCTTAACTATCAAGCTCGGTAAAATGACAAAAATTAGCAAATTAGCAAATAACTACAATGAAAGTCATAATATTTGAGAAAAAAGGGAGGTAGCCAAGAACGATTTGGAAGCGCTCTAACTTAGGTTGGAAGGGTAGAGTTTTAACTCTGAGTTCTATCGCTAGACTGAAGACTTAGCAGCTTAGGATCTCAGGATCTAAAAGTTCACAAGAAAGGTCCAATAGGGCTCATAATATAACCTGGAAGTCCATAAACCCCTCCCGAATTTAAAGATTCGAATAAATTTATCAATTAGCCCAAAAGTGACTTTCTCTCCCGAATTTTTTGGTAATTGCTAAAAACGAGGAATTAATCAAAATTCTCAATATATTTTGAGCGAGATTGTAGTAGTTTAATCATCGTGAGAATTTTTGAATTCTTATGATTTTGATTGATTTGAAAATGAGTTTATGAAGTCTGTAAAAAGTTTTTCTGGTCTGATTATTTGAATAATCTACTACTGTCAATCTCTGAAATGCGAATACAGAAACCCTTCCCTCACTTCCGGCTCGGTTTTTACTTTACTAACTAAACATATGTAGGGTATTTTAAGTTTTACTGCATGACATAGTAAAGTATTTTGTGATGACTTCAACCTTGTTTAAGTAGCTTATGACGGTATCTTTGTTTTTGACGTTGAGATAGGATTAAATGTTACAACGTTTTTGATTAAAATCTTGAAAAGCCGATTATTTTTAGTGAGTAAAATAATCTTTTGAGATGACTTCTTTACAGTCGCTGAAGGTGGGAGGCGCTAAAACTTCATAGTGATCAAACGTACGCCCTGGGCGTTTGTTCAAATATCTCCAATTTAGTTCCCCTAATTTTCAACGCAATCTTAGACCGCCGAAAAGTTTATCATTAATATCTCTTTTTGTGAATGTGTGCTGTCGAAAATAATTTGGTTAATTTGGTTAATTTTCTCACCTCCCCTGGGGTGGGGGCCATTCAAGAAAAAATGGGGTAAAGCCGCTTGTCAGGGTAAAAATATCTGATAGGGCTAATTGGGCTATTCCAGAGAATCTGTACCCCCTATGTTGAGGAGGTGTGGCTACTTTTGGGTATGTTATGGAAGAAATATCAAATTTGGCATCTGAGGGTTTTAGCTTTCCGAAGTCTAGCGACCTAACGTAGGTGTGGTCCTCATAGGTGCGTTTTCAGGCTTCCCAAAGTCCCCCGGGGGTCAGCTTCGGCCATCAAGACCGGTACCCGCCTCTCCTTTGGGCCAAGACGGTAGTCTTCTTTCATTCTCCAATTTTATTGGTGAAACCAGATGAGATGAAGCTTTTATAAGATACTTCAATAATTGACCACTTCTAGTAATACAGATCTTTAGAATCAAAATTATTTTATTATTTTATTAACGACCAACCAAATCAATTAAAAGTTTGTAAAAACTCCATCTTGTCCCGGTGAAACAGTAGCTTATTTTCTATTTGAATACATTATTTTATAAGCAAGCAGGATGCTAAGGCTGGAGGGCTCAAATTTGCAAATGATTGACATTGGCCCAATAACTATGAATGTCGTATAATATCAGGGGCGGTCTTAGTAGCAAATTTTTCAGAAAATGAGCTAGAGTGCTTGGCAACCCCAGGGCCGACCCGAAAATTGAAGTTACTTATAAAGAAATGTGTAGTTTGATCTGTGACAAATAAACGCTTGTTAATTTTTTGTAAATTTTCCAACCCCCCAGACCTTATTAGGACCCCTGGTTTATTAATTTTTGAGAATTTTTTCAGCTTTCAAAGAGAAGGTCCCTTATTCTGCTCTATAAATATCCTGATTTTAGGCTATATTTACCTTATTTTGGGGTTTTCGTAATTACAATTTCCAACCCCCCGGCAACTAGGTCCCCCCGTTTATTTGGCACCTAAGAGTAGTTTAATCTGGGACAAAACGTCACGTATCAAAAATGAAAACAAACAAATTTATGACGCCGCATCCAAATATAGAAAACTTGGTGATCAAATTTCGAACCAGACATTTTCTCATCTTTAATCCTTATGTACTCAGACATGAATTTCAACTTTCTGACACTGAATATTTGTTTAACGGTCTTCAGTGTATACAGCTGACGCTCTCTAATTCAATCCCATTCAATTTTCAGCCTCGTGTTCTTAAAAAATTGTTCTTATAAACAAAACTGTGTAGCGAAAATTTTCATTTCTAATTTTTGTTTAGTGTTTTCCCTTGTTTTGACAACACAAACAAAATAGCAATTAACCAAGCATATGACGTTCTTCTAATTTGGTTTCATGGAAGTAAATTCTTTGGAAATGAGTTAAAAGTAATGTTTTCAAACAACTTGAATAATGGGAAGGACAAGTTGCAGCTAGAGTTTACACAAACTGAAATTATCCCGATATTATCCTGTAACATTTATCGTATTATCAAATCAAATAACACTCAGATTACTGTGTTTATAAACAACCACTACACTACTTCACCTTTAAAACTTACTCAAAGAGATAATCAGAAGTATTGAGATCTTTTGCCTGTAGATTTGTAATCATGGTAATGAGCAAAACTTTATAAGTTTTTGAGTTTTAACAAGAGAGAAATATAATTCCAACGTGAAAACTGTGTAAGAAGCCATTTTTTTGAGATTTCAAATTGGAGGAGGATTTACCCCCAAGACAATAAAAGGGTTCCATTAGCATCAAAGTATCTGATCCCTTCAGCATATAAAATATAAGTTAGGGTTCTGAAAACTCAGAGCATTTTTAGTGGGATAAGTATAGATCGTCCTCTTTTTCAATGGGGTTAATATTTGACCCTAATCAACATTGAAAATGAGGAAATTAATGACTGAAGCTCACTGGCTTTTTAATTGAAAGGCTTATACGCGTTTTTTATAAGAGCAAGTATAAAAGAACAAATGCTTCGAGGCGCAAAAAAATTTAAATTTTAAATTTAATGCTTTGTGAACTCTAATATTTGAGATTTTTATGGGTGAAAGAAACGGCTATTTCTGTGTGTGTTTTCCACTGGGTCGACCAGCCGAGTGTTTCATTAAAAAACCATACAGGGAGGGTGGACGAACCTTTTCAAGTCTAAAAAATTATTGGAAATTTGTGGATACCCCCCTGGAAAGTGGCAAAACTTTTAAAAATACCCTTGGAAAGATTCTTTACACACTTTATATACCTTAAAGTGAGGTTGGACGAACTAAAATCAGTCTTTTACCCACTAGAAATTTTAGAATCACTTTTTACCCCCTTTGAAAAATAAAAAACACCCCCTATACCATAAAAAGGTAGGCGTGTAAACAAATCTCACGGTATCAGATAAATTGAAAGAAATGAGTCACTGACATATGCTTCTCACAGATATCTTATATAAAACACTAGAAGCAACTTCTTCGTCCCCCTCGCTCAGGCAAAATAATACGTCATCTTTTAACAAGTAGAACCAAATTTCAGTGTCGGCAATTTGCCGTCTAGATCATTTTCTCGTCTCCATGCTTCGCGCCATGCAGGCTGTTTGTTTTGATTGTGAACAAATTCCTGGTGCCGAACTATGGTCTACTATGGTTTAATCAGTAAAGATGGCGCATTATTTGGCCAAGACTATCTAGTGTTTTATATAAGATATCTGTGATCCTACATGATTTATATTGATACCTATTAGGTGCTGAATGATTCTATGAAGGAGGGTGTTCCCCTCCATATATAAGGAATACAGATAATGAAAACATTCTACCCTCTGACCTTGCATTACCAAACCCTTTTGATTTATAATTGTGTAATCATTAGCTTGTTATGAAAGGTATGCGGACAAATGAACTTAACCTCATTTTTAACAAAAGACGAGATTAAGTATTCATTATGATCAAGCTTCCCACTGGTTTCATGGAGTTTTTATTAATCGCTTGTTAAAATTAAACACGAGATCGTAGGTGGTTAAAACTGAAATAAAACTTGTATAGAATGAATAAAGATTTGAATGGAATCTCACTTTGATTGAAGGAGTGTCGATGTTGCGAGAAAGAAGCGTGATTCTCTGTATGTAGGAGAGCTTAAACTTCCATAAAAGGTAATTACGATTTAAAAACACCCTCCACCATTGATCCTTTTGCTCTATTCCAGCCCTTAAGTTTCCTACTTTTCATTCAATCAATGGTATTCGAGAAACAACAGCTATATCAAATTCATATGACAATAGATATCGAATCTAATTAATAGGGATTAAAAACATGGGATTACCATGTATTTGATGCGTGGGGATCAAGCCTCAAAATACCATAATAAATGTGTAAAGTTTTTCTACCGTGGCTTCATTTGAGATTAGTTACAGCAAAGAACAGGTAGAGGGGTTCTGAAACCTCCCAAATTCTTTTGCTGCTATAATGAAGATGTTTATAATTGGTTTGTTCTCGTTAATTATTGCGTTGACTGTGTCAGGTAATTATAAAATTTTTCTCTGGAACCAAATTTTGAAGGAATATTATTTGTCTGCAGCTGAGGCGGGAACTGATAAGAGATTTGAATCATAGAAAGTTTTGATAAGCATGGCCCTCGGCGTGCGCATCGAATTGAGGGGGCCAAAAAAATATGTCGCCCACCATGGTTGGGCGACGAAGAAAATTTTCGACTTTTTGCCCTTATTTCACCCCTCTAAACGGTATATATAAGATTTTTCAAAGTAAAAAAAAAAATACTTTGCAAAATATTGGGGGGGGGCCATGATAAGGGTTTGGACTGTGTAGAATTTTATAGAATTTTAATGTAGATATTCGGCAAGCTTTTGTCTAGCACTCGTCCCTTAAATGGGGTAGTACATGAGCTAGATTAATTAAAGGGTTTTGGGCTGAGATTTAGGGTATACTAAAGTGGAAAGAAAGTCAGCTGAAATATGTAGTTACAGTTGACGCTCTCTAATTTGACGTTCTGTTATGAAATGCTCCATTATTTGACAATATTAGAATGACAAACTCTCATAAAGTACGCTCTACTATTCGATCCGTTCCATTATTCGATGAAAATCCTACTCCCCTCGAAAATCGAATTAGAGAGCGTTAACTGTATTAATATTGTTATTTTGTTTGATACTCATCCCAGGGGTAAGAAGTTTGGCCGGAAGGGGATTCTTGAAAACTTAAGTGGTAGAGGGTCGAAAAATGCACTCAAAATGAAATTTTATTTAGAGAAATAGAATTAGAAAACTGCAATTTATCAGAAAAACCATCTGAAACAATCATCTGGAGATAGCCGGCAGCTAATGGCATTGGTATATTCTTACAATATAACTTTTTTCCTTTTCCTTTAGGTTCACCACTCAGTGAAAATGAAGTACAACGCCTTGAAGATACTTTGAACGTCTTAGAAGGTACGTTTTTCGTTTTTATTATTCTCTGTTGCTCTTTTTCGAGGAACACTTGTCTAGGGGAGGCGTACGGTACCGGTACGTACCGGTGTGACGGTATTGGGCTATTTTTTGGTTTGTAACACGCGTACACACCCTTTAAAAGAGATTACAAGGCTAATCTCTAATTCCTTTTTTATACGGGTGGGGTCGAAAGTTCAACCGCATTTATGGGTTAATGGTCGACAACATCTTTCTTAAATGGTAAATGGTCGCAAAAACCTATAGAATGATCTTTGGAAGAAGGGAACCAACTGCTTTTGCGCCTGTTCGACTAGCTCTTTCTCATGACGAAATATTTTACGCTTTTATTATATATATTTTACTTTATTATAATTTTACTCTTTATAGATGATGTACAAAAGCTCATTCAAAAAGCTGAGGGACAAAAAGGTAATTATATTGACATTTTACCTAAGGATTATTCTACAGTAGACTCCCTAATTCGAACTTTTCTGTAATTCGAACTAAAACATTGGTCCCATTAGCTAGAAAGTAGTGTGAAATGCTCTCTACAGTTCAATTCTTTCTCTAATCCGAAGAAAAGTGCTCGTCCCTTGAATATCGAATTAGAGAGAGGCAACCATATACTCTACTCTTAGTCGGCAGCGAACGTGTTAAAAAGGAGGATTTGAATTAATCAAAAATGATGAAAATATTTTCCTTACATGAATTAGAGGACGTAATAAATTAATGAAATTACGGTGTAAACTGAGATGTGAGAATCTTTTCTGCTTTATGTGAATCAGCCACTGATCTCTAACTACTTGACTGGATCAGGATTCTCATATTAAGGGAAGCGTGTCCAGTTTTAGAGCTAACTAGTCCGCCATCTTGTTTTCATCTCTGGTCGTCAACAGCACGAATGTTTTGAAATTCGAACGTTCGAAAATCTAAGGTAAACTAAAGAACAACTAGTGGAATTTAGAATTGGACACACTTCCACAGGAAACCTGCGAACAGTTAGTGTGTATCTAGCTAGTGTAGTGTGTAAAAGAATATGATGTCTGTGGAATCAGTGAGCTTCTGATTTGACAATATTACACATTAGCCCATTCGTTAATCGAAAAATTTTGTAATTTATTTCAGATGAAACTCGATCAATGTCTGATGAAGTTGAAAAACGGGACGCAAACGTCTATTATTGTAAGACAACATTTTAATGAATTTGCAAACTTTATGTGTTTCCCAAAAGATTTAAAGGTTTTGTTTTTACATAACATAAGTGTTCTCGTTTCATATCAGGACAGTATCTGCCTATTGTTATTTTATGCTGATATTAGCAAAAAATGTTTTTCTTTTCCTCTTTCTGATCAATCTTGCTCTACATCCGTGTCAATCCAATGCAAAAAAGCTTGTGAATTAAAATTGATGAGTAAGAAAACGACATCACTCTTATTTAAAAACAAAACCTCTAATAGAGACATTAACAACAATTTTAACCGTTGCTTTGCCACGCTGAAGTTGAACTTCATTTCCACCCTGATAGTTTTAGCATTTGAGTCCGAGTTTGCTTAAAGTTGCAAATTTAAGTAAAAGTCAAGAAGAAGAAGAAGACTTGAAGTTGGAAAGTTGTCAATTGTATTCACTGACCTTAATATATCCCTGGACCAAGCTATATCCGCCATCTTAGATGCTGATCAGTGCTACATCATCAAAAGTATTTGAGGGGAAAAGTAAACCTAGCGCTCTCGATACACTTACACCGCTATTGAGTAGTGCCGCGATTAGGGTACCACTTTTCAAAAAACTCCGATCAAAAATTTTGCTTTGTCGGGATTGAGAAACTTGGTCCAGGGATATATAAAGGTGATTGTACGCCTGAAACGAAAAGCTTTGACCTTATTGAGTGCGTGCACCATTTGATGTTCTGCATACAGGGAGTTTTAACATCGATACAGGGTTTATATAGAGGTCGATGTTAAAACTCCCTGTATGCAGAACATCAAATGGTGCACATCAAATGGTGCACGCACTCAATAAGTTCTATAGTAGGTAAAAATCTTTAAGTAATAGTTATCGGACAGTTACGAGTACAATATGAGAAATATTTTACGAGTTCCGAGATTTTTCCGTACAATGTTTTTCGAGCCTTTAGGCGAGGAAAATATACGGAAAATCCGGAACGAGTGAAATATTTCCATATTGTACGAGCAAATGTCTGATAACTGGTTTATCGGTGACCCAAAAAATGCACTTTTTGTGTTGGAGGACACTTTTGTAGCAAAGTGACGTTAGATTGCTTCTACCGCTACAATGCAACAACATCTTTTCGTCAATTTATATTTTTACATGTAAAATACAAGATATTATTGTACTCTTTTTAGCCAATCAGATTGCAAATATTTTTTGGATCACCGATAATCGGAGATATTTGAAAAGTGGTACCCCGGTGGAAGCACTACCCAATAGTGGTGCAAATGCATCGAGAGCACCAGATCTACTTCCTTGAACACTTGTTATGTAGCGCCGTTTGACGTCAATTTTTTTACACTGCAATGGCTTCTTTGTGGGTACCACTTTCAAAAAGACTCTGATTTTCTATAGCCATCCCCCTCCAGCAAAACCTTCAATTCACGCAATCACGCAATTTCTTTTCCTGAATTGTCAAGTATTCACGCAATCTTTTTTCGAAATTCACGCAATTTTTGTTCACGCTAAGTTTTTCCAATTCATGCATTCACACAAGTGAAAAAGTCCATTCACGCATTCACACAAACCACTGGGGTATCAAAGATGGCGAATATAGCTTAGTCCAGATATTATAAAGTTAAGTATGTAAATTGTTCTTTACTTTTTCTTCAGCTTGTGATTTCAATGGAATATGTGCTAAAGATTTCACCATTGAACAGAGTAATAATAAAAAGTTCATTTGGAAAGAACAACCCAATTTTCACAATCGTATCCAAGATCGAACAACACCCGGTGGTTCCTTTATGGTGGCCGAGATGAGAAATGTAAGATGATATCGCCATGATATCTGATAGCGCCAGATAATTCCCTGGCATTGTCTGTTTTTCAAACGCAAAGATTACGTACACGGCTTTTCTTTTATAAGAATGGTGTAAATCCATCTCATCATGGATATTCTTAACTTTTTTGGGAAAATTATCCTAAAATATTCTTACATCATTCTTAGATTAGGATCCTCATTCAGACTAGATTTAACATTTAGTATATATGTCTCAAGCATAAAATGGCCTTTTTGTGAAAGAAGTGAGCCTTACTTGGGGGTAATTGACAATTTATAATTAAAAATGATTTAAAAATGACATTCTTAGCTTGAGTAGCAAAATTTTATGATGGTGATATTCTTAGCATATTAATTTTTTGGCCATTTTCATCATGAACATTCTCAATTTTAGTCAAAATCGAAGGACAAAAGAATGCTTCCCTGATACAAATTAAACATTTTATTGGGCTGTTTTCCTTTCTTACTTTCTAGAAAAAGAATGTTGAAAAACAAAACAGAAAGCGAAATTAATAGTGATCTTTGTGAAATATTAATGTCTTTGAAAACTCAATTTGGTCAAAATCGATTTTCCCGTTTACAATTTTTGAAAATCTACGATATCTCTAGCCTATTCCTAGCCTATACTAGACGTCATTAGTTTTTACGCAATAAACGTCTATTCCACTTTGACTTTTTCGAATGTTTTGCGCCCGGGTTTTCGCAAGGTTTTCTGGGGAGGAAAAGTCTTTGAAAAATCCCAGTTTTTTAATGAGATGCTCGCTACGATATCTCGAAAAAATTAACGTCAAAAATCTCTTTTAGATCAAACCTGCTGGGCAAGAAAAGGCATACTCTGATTTAACTTCGGATGAGATCACAATTCAAGGACAATCTTGCGTTGAATTTCATATTGCTATGTACACAAACAGACATGGATGTGATGTTGCACGTGTCAAAGTTTCACTAGACTGTGATGGTGATGGTGTAGAAGAACTTTTCCGAACAACGGATTCAGGCTACCAGAAATGGGTTCAAGTCAACGCTGAAATCCCTGCTAAATACGCCAATAAGAAATGCAAGGTATATGTATACAATTTATTCTAAATCGATCTTCAAGGGGGGATTTCGACTTTAATCGAATAAGGGAAGGTATCGAATAATAAAGCATTGACTACCAAGGGCTAGACTCGAGACTCTTGGATGGGAAATGAAACCACTCGCCCGCGTGGGGTTTTTACACAAGTGCCGGATTTAAACTAAAATCTATCGCTAGATTAAAAAAAAATACAGTCTTCAAAAACGAAGGAACCGCTCGATACAATCCGTCGTAATGGTTACGGCGTGTTCTAGGCGCATTCTTGATGGGAAATGAGTGGCTTCACTTTTTCTTGCGTGGGAAAGGTTAGAGATTCTACTCTAGCCCTTTGGGGTATTACTCAATGTAATAGAACGTTTCTAGTTTCTTGTTGACGGGTGACAATCAATATCGAATATCGAATAATGGAGTCTTTCGAACACAGTAGAATGTCGAATTAGAGAGGGCTGCAGTTTGATTGCTTTTAAAGTTTTAAAGTTAATTCGCTTTAAAGGTTTCAGTTTTACATAAGTATTCCCGTTTCATATCAGACACATATTTCGTATCAAGCCGGTGTCTTCTATTGTTGTATTGTGTTCGATTTCGTGCTAGGATTCAAACGGGAATCCCTGTTTGTTTGTTTTGGAAGGAGCCCTAGACTACTGTACTGGGTCATCTTTCTTTCGGGTGTATAGCTATAGAAAAAGGGAAACTCATAACCTTCTCATAATTTTTTAAAGGTTGTTTTTCATGTACAAAATGGATTAACAGACCGCCCACACGCTGCAGTTATGATTGATGATTTCAAGTTGACTACTGGAGCATGTAAAGCATCGAACGATGGACCTTTTGAACCTGGTGAGTAGCAACTCTTGGGATGTATTTTGATTTTCATTACGTAATGCTTTCTACGGAAACACCTAAGGTTTTTGCCAGTAGCGCGAAATTTAAGTACGGTGGCTTCTTAGTACCACAGGGTAATCGATATTAATCGATATCTCATCGATATCAATTGTTGGCTAATCGATCGCTAATCGATATTCACGATTTTTTTGACTTCGATTAGCTATCGATTATAGATTTTAATCGATGGCTGATCGATCGATTAAAATTGATTATCTATCGATTTAAACCGATGATCGATGTCATCGCCTAGAAACGTCTTTTGGGCGTCGTGTTTTCTTTCCAAATTAACATTAATTAAAATTTGCTTTTCATTGGACATTCTTATAAGAAAACGTGCACGGAGAAAGTTATATACCTATCGGCCAAAACTTAGTCGGCCCTTAGTTACTAAATTGTGGCTTGGTGACTAAACTTAGGGCCGACTAAGGATTTGGGCCGACTAAAATTTGGGCCGACTAAAAATTTAGAAATGGCCAAAAGTTAATTATTAGTCGGCCCTTAGTGACTAAATTTTGACGAGGTGACTAAAATTAGGGCCGACTAATAATTGAGGCCGACTAATAATTGAGGCCGACTAAAATTAAGGCCGACTAAGTTTTGGCCGATAAGGTATGTTATTTCACAACTTAAAAATAATTCACGCAATAGATATTCGAATAAGAGAGAGTTGACTGTGACTAAAAAAATTATGATTTTCAGAACGGTTGGCGTGTAATTTTGACACACAAGGACCTTGTGACTGGAAACGCTCCGGAACAGCCGACGTCCGCTTTTCAGGCCACGGAACAAGAACTTCAAGTACTGGACCAGGCAGAAGTTTCGCATATCAAAGATATCCTAGAGGCACACATGGTATGTATATGCTTTACCTTTAAATACTAACATGTACCCCCTTCTCACAGACCCGGTAGGACTTTTTCAACCAGTGGGGATAAAAGAAAACGGACTGAAACTCGATGGGGATTAACATCCATGCTATTTTCTAATCAATTGATCATACGAGCCCTCCCCATAAAAATCTGTATGCATATAAAATGGAATCACCAAATATGTGCATCTGCTTTGTTTTTTATTGTCTTTAAGGATTATACCAGTAGCCTGCTTGCTCGCTTTGAACCTCACAAAAAACCTGGATTACTGGATCGCCTTCAAAGAAAAAAGATATCGAATTTAGAAAATTGATAAAAAAAGCTTTGTTTTATTTTCAGCTAAAGCTTTTCGGTAAAACCATCTTCAGTGCTAGATGTTTAAAAAGTAAAAGAAAGGAAAAATTTGATTCATTGTTTGCGAATGTTTTTATTTTTTCCAAAGGGTTATACATGTACATGGATTCAAAATCAAGAGCCGGCACCGCATCGTCGTTAACTCTTACCAGTCCGTTAATCAAAACCTCAAATGAGAAAAAATGCTTAAGAATGGCTTTAAGTATGTACGGCAAAGAGATGGGTAGTACAATTATCAATCTTATCAAATCTGATGGTAGTGTAGATGAGGTCTACAAACAGGAAGGAAATAAAGATGGGGATTCACAACATTGGTTTGACGTATCTGAAACACTTCCATCTAACCAAGAATTTAAGGTAAATGGAGCCTTAACTGGATTCATCTACAATCTTCTCCGAATGGATTAAAGTTCCCGAATCAGTTTTTTTCTCGCCTAATTTCTTCATTAGCGAGGATGAGCACGGGTTTATTTTGACCGTAAAGTGCGATACCGTAGGCCTGTACATAACTTGCCAAAGGAAACTATGCAAGTGAAATCTTATGTACAGGCCTACGATATCGCATTGAACGGTCTAAATAAACACTTGCTTAACCTCGCTATTTTCTTATGGGCTTCGGCTAAAATTCGGATTATAAATTTTTCGCTTGGACTAAATTTTGCGAAAAGAGCCGAAAATTAATCCACCACGATTTTCCTGTAAATCTACCTTAAGGGAAGAAATTTTCGCGGAATTAAATTTAGCAGTTGAGAGAACTTTTTGTTTATAATATGGGCTATTTTGCCCAAAAAAGACCAATCTTAGAGGTGATTTAATCCCGAGATTATTCGTGTTTCGCAGAATTCAATCTCGCGCGTTTGTCAAAAACCGCGAAATTAAATTCCGCGAAAATTTGTTCCGCGAAAATTCCCCTTAAGGTAGGAGAAATCTTGACTCAATATTAGTAATGATATGCACCACTGGAGAGTCCTCTGAGAACTTTTAAAATTTTCCACTCAATACGTCACTTAAACAATAGAAAAAGTGACGTATTGGGTGGAATAGAAACAGAAAAGTTGCATAATTTCGTGAAGTCATTGCAGTGGTGCATATCATGAATAGAAAATTCTGATTATTCGCTGCCGTAGAATAAAAGCAGAGCATTTGGCTACGGTGCACAAAGTCGGATTTAACCCCTGCTCGAGTTACACCAAAGATTTGAAAAATTGTACTTGAAGTCTCGTAGATAGGAGACTTTCAAATTTTACTTTTGATAACTTACATTTTTACTTTTTTGATTTTTAGGTCCAAATCAAATCGCGATTAGGTGGTAAACTGTCCGATATTGGTTTCGATGCTTTCGAGGTCTTCGATGGTGAATGCAGTTCTGGTGAAAAATTAACTGATTGTAAATTTGATGGCAATGATGATACTTGCCGGTACACTGACGAAAGTTGCACACGTAAGACATACTCATTTATTCATAAGTATTCCATTGAGTCTCAAGCCCGAAGGGCTAGAGATGAAACTTTAACCCTTCTCAGGCAAGAGAAATTGAAGCCACTTATTTCCCATCCAAAATGCGCCGTAATCATGACGACGGATTGTATCTAGCGATCTCTTTGTTTTATTATATATTTTGACCCAGATGGTAGCTTTTGAATGAAGTCACCTGGAATTCCAGGGAGGATTACCATTTTATTCAGTTAGAGTATGAAACATTTAGATCTTGTTTCGTTTGAAGATATCATAACAAATGAATTCAATTTTATAAAATTTTAACACATATGTTCTTTTCGTTATAGCACTTCGATGGGAGAAGAAAGAAGGTAAACTGTTTCCTCCAATTTATTTTTGCATACTTAATGATTAAGTTAAAGATAGCTTTAAGCATTTTATTAGTGTCAATAAATTCGTACTAATCAGAAATAAATGTCATGTAACAAGCACGTAAAAATTTCGAGTAGAAGCGTGATTTGTCTTCAGACTTTAATTTTGCAACCTGTGAATTTAAAGCAAATCCGCCAAACCATTCGTCTTTTGATTTTTGTAGAGTTTGTACCGAAGAGAGGCCAAATCATTGGCTCCATAAGAGTAGCCAAGAAAGCATGGCGTATGTCAGTGGATATCAAATACCTTGGTCCCGTAAATAACTGGGGAAGTATCATTCATTTTACTCGCGGTGGTAATTGCTGCGGAAGAGGTATGTTTGATTTGACCCAGACGACACACAACGTCAAAACAACGTCCATGTGACATTCATAACGTCCATAAAACGTTATTTGAACGTTAAAACAACGTTGTGTGCCAGCTGATGATGTTATTTTTATTTTATACATAATGTCCCAAAAAGAACTGAAAAATTTTTTTTATTAGACGAAAATAAAAAAATGTAGTGTTTCCGGAAACCGGCCGGGTAAAAAAAAACTTCTGACCCGGCCGCAGACTTTCGTTAGTACTTGGACATTAGTATTCAGGCCTTACTTCATACTGTTTGTACATAAAAGTTATCTTTAAAGTTCTATTCTAGCAAAAAAGAATTTTTTCCGGCCAGCCGCATGAGAGCTTTTTTCCTTCACCCGCATTCCGGAAACACTACTTTTTTTTATTTTCGCCTAAATTAAAATCCTCATAACTTATGCGAAATTTTATGACTTTTATACTTAATTTAATCTCAAAGATTTATTCAATTTTGATTTTTAAAAAAATTTGTCCACTTTTTCGGGACACTCTGTACAGTGAATTCTCTTTAATTCGAACCTATATTCTCTAGTTCGATCTTCAAGGGACCAAGACTCTCTGTTTCAAAAGAATGTGGACATTTTAACAATTTCTCAGTATTTATTTATGCTACCTTATGGGCACGCAACGTCTTATGGACATTCAATGGACGGCTTTGAGACCTTTGGACGTCCTAGAAACGTACATTAGACGTCCAAAAGACGTTTGTGCCCATATGCTATGTTAAAAAGCTATACGCTCACTGTTGAAAAGGTATTCTTAAGGGGAATAATCTACTTTGAAAAGTTGAAAAACAAAGGTGAAAAATGAAGATTTTCTCTACTGGTTCAAAAATCATGACATTGGACTTATTAAGATATTTTACAGTGCTGTAGGTACCGGGGGAGGGGCGTGCGAATATTGGGTTTTCCTCGGAGGCAAAGGACCTAGGTTGAGTAAGGGAGCGGTCATTAAGTATAGCATATACCGGAGTGGAAGAGATTTTTTTGGCAGACTTCTTATTTTCATATCCTACCAAAAGTTCTCAAATAAATTTCATACCCTACCAAAAATTGGATAAAAATTTTCGTACCCTACCCCTTACCAGATGGCAGCTTTATAGGACTTTAAAATTTCTTAGATTTCAGGGTTTGCAAGAATAATGGAGAATTGACAAAATTGAAATTTTTGTTAGAATAAGATTCAGCTCAAAATATTTTCGTACCCTACCCTAAGCCCTCAAGTTTTTTACATACCCTACCCAAAAGAGGAGAAAAAAAGTCATGCCCTACCCAAATCCCTTCCACCCCGGTATATGATATACTTAATGACCGCTCCCTAAAATAGCTAGCCGTTTTCTTCCCGCTAAGAAGCGACAAAACCATATCTTTTCACAGTGTCCCTCCAAAACAATAACACAAGAAAAATATTTTCTTGCTTCTTGTTTGATTTCAAAACTGTCAAACCAAGAAGACACCGCCGAAGAGCACGCCGTCAATTTTTCGCTTTCCTTTTCTAAAACATCCTCCTATCTTTTGCTTTAGGACACAGAATTCCTGGTTTATGGCTTTACAAGAACGAGGCGAAAGTCCACGTGACTAGTCAAGTTGGAAACAATGGAAACCAAGCACTGGATAAAGGTGTAGAGGGTGCCGACAAACTGAAAGAAAATGGTCAATTTTCAACACTGGTTGTAGAACAAAAAAAGGTATGAGTCCTTTTTTTAAAAACATGACAATTAGTTCCCCTAAGGCCTAGGGGCCTTGGTAATTGTCGACCTTATCGGAATTTTATCGCCGTCCCTTTTTACACCAGTGACGAATAGACGACGCTAATAGGGGCCGGCGTAAAAAAGGGCTGGTAAGGTATTCAATATTAAAGACTATCTATTAATTAAAATCTACCTTGTCAACGAACCCTAAAATATTCCCTTAAATTATCCACAGAGCACTGCTGACGGCTTATATTATATCACTTACACCTTGGATGGTAAAGAAATCAATAAAATGAAGCAAACCCGCCCAGAAGACCATAGCTTGGTCACCATTTATGGTTCTGACCCTTGGCACTTGGCCGCCGACGTCGTTGTCAAAAATTTGATCTTCGAAAATGGAGGTAAACCTTTTTGTCAAGTAGGTCATCAGAATCACCTTTTAACTTTCTGGGAGGTTGCTCTACCCAGCTGGCACACGACGCTGTTTTAACGTTTATCTAACATTCACAACATCCATATAACGTTAGATTAACGTTGAATAAACGTTGTGTGCCAGCTGGGTAAAAGCCGAGTCATCGTTCCATGGCTAGTCATTTTAAACATTATTGATTTCTACCCTTCTACTTGGGGTGAGCTGGAATTTTTACAAGATACTTCACTAATTGGTCATTTGAACTGATAGAGATGACGCGTTCTTTAGAAAAAGTAATAAGATTCTTTTATTACATCTTAACGACCAACCAAATCAAATAAGAGCTTGTAAAAACTCCAGCTTGTCCCTTCTACTTTTCTTTCTATGATGTCAGACTTTCGGTCTTCAGCTTATCGCTTTCTTTTGTGTCTTGTTCATTCCTTTTGTTGTTTTTTCTCTGTACGATATGTTATTCTTTAGTTCCGTTTTTTATTTATTTATTTCTCTTCCACAGTGTACATTAGGCTTTTCCTGGGGGGAGGGGGGGTTTATTTAGGCAAAATGGATGCCGGGTATGTGCGAGCTATAAGGGTCCCTTTTTCACAACCTCGAAAGTCTCTCAAAAAGCATTAAAAAGCAAATTGAGTCTCTGTAAGGGTCCAAAATTCACGAAAATCGAAATTTCCTCTCTTAAAAGGTCGCGTTTTTCCAAAAATTGGATAAAACTCGAGTGAAAATCAACAAGATGTCTGAGAAAAGTCTCTCTACGGGTCCCAAAAACGCCACCCCTGGGGTTTTTTATTAATTACAGATTGTCATGGTTATTCGCCAGTTTATATTTTCTTCAGTGTATATGACTACATTATATTTCTCACTCCCTCACTTTTGTTCTCTCTCTCTCACCCAACAGTCGACCCAGATTGTAACCAAGTCTGTAACAAACCGGTTGGTGATCCAGCGTACAGCAGTATACCTCCAGGTAAGAAATGACGTTCTCCATTGGCCATTTCACAGTCACAAAACGTAATGGGTAATCAGGACTATTGGTCCAAAGTTTTGAAAATTTTTGAAAATTTTTCCGTCTAGCCAACGGAAAGCCGTTATGAAGACGCAATCAGTGTCCATGATCCATTTCGACTGTGAACATCACTTGCCTCGTATTCAAACAATTACCATGGTAGTTATGTCCCTTGAGACATCAAGTAATTTTTTTTATAATGGGAATTAGTTCGAATTATAAAGAGATTCGAATAATCGAAGTTTGAATAATCGAGAGTTTACCGGGTAAATCAAAACATTTATTCATAAGAAGGATGACTACAACCTAGATTTTTCTGACATGCTAAACATTGTGGTTAAAATTTTCTTTTTCGTTTTAGAGACGTTCAAATTATACACCAACCAAGGTAGGTCGAAACATTCTTTCTGAAAAATCTATCTTAAAGGTCTGCGGCCACTTGAAATATTTTTCATCAAATACCTTATCGGGGAAAAAAATGTCGGAGTTTTATTTAGTCGGGTTTTTTTTTGTCGGGCGTCACCCCCTCAAAATGTTCGTCACTTTCCCCTGACATTTTTTCCCCGATACACTCTTGATTTCCCGTAAGCAAAAAAGTTCAGAATTAAATTTCCTTTCCAGCAGTATATAATATGTTAGAGTTTTTCGGAGATGAAATTTTTGCAAAAAAAGTCCTGACGTCAACAGAAACATCATTTTCAAGAGTGTCTCTCTCAATTTTTATTTTTCTTACTTCATGATGAACCTATGTGCAAACTTGTGATAATCCGCCCCACTAAGTGTCCCACCTAGATGGCGGAAATAAAACTTATACAAATCGGTTTCTAAAACCAGAAAACTTTTGAAACTTTTCATTGCAGTTACAAAAATTGACAAAAATTGTTTTGTTGAAATTTCTCTGAGGCGGGTGGGCCACTTGAAACAAAGTTTAGCGATTGAACTACAACTCGTTTATGTTTTATTATGATGAAATTCGTTCCAAGGTGGCCCCAGAAATTTGAATTTTTGTGTTCATTTCCAAATGTGTGCTTTTTCAGGACTTAAAACAAGTTTTTCTCTCAAAAATACCCTTCATCCGCCAAATCTTTTTTTCCAAGCCATCCGCCAAATTGAATTCCCTCTGACTATGTTATAGTCTAAGACGAATCAGTATCTAAGAAAAAAGCCAAAAGCCGAAGAAAATTCACAAACGGGTTTTTTGCCAAAAAGAGTTTACAGCCGGTAGAGTTTACTCCCGCTGATTTTTTTCCGTATACCGCCATAACGCCATACCGCCAAATTTTCCCGCCTTAACTATCATAGACAATAACATCGTCTAGTACCTTATCGGGGAAAACTTCGTCGGGGAAAAGTGACGAAATTTTGGCCAAGTGACGAATATTTTTCCCCGACGAAAATTTTCCCCAGCCTTAATGCGTTTACCTACTACCAGCAAGTGACGAACATCATTGCACATTATTCTTGGGATTATGCCCAGCAAACACACTATCCGGCAAATATTTTCCCCCGACGAAGTTTTCCCCGATAAGGTACTGCCGTTTGTCTCCTGACCTTATTTATAGACTATTATGCTGAAAAGTGACCATAGGAGTGTTAAACCTCACATACTTTTCATTCCCTACCCTACCGTAGCTCCCATTTTAGTGCAAACACCCGTTCGCCCTTTTACTCCCATTCTCTGGTTTATCCGACCTACGGTAGTAAATATGTGAAATTATTGTTTTGATCCTCTATCCAATATTCTTTGCAAGTGGTCATAGCACGAAGCTATCGCACTCACCCCGCCCCGAGGCATTAATGGAGGGTACAATGGTGTCCCTAAGGGGTACGAAAAACGGTAAAATCCCGAAAAAGTGTCTATATTTTTCCCTAAAAAAAATTAAATTTTGAAGAAAAGTCCCTCTCCTACCTTCGGATAGACTGCTAAGGAAAAGTGATCCTCCTGGTCGTCCCATCTGCGATTGCAAATACTTACTTTTTCAAACAAACTTTCTTTGTACAGAGACGGCGCCTACGAGAAGTAAAGTTGAGCGAACTCTTTCTGAATTAACAAAGCAATGGAGGATTTCTTTGGATATCAAACAACTTGCCACGGTCAATGGTTGGTCGAATATTTTGCATGCCACAACTGGTCATAATTGTTGCAACCCAGGTATAATTACATATAATTTTCAATCCTATAACAATAACAAATTCAAGTCAGCCCTTGAAGGAATATCTAACCATAAGGATTCCTTTTTCACACCCTCGAAAGTCTTTCAAAGGGCTACAAAAAAAATTAAAAAGCAAATTGAGTAAGAGTTCACGAAAACAAAATTCACGAAAATCGAAATTTCCTCTCCCAAGAATTTGGACAAAAATCGATTGAAAATCAAGAAAAATTTTGAGAAAAGTCTCCAATTTTGTCTCTCTCTCTGAGGGTCGATTTTCGATTTTTCGCTCGTGCGCACCTGTCACCTTGCGAACCTACTCCCCTTGTTGAAGTATTACTAACATTAATTATTATAGATTTTGTCAGATCTTTGATTTAAATCTTTGTGAAAAATGTGTCGTCTAAACCAAAGCTTATAAAGTGAAGAATGTTTTTTTTTCAGGGCGTCGTGTTCCTGCTATTTGGTTCTTCAACCGTAATAACAGATTACATATTACATATCCAATTGGCAACCAAGGTAATACTCAATGCAACGAGATCTATGTGGATGAAGGCAAATTTAATAATATCGCTATTGAACAAAAAAAGGTAGGAAAAAACGCCGTCTTTTAACGTTCTTTTAGCGCTATGTCGTGGACGTTAAAATGACAATATTTTGATATCCCGTATCTTAACTGGAAAATTATAACACTGAGGTCAATATTATCAATATTAGTCTAATGTGCAGACTTTGTACTTCCGACGATTTTTTTAAATTTCGAGATTAAAAAAATGTCAGTTTTTTTTAAATAACTTTCGAATTACTTTTTCAAACCTAATATATGATAGCTCAAAATTCAGGTTAGAGCATCCTCTATACGATTAAAAAAGAATGAACAAAAAATTTAAATCCTGAAGCTCACAATATCTCGACAAACCTGTATACTCTTTTTTGGTGCACCCGGTATAGATAAAACTATATCTGGGGGGGGACTTGATTTAAAAACAACCGTACGTGTGGCCCAAAATAAGGCCTTTGAAATCGGACCTTTGCAGCGCAGAGACAATTTGGCCCAATTAGAGTAAACATGGGCGAAAAATCGAATAATTGGAATAACCTGCACTTCTGACCCACCAAAATCGAGGGCCGTACAAGTGCTGATTTACTATCGTCCTCAGCTGGTCAGGATCTAGTCAAATTAGAACATACATACATATAAATCACATTGAAGATGGTTTTCACGAGACAAATCCTCGACTGCTCAATACAGAACAGGACATCATAAGGTAGTGCATTACAATAACCAGTCATCATCAAAACTTTTTTTTACCATTTTTCTCTTATTAAAATCCTCTAGGTTGGTGATGAATATTGGTTGAAAGTTTTCAAAGATAATACTGAAGTGGAGAAATGCACAGTACAACAATCTATACCGAGATCCTTTGCCAATGTCAAATATTACTTGAGTGACCCGTGGTACAATGCCGCTAATGCAGTTATCAAAAATGTCGAATTTCAAAATTTCGGTGAGACAAAATGTTCAACGCTGCACAGTTTTTTAAGAATGTTAAAATTTTCGAAATCTTTGGGCGTTATACACCTTTTCCACCTTAGTCGTGTGGTCAGGCTTTACCACCCCAAACTCGATCCAATCCTGTTTTTACACTTTTTTCTATTGTCTTTAGGTGCGAAAAACTTCGGGCTTTATAAATCTACCCCTTATACCTGGTACAAAGTAGTTTTTCACCAAGTTTGACTGCCCACTTGGCACTGAATCTAGGACTGACTTTTTAGCCCCAACCCCCTAGATTTAATTGTGAATTTCTCTTTTCTTTTTACTCCAGAACGATCGTATCCATGCGGTGACAAATGTAAAGGAATAAAGATTACTGACGTCATCGAAGGAAAAACAGGTAATTTTTGTGAACGTTTTTTAATTCTGCCAAAGCTCTGTACAGCGAGGTAATGTGCAAAAAATCATGGCGTTCTAAATCTACTAGTTACCAGGCCTGTAGATTTAGAACGTCATGGCGAAACGTTATTCTTGCTCAAAATTCCATAAAAAATTCCTCCAGCCTTGCTTGTTTCTATTACTATAAAACATGAACTCTCCCCAGCGGTTGGCGTGATGGCGTAATGGCGTAATGGCGTGATGAGCTTTTCCAGAAAAAATTTGAATATGGAGGGGTGATCTACCCCCTGGACAAAGTGACTTTTGTCCCCCCCCCCGGACAACGGGTTTTACCCTTAGAACAAGCATCAGTTGACCCCCGGGACAACCCAAATTACCCCCGAACAGAGCAAATTTACCCCCCGGACAAGGCAAATTTTGATGATTTTTCGCTACCTTCCGGACAACATATCTTCCACCCTCATGTACCAGACATTTTCTGGAAGAGCCCAATTTGGCCTTTTTGGCGTGATCTAAAAAATAAAAGTGTGATGCGTGATTGATAATAGGATTGTTTTGTGAGGGCGTGATGAGAGAATATTTTGGGCGTGATGGGCGTGATTGCTATTTTTTTTTTCAGATTATGTAAGGGCGTGGTCAGGGACACTACTAGGAACATTCTATACACAGACTTGCACTAATTTTCAATTTTATATACTCTCTTTTTTTTATAAGCATAACGTTTATAAGCATACTCAGGCTCAAATTCGGTAAAGAAATAAGCATAATGCTAATCATATCTCCAAGCTGAAATGCAAAAAAACTTGTGCAGATTTTCTAAAATGCTGACCTTTTGAGGGTTACTTTTAAAGCTGTTTGAGCTTTCTTAGATCAAGGAGTTTCACCATCGCCAAAATACAAAAATTTCATGAACCCAAAGAAAATCAACAAATCGACTAAGCATATAATTAAGCATAAATTATGGCTGAAATTGAGATTTTGCTAAGCATATTGAGCGTCGACCCGATTTTCCCGTATGCTTATTTTAAAAAAGCGTATACAGGCTAATTTTTTAAAATAAGCATACGGGAAAATCGGGTCGACGCTCAATATGCTTAGCAAAATCTCAATTTCAGCCATAATTTATGCTTAATTATATGCTTAGTCGATTTGTTGATTTTCTTTGGGTTCATGAAATTTTTGTATTTTGGCGATGGTGAAACTCCTTGATCTAAGAAAGCTCAAACAGCTTTAAAAGCGTATTTTCTTTCTAGTTGCTGGCGGTGGTCTTGCTAAAAAATTGCAGCCTTTTTTGGTTTTTCAATTATTAATCACACTTAAATCGAATTTCACCAACCTTTCTTATTTCATATTTTTTTCTTTCTAGTTGCTGGTTTCAATTTCACTTCTCAATACTGTAGCGATAAAGCCTTCGTTGTTATGGCAGACAATCTTCCAGACTTTTCTCGATTAGCCTGTATGCGATTCTATTACCGAATTGAAAAGGCTGCCAGTGGTAATGTACACCACTGCCACATCCACCGGTATGGTACAGGACGAAGTCATCGATTAAACACAGTCAGTAATGAGTGGACCAAAGTGGAAGAGACTTTACCCAAGAGGGCACATTGGGTATGTAGTATAGTTTGTTCCTTCCTTCCTTATAAAAGAGAAAGGAGTGTATCAAAAAACACCGGCTAAAATTTAGAGGAATTTACAGTATTCTTGGTTTCCAAATAAACGCCCCCTCCCCCGTTTATTAATTTTAAAATCATCCAAAAATATTCTTACGGTATTTTTAGTTTAAGATCGAAATTGGCAATCTACAGGTTAAAATGCATTATAAATGGCATTCTTAGATTCAGTTGCTAAATTCCATGATGGTGATATTCTTACCATATTCTTAATTTTTTGGCCATTTTCATCATGGACATTCTTATAAAGTGTATTCTTATAAAAAAAGCTGTGTACTTAGTCTAGATCGACGTATGATAAAAAGATTGATTTATCTCAACAATAGGTTGGCGTGAGTGGTTATTTACGAGGCGCCCATTGTCCAACTGTCTCCATAGCCGGATTCTCAGTGACCGAAGGATCTTGCCAAAGTGAAGAATAATGAATGGAAAATGAAGCAGAAGGGAAAATTGATGGAAATGGAAACGGATCAGAACAAAGGAAACAAATTATTTGAAGAAACAATTTATTATGAATAGTATGCACATATATACTCTTATACATTATTAATTCCAATAAACGCCCCCTCGAGTAAACGCCCCTGCTAAAATTCTAAAAATTTAATAAACACCCGGGACGTTCATTCAAAGTAATACGTTATAAGTTTATTGGCACCCCTCATCTCCAAAGTGAGCCATAAGCCTAGGAGGGGAGATCCTTGTTTTGAGTATTCGAATGAATGTCACTACAGTGGAAACTCCCTAACTCGAATACCTCCTTAAATCGAACAGGTTTTCTTGTCCATTCAGCTAACAATGCCTTATAATCTTTACTCCATATCTCGAAATCTCCTTAACTCGAACAAATTTGTGTTCTCTACGCGCGTGTTCGAGTTATAGAAACGCCACTGTATTACTCGGATGGAACTTTCTTTGAAATTGAAGATTAGAAAAAACGTTACATCACACATTCAGAGTAGCAAACACCAAGACAGTCGAAACTCTCTAATTCGATTTTCACAGGGAGCTGGGTTTTCATCGAATAAGGGAGCGTATCGAATAGTAGCGTCGTTTATGTGTTAAAGACTTTAACACCCCCTGCGCTCTCTAATTCGACGTTCTGCTATTCGATAGGCTCCCTTATTCGATGAAATTTAAAGTCACTGTCAACAAGAAACTCTCATAAATGACGCTCCCTTATTCGATAAGCTCCCTTATTTGATGAAAATCCAATTCCCCTTGAAGATCGAATTAGAGAGTGTCGAATATATTTAGAAATGCACGAATATCAATATTAAGAGCACACATCACCATTATTGATTCAACTAATGAGAAGATAATGCTCACTTATAAAATCGACTCCCGGCGTCATTTCCATTCATCTGTAGATGGTTAGTTTGGTAGTTAGGAATGGTTCCTTACCTGCTCCATATGGTCCTACTGGGAATACTTTCCCTTGGTACTAGGGTTGCGAGCTGAGGTTTACGTGCTATCTGGCTTTCAGACCTTGGACCCTTAGCGGGACTGAAAAGGAGGAAAAATAGGACAATTTTGTGAATTTTACGACCCGTATTTGGACTAATTTGACCAATTTTCGATATTTTAAGGTGAAGAAACTTTCGACCCTTGGTTTGACTGACATCTAACTTTCTGATTATTCTAGCTCTCACAGGCACCCTTAAGGTCGGCACATACCTTTCATTTGCCCGTAGCCTTCACTGACCCGTACCTTTCACATACCCGTACCTTTCACATACCCGTACCTTTCACATACCCGTACCTTTCACATGTACCCTTCACATACCCGTACCTTTTACATACCCGTACCTTTCACATACCCGTACCTTTTACATACCCGTACCTTTCACATACCCGTACCTTTCACATACCCGTACCTTTCACATACCCGTACCTTTCACATACCCGTACCTTTCACATACCCGTACCTTTCACATACCCGTACCTTTCACATACCCGTACCTTTTACATACCCGTACCTTTCACATGTACCCTTCACTTGCCCGTACCTTTTACATACCCGTACCTTTCACATGTACCCTTCACTTGCCCGTACCTTTCACATACCCGTACCCTTCACATACCCGTACCTTTTACATACCCGTACCTTTCACATACCCGTACCTTTCACATACCCGTACCTTTCACATACCCGTACCTTTCACTTGCCGTACCTTTCACATACCCGTACCTTTCACATACCCGTACCCTTCACATACCCGTACCTTTCACATACCCGTACCTTTTACATACCCGTACCTTTCACATACCCGTACCTTTCACATACCCGTACCTTTCACATACCCGTACCTTTCACATACCCGTACCTTTCACATACCCGTACCTTTCACTTGCCCGTACCTTTCACATACCCGTACCTTTCACATACCCGTACCCTTCACATACCCGTACCTTTCACATACCCGTACCTTTTACATACCCGTACCTTTCACATACCCGTACCTTTCACATACCCGTACCTTTCACATACCCGTACCTTTTACATACCCGTACCTTTCACATGTACCCTTCACTTGCCCGTACCTTTTACATACCCGTACCCTTCACATACCCGTACCTTTCACATACCCGTACCTTTCACATACCCGTACCTTTTACATACCCGTACCTTTCACATGTACCCTTCACTTGCCCGTACCCTTCACATACCCGTACCTTTCACATACCCGTACCTTTCACATACCCGTACCTTTCACATACCCGTACCCTTCACTTGCCCGTACCCTTCACACACCCGTCGGCGCTGATTGTAGATGTCAAAATTTTAGGGAACTTCTGAAAGTCCGTAAAATCTCAGCTATAAAAATGTCAGCCAAAATGAAAAAGTAAAATACGTTTTTCGTAGGTTCAATGTAATGCTTAGTATATGCTTAATTTTTTGCCATTTCTAAGCCTAGATATGCTTATAAGTGCAATGCTTACATAAAAAACATGCATTTTTTCTCATTCAAAAACGTGTACGGGTGGTCTAATGTTGGTCCTAAAGAGATTATCCTTGCCAAACCAATAATAGATTCTGTACTTTTTTGACAACTGTTACGTTCTACTTTCACTTATCTTTGTGACATCATTATTGGCCAAAAAAGAGGGTTTCAGAATTTCCCTACAATAACAAATAAACATACTTCTAAAGGAAAACCAGTTTGTTATATGTATTGTAAGAAGTGTCAAAAAATCAGCTGAATTTCATATATGCTATATCTTTCGACGAATTCTTTAAAAAATGCTAACGTCAGCATTTCTAGAGCAGAATATATTTTCGTGCTTTATTCTCATCTAAAAACATGATTTTGATTTATGTGATATTGATGACGTAGTCATCACGAATCGAATGTGTTTTTCTTGTTGTAATTTAAAGGTTTTGCTTTTTAAATAAGAGTGATATCGTTTGCTTACTCATCAATTTTAATTCACGAGCCTTTTCACATTGGATTGACACGGATGTGGATCAAGATTGGTCAGAACATGAAGAAAGCAATACAGAACTGTCGGTGAAGGCCAAAACCCAACAACTGAACCCAAAACTAGCAAATCAATCCAAAGAAAAAATATATGAAAAAATAGTAAAGATCATTGATGGAAATAGTTAGGTAGAATACTACCACTATCCAAGCCTAGTGGTACACATCCATCAACCCAATGCCACACACCTAAATAACAGGCCTCGAAAAATGTAAAAGTCTTCTTTATGTGTCGGTGATGTTATTTGCTTCCAGAAAAGGGTTTTTATATCTTCAGACCCACTGTGAGCCAAGCCCCACTGGAAAATTTGGCAAAAATTTCGTCCCCGGTAGGAAAATACCCGGGAATTTCAGCCCCACTGGGAAACTGACTTATATTTCATCCCCTTTGAATTTCGATAGGAATTTTTTGATCCCCACTGTCCCTGTGAGGAAAAAAAAGTCCACCGGGGCTGTGAGACAGGAGTGTAGCTATGAAAGCAGCCGGTGAGGCGACTGTGTTTGGCTATGTGTTCTAAGAGTATGTCTCGGCTAGAAATTTTGATCTGTTCTGATCAGAGCTTCGTCAATCAATGAGCTATTCCAGAAAAACGTTCAGAGCTTTTTAAGATCAATCAGCTTGAGATGATGTGTTCTGGAGAGCCAGGAGTATAATCAAGGTCATGTGCTTGTTGTCTAGGTAGCCCCAGAAAGCATCGGAACACATCTTTTAAAGAGACAGGGGGTATAATCAAGAACACATCTTTCGTGGAAAAATAAAGTATTTTACAAGTATATCTTATAGCAAAAAGTTTTTAAAACACATCTAATCATAAAGTAATGATAATAAGTTTTGGGAGACAAATAGCAACATCCTCCCCACTTTGAGCAAATGAGATTTTTTTCTCAAATTCCCAGCCTTCAGTCTCCCCAATTTAACGGTTGTTCGGCCGGGGCTGAATAGTGTTATAACCATAGATTAATAAATCCCGAGGGGCTAGATGTCGGGCTTTAAGCCATCGTAGGCAAAAAAAGTGAATATCGGAAAGATTTTTGTTGATATTACTTTCGAAAACCCGCGAAAGCTTCTTATTGGTCAAGTGCTGAAATTCTATTGTAATATCACGTGACTTAAGTAGGATTTCCTACCTAACCACGGCACATTTTTCAGCAAAAGTACGATATCTAGCCCTTCGGGCTTAATAAATCTATGGTTATAACGGTTTCTTGGAGAAGAAATTAGAAAATATAATTTGTATTAAGATATTGAAAGTCATAAGATAAGATCACATATTTCTAAAAAATTGCTTCAGCGGCTGGTTCTGTAGGCTGTTGGCATCCACTAACGGATTCGTCCTACTTAAGGTTGGTCTCCACGCTGCAATTGCGCCTTTTGGCTTCAATCCTTTTTGCTTGGAAAAAATATTACGTCATAAAAATGTACCGCCCGCTCGAAAAAAAAGTTGAACTTGAACCGTTACGTCAGATCGCGCCAATGGAGTTGGTCTATTTTTCTTTTGACCAATAAATAGCGTGGAAGCTTTACTCGAAAAAGTGCGATCGAAGCGCGCGCAAGCGGGCGGCCTTTATAGTTTTGTAGAGGTATGTGATTCACACTATTGTTCCTCCATCTAGGATTACTATGAAACACCTCTTCTCACAGACCCACTGGAAACCCTTCCCACTGGAAAAATCAGCCAAAATATCGTCCCCGTTGGAAAATTATCCTCCAATTTTTGTCCCAACTGAAAATAATCAAATAACCATTCCTGTCATTCCTGCAAAATATTTACTATTTTTACTATTTTTCCCATTCCCACTGAATTTTCTGACTTGACTTGAAAACAAAATAATTGAAATCCTCATTCATAAAAACTTTGTAAATATCAATCCCCATCGAGTTTAGTCCGTTATTTTTATCCCCACTAGCTGAAAAAATCTTACCTGGTCTGTGAGAAGGGGATTTTATGAAGTTTCATTAAGATCTTCAAAAAGGAAAATTACCAAGAAATATCATATTTCATCAAATAATCAAATATGTTAAAACTGAAAAGTGAAGTCGTCAGCAAATTTGACTACGGAAAAATACCACAGTGTAAATATCACAGCATAACATGAGAAAGATTTTTGAAACCATTGATCAAGAAAGATGTGTAATACAATTCGAACTGACTATTTAGGTAAAGGTAAACAAAAATATCAAAAATTCTGAGAAATGGATTTTCAAAATTTTCCCGATTTTTTCTTACTTTATGTTGTTATTGTTAAAATGCTGTTCGAGTAAACAAAAAGGTAAGGATTATTATACATCATCATTGGTAAAACTTGTAAGGCCATCATATGACATGAGGGGTTTTACGAACGAACGTTGGGGCTTTCCCAGGTTTTTAAATTTTATAAATTTGCAAATTTTATATAAAAAGTCTTAGATTCAATTCGTAAATTAATTCGATTCGAAAAAGTATTCTGAATAGACGAAAGCTGTTGACTTTTAATTTTTTTTCGTTTTGTACAATGGCTTGTTCTTGTAAAGCTCTAATCACGCTTACCTTTGTTTTATCTTTATGGACCTATGCACACTGTAAAAATATTCAAAGACAGGAAGTATGTTCAAAGGCTAATATTAAATTGCGAACTTTGAGAGAACGTTTCACAGATAAAGTGCGTGATTCATGGCTTCCAGCTGCAAAGGTAAATGTTCTTTGCATATGATACTGTTCACGGCCTGTACGATCAACAATCCAAAAGGTTACTCATCAACCAAACTAGACGATGTTATCGTCCCTTACAATAATAGTAAAGGCGGGAAAATATGGCGGTATGATGGCGTTATGGCGGTATACGGAAAAAGATCGGCGGGAAGGTTTCGAAGAAGACTGGCAACTCTACCGGCTGTAAACTCTTTTCGGCAAAATACCCGTTTGTGAATTTTCTTCGGCTTTGGGCTTTTTTCTTAGATAGTGATTTGTCTTAGACTATAGCATAGTCTACAACCAAACCCGCCAAAATAACAAAATTTCGGAAGATGCTGCGGCACAGCCAATTTGGAAATGTTTTCATTTGATTGTTGAATACGAACTTTTGGATTGCTAACCGTA
Organism: Clytia hemisphaerica; assembly: GCF_902728285.1. Taxonomy (NCBI): domain Eukaryota; kingdom Metazoa; phylum Cnidaria; class Hydrozoa; order Leptothecata; family Clytiidae; genus Clytia; species Clytia hemisphaerica. The sequence continues at coordinate 112,799 of NW_027104371.1, forward strand.
CCTACTATACACGTTTCTTTATAAGCACATTTAACATTTTTGAAGCCTTCGGATGTTCTTTACTTTTTGAATTTTAAGCCTAAAATTGTTCTTAACATGATCTTATTTTCCCCACTTTCTGATCTGTTTTGTTGCTTCTCTTAAGAAATTGGCTGTTTTAGAATCCGCAAAGCCTTAAAATGTTCTTAAAAACGTGTTCTTAACATTTTGGCCATCGAAGTCCTATGTTCTTATATAGTTGGTTCTAATAAAAAAAACGTGTACAACCCCAAAACATCATGTATGCCAGTTACATAATCATGACTGCCACGGGTACAAGTTGTTGGAATTATAGCATAGCAATTGCAGGTCCAGGTGCAGAATTTATATAATATATACTTGTTTTATCTACCCCAAAATAACGACGCGATATATATTTATATACCGCGCTCTTTATTAATTTAATAGTCGATGTCACGGTATTTTCTTATAACTGCTAGTTGAACGGTGTAATCGAACACTTTTATAAAATAAACAAAAAAACACAGAATATCTCCGAATGACTTTTTAGATCATTTACTGATTGCATGACTAAGAAAATTTGACTTTGAGATGCAATAAAAGTCAAATAGTAACGGTCGGATTGGAACTTTTAATGTTTTAACATTTATCCAAGTTTTGTCTGTTGGGACCTTTCAAATGAATCTTGAAGTCAGAAATATAAGGACAGAGGTTTTTTTCGGTTTTCATGAATCATGGTGGTCTTATTTCATCATTTAGTTCGTCAAATATTTTCCAGCGGGGAAATTTTTACAATATAAAGGGAAAATTACCTTGAATGTAACTTTTTATGAAGTTTGAGAAAAACATTACCTCAGGAATAATTGCTGTTAGTTTACTTTTTACCTTTAAAATTTTTATTTTTTTTACAGATTAGCAATATCATCGACAGTAACGAAGCAAACATTCATTTTACGAGTGCTTTGAATTACCCTTCCAACGAGTTTCCTGTCCGTACTTTAATCGTAAGTTGTAATGTTTTAAGCACAAGCGTCAGTAACTTAGTACCGATAGCGCCATCACAAAATTTGAATATATTACCATTAGAAAATAACCTGCTTTATATCATCAGTTTTAGGGTACTCTTCTGTGCTTAATTTCCCCAGGGGGGGGGGGGCACTCAAGGTAAATGACCTACCAGACGTTCGGCCCTTAAGGGTAGGTTTTTCATAGTTCAGCTAGTGCACTGTAAGGGTAGGAAATTGTGATAAAAGGCCAATTTTACTTACGGGCGAGAAATTTTGAAAAAGTGCACTGTAGCCAAATTTTGGCCGAAGGTATGGTCGTTTTCAGATCGAGTGCCCCCCCCCGGGTTAATTTCTTAAAAAGAGTCAGTGATAGAGGATCATAACATGAAGTCTGTCTAATATTTCTTCTTTGTGGAGCAAGATTGGTCAGAAAGAGGAAAAGAAAAACATTTTTATGCTTATATATCAGCATAATTTAACAATAGGCAGACACAAAAACATAAAATGGGGGGGGGGTCGAAAAAATGGAAAATAACCCCCCTCCTTCAATAAAGCACATAAGAGTAGCGATGCATCATTTAACAGGTCCTAATAAAAAGTTCAAATCCAGTATAGAAATAAGCTTTAACATGATTTTCATCTTTTTATAATTTCCAGACTCCTGACATGCTTGAAATCTATCTCAACGCATTCACAGCTTTAAACACCATTTTCAATAAATGTGCAAGGAAAACTACTGACTCGACCATCAAAGCTACGCTCAATAAGTTGGTTCACCATATTGCTACTGTGATGAATGAAATCGACATTGCTATTAAGGTATATCTACACTCTGTTTACACCACCCCTGTATCACTGATTCAGTATACCTCACGGAAAGAAATTTATACGGTATTTAATTTCGCGGTTCACAGCTCAAAATTCGGAAGTTTCGCTGAATTGAATTTACAAAAGAATTCCTTTAACAAAAACAAGTGGGTCGAGCCTATTTGACTGTATCAAGTTATTAATCACTTTAATGAACTTTGGTTATTCTGCTGGAAGGTACAATCTCGGTCAAGATATATTGGGAATTTTGGTTAATTCCTCGTTTTCAGCAATTTAAAGATCGGGTGATATAGTCGCTTTTGGGCAAATTGATAAATTTCTTCGAATATTTCATTTCGGGAGGGGTTTATAGACTTCCAGGCTATATTCTAAGCCCTACTGGACCATTATTGGGCTTTTAGTTCCTCAAATCCTAAAGTGTTGAGTCTATCGTTAAAACTCTACCCGTCCAACCTAATTTAGAGCGCTTCCAAATTGTTTGTGGTTGTAAGATTTCGTGGGAATTTCCCTGTTTTCTTAAATATTATGACTTTGATTGTATATCTAAGGTTTTAAAGAATTCTATTTTGTTTTATTTTTTTAGGAATACAAAAAGTGTTTGAAATACCAAAAAAGACAAGACTTACTAAAGTTCATTCCCCAACCTCAGAAAGCCAACAATTTTGTTCAACTCAAAAGACAACTAAAAGAAAAGTCGTCAATGAACCATTCTGACCATCATCAACAACTTATTAAAAAAATCATCAAAATCACCATTTTTGATATGGACAACATTACCGAGAAGTTTATCCAAGAACTTGATATCAAGCTGTTGGACTTGTAGTAATTACAATGTTGCCAACTTTGGAAATGCAGCACGAAGAAATTTTGTTTTAAGATTCTCAGAGTATCTAGACTATTCAATCTTGTAACCAAAGCCACTTGCATCACTTTTTTAATTTTACTAATGGACGTGATACAACCGTGATGCCTTTGGAGAGCGTGTTAGAGTCATAAAAAAGTAAACGCTAAGGAACTGTGTTCAAGTTTGTAGACTGCTACATCCCGATCGCGGCGCTGGTAGCAAAGATTCAATTTTTAGATTCTCTGACAATAAAGAAATTGTACATATTTTAAAAACTTTTATGAAAATCGAAATTTTACAAATGTTTATTTACATATATTTATTGTTTATTTTTTTAACTTTCGCATTTTTTATTTAAAAGGAAAAATTCAGGGTTGATTTTTATGTCAATATTTTCATAAATTTGTTTATAGTATTATCGTTTTATATGAAATTTTTATTGTGAATTGAATGAATGAAGAAAATATTTATGTTTATCGAATTAATAAAAAAAACATTTCTTAATGATTTCGGATGGTTTGTATTGCATTGGAAAAGAAGCCTGGGGGGGGCACTTAGGGTACCATGAGAAAGATGTGGAAGATTGTTTGAGAGAAATATCTGAACTTCGTGACCACATCACGGATCAAGAAGTTGCCTATACTCACATTGAGTATATTTTCAGACTTTTTCAGACTTTTTCGTAAGCAAAAAAGTTGTTCAGCATAAAAATTCCTTTCCAACAGTATATTACACTTGATAGTTTTAACGAAAAAAGCACATGTCCGAAAACTGACGACATCACCAACCTAGCTTCGGACACTTATAACTCACATTGAGTACATTTTCAGACTTTTTCGTAAGCAAAAAAGTTGTTCAGCATAAAAAACCCTTTCAACGGTATATAATGTGCTTAGGTTTGAAGATATCAAAATTTTGAAATTTTTTTAATCCGCCATTTTGAAAATTCCGCCATTATGGAAAATGCTCAAGGTGTGCCAGGTGGCACTCGACGGTTTTTCAATCCCAATGACCCAATGAACACATTTCAATCGAAAAATTCCATGTGTACGCAAATTTTGGGTCAAACCTAAATTCCCCTGGACTAAATGAGAAAATGGCTTTCGATAATCGAAAATATGGACATGAAATGAAAAGTATGAAAGAGGTATGGAATCTCGGGGGAGGCAATTAGGTAGTAAGTAAGTCTGTGACCGCAATCGGAGGCGACCCGAAGGCTCCTCTTTCGATAGCTATCAACCCGAAAGTAGGGGAGGGCACCACTTTTTCTCCCTGGATTGCTCCACTTCACTTACCCTTGATCCTTCTCTTAATTGCTGGGCATCAAGTACCATTTTAGAAATCTTTGGTATGACCCGGCTGGGGGTTGAACCCACAACCTTGCACCGTAGCCGGATGCTCTACCACTGCACTACGATCGCAATTAGGCAATTAGGTAACATTGGGTACGGGGACGTACCGCTTGTCAGGCTCCCTGTTTTAGGCCCATTTTCAAAATGTGTGTTAGACAGGGTCGACTATTGGTTATTTGACGATACGCGGGTGGAAATTAATAAATTATTTTTTAAATTTCTTGTCTACTTTTAAGTCATTTTTGCCACTTTTTAAAAGGTGAAAATAAGCACATTTTTCGATATTCAAGGTCAGTGTGACCGGAAAGAAGTAATCATTTTATGAATTTGAATATTTAAGGGATATGAACAGCAAAAGTTTATATGAAACTACAATCAGTGCCATAACACATTGGCAATTTTACCATTTTTCTTTTGAAAATTGAAGTTCGAGCCAGAATGTCAATTTCGGGTCTTCAACTTAATTTCATCGAATACAGTGGAACCTCTAATTAGCGGACACCATCGGGGAAATGGGTTAATGTCCGCTAATTAGAAGTGTCCGCCTTTTAGAAACTTTTGATCTCGGAGCTCCAACTTTGAAATTAGCCCATCCCAGGATGTCGAAAATGCAAAATTGGGGTCTAAAGTACTTATTTGCAGACACTAGGCCATAGAAGAGCTCGAGTGACTGGCAATAGGTTAAATCGAGGTGGTGGGTACGGTCTTGAAGTACCAGTGATTTATGATTTCTTTGGCCCACCTAAAATTCGTTGAACGGGTCAAGGGAAAACTGGAAATTTGTAGAAATAATTTGAATAATAAGACTAATAAGTGCTTGAAATAGAAATATCTAAAAAAATTTTTTTCAATTTTGGACGCCTGTGACCACAGATATCTAAGCCCGAAGGGCTAGATAGGCAACTTTAAGCTTTCTCCAGCAAAAAAAAGTGAAGCAAAAATTTGACTTTTTAAATTTCGTGCCGATGGATAGGATCTAGCATTTTCATTGTTTTCGGAGCGCGAGATCAAAAAACGTAGGCGGCAAACGCTATTTCACATCTCTCAAACCGGTGAAATTGCATATTTTAGTCACGTGACTCTGGTAGGAAATCCTTCCAAAGATGAGCTTCACTTTTTGAACAAAGCTGCAAATCTAGCCCTTCGGGCTTTACAGATATCTGTGCCTGTGACCCGTTTGATATTCAATGTCCGCTAATTGGAGAGCTAATATAGGGGTTTTCGCCATTTCGTGCGAAAAAAATTGTCCGCTAATCAGAGGGTCCGCTAATTGAGTGTCCGCCTTTTAGAAACTTTTTTATGAGGATTTGACTAGGAAACGGCCGGGGAAAATGAAATTGTCCGCTAATCAGAGGTGTCCGCCTTTTAGAGTGTCCGTTAATTAGAGGTTTTACTGTATTACGATCTGGCAGGGATTTATTGGTTTCTAGGCTGTATTTCAAGCCCTACCGGACCATTTTTGTCAATTCTCGCCAATTTTTATTCAAAATGAAAAAAAAACAAAAAAGACACAAGGGTCGAGGTTTTCCAAGGATGGTGTCAATGAACTTTTTAACAGTTTATTTATATTTAACAGATTCGGAAATTTGTTATCTTTTTGTCTTGGGTTCAAATTTATATTAATGTAGGGGGGGGGGCAATCACATTTAAATAGTTAACCACCCCAGTGAAAAATTCTTCCAAAATGGCCAATTTTTCCGTGGAATAAAAAATGCCCCCACTGAAAATGATAACAAGTTCACATATCGTACATATATCCCACTGAAAATGAATGATTTGATAAAAAACCAACAAACTGCCCATCATGCTAGCATCAAACCACAAGCCAACTCATGCAAAAAGTCAAAAAGTTGTGAAATCAAATTGTTTCTCACCCCAGTGATAATCAAGGACATTTTTACCATCCCACTCAATATTTGAAAGAACATTTTGCACCACAGAGAATTTTTAGATTTTAAATTCCCACCCCACTGGTTGCTCAACACCAACTGGGGCCTGGGGCACAGACAACACAGAGACAGGGGTGTACTCAGGGCTTCTGTACTTTTGCATAATACACCGTTTAGGAGTCTCGCTATTTCACGGTACTCCATTGCAGAGGCCCGGTAAAAATGGTAGGTAAAAATGCGCACTTTAATACTGTGAAAGGTTAGAGGAATGTAAACATTGTGAATTTTTTTCTCTCCTTTAAAGAGAATGATTTAGATAATTGAACATGATATCAATGATAATCTTATAAGTCTCTCCTGAAAATTTCAAAAAAATTTATCAAGAGGAAAATAAGTTATGATTAAAAGGAGTTCTTTACCTACCGTTTTTCTGCTATGTTTCCTTATGAGAACCAGATGTTTACCTACCGTTTTTTTGCGGAGGAGAGTGAATTTTCCGTGATCGCTAAAATCAAAACAATGGAAAATTGGATTGACGCGTGCGCAGTTGACACTCCTAAACGGTGTATTGTAATACAGTACATAGAGAAAATATTATTTATTCAAGATGCGATACTCACGGTAATAGACCATAGGTCATTTCACAGTTGTGGTGCATATTGGGGGAACCATATTGGGCAATCAGATTATCTCATTGATGTTCTGATAGCGATTGGCGCTCAGCAAAAGCTCTAAAGGAGCGGGCTATTTTGAAAATGTTACCGAACCTTCAGAGCTTTAGGCGTGTCGGATGAAAATTTTCTCCTTCTGGGTGCCGAATAGACTAGGTAGTAAACTAGTAGGTTATTACTTATAACCCTTATAACCTTATAATATCATGTCAATCAAATAATGTAAACACTAATTAAATATTCGAATCGCAGACCTCTACAAAACCCCAGACAGTTTCTACTTTCTATAAGAAGCACATGGATCTGTTAGTAGTGGATGTCAGCAGCCTAGGTGCCATAGATAAAGCAATCAGGGATTCAAAGTTACGTTTCGCGCGCGCGGAAGAGAAAGAAAATCAAATCGATACACCGGGGCAGTTACTGTGATTTGATTGGACGATTCAATAAAGTGGTACGCAAGGTCCGAAAACGAAAGAGAAAGAGATCAAGGGTGAAAGGGAAGCGATAATTACAAGGTCTCAAAAGAAGGTTGTCTATTGCTCATTCCGACATCGACTTTTAACCTGACTGAAATTCGAGCCGTTACTAGCAACCCTGCGGGGCCCAAGGCGCCGAGTATGCACCCGGCACAGTGACAAGCCGTTACCAGCAACCCTGACACCCTGACCCTACCTAACTGTTAGCTAATCAATTCCAAACAACAAAGCCCCCGGAAAATTTAAAATGCCGGAATGAGCACTAGACAACCTTGTTTTGAGACCTTGTAATTATACTTTCCCAGTAGGTACAGGACAGAACAAGTACACTGGTACAGGACAGCAGGCAGGTAAGCAGATAAGTTATACCAGATTAAAACTCATGCTGACAATGAAAGTATGTCTGTTTATTTTTTAGAACTAGTAAAAAATCAAATAATAAAAATCCTAGGTGAAAAACAGCTCTATATCTGTATATATGACAGTATGAAGCTTTGGAGTTCGGAAACGATGCAAAGTCTACGCCAAATTGTTATTTGATTAAAGTGAGGTCCACGCTAAAGAAGTTCGGCTTGTGGAAAGGCGGGCGAAATTGCAGGGGGGGGGGTGAGCCCCCAACGGGTCTAGGGCTGAGCCCTGGTGGGGGTTCAGGGGGCGAAGCCCCCCGAAAAAAGGCCTGAGATTTTGATTTTCTCATGCCTAAAAGTTGCTCAAAATTTGTAGAAAAGAGCTTGAATTGCTGGTACTTCTAAGAAAGAAATGTATAAAGTTAAATGAATCAGTGCCGTAGGAAGCATTTTGATATTAGGGACATACGTTCAGTGACACCAGTATAACACTAAAATTTGAATAATTGCAATTCGAACGCAATCGAATCGCAATCGAATATTACCCAGGATTTGCCGTTCAATTGCTTCGATATTACGTTCGATTATATTCGATTACGTTCAATTGATTCAATTGTATTCGATTTTATTTGCCCTCGTACGGTACTTAAAATGCTTGGACGGCCACACTAAAAAGCTCTAAGGAGTGATCCAATTAAATTTATCCAGACGATCTCAATTGAACGGAATCAACAATCAAACAAGTCGAACCAAATCGAACTCAATCGACCGATTGAAATTTGATTGTCGAACGCATCAAAGTTCTGGGTAATATTCGATTGGTTAGATTGTTGTTCGACTGGTTCGATTGTCGTCCGACTGCATTCGATTGTCTTCCTTAAAATACAACGAACCATACAACCTGTGTTTTGGTTTTGAATAGGTCCACGAATCAGACTAGAGCTTTAACGAGTACCATGCAGTTACATCAATATGCCTTTTTACCTGTCTTCAAAAATACAAATAAAAGTGATCAGGGAAAAGGACGCGAAAAAAAAAGACATAAGCGTGAGAACAGAGTAATCAAACTCGTTAGAAAAATTACCATTAGAAGTCATAAAAAATCAACCTGAATAAATGCAATCGAAATTCCAGAGAACTTCATAATTCCCCAAACAACATTACATTACTATGTCAAACTCCCATCACATAAACTTTACAATTACGTCAGAGTAGATACGCTCGCCACCGAAGAGGTTTATTTGGAAAGGGTAATTATATTTTATTGTTCGCTTCTTTTTTAAAGATTTGCCGGGTTGGAAAAATATGAATTTCTTTGTACATATTTTACCTATCCCAAATATTTAGGAGGCTAAGTTTTAAACGAATGGTCAAGTTGAAACGAACGATAAATGTATCAAGGTCTGTTTTATTTACCCCCTGGTGACTTAACAAAAGAGACTTAACTCGATGTTACAATCCAATTATTGAAAGTTTGTCTCGGCCTTTTTATAATGAGCGAGACATACGTTCTCTGATTACGCAATTTTCATATTGACATTTTCGAGGCATTTTGATGTAACTGCCATGAGATTGGGTAACTTGCATCAGTGGACAGTAGAGGCTAACATACATAGCCCTCAAATGAAAGACCTGGCTGGTCATTAAAATACAACTACGCAGCTCTGCTTGCAGCATCAAAACAAAAATGGTAGAGTAGAGCTGCGAGCGGAGTTGGGAGCGGAGCTGCGTAGTTGTATTTTGACTGACCACCCTACTGCACCCTATTTTGATTTAATTTTGTATATATTTTACTTATTTATTTTTTATGTTTGGAAGAAAATTTTTACATTGGTGGTTGCCAAATAAGGAAAAGTCCAATTTTTTAAACATATACGAACCCAATAGAGCGCCTTCAAACACAATCGAATGCAGTCGAATCCTAATCGAACGCAATCGAATATCAATCGAATCTGAAAATTGTGGTAATATTCGATTGCGTTCGATTTGATTCGACTGGTTCGATCGTCGATTCGGTTCGATTGAGATTGTCTGGACTTATCGAACATGATCGTAATCGATTAAAATCAAAGATCAATCGAATGTAATCGAACCAATCCAACATAGTCAACTATCAATCGAACCTTACTTGAACGCAATCGAACACAATTGAATATTACCCAGGAATCGGCTGTTTGATAGAGATTCGATTGCGTTCGGCAATCACAATTATTCGATCGCGTTCGATTATGTTCGATTTGTTCGATTGCGATTTTCGTTTGAAGTTGTTCGACACCGTCTGGATTACTCCACATACATTACTTTCCCTCAGCCAATAAAAATGTGATAAATTATCTTGTCTCTAGGTAACTGTTGTGGAGTAATTACCATAACCTGGTCTAATCTCGACATCCCTCCTCTAATTCCGACACCCTTTTTATCAGCTGAAATTGATAGAAAGGTTGAAACTGTTTTTCTTTGCTTAGTGGTCAGAGAGGAAAAATCCTTTTTCAATCAGCGATTCAAGCTTTCGTATTATCCCTGTCTCTAAAGAAGGGTGTCGGATTTAACCAAGGGATGTCGATATTAGACCAACTTAAGAAACAACTATCCCAATTGGCATCAATGAATAAATGATAAAATGTTCGGATATTCTCTTAGCCCTTAGCCTGTAAAAAGGCAAAAAAGGGAGGTAAGCAGTGGCTTTGCCGGAATCTTTTTGAAAAAATTGATGAGTGGGGGGGGGGATAAATATGGACAACCCATACAGTAAGGTTGACACTTTTTAATTTTTTAAGCAGTATTGTAGAAAAGGAAAGGAAAGGAAAAAGTAACCTGTGGTGTTTCTTGTCATATTCTTGGACACTTTTTAACAAAAGTATTGACAGGGAACAAGTGTGATACCTGTAAGATTTATTAACCAAATATTTTGTACTGTACCAAATGAGATACCTTTAGTGTAAAAAGATAAAAATTGTCAGGAGGCAAACGCTGGGAAGGGCAGTTTTAGAGATGCAATTCTCATCAGTTATTCTATTATTGGCTTTATGTTATGTTTAAAAAGGGCACATAGACGGATATTAAATAAATATTATAAGTTTGTCTTTCTTCTTTTGATTGCTTTTCAGCAAGAGAAATCAAACAAATGGGTGAACATCCATCTAACACGGATCCTTTTGCGGTGAAAAACAAAGAAAATGAAGTTAATCCTTTCATAACCGCAAGAATTGATAATAATGTTTTCAAAACAGCTGATAATCCTTTTGCAAAGACAACTGAAGCAATTGCACCTGCTCTGAATAACCCATTTGGGGGAAATCCACAACAAGTTATAGATGGAAGTGCTCAGCCCTTATTTGGGAAAAATAATGAAAACCCTTTTGGAAGAAAAACTGACAATCTATCATTTGGAAAGTCAACTGTTACTGAAAATCCTTTCTCTTCAAAACCTTTTGGAGGAATTACAAACCAACCAGCTTCAGGATTCTCGACTCAGATGACTGAAAATCCATTTACTACAAGCAAAGAAAAACTAAGTGATGAGAACAACCAAGTTGTTGCTAACCCTTTTGCAGTTAACACAGAGAAGCCAATCTTCACACAATCTCAAATACTTGATAATCCTTTTGCAAGGAAAACAGAAGAAGAAAACACAAAAAGACCAACCTTTGGTATTGATGTTGAAAATACTGGGTCCCAGTCCACTGCTTCAATGAAATCAGCAGAAAATCCTTTTGCAAAGGTTGTAGAGAAAAGTTCAATCATGTTTTCATCAGCACATGAACAAGCTAAAAGCACAAATCTATTTACAAAGGTTGTTGATAATCCATTTTCTACAAAGATTCAAGATCCGTCCTCACTTGAAATAAAAAATGAGGAAAACCCTTTTCTTCGAAGAGAGGCAGCTCCTTTCATTCCTAGAGGTAATATCAAAAGCCGACTTGGTATCAAAAAACAAACCCCATTACCAGGTAATTAATATTAACTAACTTCATTTGACTGTTCTTTTGCCAAACATGGTTTCTGCCTACTTTTTCAGTCCCCCCTTAAAATGCAATTTTGCCCTTAAAGAAAACTCCCCCCTTAAATCGAACAAAAATTACCGGTACCCCTTGTTAGAATGACCCCCCTTAAAATGAAAAAAAATAGAGGAATCCCCCCTCAGATTTTAATTTTTAGACTTTGACAATAACAAAGTACAACGATTGGTTTGATATCAATGCCATCAACATTATATTAGGTACATAATGATATCCAAATAAAGAAAATTCAATAAAAAGAAATCATTGAAAATAAACTGGATCCTATAATCAAATGATACAAATAAATCTTTTTATGAATAAAACCAAACAAAAGATGCAGTACCTGGTACAACAGTTGTGTTTTGTTCATATCTTAGGCCTTGTAAATTATCTTTATCATTAGATTTGAACTGGGAATGTTTTCTGATTGTAGTCCTAGTTAAAGTTAGGTCGAGTAAGTGGTCTTCCCAAGTAGAGAATTTAGGCAGTAAAACACAAAGATTTCATGCTTATGACATTGATTTTGGATGTGACAGAGCTGAAAATGTCAAAGATCATTGATGTCGACCAACTATTTCAAGAAAATCTTTGTACCCTTCAGCAAACAATTTTTACAATAGAGAGAGAGAAGAGAGTATGCAGATTCATGGGGCCTGGCGAGCCATTTGAGTGTGGGGGGGGGCAAGATTTAGGAAAAAAATGTCGCCCACCATGGTTGGTTGACGAAGAAAATTTTTCACTTTTTACACCCTCAAAACAGCTTAAAACGTTATCTAATTGGGGAGAATAATAGTTTTTATGGTTTGATTTGGTCTGTTAAAGGTCATTCTAATGTACATAACTTTCAATATAGCATGGTCTGCAAAATAGTGGGTATGAGATTGTGAGCACGAAAACGGGATAGAAGATATTATTAGACAAAGAAAATTATTATCAATAAAACCAAATATTTTAGTACCCCCTTTTTTCTTATTTTGATAGATTCTTCCAGCCCTTGATAAAGAATCCCCCCTTATTTAAAAAAAATGACAAAAATCCCCCCTTTTTTAAAAGGCAATTTTTTTTACCCCCCCTTATTTTAAGGGGGGGGGGCAGAAACCATGCAAATGATATAAACTAGTGTCACGAAGGCTATTAAAGTAACAATATACTTGCAACCATGAAGTCTAGACATAGTATCAATGTTTTTACTTGGATTTAGGTGTGATGTTTTATCACTCACCAAATACTACATAGAATATAACCATCCCTGGCTCTGGGGAAGATTCTGACCAGGGGCTCTTTTTGTCTAAAATCAGAGACTATTTATTTAGTGAGGGTCGGGAGGGTTCCTGCTTTAGGCCAGTGACTGAGGGCTAAATTTTTTTCTTCACCTTAGCTAGTTCAAGACTTTAATTTATTCTTGAAATATTTTTGAATATAATAAGTTAAGTCTTAAAACATACATAAATAATTAATTTTTCATATTAAAGTAAGGGATTATCTACTTCAGATTTAGGTGGGATCTTGGGGGAGGGGACGAGCCTTAAGAGCAGCTTCAATTCCTCTGCACTAAATATCCAGAGTTTGCATGTGTAATAATGCCACAAACAGTTATAGTATGTTGTTTTATCTTTCTTAAAAACTTTTTCAATCAATATAAAGCAGAGAATATATTCAATTTTAGTATAAAAAGTTTTTTGGCCTCCTCAGTTAATATTTTATTTTGTGCATCTTTCAGGGAATCTTATTGACTTGACAAAGCCTTCAACAGACAATCTTCCAATTACCACAGCTGCTCCTATCAGTGCTGGGAACACTATTCAACTTCACAATGTTCCACCAAAATATTTTGCACGAGAATTCTTGAGCCCTTTCTATTCAGAATTTGGGACGGTGATCAAGATTGATTTAAAACTTTTTCCAAGAAAAATAGCTTTTGTGACTTTCTCAAACAGAAATAGTGCACAAAAAGCAATGAGTTTGGGTACAAATTTGGATTCGGCTACAGTGGTAGAAATTACATGGCCGACCAAGAAAAAACCAGAACTGAAAACCCAACCAAAAATTCAACCGAAAAAAATCAACACAAAACGACATGTGAGTGTTTGTTTTTATTAATTTTTTAAGCAACTTTTGGCATTAATTTAAACAGGGTTCACGGTGACACAACAAATCTTTTACCGGTTACATCGTTCATTATTTCATTTTTTAATCAAAAGAAAATTCTAATAGATAAGGTATTTCAGTATTATTTTATTACTTTAAGAGCATTGATTGTGGACTTGAAATTTCAAAATTTTCTTTTACAGAGTCGCAAAAGCTTAGATGATTTCAAGACAGAATTACGGAATCTTGCGCAAAGCTTGAGTGTTGTTTATTGTCCTACTTCATTAGAAAAGTATGAGTTGCTGGATAAATTGGACAAGAAAATTCGAGAAGGTAATCAAATTCATTATCTTAAAATGACTCTCACATGAAACTGGGTTCCAAAAATGAATATTTCACTCATTAAACAGCTTGAAGCTGTAGCATATAGCACTTTTGGTGTAAAGAAAAATTAGAATTGTTGTGAGGACTAGCATTTGTTTTATTTGATGTCACTCTTATAGACCAATCATGTTGGAGTAACTTTATGAGACTGGCATTTATCATTTGCTTTGATATTTGCTATTCTAGGGATAAGACGAGACCCAAAGGATTATAAAGTATTGGTTGGAACATGTGTGGACATGTGTCCAGAAAGGGTTTGTTTTTATTTGGTCTAAGTGTCAGTCAGAGAATTTAAAAGAATGGGTAATTATTAATGTTTGCTTTGATTTTTGATATCATTCCCCCAATTGAGAAAGATTTTATACCTTTTTTCGTTTTTGGCAAACCTATACAGGAGAGTAACCCTTAATTTGTTAATAGTTGAAAATGATAGGAGAAAATTGAGTATACCTCAATCAAAATCAATTTTAATGTTCTACTCTTTTTGTAAATAGCTCTAGGCAAGTAAAATTTCAAAACTTCGTTTCTTGACTTCATTAAACTTTTATTACATTCTAGGAACGGTATTTTAGAAATGACAAAAACCAGTTCAGTTTCTTTGAGGTAACTGCTTTGTTTACAATTTTGACCAGAAAAAGAGATTTTTTTCGCTTTTTTCCACCCACCTTGTTAGTATAGGTATTAAGATGTCATTATATTAATTAATGGCTGTCTTAGAGTCAATTTTAATAAGCATTTTATGTAAAATCGAATTTTAATAAAAGTATGTTAACAAAACATTGAGACAAATAAAAAATAAAAAAACTTTTGCAATTGTTAAAGTCCAATTTTTAAGCAAAAGTCAATATAAAAGTCAAAATATCTAAACGATTAAGAAATCAGAGACTCTTTGAATGGATTTTTAGGGTACATAATCTCAATTTGGAAAAAATCGACTCATTAAGTTTGTTATGAATTGATACGGCCATGTATGTTACTTGTTATTTACTATTGTTATTTTCAATGTTCTCTCAGACATAGAGTGTAATCTTAATTTTCTCGAATTGGCAATTGTTATTTTCAATAGAACACAAATGGTCTGTTGGACATACAAAAAGCAGTCAAGGAGTACAGTCGTTCGTCCGCTGACCAAGAAGTTCCCTTACCGCATGAGTTGCGTACCATCACCGCATTAGACCGCACAATGGATTATCTGATTTCAAACATTATGGATGTTCAATACAGTACGGTTTCAGAATGGTTTGATTTCTTGTGGAATAGAACGAGAGCTATTAGAAAGGTATTTACCATAGTAGTTGCCCACTTTGAAATTAAATATTGAGTTCTTTATGGCTAGCTTTTTCGAAGAATCCAACCTTTTTCATTGGATGGAAAGAGTTGATCCATTAGATCAGAAGTTATACCTTAAGGGAACTTATTTTGGCGGGAACTTATTTTGGCGAGCGGCGAAAATCTTAAGAAATTTTAATTTTGGCGGGAACTAATTTTGGCAAATGACAGCGTAAATCTGTTCTATTTTTCCTTATTTTGAGCAATTTTGATGAATTTCAGGGGTTATTTAGGCAAGGAAACAAAAAATTTAATTTTGGCGGGAACTAATTTTGGCGAATTTTGCCTAAATTCGCCAAATTCGCCAAAATTAGTTCCCGCCAAAATAAGTTCCCTTAAGGTACTTAAATGAAAAAGAATCTGTTCTTTTAACAGTTAAAATCGATCTTTCAAATGTTATATCAAATCTTTTAATTTTTTTTTAGGACATAACTCAACAGAACTTCAAATGTAAATCAAGTATCAGTATTGTGGAGAAATGTACAAGGTAAGAAATCCGTAGATGAAAATATTATTTATTTAGACTGTGGATTGGTGCATATAAGTCTTGTTTTCATGATCTGATATAGGCCTTTTCATAAATTATTTTGAGTGCAACAAATGCCTCGTTTTGAAACCATTACCAAGGTGATTAAATCATTTGAGCCTCCAGTGTTGCTTTTACAAATAGAGTAATTTTCTTACGAACTCCTCTAAGAATCAATTACCGCAGCAATATTTTGAAAATGAAGTAAGCGTTGCTCGTGACGTAGTTTACGAAAAGGTGTATTTGCAATCAACTTCGAGTCCTGTCAATTCAGGATTAGAAAATGTTCAAGAGAATTTTGTTCTCTACTATTGCTTCTAGGACAACATGTATAAAGACTCATTTTTACTAAAAAACTTCTCCAAATCATTGGACATCCAATAATCTCCCCTGCCACACCATAATGTTAAGAGTGCATATCTATCAATTTTGAAGGTGGAATACAAAGCTGATTTCACAAGACAGATTTCATTATGGTTTTAAGTTTATTCTTATTCTCACAGGTTTCACATTTTTTGTTCACACTTCTTGTGTGAGGAGGAGATGCATGTTTTTGATACCAAGATCAACCTGGAGAATATGACAAAGTGTTTGCAAACGTTGAAACATATGTATGAAGATCACTGGCTGGAGACTGTAAGCATTGTTTTATTAGTACTTCAAATATTACTCAGGTCACCCTGTCAATTCCTTGCTGGATCAAGTTAAAAAATTAATAGAAATAAAATTATTAGAACATCTTTTGTCCCTTTCATAGCTGATGGTACCATTCTTTGTTTTTCAAAAGTTATGATAAAACAGGCCTTTTGTCAGAATGAATTTCTTTTAGGTCCCCAGCGCAGGGCCTACTAGGTTACAAAGTTGACGGGTATGTCCGAGCTAAAGCTCGAGAATGGACCCTTTGAGATAACGAATTTCAAATATTAATTTTTAGTGTTTTTACGACTCTTTAAGACTACTGTTCTCAGTTTTCATGCATCTCAGCCAAAATTTTGAAAGTTTAATCCAGATTACGAGGATTTATAAAAAGGGAGCCTTACATTTCGCACATACCTGACACTTATTTGCCTAGGTACCTCCCCCTCGTCCCTGGTCCCTGTTGCAGATGCTGTCCTGTCTTTCTACAATACAATCTAATACTTATAGCATTGTTTTCTTTCCTAAAAAGACTTTGTCCATGCTGACTTTGTCCATCTGTTTTTGAGGAGTGCTAAATATTAGGTTTAAATCTTCTTTGGTTTTTTCTACATAGTTTGATTTTCAAATTGCTGTTTTTACTGAGCCTTTTTTAATCTCTGTGGTCATGTTTAGCTGTGTATAATCTTTCAGAATAACCCTTGTGCAAATGAAGCAGAATTCCGTGGTTATCAAATTTTATTGAATCTAAACGATGGAGATATACTAAGGTATGTATATAGTTTTCAAAAGATTCCTACTCGGATTCGTTATATTTTAGAGAATTAATAATCAAGAAACCTGCCCCTAAAAATAATATGTACCTTAAGGGAAAAAATTTTGCCAGGAATTTAATTTTGCGGATGGCAAAGAAGGTTTTCTCAGAGGAAATTAAATTTAGCGGATCAGCAATAAAATTAATTTTGGCGGGAATTTAATTTTGGCAGACTATGATTTAATTTGCACAAAGTGCAAAATCAGGGTAAAATGTTGAAAATACCCCAGTTTAGGACCTAAATAGTGAAAAATCAACAAAATTTAGAGGGAATTAAATTTGGCAGATGGATGGTAGAAAAAATAAGATTTGACGGGGACCTAATTTGGTGGATTTCAGTAAAATCTGCCAAATTTCTCCCTCTAAGGTACAACTGTACAACTTCCTAAAAACTGATTTTACAAAGATGTAAATGAGCTTTTTAACCAATGAAATTATAGAATATTATAGAATTATAGAATATTATAGAATTTCAACAATACATTTTTCCAGGTCTCCAGGTCTCATGGGGCCAAAGGGAAACAGCCCATTGGTATTCAGTTAGTGGATGATTTTACTAGCATTTTCAATTTTAAAGTCATTTCTTCCATTCTTCGAGTAATGTAAGGGTGAGATTCCATAGGCACCATTAATATTGTTTCCGATTGTTTCACTCAACAGGGAGGTGATGAGCTTCAGTGATGACATTCGAAAATCAGCACCAGTGAAATTTGCATTGCAATGTTTCTCAGCCGTTCAAGAAAACAATTATAGTCGCTTCTTCAAACTTGTCAAGTAAGTCGAATATTCTGTATGGACAAAGTGTAAAAACATAAAGTAATAGTACAGTCTCTTTAACTCGAACCTCTATAACTCGATTATGTCTCCTTAACTCGAACAAGTATTCTCGTCCCTTCAGTTAACAATTCTCTATAATTCGGAACAAATTTGTGTTCCCCGTGCGTGTTCGAGTTACGGAGATTCAGCTGTAGTTTTACAAATTTGAAGGCCACAATGTGAATAAATGGGCCTCTATGAATCGCTCATACGTTTATTATCCATCATCTATTATAAAACTACGCGCAAATTGTATCCTTCTAAAGCAATGCATGACTAGTTGGCCAAAGAAAAGCTGAAAATCGAGTTGTTTTTTAGGCCAGTTTACCTCCCTTTTCATCAGAATTTCATTTCAATTCTTATCCCCTCTCAGAATTTCAGATTTCTCTTTTGTTTTTGTTTTCAGGAAGGCAGATTTTCTCAAAGCTTGTTTGATGCATCAGTACTTCACACAGGTATCCTTGATGGGAGGTTTTATTAAGGCCGGTCTCCACTTTCGCGCGAAATGGGCAACAGTTTTTTTTCGTAACCTTTTTTGCCTGAAGAAAAGATTACGTCATAAAAAAGTTTCGCGCGAACAAAAAAAGTTGAAGGAAGTTCTACTTTTTCATCCAATACGTCAATTTCGACCAATGGAATTGCTTCATTTTTAAACCGATCAATGACCTTACAAAAATGTCAAATTTTTTTTACTGATGTCGCGTGAAAGTGGAGACCGGCCTTTAAAGTGGTACCTAAATGGTAGCACTACTCGATAAAATTCGACCTTTCAGGTCTAGTGCAATAGAAGAGGGAATAGACACAGAAAAGAGGATTTTCCATCTCTCAATTCATCATAGTTCACCAAAACTTAAAGATATGTACTAATTTGCTGTGTAAAATGCGTTTTCCCATCTCACACGACAAACCTTGCTGTGACCACTCATCATCTTGGTATGTCATATATTTTTAGATGAGGGCGATTGCATTGAAAAGAATGGCAAGGGCATACGTTGTTGCCAAATCAGACTTGCCATATCCTTTGGAAGATCTGATGTCTATTCTTCTATTCAACGATTATGATTCAGTAAGATTCAAATATTCTTTTTCTTGTTTTGACACTCTTTTACTTTTACACCCCTGTCTCACAAATCTTCTGTCTTTCATCTAACTACCAAAACAATGCAACTGATTGTCCTGAAAAGGAACAATCGGCCACCTTAAGAAAGAGCCACCGTAGTGGGAAGGTAAGCAATACACTATTAAGCAGACCTGTTTGTCTTGTAAAAGTTTATATTTTTTATATACGTAAGTCCAGATGACGTCATATTTTTTAACCGAAGTACCCGAAAACAGTCGGATTCTGACCACCTTGTTTCCCATTTTAAGTAACAGAGAGGGAGGGGTCATATCCCAACCTTTCTTTTCGGGTGTTTTTGTTAAAAAATGCAAGGCTCGAAATAACGATTTCAAGTGCGTCGGACAAAATGTCCGATCAGTGTTGCTTTAGCTTGAAAATTATGATTTTTGGGTCGGACATGAAGCTATTTGGGTTGGACAATGTCCGATGTCCGACCGTTATTTCGAGCCCTGAAAATGACTTACGTATATTAAGCATTGAAAAGCTGTGGTCATAACTAATTGTAGAAATTAATTTGCTCATTTGCCCCTAGGCTTCTGCGTTTTGCAATCACTACGGTTTTGGTACGGACGAGATGTATGTCTATTTAAGTCGTTCAGCATATCTTGAACCTGAAGATCGGTATGCCAAAGAAAGATCGTCAATCATCAATGAGAATTGCTCCCTAACTATGGCCGAGGTTTGCGATTATTCTTCTTCATCGTAGTGCGCCGAATTTCGGATGACGGAATGAATCTAGCACTTTTTGTTTTCAAAATTTACATTTTTCAAAATCTGGGGATAATGAATGAAGTGAGAATTTTTCCAGTCTGAACTATTTTCCAAAGTCGAAATATTTAAGTGTGAGTTTTTGAGTTTTAATAAGAAAACAATAAGTTTCTTTTAAGTTTCTGCAACCTTTTGTTTTGATTCGAAGGCGCAAAGTCTGGATTAGATTTAGGAAGTCATGCTATGTTAAACCTTATTCAGATTGTGAACAACGGGCCATTGAAAGAGCTACCTCTGTACCATCCAGTGGACAGTTTTGATTCTAGAGGACATTACATTGGGACGTACCAAGAATTATCTGGATTGCCGGTTGGTGATGAAATTGCCATCGATGAGGTAGAAACGGAAGATAGTCAGAATGATGAGGTAACAAACAATCTTGAAAACCTTTAAAAGCTAAAATGAATGATTTTTTTTAAAAATTATCAAAACGTTTGAAATGTTTGAAACTCTTAAGTGACATCATATTTTTGATTTAAACAAAATAAAGAAAAACTTTTTCCCCGTGTGGTGCCGCGCAAACACAAGTTTTGAGAAATTCTTTTGTTCATTTGCTTTGTCAGCTTAGAGGTGCACCACCTTTTTATATACCATGAAAAAAAGAATATCTTTAGTAAAAAGTAATTTTTGTTATGTAAAAACCTCATTCCTGTCGAGATCCATTGAACTTATTGCTTAATGAACCGATTGGAAATTGTTTTTTTTTGTTTTTTTGAACAGGGTGCTACAACAGTTGACGAAGATGAAATAAACGACCCTACTTATGAACAACAAGACGAAGAAGACAAAGGTGAGCTCTCTTTGAGCATATTCTTCTTTTTTTCGTAGAGGAAGTATCTGGGCGGTGCTTGAGGTCGCCCTTAAAATCTCAAGATTGTGTTATGACGAGTTTCGACGTTTAAATCTTGACCAGTGGTAGATATCGATAATTTGAGATGATTTGCAAAATTCTGGTTCAGTCACGTGACTTGTTGCTATTTTGCAGACCAGAATGTGAATTCCGAGGACACAATCGAGTTATAGAGGTTCGAGTTAAAAAACACTTCACTGTACAAACTTTTGATATTATTTCTCTGTTTTAAGGTGATGATATAGTTGATGGACAACCACAGGATGATTATACAGAAAGTGAACAGGATGATGACGTCATTATCGTTGAAGATAAAGACGAGAAGGATGGAGATTTTGTTCCGGAGGTTTCATCAAAACACACGGCGAAAAAAAAGAACGAAGAAGAACAAATCATGATTTTACGAGAGGTATATTTTACGAGAGGTATATTTTACGAGAGGTATATTTTTACGTGAGGTATATTTTACGAGAGGTATATTTTACGAGAGGCATATTTTACGAGAGGAGTATTTTTACGAGAGGTATATTTTACGAGAGGTATATTTTTACGAGAGGTATATTTTACGAGAGGTATATTTTACGAGAGGTATATTTTACGAGAGGCATATTTTACGAGAGGTGTATTTTTACGAGAGGTATATTTTACGAGAGGTATATTTTTACGTGAGGTATATTTTACGAGAGGTATATTTTACGAGAGGCATATTTTACGAGAGGTGTATTTTTACGAGAGGTGTATTTTTACGAGAGGTATATTTTACGAGAGGTATATTTTTATGAGAGGTATATTTTCTAGTCCCCTACCCTAGTGATTGTGAGCACCTTTCCCGATAATGAGAGAGAAAATCTCCTCGGAATGAAGTCACGATTTATCTAGCACCTAGATGGTGAAATTTTCATCCGACACGCTAAAGCTCTGAAAGTCGGGAAATTTTCAACATCTGGAAGGTTAAGATTACAGAATTTTGCAAGACCACGTCAAGGACTTTGCAGTGGTAGGCCCAACCCTTGTTTTGGGGGATTGTCTGGTTCAACAAAATTGTTTCCAGCCTAACGAGCAGGGCCTGGGTACACGGCGTATCAAGGGCCGACTGTCCTTCCTATCGATGGGGAATTGGCCCACTTCTTTAAAGCTTTAGCCCAAACTACCATCGGAATATCAGATAATCCATGATAAACTTCCAATAATATGGATAAGTGAAATCACCAATAATATTTTGACCAAAGGCCAAATGAGTGATTTTGATGTTTATATATAGTTCTTTTTTGTTTTCTTAGGATATAAACAAAGCATCGACTGAACTTGTTGACGAATTGATTCACGATGTCACAAAAAACACATTCTCTACTCTTCATAACCAGGTGAAAAATATTTCCCTTTTGCCTGTCATTTCCCTCAGTTTGAACCACAAGTGATTTTGTTGTTCAAAGATGTTAAGAAATCGATCTGGCTAGCCAGTGTGATGTTCTCAGTGCTGATAAGTCCAACTAAGGACGAAGTGCATGCACCTGCTTTGCCAACCTTTGTCAAGTCTCCTGAGTGAATGATGGTTGGACACAAATTCTTATTCCTTCACATATCATTTTTGAAAACGTGTTTTTTTGTCACCAACCATGGTTTAATAATTCCATTATTTGTACACAGATTTTAAAAACTTTTGAATCAAATCACTATGTAGTGATGCTGTCGTCAAATTTTGTCTTGTATTTCAGTTGAGTCTCTTTAATTAACTCGAACCTCTATAACTCGAATGTCTCCTTAACTAAAACAAGTTGTATTGTCCCGTCATTTAACAAGGCCTTATTAACCTTTAAAACTCCATAACACGAATTTTCCTGAACACGAAAAAGTTTTATGGTCCCAACAGTTAAACAATACCTTATAAACCTTACTCCATAACTCGAATGTCTCCTTAACTCGAACAAGTCTTATGGTTCCAACAGTTAACAATATCCGATAAACCTTACTCAATAACTCGAATGTCTCCTTAACTCGAACAAGTTTTATGGTCTCAACAGTTAACAATACCTTATAAACCTTACTCCATAATTCAAGATTCCTTAACTCGACAAATTTTTGTTCCTCGTGTGTGTTCGAGTTGTGGAGAATCCAATGTAAGAGGGGGTACTATTCATGATATGCACCATTGCAATGTCTTCCACGGACCCAACAGCTGATTGGTTGAAAGTGACGTATTGATTGATTTTACGTCACTTACAACCAATCTGTGGGTCCGTGATGTAATGTAAGAAGACATTGCAATGCTGCATATCATGAATAGCGGTGTAAATGCTACATTTCTACATGAATTATACTCTGATTTCTTTTACTCTTTCAGTGGCAAGAAAATATGAAAGAAGCTCCGCATTTCGTTGAATACATCATCGCTCTCGTGTCTGTTGAAGATGCCAAAAATATTGCTGTTGAAAGCATGGAAGAGTTCAAAGAGGATAAACAAAAGTAATTTATTGCATATTTTCAACAGATGTTTTACGCACTAGATAGGCTGAACGCTCACTGATTTCCTGCTGGAAGTATGTCCAGTTTTTGAAGCCGACTAGTCCGCAATGTTGTTAATTCTATTTTGACTTCGATCTTCAGACATTCGAACTTCAAAACATTCGAATCCTGTAGGTCGTCAAGCGGAGAATAGAAAACAAAATGGTGGACTACTAGTCAGCTCAAAAGCTGGTCATTACATAAAGCCAATCCAGTCGAGTAGTTTGAGATCAGTGATGTTCTCTTCTCTCTTCTTGACTTTTGATTGACTGAAATCCAGGTTGCGGAAACGTGTCTGCAACAAAACTAACTAAACCTTAAAACTTGGCTTAAATAGTAAACCATGCTCGTCTACAGTCGTCGTCAACAAATCAAAAAGTGAACCTTAAAAGTTTATTTTTTGGGAGTTCTAGTAATTGATATCAATGTATAACCAGTCCTATCGAAGTATTCAAATTAATTTCAATGGGTGATGGCCGAGTGGTCTAGGGCGACAGCGTTACAAACAAGAGGTTCGTGGCTCGGATCCCCGCTCTTTTCAAAATTCCGTTCAGTTCATAGATAGCTGAGCCGGCTTAAGTTTCTATATCACTAGGCTACCAACGTAAAATGTCGGCACTATCCATCTCAAAATAAAGGAAATCTCTTTATTTAATCTCTCAATTACAGGGAAGAAGGTGAAATATTAGAGCAAAACTCCAAACGAGCCAGCAATGAAATCATGGATAGTGTTGTTAAAAGTTCACTTGCTAATGTATGCACAGATGTTTATAGGTAAATACAGTTTACTCAATTACTACTATCGAATTTTCAGAGCAATAGAAACATCTCTCCTCGACCAGATATTCTGTTTTAGTCTCCCAAAGGTAATTCTAACCCCATCACTCCGTAATCTGTCTGTAATTCGATCTAAAACATTGAAAACCATTAAAATCACTTTATCAACGTTTTCTATATTTCCGAAACAAACAGTCTCTTTAACGATGAATCTCTCCATACATCTTAAGTCGTGAGACGGGGTGTCTACGGGATTTCAAAAAACTTAGTCTGAATCACAGACCTCTACAAAACCGCTGGAGATCGGAGCACGAATCCGTTACTACAATCAGTTCCAAAATACTTGGCACAAAAGGGAAATTCCCCATGAAACTTTATAACCACGAACGATTTGTAAGTGCTACAAATTAGGTTGCAAAGGTATAGTTTTAACTCTGAGTTTTAACGCTAGACTTAAGACTAAAATAGCCAAAATTGCCAATATGTTATGGCACTGATTGTAGATGCCAGCAGCCTACGAAAACCTTTAAAACCTGCATACTACTAATACAGGGTGTCTACGGGACCTTGAAAACCTTGAAAACCTTGAAAATGAACCACCCAACCTTGAAAACCTTGAAAACCTTGAAAACTATCAATTTTCTGGGAAAAACCTTGAAAACCTTGAAAAATGTTAAAAACCTTGAAAAGCACTATCGAGTCATTCGAAAAGTAAGAATAAGTAAAAAACCGTTTGCGGCGCTAAACCTATATAACATTTAGAGAATTCCATATTTCCCTGTTTCCGTTGCGACAACATATTCTATTATTATTAGCTGAGTTTTTGTCACTAATTTTCCGTTTGCATGAGCCCTAAGAAGTAGAATGTTCCCCAATTTTCAAATCGCTTCAGGGCGTCTTGGAATAATGGCCGTTCATCAATTAAATATCGAGGGTTCCTTAGAACAACTCTTTTGGCAATTGATTTTTGTAAAAAACAAAATCAAAAACAAAGCGTTTTTTAGCCATTTGAAAGAGTCAAAATCAAAATTTTCTCTCGTCGGCACAAACCATGGTTGCGCCTCTTCGGTCACTGTAAACAATTGGTTTTGCTTCTAATTCTTTATTTCTACAGTTGGAAGACTAGGGAGCTGGAGTTTTTCTTTTTCTGGTATTCTTCTCGAGAGGGAGATAGGAATTTAACTGTGGAAGTAATTCCCCGGGCACCAAAAGCGAATAAATTTTATTTGCTGTCCTCTATTTTTCTTTCACCTACCACTCTGAAAAAAAAAAATTCCTGTAAAGAGCCATATTAACTGAGTATCAAAAAATCTTGAAAAGTGCCAAAGTTTTTGCCAAAAAACCTTGAAAAACCACTTAAAACTGACCAAAAAAACCTTGAAAATCTTGAAAATCCCGAAAAAAAACCCGTAGACACCCTGTAATAATATAACTGAAATTTAAATAACTTACCCATCAAGTGTCTTCTCTTCTTTTATTCAGAGAATTCGAAGTCGAGAAACAAAAACATATCGTTAATGACGAGTCGAAACATGTACAAACAGACATAGTGGAGTCTACCATTATGGAAATGGTAACCCATGTTGCGAACAATGTTGTCAAGGATACGGAGATTGAAAAGAAGACAGGATTGGTCAAATTGAAACATGATTACCAAAAGAGCCAATTGGCTGTTTATTTCAAACAGTAAGTCAGTCAATTTTCTAGATCGTCTTTAATGCCTTTAAATTTTTTAAGAATTTTACCATTGTAAACGAGTTTGGCAATAATTAGATTAGGCCTTTTCATAAATTTCATCACGAGCAACGCTTGCCTTGATTTCAAAATATGATTTACTCTATTTATAAAAGTACACTTGAACACTCAGGTATATAATCACCTTGGTTATAGTTTCAAAACGAGGCAGTCGTTGCACTCGAAATGATTGATGAAAAGGCGCTTCTTCAGGTGGATCTCTTTCAACAAGGAATGGATATTTTTAAAAATCCTCGCTAAAGAATCGTCACCTGCTAGAAGCTCACCCCCCCCTACTGAATAGACCTTTTCATAAATTACGTTACGAACATCACTTGCCTCGTTTTGAAATTATTGCCATGGTGATTAACTCCGGATTTTATTAAAACTACTTTCTATTCATAAAAATATAATTTTATGTCTCAAAGGAAATGATCACCATGGTAATTGTTGAATACGAAGCAAGTGATGTTCGTGACGTAATTTATGAAAAGGTCTATTAACTGCAATCTATATTCTAGGTGGATCAAAGCTTACAAATCACACATGTACGTTAAAGCCACTCTAAATGACTTTCCAACGAACGCACCAATGGTCACTACTGAGGAAGCTATAAGGAATCTGAACATCCGAGAGCCAGGAGAACAACCCAAACATCTCCAAGTCTGCGCTGATGTTTCTTGGTGAGTCAGATATTGTTCGCTTCTCCGATCTTAAATTAACGATGCACAGAATTTGACCTGCTTACGCTACAGTTACCGAGTTTATGTATGTGTTGACACTTTTTGTTAATTTGAAAATGTTGATGTTATTCCATTTGAGCGGGAATTCTAATTTGTTCTTCAGGGAATACAAATTCTAATTCTACAAATTATAGAAAACGTTTTAGGAGCGCTGACCTTTGACGGGGACTGGCAGTTAGTTCTAATAACAGAACGATTCGAATAATAAATGTTCGAATTAGCGAGAGTACATTGTATGTTCTTTCCGAAAAAAGTCTCTTTAAAAAGCCCAACTCTATCTCATGTATAAACCTTCTCTTACTTTCGTTAAGGCCAAAAAAGATAATTTATGAAGTTGTCACAATTGTTGATGTATTTCGCTTTGCTTTTTTTTTCGGCGACCAGGTTGGACAATGAACGGAATTTTAAACAATCGGTCGACCAATTTCATCAAAAGTTTCAGAAGAAAAGGTGAAATTTATTCCCATAATATATCCTTCCCATGTGTTGTGGCAACAGAATTACGAACGAGAAGTTGTGTGTTTTGTAACAGAGCATTCAAACTGAAAACAAAATAGAACTTCTAAAGTTCTGTTTAAAATAGTCTTAAAAGTAATAATTTGTCAGTAGCAAAAATCAACTTGACAAGCCAAATGTGTATAAGTATATTAATCTCGCGACACTATGTGTCTTTATGATTATTCTTCCCATATTGGCAACAGTGTATGCACTGTCAGAACAACTAGCTCATCTCTTGAGTTGATATCCTCATATCCTCATAAAAAACATTTCGTCCACCTTTCTCTTAGGGATGAAATACTAAAAACAATCTCTTTCAACGACATCCTCAAGAAAAGCGTACATAATTTGTCATGGCAACAGAAACCAAAATTTCATCAAAACCAAATGTTAACATGGGAGATGAAGGTCATTGCTCCAAACAACCTTGGATCAACCAATATTCTACATTCCAAGTTAACTCCTTATGTTGTTTTAAAGAAACTTTCTACAAATGGATTTAATTTAGATGACCAGCTAAAACAGGTTCGTAAAAAATCTAAAGTATGGTTGAACCGACTAACTAGCGGAAATTTATTGAACTTTAATCTATAAATTTTGCGAGTAATACTATTATAATACTTGGAATAAGTTCTCCATGAATTTCACTTGATTCCAGGTTTTTTTCCTCCTCGTTACCAGATCTACTAACTTTTTCAAGAATCTTTGATATGTTTTTAGAAGACGAATAATATTAAATACCATTTTTTTCAATTTATTGATGTGCACGACCTTTAAATTTTGGTTATATGCAGAAACATAATTATCATGATACCAGTTTTTGATGGTAAACTTTAAATATATTAAGTGACCGTAGCATGAAGTTAGAGCGTCCGGCTTCGGTGCGCAAGGTTGAGGGTTCTAGCCTGGTCATACCAAAGATTCCCAAAAAAATGGTACTTGATGCCTCTCTGCTTGATGCTCAGCAACTATAGAGACGGATCAAGGGTAAGTGGAGCAATCCAGGGAGAAAGAGTGGCACCCTCCCCTACCTTCGGGTAGACAGCTAGAAAAAAGGAGCCTTCGGGTCGCCCTCAACTACTACTTACATTAAATGATATCTCTGATTATTTCAGCAACGAGATTTGATTCTCCAGAGGGGTACCTTTCGAACGAAAACTAACGAAGATGTATCATACCGGATTAATGTAAGTAAATTTAAATAATATAAACTTCCGCCAGACTTTCTACTCTAATACAATAATGACCGGTTTGTGAGGGCTGTACTGAGAAATATTGCCCGAGGTCAAGTAACGACCGAGCTTGCGAGTGTTCATTTTCCTTTGAAAAAGTGACGTCATAATGAATTTTCCTAACGACGGTCAACAAATCTTTATAATCATCCTTTGATCTACAATTTTTTGCCATATTATTTGTCACATAAGGAATTTCCAAACAAAATCTCTGAGTTTTAATGTGAGACTTAAAAGACCTTTAGGATCTAAGGATCTAATAGATTTTGAATGGTCCGACTAGGCTGAGATATAGCCTAGAAGCAATTATGCCAAAATTGAAATATCCGATCAAATAAAAGTAGAGAGCCTGATAATGTCCTTCTCCTTCTCATGTGTTTTTCTCTTCTCTTTAAATTTTGCAAAGTGCTAAAATACCCAGAAATGCGAACATATTCTGATCCTAGATATAATCTGAGACTTCAAAATAAATCCAATCGCCGCTCTCTAACTCGACATTCTATTTTTCGATATGTTCCATTGTTTGATGATTGTTTGATGATATTGAAAGTCACCGTCAACAAGAAACTCTTCCAAACGAAGCTTTAATTTTAGTCCAATTTCTCTTGAAAATCGAATTAATCGGGTCAACTGTAAATTTTTGAAAGTTAATTAAGGCCAAGGTATTCTACAAATCGTGTTTCTATTTCTCGTTTTCAGTTGGTCAGTCAAGGCCGACCGATAAAAAATCTATTTCTCGCAACTTCGTGCATCTGTTACATCGTTCACAATCAAATCTTCAATACACAGGTTTGTCCACTCCTTGCATTGGAGCTTTACATCTCTATATTTAATCTATTACAAGAAGTGTAAGTTTAAGTGTCTTTGTTTACGCTTATTGACCGGTATTCCGGTATCAAACCCTTTTTATACGGTATTCCGCACCCTCGGAAAGGCCCCCCCCCAACTTTCAGTGATTATTCTTGATATGCGTAAGTCAAGATTACGTCATTTCTTCTAGCGGAAACACCCGAAAACACCGGAATTTGACCCCTGGGTGTTACTAAAATTAGCAACACAGTTGTGAAATTCCAAAGTTTTTTCGGGTGTTTCTGATATGAAAAATGAGGTAATCTTGACTTAAGCATATGAAGAATTGATTATCACAAAAATCTCCTTTTTTAGTATTGGCAGCAAGAACACCGTCGCCTTCTCAACTACCTCTCATCCACGCCATCGAACCCTCATCCGCCATTATTAATGCTCGTTGTCATTGGTAACCCATTAACAATCAATAAGGAACAGATTGAAGTGAACCTCGGTTTCGATGAATTAGAAACTCGGAAATTGATTGGTCGTTGGTGTTGCGCTATCTTGGATGACGTCATCACAGATGTCAATGTTTTCAATGAATCGGTAAGGGCTGAAGTGAAAATGCTATCGAAACTTTCCGTAAAATTAAAGATTTTTCACTGAGACTCAATCTATAATGAAGACTAAACATTGCATATTCTTATTCCTAGTTTGATCAGAACTTTAGTCTCAAAGCAACAGTCGTTAAACTATACACGAACATTACCGACGGAATCATAGAATTTGTTTTCAATCCAGACTTGACAAAAAAGAATGTTTTCAGCACTAAATTGAAACGTATAGACCGATTTTCTGTGGCGTCATTTACACCCATGATCAGCCATTTTTCTAAGATATGGCAGAAATAATATGTACAGGATGATTTAGTATCATCTTGCTTAGCTCCAAGCCTTTTAGTGTTTTCGTTTGGACCTGCTCCTAGTTTTGGATGATATTATGTCAGTTAGGAACAGGGGGCTTACTTGAAATTTGCTAGAAGACAATGCCTAACTGGATTTTGCCGAATCAGTCTTATTCTGAAAAAGCTCAATTTTTATTGTATTGTTTTTTTCCAGCTTGAAAAGGAAATCTGTGCTGCAATGATGTGCAGTAGATTATTCCCACAGATCACTACCAAACCACTGTCCACGATCGTCGAAGATGGTAAGCTTTTTGTTGGAACTACCTTGAGGTCATTAACACTTGTCCGTCCGTCCCTCCCTCCCTCTGTTAGATCATTTTTGTTGATTCCCTCTCTTTAGACCTAACTTCGTCTTCTTTTGACAATCAGGTAGGTCCATTTAGTATTCTGTCTGTCTGTCTATCTTAGTCAAATGATTACAATCTACAAACAATTAAAACAATTTATGATATGTAAAATTGCAATGTCCTCCACGGACCCAACAGTTGATTGGTTGAAAGTGACGTATTGACTGCTTTTACGTCACTTTCAACCAATCAGCTGTTGGGTGGAACAGAAGACATTGCAATGGTGCATATCATGAATAGTCGAATTGTATAAAACCGGCGGTATGTATTCATGATATGCACCATTGCAATGTCTTCTGACATTACAGCACGGACCCAACAACTGATTGGTTGAAAGTGACGTAAAGGCAATACAACCAATCAGCTGTTGGGTCCGTGGAGGATATTGCAATTTTGCATATCATAAATTGTGGAACGGAAAACATTGCAATGGTGCATATCATGAATTGGATTCACCGAATGTCGCGTTAAGTCATTTTTATTGAGATATACTTTCTTTTGTACGCCGGAATACTCTAGTATTTTTTGCATATCCTATTCGTATAGAAGAACTTGAACTCCTGAAAGACCTCCTTAGATTTTTTGGTCAAACCAGGGATATGTTATAGCGGAGCTGGATGAAGGACGAGAATTCCTTAGCGGATTGCTCCTTTGTCTTTTCTATTGTGAACTGTTCATAATAGAAATCCATCTCTGTCCCCTAGAGTGTTCTGTTTTTATAAGAAAAATGAAGCAGACAAAGTATTCATGCAGTACGTTTGCATATATTTTGCTATGATGTTCCCGCTTTTAATAAAAATAATATTTGCAAAAGATACCCCAAAAGCTTCTTTGTAAATGAAATCTAATTTTATCAGCGTGTGTTATGAATTTGAGAAGCTTTCACGATTTCTCTTTAAAAATTTTGGATGTAAATATTTTGACAAATATTGTTTCAATTGACTTGAAATTCTTTCCATAATCAGACATACCAACTTGCTATCTGAAAATATCAGTTAGAAAGTGTGGCACCCCGCGGTGTAGAGCGGTATTTCAAATGAAAAGAGCTATTTATAATCTTACAGAAGAAATTACTTATAACTTTACTAATGAAAACAATGTTTTTCATTTTTTAAATTGTCATTCACCAATGTTTTACAGACACTCTTGATAATTAAAAGTTTTTAATCGTGAGCAATAAATGCAGCAGCAGAATCATTGGCTAAAAAGAAATCCAAATTTCACGAGTTTGTAATTAAAAAAGTTAAATTTCATATCAAATTTTAATGTCAGGGACAGAGATAAAACAAGGCTTTTTCAAATGTGCGTTATCCAGCTCCGCTATAACATATCCCTGGTCAAACCCTACACTTGTTATCATTCATCGATCGAACGAATTTTTTTTTTTCGTCTCACATGCATTTTCTGTCACAGCGAAATATAAAGAAGTTTTCCCGTCTCAAAATTCTGCATAATTTCAAGAATATGTGCTATAATTTGCTATAATAATATAATTTGCTTTGTGAGACGGAACGAGAAACCTTGCTTTGACCACTGTATTTTGTTTTTACTTTCAGGTTTATCCAAATTGTTCTTCCCATCTTACCATCGATATTGTTTACATTGCAAGAAGTCACAAATGCCATCTCCCGTAAGATTCTACTCAAAATTTACATTTAAAAAAAGTTGAAAATAATCTAGAATCATGAAATCTATGCACGAAAGGTTTTATTACAAACTCTATCAAAGATGATTGATGAATTTTCGACCAAGATTAGCCTAAATTACCTTCCTTGATTAATGAAAATCTTTTTTTTATTTTACCGATCGAACCGACTCGTATTTTGCTAACGATCTGCCCGTAGAACAACAAATTAAATTGGTCTCGCCTAAACTGATGTTTTTAATCCCTGAAATTGCACAAATTTGGAAAATCTATTGACATAAATTGAAGTCAGCGGATGGCGTAATTGTGATGTTTTTGGCTAAAACTCAAAAAATTAAGGCTTCAAAATTTGGCGATGTTCTTGTAAAAAACGTTTTTAATATTTTTCCTTCCCAGAATCCATCGGATGTAGTTTTATTTTTCAACAACGTTATTGATGAGATTTCAAACATGATGCTCAACTCAACCATAAATCGCAATGATGAAGTTACAGAACCTCCTGGTACGTAAAATGTTTTGCGTCAAGCTACACTCATACCTCTACAATAGATGATATCGGCTTTCCGAATTCTCCCCGAATGATTACCCATGATGCATTGCGCAAAAAAATTCACGGACGATATTTGACTTTCTGTGATTTTTTTTGCGCAATGCATCATGGGTAATCATTCGGGGAGAATTCGGAAAGCCGATATCGTCTATTATCGTCTTGATATTTTTCTCATGAAAGTGTTCATTTATCAGTACAATGGGTAGATGATTTTTCTCGTTATATTGCTGCATTATCATTCGTTTGACATAAAAAAATGGGCTTTTCCAGAAAAAAATTCACAATATTTTGAATAAATTTCATTTCAAAACAACCTCTATCCATTGAACTAATGGGGTTGGAGTTTTTTGATTTTTTTATTGATCTGCCTTGGATATTTTGGGTTTTCACTCCCCTGGAAAAGTGTGTTGCCCCTGGACAAGCATCAAATCGAACCTCTAGGTACACTAATTTACTCGCGGACGACATTGCAAATTAACTTAATGAACATGGTATTATTTTCAGAAATTTATCGAGCAACCCCTGTAAAGAGTTTTCTTGGAAGAGCATGATCAAGTCGTTTTTGTTTTTGTCATCTGAGCTGTTTGATGAATATGTTTTTTATAGATGAGGCTTCATCAAACGCTGGCCTTTTTGAAGAACGTTGCTTGCAGTTGGCGAATTTGGTGACAGAGCTAAAACTACCACAACTACCAACATTCAACGAGACAGGTTAACATGTTTTTCTTAAAAGCATCCAACATTTTTAGGCCTTCCAATGTTCGTATTAACTTTTTGAATTCTAAACCTAAAAAAAGTTTTTCTTTTGTGATTATTTTTGTGCATTTTCCTTAGAAATTGGGTGTCTTATATATAGTCCGTAGACGTTTAAAATGTCTTTTTAACTTATGCTTAATATTTCGAAGCCTTGTGTTCTTATAAAGTTTATTCTTATGAAAAAAACGTGTACTCCTCATCCAGGCACATTCCAATGCTTGGGTCTTGAAAAAACCGGCTTTAATCTTCCAGTAACAACCAATGAAATCATAGCTTTTACTTCCACAGGTCAAAATCTGCCCAGCCTCTTCACGTCGTTTGTACTCAAACCTTATCTTGTCATCGATGAGCCGTTTTAAACTGAGAGACTAAAGTTTTTGGGGAAATCTTTGCATCTTCTAAACCAATTATAAACAACGTGAAACGCTTTTGATTGAATAAAAAAAGGTTTTTGCCTTGAAAAACAATTTTAGCAAAGACGTGAGGGGGCCATGCTTATTCACAATCTTGACCTTGAATAATGCATTCTGGAATATGTGCCTTTTCAAGAAGCTTAAAGAACATAATAAGATATTTTCACAAACTTTGTCTTACATCAAGGGCCGTGGCTCCGATTAGCATCGCTTGTGTCAAATTTGGCACTGGAACAATCTTGGTCTGCTTTCTTTATTTTTTCACATTTTACCATGTACGGAAAAACATATGGAAAAAAAACAATATATAATACTTATTTAGCTGCCTACTGTACAGTAAAACGAAAAAGATTTTAACGTAGCTCATCATTTTTAAATGTACATTTCCAGGACATACTATTTACAGAAAAATATATCTATCTTTAAAATACGTTTTAGACCAGCCTGCTGCTAGATCCTCCCGCAAAATATCGTTGAAGTAGTGTTTCTTATTTGCTCTAATGAAAAACTGTAAACAAAATCAAAAAGCCCTCGGAGAGATTTGAACTCTCGACCCCTGGTTTACAAGACCAGTGCTCTAACCCCTGAGCTACGAAGGCTGATAGGTAGATGCGAAAGTGTCTATGTATTATATCACAACTGTTTGATTGTGTCGTCATATCTCCTCTATTCTATGATTGGCTGTTGATGATGTAATGGTTTCCTTGGAGATTAATACTTTATTGTGAAATGTATTTCAGGTATTTTGATTATGTTAAGTTACTATGACGACATCTTTTCATCAGAATGTTATTATGTTTATCTACGAAAATGTTATTCATGATAATTTATATTTCCTTCTTAAAGTTGTTTCTCCTGTTATAGTATCCACAATCAGTGACAAAATATGACTTACCGGAGACGGCAAGGTTCTAATTTGAGTAGATCCTGACCAGCTGAGGACGACGGTAAATCAGCATTTTTACCGTCCTCGATTTTGCGGGGCGGAATTGCGGGTTTTTCCAAATCGCTTCAGTCACTTTACCGTCCTGTAAAGTGCAAATACATAAACTCGGTATTGATACGAAGGGGGAAGGGTATTCTTGCCACAATATTTAGTTACAGATTGCAGTTTCCACTAACGGATTCGTGCTTTTATAGTACCTATACCACCTGGGTTTTTGTAGAGGTCTGCGAATTAGATTACACGTTTTTTTTTTTATAAGAACGTCAAAAATTTTCGAAGCCTTCGGATGTTCTTAGTTTTTTGGATTTGAAGCCTAAAAATGTTCTTAAAATGTTCTTATTTTCAGCATTTTTTGAGCATTTTGATGTAATTTCTTAAGAAAATGCATGTTTTTAAGTCTCCAAAGCCTTAGAATGTTCTTAGAATGTTCTTAAGTTTTTGGGCCTCGAAGCCTTATGTTCTTATATAGTTTGTTCTTATAAAAAAAAAACGTGTAGTACATTTCGAGATATTGCAGTACACAAAAAGGCTTTCTTCCTAAAAGTCTGTGTTAAAAGTTTTTCCGTCTCAGTGAAGTATAAAATGATGCTTTTCCGTCTCAAAGTTCTACATGATTCACCAAAATTTCAAGAAAATTTGCTGTGAAAATCCATTTTCTGTCTCCAACGATAAACCTTGCTGTGACCACTGTAAAACAAATCTAAGACACCCTCTTACACATATCATTCGTATCATGTTCTAACATTGCGCTATTCCAGAAATAATGAGAAGGCCTTATTTTCATATTACTGACCACCCTGGTTTTTTTAAATTTCCAGACCACCCTGGATGTCACACCTCCATGGGATCATCCCCCCCCAGGAAGATGGGGGGGAATCAGATTTTGGTGCCAGGGGGGAAGTGAAAATTTCAAGCTTGATGGGGGGAGAAAGGCGAATAGGGGGTATATTCAGTCCTCTACCTAGTGGGGGGAGTAATAGGATAAATACAGACCTTCCTGGTGTGTTTGGGCATTCAGGCTTATGAGCCTGTCTTTCTTGGGATTTTGAGAGTCTTTTTTTTGCTATAGTAGCTTGCGAATTGAGGCGAGTCTGGATCACCACTTCGCAACCCTTATACAATACGGCTAGGGGGATTTCCCAATTAGGGGGGGAGCACGAATTTTAAAGACAGGTGGGGGGGAAAGGCCAGATGGGGGATTTTAGCTCATATTAGGGGGGACCAAAAAGCTGGAGGACGCCATGACCTCCTCAACAGAGTGGTACAGAGTGTTTCTGGAATAGCCCATTTTCAAGATATGAATTGTAACACGTTGGATGAAAGTCAAGCTGTGATGAAGACCAATAGATATGAATTGTAACATTAAACAAATTGTTAAATGAATGTCGAGCTTAGATTATGAACAGATCTTAAAAAATTAACAAAGGAGTTTCTTTCCTTTCATTTTAAACGGATACTCCCCATTTAACCAAGTCATCCTTCTTGAATCGATTTATTTTTCACCTGGTGTATCTTTTCCTTTAACTTTCACAAAAATACACGTTTTTCATAAGAACAAACTTTATAAGGACCTGTAAGGACACAAGGCTGGTCAAAATATTAAAAACAAGTTCATAACATTTTAATGATTTACGGACTACAAAACCCCCTAGAATTCTAGAAGAATGACCATAAAATGGTAAAAATAAAAATATTTTAAGAACATTTCAGGCTTAAAACCCAAAACGTTAAAAACATCTGGAGTCAAAAACTTAGAACCTGTATACAATCGACTCCCACTTATTCGAAGTACTATTATTCGAATGTTTCTATTATTCGAATGTTTCTATAATTCGAACTTATTCTCAGCTCCTGCTAGAGAGAAACCTTCTTAAAATACTTTCTATAATTCGAGTCTCTCTGTAATTCGAACAAATAAGATTTTCCGTTCGAGTTCGAATTAGCGAGAGTCAACTACAAAAATTTTTCCGATAAAGAATTTAACTGATCTTTTTCTCCTTCTCCACTCCCACAGATGACTTTTTGCTCAACCATCAATATTGTGCTGAATATGTCATGCATTTTGAAGGGATAGACACTGCTACCCTGTTAAATAGGTAAGACTCTTGTATTCTTTAATTTTTAAAAAAGGTTCGCAAATAATTTTTTAACGGAAACTCCTGAAAAAGCCGAGATTTGACCGGAGAGGGGTCACTAAAAATATAAATCCGGCTGTTTTTTGGGGCTTCCGTTAGAAAATAATATGTCATTATCTTGTCTCACGCATATCAAGAATACATCGAGAAAATTTATCCTTTGAAAGTTAAACTTCATTAAATTTTGCAAGTGGAAATTTGTAATAGTTATCAATCAAATCAATCATTAAAAATGACCGGTTGTTTGTCACTAGTTTCAAATAATCACTAGTGGCAAATTGCCGGGCTATTTTAGGTGCTTTCGTATGAAACATTACGTCATGAATATCATGAAAAGTTGACAATTATCTTTTCTCAGGGTGAATTCGTTACTGCGTGACCACAACTTATCCATTGGAAATCCGGACGATTTTATCTTTCCATGGTCAGACGTACTAGAGTTCTTCATCGTTCACCAGTTAAGTAAAATGTATGCCACGTCCGACCACGCATACGATGATGGAGATGATATCAGTTACTTTTCATCGGTCAATTATCTCCCTAATGTATGGCACGGGATATATGTGGATAACCCTTTGAAGAACCACATCAAAAGATTCAATCAGAGTGCACGTGACTTCGACGAAAGGTACAGAACCAATGAAGTATAAGCCGGAAGGGCTAGAATCGAATCTCCTTGGTAGAGTTTGAAGCCTACCAAAGTTGCGCGGCCTAGTGTGGTCCGCCTGGTTTTTACAAATGATAGATTGAAACTAAAATTTACACCTAAATTTCGAAAAAGATATCACTCGAAAACAAAGGGATCGCTAGATTCAATCCGTCTTCAAAAATAAAGGCTTCGTGTGATTCTAACCCTTCGGGCTTATACTTCATTGTACATAACGTCCGATCAGTCACCAACTAGATACTAGAGTATGGCGTTCTAAAGTTCGACTTTTAACGTTTTTGAGCACTTTCAGAAAGTAACTCTTTGATTCAATTGAGCATAACTTTTGATCTAATGAATCGAATTTAATGAATGACCCGTCAGAATTTAAGTTAATTTATGGTTCTTTTATAATTTTTAGATTTCAAGAAAATTACTTTTAAAGATAAAAACTTTTTTTGGCGCAACCGGTAGATCATTTCGGCTTTCTTATACTTCTCATAAGTGTCTTCTAGCCGATGCCCAGTGCTACTGGGATGGTGCCGATAGTAGATTCTCATTCAGTATTTCAACCTTTTTTTTCAGTGGTCTCGGAGCACAGTTGAAACGCAAGAAGTTTTGTCGTGAGGTGAACATGCAAGAAACCATCCATTCTATCAACGATGAACTCTCCGCTATTGAAGGTTTGTCGTTCTTTTATTTGTTCGTTTTAGAGTTTTTGTCCCGCATTTGCACACAGCTATTTTCGCTTGTCTGTCCGATCAAAGCAGCGGAAAGATTCCAGTAATGTGCCAGGGATATGTTAACAGGGATGGGAATGGTACTTGATTCATTCTATTTGCCGCAATTTTCTGCTCATACAGTTGACGTTGTAAGTTGATTTTTAAGGTAATTGGATTTGCATGGAATAAGGTCGTTTATGAGAGTTCTTTTTTGTTGGCGGTGACTTTCCAATATTATTGAATGATAGAGCGTATCGAATAGTAGAGCATCGTTTATTATCCTATGTTACTTTTCTATTATTTCAGATTCAATGCGACAACGAAAATCAAGAAAGATGTCATCATCGTCACGTGATCAGAAATCACCAATCAGTGAGCTGGTAAACCAATCGCTATTGTTAACAAGAGAATTGACCAATCAGAAAGAAGAACGATCGCAACGGTTCGTAGAGTCAAATACAGTCTGTAGACGGAAATCCATTTCCATCACAATACACGCCCAGCCGGCACACAACGTCAAAACAACGTCAATTTGACATTCATAACGTCCAAATAACGTTATTCGAACGTCAAAACAACGTTGCGTGCCAGCTGGGCGGGCTGCAAAATTAAAGTCTGAAGACAAATCACGCTTTCATTCGAAAATTTTATGTGCTTGTTACATGACATTTATTTCTGATTGGTTCGAATTTATTGACACTGATAAAGTTATCAGCTGTAAGTTGTAAAACAAGTAAAATGGAAATAAAATCAAGTGAACTTTTTCGAGTAATCACATGTTTTGACTGCACTGATATAATTTTACAACCCGTGTATTCTAAGGCTTGGGTTGGAAGAAAGAAATTTCATAAAGTTCTTGTATGATTTTGAATTTTCCGTACAGGTTCACCAAGATTGCAAATAGTTTTAATTGACTCCTCATACACGGAAGTCGGGCTATTTCTAAAAAGTGGCATAAATATTGTTAAAATCGATCAATATTATGTTCAAATAAGGCTATCATTTCTCAGCATTTATGTTTTGAGGAAAGACCCAAATGTTAGAATCTGCCAACAGTTTCATGGTGGAAAATTCAAAACTGGTGGAAAATTCCTGATTTTTAAAGATTACATTAGTATCAAAATTTAACATATTTATGATTTCGATTTGACTTCATTAATATTTAGTTTGGTTTCTATTTCTTCAGAATCCTTCTCTACTCCACGCTGAATCCAAACGCCGAAAGTTTTTACCCACAAGTCAACGCAACAATCTCACCGACATATACAAAACAAAGCACGGTAACTTCATTAAATTTATTTATCATACCTTAATCTTTACCTTAATCAACTTTGTGCCTCTTCATTTCGTGCATTTGGTTTTCGCACACCTTTTAAATTAGTGTATTCGCGCACTTTTTTAATTTTGGACACTTTTTGACTGTTTTTCATTAACAATATAGGTAAAGAGGGCAAAAAGACATGGCAACGGGTTTTATTCACTTTTTAGTTGTAGCCTAATGCGCGCATCTTTCATTTTCATGCTTTGTATGGTTTAACAAAACATTTTTGGTGGACATTTCTTGGGGGGTGCTGCTGATATTCTAAGGAGTTTCATGATTTTTTTAAACAATTTTAAACGGATCTTTAAAAGTTTCCAGGGCGTTGTTACTGGTGATGAACAATAGAATTCTAGGTCCTTCTTTAGAAAATCATTGAAAATTCTCCAAATATCACGTTCCAAGAGGGTAGAGTCTGTTTTCAGGGATTATGTAATTATACAGTTAACTAGATATTTGTTTCTGAAATTAATTGGTCGAAATCCTTGTGTTGCCCAAAAAAGATGTCAATTTACTGTTGCTTCTTTCCTCTGATTAACAGAATCGACATCTACCCAACGTGAATTCGCTGGAAGATTCAGTTTTCGATTGTGTTAAATCTATCGATAACACACAGTAAGTCAATTTTACAGACCAGATTGTTGTCTATTCAGGGCTGTACAGTACTAAAGTCGACTAAAATCTCAGACATTGTGACGTTTGTAGGAATATTTCTAGGAATTTTGCCCCGGGAATTTGCCCCCCATCAGTTTTGACCTTCAACAT
Organism: Clytia hemisphaerica; assembly: GCF_902728285.1. Lineage (NCBI taxonomy): Eukaryota > Metazoa > Cnidaria > Hydrozoa > Leptothecata > Clytiidae > Clytia > Clytia hemisphaerica. Next base: position 153,027 of record NW_027104371.1, read on the forward strand.
TGAGATTAATCAACTCCAAGTTTTTTGATAAGCTAAGAATGATTTTCTCAAAATTATATTTGTTCTTTGGCATTTGTATGCTGAATCTCAAATAAGTGAGGGGGGGCAAATTTCCAGGGGACAACTTTCCGGGGGAGGTAAAATTACCGGTGGCAATTTTCTGTCATCGTGACGTTTAATGGCGTGGTTGTATACCCAAAAACTTTGATTAGTACTCATATGTGTCTGAGACTTTAGTACTTTCCCTTATCTACTTCAAGATGCTTTCTTCGACAGCATCAGCTTATAAAGTACGTCCGTTAAAAAAATATTACCCTTGTTTTAGAAGCATCATATCATTTGACGTACTAACTTTGATAGAAATATTAAACTTTTATGAATTTTGAATAGGAAAAGTCCATCACCCAGAAGTGACTAAGAAAAATTTTAATTTTCTACACGGAAATATTTTTGTGCTTCAATGTGGTTTGGAAATTTCAATTTATTGTTCTTTTTATCTTTCAGCGCTGAATGGATGAAGCGTCAAGCTTATTGGGAGAGTGTTTTAAACAGCTGATTTATATTTTAAACACTTTTTAGCGAGCGTAGCATTTTAAAATTTTTAGTAAAACTTTTTTTAAATTTAAATTTCTTTTTTGTAAATTTAAATTTCTTTTTTGTAAATATTTTCCAGGTTTTTTTATGAAGAAATCTTTTATTTGGTATCACTAGAATCGTTTGGTTTTATATGAGAAGAATTTCCGAGAAGAAATGATAATTGATAACATATTATTTTGTCTTCCCAAATCTTAATCGGAATGGACAGACCTCTACAAAACCGCAGGTGTATACACGTTGTTTTTTTTTAAGAAACACTTTTAAGAAATATGAGGCTCAAAATGCATAAAAACTAAGAAATATTTCAGAAACATGTTGAGGCTGAGAATGAGAAAATAAAATTTTTTAATACGTTTTTTTAAGAACCTTCCAATCAAAACAAATGTTTTTTTTTTCTTTGCATGAAAAATAGGCTGATTATGTCAAAAAGTTTAGAAACATGTAAGAAACATTTAAAGCCATATGACATCTTTATATATCCATGTCCCCCGCAAAGATCCGACCATAAAATGCTGAGTCATCATAACAAATAAAAAATCGAGATTCAAATTTTATTGGGCCTATTATCAAAAATTCACATAATTAGTATAATTCTCTAAACGAATATTTTTAAACAAAAGATTTTAACAAAGAAACTTTTCACAAATGAAACGAGAGGGGAAGAATTTGCAAAACAAACAAAACTCTCTCCTCCTTATTGATTTAAACTTTCTTTTAAATGATACAATATAAAAGACTATTAAATAAAAACAGGAAGGGTGAGGGTGATATCTTCGGTTGTTTTGGAAGAAAAAAGTAATGTTTAAAAGAATAGTCGTGTGCGTGTGTGTGAGAGAATGCTTTCAAAATAGACGATGATTTATCGTTTAGTCAGGTCGGTATGCTGACTCAGCAGACCATGGTTGGATCTTTGCGGGGGACCTCGAATACCCCTTAAAAAGCCGTATACATTCTTTAAGGCTCAAAAGGCCGATTTTTTAAGAAACATTGAGGCTGCTTGGTAAAACTAGTTTCTTAAAAAAAACGTCTGTAAGGAGAGCCTATCCGTTATTGGATGCCAGCAGCGTCACCAAGTATTACCCGCCTTCAAAATAGAATGGTTCTCGGTCTCTAAACTTTAAAGAAAAAAGGTTTCAATAAGTGGTATAACTAGGTCTCGGACCTAAAATTTAAGAACGGAGGCCGAAAAATTAAAAGGAAGTGAGTAGTCCTGATTATGATGTTGGTTCGATTGGTAGTATGACAAAACACAAAACAGAAAACTCATCTCTTTCCTTAGCGAGCCCTTGGTATTCATTGGCGTAGAAACGATAAACTTGAGATACACTCTGTACAGAGTAGTGAGAGCAAAGGGGGTGTCCTATTTAACGCACGTGTTGTTGAAAATTTCCCGCGTTTATTTTGCTAGATCTCATCTTATTCAGCGACAAGCATGACAGGAACGTGACTTGGTCCCAGTTTTTTTTTGCAAAACACTTTCGTTTTTGAGCAAAATCAAAACATTGAAAAAAAAGATGAGATCTGCTAGGATTTGTCAGCAGTGTCAAGTGTCATGAGATTTGTTTGGTTTTTATCAAGGTCAAAACATATTTTTGGTATAAAAAATAAGATTTTTCTCAGGACAAATTTTGATCTAATAAGTGAATGTATTCACTTTTATGTTTTTTCTTTTCCCTGGCTCAATCAAGATCAATTTTTATCTTTCTGTTTTTCGTTATAAATCTTTGTTAAATTACTATTCTGTTCTGTTTGTGGCCCTTCGTGGAAACAATTCCTCAGCTGTCTAAAAGAAGCTGTTGAGTTTTTTGAAGCATGCCGAGTAAATTTTTGTTATTATATTATTGTTATTGCTGTTGGCGATGGGCTGGTTATTTTTGTGTTTGAACCCCTTTTGAATCTCTTTTCCAAGTTCATCAATCAAACTTTATTAAGCCAATTGTTAAAAATGTACCAGAGATTCCCCTAAATTGAATGTGTATGTATAAAGTTGAAGGAATACAGTCAGGGAAATCCCTCAATTGCGGTATACTGCAATTGCGGTAGTTTTCAATCGTGATTAGCCTACAAAGGCTTATAACAGCTACATATAGCACAAGTGTTACGCGTAAGCCAAATCGCGTATTACGAACAACCTCTAAATTGCCGAGTACAAGAGAAAAAAAATCGAAATTCAAAATGGCGGCCAAGCCCACGCTGATAACTATCAAAAATCTTTGTTTTTCATTCAGCTATTGCAGCTCAATAAATCAATGAAATAATTTGAAATAAAAAGTAAACAAACCTTGAACCTTTCATGAATCCAAATAAATAAAGGTATTCATCTAAAGTGAAGATTACATTTCAAAATAAAACGATTTCCAAACCAACCTAAAGTCAGTGTCTGCCGCAACACTGGCAAGGAGTTACGACTTCAGACTTTAGATTCCAATTCTTGTATAGGCTGCAACTACACTGCCAGTCAGATATGATCTGTATTACAAAGACTTCCAAATGGGTCCATAAGTTAAGAAAATGAGATTATCATATAGCACAGGCAGTGTAGCTTTAAAGCTCTAAAACAGCATCTAATAACATGAAAACCAGAATATGATTCTTCAATGGGAATCAAAACTATAAAGTGCACTTACAAACATCAATTTGTGAGATCTAAAAAAATTTATAACGGCACTGTCATCATTGACAATAAAACAAACAATATTCTGTCAAGAGCCTTGAAAACATTCCAACAACTTCCATCGAAATGATCTTTCACAGCTCAGTCCGAGGATTGAGCCGAGAACTCTCGCAGAGCGCCCGAGCTCCCGCGCGGTGCGCACCGCCGGGATGAAAAACTTCAATCTGCCAATCATTTTCTCAAGCGAAGAGTGCCCAAAGCGATTCTAGCTTTACGATAGTGCCGCGGATCATCAATGGATAGTATTCAATTATCATTATCCCTTTATTTTCATTCCTAGAACTTTTGCAAAAAAAATGAAAAATAGAAAAGTTGTATTTATTACTGCTCTATTCACATACTGAATTTGAAAGATCTTCTATGTGGCGTTTTTTTGCAAACTTAAAAAAACTGATTTTTGTCCCGCCTTTGCGGGATTTTGGCCCAAGTGCTTGAGTGCAGCATAGGGTACAAAGTCCAAATATGCGTTTCCCGTAATTTTTGTATGAAGAGTTAGGTCTATACTGACAGGGGTTTTGTTTAAAAAAAAAAAAAAACTTCAAAATAACATTGTTAATGAACTTCTTACTTAAACAGTTGGGTGTTTAAGATATAAACTGCAATTATTGCTCTTTTCGGCAATTATTGCCGAAAACGGCAATTTTTTTAACGATGAAATGCTGAATCAGCAGAAAAATAAAAAAGTGAATAAATGAAAATTGCCGTTTTCTGCAATTATTGCCGTTTTTGGAAATAAAAGTTGATTTTATTATTGAACACGTGGTATTTGACACCCTCGCGATAAGTAGGCCCACTGTGCTTCGTTTAGTTTTGTTTTCAACTGGTTTTTGTTGGAAATGCAGATAGCAAAATCGAGTCATATGTAAACAAATTTACAACGGGGGTTTTGTTATCTCTCTCTGGTTGTGTTTCGGCATCGATGCCGGATCTTTAAACATATTATTTTAGAACTTTTCATGTTATTGAGCAACGAAAAATTGAAAAAATCACTTTTAAAAATCCGAAAAACCTTTTTCTAGATGCAATTTTACTATTTTCAAACACCTCTGACATCTTTGCCCTTAAAAGGACAACACATTTTGCTGATTCAGCATTTCATTGTTGAAAAAATTGCCGTTTTCGGCAATAATTGCCGAAAAGAGCAATAATTTGCGTTTTTATCTTAAACACCTGACTGTTAAAATATCACTTACTTACATAATTTATTTATGATATAACACCCTTTTCTTAAATAAATGGCCTCTTAAAGTCTTTTACTTTTGCCGCAAGAAGGGAGAAACATTTAATTTGACCCCCGGTTTTTTCTCTCTTTTTCTAGCTAATTCCCGCGCGTTAGTGTAGATACAACTTTAATCCGGGGAAATGAAGCGTTTTCATTGGTCTAAAATCACAGATGGTCACGTGACCAGAATTTTTATCCAGGGAAATGCCGTGCCCGCAATGTTTTGCTTTAGTGAGATTGACCATTTTGTTGTTTAGATTTGATCGGGCTAAATTTCTGTACAAACCAAAATATGGCTTCGTTGGAATACCGGTTGAAACACTTGTGATAGTGCTGGTCAACAAAGATAAACAAACATTGACTGTAAAAAATCGTACGAGAAGATAGCTTTTCTTTATTAAAAGAATCTGATCTACGGAAAAAATATTTTGTCTGTGCGTTAAAAAGATATGATCAATTATGTACAAAAATTGCCTGTTTTCTCCTTTAATCTTGAATTCTGCTTCTTGGATATACTGCAATTGAGGTACTTGAAAAATTTAAAAGTGACGTTTATACCGCAATTGCAGTAAGAAATTACTACCACAATCAGGGCTGACTGGAATAGACCTTTTCTTGTTTATATGATGTCATGTTGAATGAAACTGTAGTTGTTTTCAATGCCTATCTCTCTGAAGCTTATTTTTAACTACCCATAATCCTAGTCTTTTTCCGCTAGAAAAGTGGCAAAGGAATCTTATGCAAAACCACAGTAGTCTTTTGAGCCAGACAGTACCGTAAGCTGGTCTAATATCGACATCCCTCGTCTAATTCCGACACCCTTCTTTAGAGACAGGAATAATATGAAAACTTGAATCACTGATTGAAAAAGGATTAATCCTCTCTGACCACTAAGCAAAGAAAAACAGTTTCAACCTTTCTATCAATTTCAGCTGATGAAAAGGGTGTCGGAATTAGAGGAGGGATGTCGACATTGGACCAAGTTACGGTACTGTACTAATCAAACGTTTGATTGTTATCAAAGTAATAAATACCGTAGATTCGTCTAACCTCAACACATGCGTCTTGTTATCTCGCCATGGCTGTACGCTGATCTTTAAAACAAAAAATCAAACATAAACAAATACATACCAAAGTTACCAATCAATCAGTATTAATTGTACTCTCCCTATCACGTGTCATGTCACAGATTGTTGATATATGAGAAATGTGTTATGTTTGAAAAGAAAACTTTAACGATGTAGTCATTACTAAAATACTAATTAGCAAGATACCCAAATCAAAACAACATTTGGGAGACTGTTCATCTAACGTTTCCAGACCATCTAAAAAGAACAACAAATAACTATTAAAAAGCAACAAAAAGAACAACAAACCCTAACCCTAACTATCAAAGAACGACATATTTCACCGTCCACAACCCTGACCAAAAGTGGCTGTACCACCCCTACGGACTCATTCCTCTTTGTTTATCACGGGAATGAACTGCATGTGGTTTAAAAGAACAACAAATTACGCATGCATTTAAGTCTCTATTTGGGTGAGCCGGAAACCTTACATGAACTATGTAACTCTTGACACGCAAGGAACTTTTAGTAGACATTTTTACCGTGAACTGAAAATAGTAAAAAGAACCCAGTTTCCTTTTTAATTCAATGGGCAGTTCCAGAAAAAAACCATTACCCCCCTGTAGACGACAAGGTTTTTTGTATTTTTTTTTCACTTGGAAATTCACAAAAGTGCCAAATCTTTACTCTAGATATGTATTACATGCTAGATTTAGGCTGGGTTGAATCCTAACCTTAGAATATATCGTAAGAATATTTCAGAATAATTTTCCTTAAAAAGTTAAGAATATCCATCATGCGATGAAAAAACACCATTCTTATTATCCAACAAATTTGAAAAATTTTCAACAAACATTTCGGAATCATTATTTTTTGTCTCCTGTCAAAATTTTAAAAAGTATTGCATATATTGGCGTCACAAAAGAATTTTACTACATTTGATTTTCAGCAATTATATACAGAAAGAATGTGGTTATAATAAAAAATAAAAATTGATCAGATTTCTTCTTTGAAATGGCAGATGAAAAAGATGAAGAAAAGATGCCAGACTGCTTTCAAAATGGATGCGTATGTAGAGATTGTTTTTTAAAACTATTATTATCATTTTTATCTACACATCTTTAAAGGGACATAACAGTACTTGCGAAATTTGTAAACAAACTGTATGCAGCGGATACAAAATCAAAACAAATGTCACATGTCAAAATCGAAAATCAAACCAAATATGGCTAATTTTGATTGTTCAATTGTTTTACAAGTTTGTTTTGAACACGTGATTTTAATTGTTCGCTTTAATGACACGTGGTTCGCGCAATGTTTACATTTTACTACTTTAATGTCCCTTTAAGCAGGGCTTCCAACATGGGAGGGATGAAATATGGGGACTGGGTGGATTGGTACCTCAAAGTCAGTAAGGTTCGGCTTTCAAATTAGAAATATTTATTTTCTTAATTGTTTTTTATTTGATATTAATCCTGGTTTCATTAAATTAATGCTTTGACCCTTATCTATAATAAATAATATGATAAAATTTAAAATAAAACTCAGTATTATTATTTTAACAATAAACATACCTTAAGTGGATAAATTTTGGCGTGGATTTAATTTGCCGATTGGCCTAAATACGATTTTTGGCGAATTGGAAATTTTGAAACACCGAAAATTACTCAAAAATACACTAAAAAGTTGTGATTTTTCACATAATTCTCTTTTTGTTAAATTTGGCGGGGATTTAATTTGGCGAATTGGCGAATTGGCGAATTTGGAAATTTTGGCGAGGATTTAATTTGGCGAATTTTGCCAAAATTCGCCAAATTCGCCAAATTTAATCCCCGTCAAAATTTATTCACTTAAGGTAGATTTGATCAGAGTTCGGAAGATTTATAGGTTTTATATTACTTGTTATACTGGAGTAGCTTAATGTTGCAATCTGAGTTTGATATGACGTAAATTACTTTTGAAAATTTAATAGATTGAAATATATATTGTAGGATCCCAAAATAATAAAACTTAAAAAATGCAGTGCTCTCTCACTGTACTCGACGAACTACTTTTTTCTATATTTCTTTTAAATTTTTTCTGTCTTAGGTATCTTTTATTGGTCAAAACGTGAAATGTATACCAAACTGGCTGTCAAGTAAATATGGCTCCAAAACAATACGTGCAGATTTCAGCTACAACAATTTGAAGTAACCCAATTAATTTTTATTCGTCCTTTTCTTGTCTTTGACTTTCTGTATTGGTATATAATTTTGAGGCAACTTATTTCCTCGACTTTACTACAGATAGTTATTTACATACTAGTATTTAAAACAGTCCGCATGAAGAACTGAATTCAACATATAAATTCTTGAAATTGCCTTAGAGCACCCCTTCTCACATACCGGTAGAGTTTTTTCAGCCAGTTGGGGTAAAAATAACGGATGAATGCTCATTGGGTATTGATATTCCCATGTTTTTTATGGCTGGGAATTTGAATCTGATGTTTTCAGTCAGAAAACTCAGTGGGGGATGAAAAAGAGCACAATATTTTGCAGTGAGGATTTGTTTATTTGATTATTTTCAGCGGGAACAAAAATTGGATCATAATTTTGTACTGGAACAATATTTTGGACAAATCTTTCAGTGGGAAGGGGTCGCTCTGGGAGTTTTTTAGAGAGCATTCTAAACGTTCAAGTCTTATTATTCTTTTTTGTGTTTACAGGAGTGCGAAGGGACTTGTTGGTTTTGATGTACTGAAAGAATTGGTGCTGGACAACAACTGTCTGACTGACGATGTCCAATTCCCAAAGCTGGAATCATTGGAGACATTAACTGCTAATAAAAACAATGTATCTTTTCAACCTTCCATTAAAATCATAGCTAATAACATGTGATATACAGCCAATACATGTATTGTATCCATTTTTTTTGTTAAGGACATCACAAAGCCTTTTACCGCAATTACACCAGATAACAAATTGGTACGAGGAGGCCTCCCAGTGGAGTCCTTTAAATCACGCCATCACGTCGAGAATATTCTCACGACACGCCATCTCACTTATCAATCATGTATCACGTTTTTTGAGATCGTAGATAAAGTCATCATGCCAAGAAATCCCAATCACGCCATCACTCAAACCACTTGGGGGGGGGGGCTCTTAAACATTAAACGGAATTCGCTGTTTCCAGGTGATTTTTGAGTTACCTCCTTCATTCTCTCCATTAATGGTGGTTAATTGTGAAATGACAATTCCGAGCCAAAGTTAGAAAACCAACCATTAGAGAGACTGAGACTGTTGATGTTTTTGCGACCCTGTGTTTTTGCGACCCTGTGAGAGCCTATTTTCCAAATTTTTAATCACGAAAATTTACGACCCTGCGAGAGAGTCGTACTTTTGGGATTCTGTTAGAGACTCAAATGCAGTTTCTTGGTTTTTGTACCCCTGTCAGAGACTTTCGAGGGTTGTGGGAAAAGGGAACCTTATTGCCTGCACATATATTTTGCCGTACATCCTGTGCCCAAGTTCAGGAGTTGCCATAAAGCCATTATGGTAATAACCGGAAGGGCACATTACTATACATTGTATGTTTTGCCTAAGTATTTCCTTAACAGTTGTTCGAAATAATCATCATTTTCAGATTCAAAATTTAGAATTATTTATGGCGCACATCGTAGAAACCTTACCCAATTTAACTTATTTATCATTGCTTGGGAATACAGCGTGTCCGAATCAATTATCAAACCTTGACAATGATGAAGAAGATTATCAACGATACAGGTTCCAATACTCAGATAAAATGGTCTTTTTCTTTTTAAATTATAGTTTACATCCAAAAGGAAATCAACATTTCAACAAACAAACCTCTGACCCAGACCGACAAGTTTTAAGGAGTATCCGATGGTATACGGAATGATCTTAACGTGGCTTGCATCCTTTTTTCTTTTTGATAGGAGAGGGGAAAACTTTTCTTGGGGCCTTTGTATAGGGTGGTTACCAAGATTTGCCAAAAGAAAACTGGAGGGGGGATGTAGGGGGAGGTCAAATAGGTAAGTTTGCAACTGCAGTCGAGGGCGACCCAAAGGCTCCCTTTCCTCAAGCTGTCTGCCCGAAGGTAGTGGAGGGCGCCACTCCTTTCCCTGGATTGCCCGGGGGGGGTCAAATGAAAAGGGAGAATTATAGAGAGTTGACTGTATTTACAGTATATCCAATACCGTAAGTTGGTCTAATCTCGACATCCGTCTTCTAATTTCGACACCCTTCTTTAGAGATAGGAATAATATGAAAGTCGGAATCGGTGATTGAAAAAAAGATTTATCCTCCCTTACCACTAAGCAAATGAAATAATTTTTGACCTTTTTTTAAATTTTCAGCTCTAAAAAAGGGTGTCGAATTTAGAGGAGGGATGTCGACAATAGACCAAGTTACGGTAACATTTTGTCTCCCTTTCTTTCTAGATATTACGTATTGTACATGATGCCAAATCTGAAGTTTTTGGATTCGACACCAGTCTCTTCATCAGAACGAAAAGAAGCTTTGAGGATTGGTGCCTTCACTAAAGTCGTTTCAGCTGATAACTTTGAAGACGTAAGATCGTATATTTGCTCCTTATTCGGAGTAGCGGAATGTCCTGTGTTGTTCCTAAACACCCCTTGTCTCAGAGAACTTTTCATTAAAGCGGAGATTCACCACGGAATTTTATCTAAAGTGCAATTGGGATAGAAACTCTATTGTTCCAAGCTAAAAAATCCAGTGCGGAGTCCAATTTTAACATTGAATTTCAAATGGGGATGAAATCAAAATCAATTTCCCAGTGGGGCTGAAATTGTAGGATATTTTTCCACCTGGGACGAAATTTTGGCTAAGGGAACCAGTGGGGCAGAGATTCCACCGGGGCTGTAAGAAAGAAAACAACATTACATAACCAACTCCAGGGGAAGTTTGAATTTGCCTCTTTTGCTGGTCTTGCTAAATAAGAGAACTAAAATTATCGCTAAAAGCTGTCACAGACGGTAATTTCTCTTCGAGAACAACAAGTTTTCTGACTACTTTAATTCACAATAGACCTTATCGGAGTTTTTTATTTTTCTAAAAAAGCGATGCCTTGTGGGATTGTTTCGAGTGTATTACAATAGAAATCTCTTAGGAATTCCTCGAGGGAATTCTATCGTAATACACTCGAAACAATCCCACAATGCATCGCTTTTTTAGAAAAATAAAAAACTCCGATAAGGTCTATTACAATAGGCAGTGTGAAAACAGGACCGTCTAAATTAGAGCCGTCTTGTTTTCTTTCTTAACATTTTCATTCTTTTCAGAACGACGAAGAAAATTCATCATCCGCAAACGAAGGTTACACACCTCTCCCTTCATCATCTACAATGAACGGTGAAGATGACCATAAAAGTACTTTCGGGAAATGCCGGTATATTTATTATGGAAAGCATTCTGAAGGCAACAGATTCATTGCTAATAACGATTTGTAATATCTTCGGTCATTGCAAATGATTACTAGTAACACCTTTGGCTATTGTTTTGATTCCTACCACCGTCGTTTGGCATCAGATTTCATTTCCTGGACCTTCCACCTTTGGTTATTGCTTTCTTTACTACATCTGCAACTTATTAGATAAGAATTTATGTTATATAGTCTGACAAGTAGTAGTTTGGCATTTGTTCATGGCTCAAATGCATCTTGTATTTTCTTTGACTCAGTGAGAATATTTTAGCAAGTGAGGCTAAAATGAACGAGCTAAATACCAATACCCGAGGGGGGCACTCAAGGTAAACGAGCTACCGTACGTGCGGCCCTTAAGGGTCCCTTTTCCGAGCTTCCCAAAGTTCACTGTAAGGGTCGAAATGAGCAAAGATGAGAAAAAGTGCGCTCTAAGGGTGTAAAATTTGAAAATCTGACCATATTTTGCCTAAAAATGGTCAATAATTTTCAAGAAAATGCACCCTAAGGGTAGAGATTTTCAAAGGGTAAAATATAAATATTCAGATGTGTGAGTTTTAAATCTAACCTAATTATCTCTGCTGGCTTTATAACGTCAAAACAATATCTTTTCAATCTCCAGAACACCTAAAACCTTAAATAACTTCTATATATTAATAGCTTTGTGTGTCTGTGTGTCACCACTTTCGTTTTCGCTTTGTTTGTGTTTTAAAATTATAACTTTTAGTCTCTTGCTCCACAAATTTGTTCCATTGGATTCGCGCCATTTGCAAAAGATCATATTATAGAACTTGGTTTAGACTTTATTCAGCCTTTGTTTTGAAATCCCCTTTGAAATTTAAGGCCCATCTACATTTTAGTAATTTTAATTTCTGCCCAGAGTTGTCTTTTTCTCTCTTCTTCTATATATTAATAGCCGTAGTCTGTATGTGTGTTTGTTGGTTTGTTTTTTGTGTGTCACTTTCGCTTTCGCAAGCAATGTTTTGTTCTTTTAAAAGATGACTTTTGCTTCTTGCTCCACAAATGTGTTAAATCAGATTCGCGCCGTTTTATAAAGACTTTGTTTTGATTGATAGATTTGACTTTTTCTTTTTTTTTTCTTTCTTTCTTTTCTTTTGTTTTATGTTTTCGAATGTAATTAACGACCTTATTTGATTTGAGACATTCGAATTCTTTTCAAAACAAAAGAAAATCTTTTAAACAGAATCTGTTAAAGAAAAGAACAAATATAAAATAAAACATAAGAATCACAAGACAAGTTTGTTAGAACAACAGCAACATTGAAAATACATTCAAGTTCTTTCTTCGTAAAAGGGACCTTTAAACATCTATATCGATAATTGTTTTGCTATAAATCTATATCATTGCTGATTTGAAAAAGTTATCGAAGTTATGACGAAGTTATTTTATAAAAAGCAACATAAAATTGCGCTAACACGCTTTTTTGTCTGCGTGTCCTAGCTGCCTTCCGGGGGGACTATGGTTGCGTGAATTGTGTGAATTTTAATTAACTTTTTGGAACTAATTTGACCAAATTGCTATCTTTCTGGGGGCAAAAAGTTGAAATGTTCCTATTTTTCCGATTCTTAGTGGGACTGAAGTTTGATTTTCTGATTTTTCAAACTGCCATGTTTCAAAAAAAGCACCTTTAAGGCCGGCACATACCCATACCCTTATTTTGCTTAAGTACCCCCCCCCCGGGCTGCCTTTTTTCGACGAATCTCGTGTCATGTCTATTATTTCACTCCGCTTATCTTGACATCAAAGTTTTCCTAAACATCAAGAACTACGGCAAATATAACGCGAGCGAAGCGAGATCTGCTTTCTGATCATTTTTGCCACAAAAATCTTTTTCAAAATATGGTTAAAACATACGTCACCCGGGAGGGATAAAGTCAAACTTCGTAGAGAATTCCTCCCTTTAATTTTGATTTCATCGTGTTTAAGCCACCTTCCCAACATCCAAAAGGACTTTAAATGCGTTCAGCAAACAGCTAAACCGGCGTGCGACGCCGGGTACCGGCTAGTTACTTAAAATTAACTTAAGTGTTTTTTATTTACGTTTCTAGAAAATCATTTTTCTCTGCAACTTGTATTTTTTTGTATTTTTTTTCTTTTTATCAGTTTTTAAATACTATAAATTTTTAAAATCTTGATTCAGATGCTGGCACTTTCTGATATCATAAACTATAACTACTACATTCTGGTCTGTTTAAATATTTTGAACTTTTTGTTTCACTAAATATGATTTAATTTGCTTTTTCACTGTTAAAAGATGATTGTTGAAAAACTCACGTTTCAAATAACATTTCCTGAGGTTTTAATTTTTGGTTTATTCGCAAAAATAAATTAACGCAAAAAACTTTGGGCCCATGAATTAAAATTCACGTAGTTGTTTTTATAATAAATTTAATGAGCACCTTTTTCTTTCATAAAGATTCCTCTACATGTTTTATAACTATATTTTATGTATATTAATTTATATACAAGTCATATTTTTTCAATAAAAATTCTTTTATATTTCTAAGTTTGATAATTTTTGCCTTGGTTCCTTGGTTGGTTATTATCTTAATACTTTAGGTACTCTTCGTTGCAAGTTTTTTCTCTGTACACTCTTTTTATAACAACATCCAACATTTTTGAAGGCATTGATTGTTCTTAACTTTTTTAATTTTAAGCCTAAAAATGTTCTTAACATGCTAATGTTTTTGTGAGTATTTTTGTCCATTTTCCTAAGAAATTGGGTGTGTTAGAGCCCGAAAAGCCTTAAAATGGTCTTAATTTGTTTGTGATATTTTGGCCATCGAAGCTTTTCTCAAAAGAACAGGTGTTTATTTCTTTTTGGGGAGAACATTTGAACAGCATGAACTCAAATTGATAATCAGCAGGGTCTAATTATTAGTATCAACCCATCGAATTATCCTACTTACATGCACGTTTTTTCATAAGAGCAAACGATATAAGAACATAAAGACTTCGATGGCTAAAATGTTAAGAACAATTAAAGGTTTCATGTACTCTAAAACACATTCTTAGACATTCACAAACTGTTGAAAATAAGAACATTTTCAGAACATTTTTAAAGATATTTGTTTATGATATTGAAGGGAGGAGCGCCTCTATGCTAGGCTACGTCATATCTGCCTTCGCTCCGAGCGTAAAACTCCTCCTCTATGCTGGCAAAGCATGAAATACTTGTTTTCGTAGAAAGAGGGAGAAAGTTGTTTTTTCTTTTTGTTTATAAATGCTGTGTGAGCTTATGATGTTCTTTAAGGGTCCTAATTTGTATAATTTGTTTTCTTTCTCTTTAAAAGGTCTTAATTTTAGGTACAAAAAGTAAAACTGTGATCAATCAAGCCACAGATTAATGAAAGGAAAAATAACATCTCAGACCCCATGGACACCAGAGAATCCTTTGAAAATTCAGATGGAGGAGTTCAGAAGATTTAAATTTATCTTTTCTCCTGAAACAATTCATTTGGTAATTAATTGCCATCGAGGCAAAAGGGTCTAATCTCAAAATTAGTGTCTGACAAAAATGAGATTGGTTTTGCTAACTTAATTTATTGATCTTGGCCATTTTCTCTCATCTCAATTTTTTAAGTTAGCAAAGAAAAAAGATCTCAGCTTTATCATTATATACCAATTTTAAGATTGGACATTTTGCCTCGATGACAGTGAATTCTACTTTATTCAAAATGATTTACATGATCATCTACAGCTAATCTAAACAATAAAACTCTTATATTTCTAAATTCAGTGAAATAAATTGAATCACAAAGTATTCAAACACGAAAAAATTCGAGCGAAAAATTAAGAAATAAAAAACTAAACCTAACGTTCGTTTTTTATTTCTTAATATTTTTAAATCCATATACTTTCATAGAGATGGAACTCAAAAAAATCCAAATTGATGACACATCATTTACTTTTTAGGTCGTTAAAAGTCAATTGCCGGTGACAGGTTGCCATGGTGATATTCAATCTTTTTAAACCATATCTGTTAGCAAGCCTTTTCATGGTCAATGTTGGCAATGTTTCAAGTCAATGTCAGGTAGGTGTTAAAAGGATAAATTAGATATCAATTTTAAAAATAATTTAATTTTCTGAATGAATAAAAGCTTTTCGTAAGACAAACTTAACATTATCAAGTATAAAATCAGATGATTTGATAAATTTGTCTCCCAGCTGGCACACAACGTTGTTTCAACGTTCACCTAACGTTATATGTGCCAGCTGGGCTGTAGATTCCTTCCATAGTTATGTGCAAAACATTCATAGTTCGGAATTGGAGAACCCTTTGACCCCCTTAACTCTAATAATAAACTGTTTAAAATAATTTCTTTTCTTTTTTAGTCATCATCGAATCAGCCTTTGAACGACCATGGTATACCCCCATTTGTTTTGGTCCCTAAAGAGAAAGGTTTATTTTAGTAGATATTTTTTAACTTTAAAGCAACTTTAAAGCAAGAAGACAACTTCTGAATCGGTTACCACCGGGAAGTGGGGAGATTGGGGAGACTTCAATTTCCCCACTTTTGAGCAATTGAGATTTTTTCTCAAATTCCTAGGGAATTTTGTCTCATTTTATGTCTTTAGCCTCCCCACTTTTACGGTTGTTCCGCCGGGCCTGTTTTTATTTCAAATTTCTAATTTATTGCAATTCAGACATAGGCTATTTCCAATATTTTGTGGTATAAAGTTATTTCTATCCTATCCTAGCCCCCCCCCCTAGATGTTTACTCATTTTATTTCTCTAACCACGATCACGAAATAGCTAAAGACTGTAAAAAACTGAAGAAAAAGCCCAAATTACGATACCACGCCAGTTTTTATATTTATCTTCTTCGTTCCATCCTCTTATTTTGTTTATCTATTTTATAGAAATTGAAGTGACGAAAGGTCTGCTTTTGGCGCTTCTACCAACGCTTTCTGCAGAATGGATCGTTTCTATGAAGCTACGCTTATTTAGGGAACTGGACACGAGCTTTACATTTTGTAGATTATTCCATATGACGAAGGGTGGCCAAAATACTGTGTACGGTGACAGGCAAGCAACGTTTTTTCAACGTTTATCTAATGTTCACAACGTTTCTTTCCATTGTTTCTTACCTGAACTTGAGTTGAGAAATTAGTTTTTTTTGCTCACTTTGTGATCATGTGATCGTGTGACTTTTGAACCAATCCCATGAGGAGTACTTGGTGACTGACGTGATCAAAAGCTGCGAGCTAAACGATATTCATCTTTTGATAATAACAAAAGAAAAAACTTAAAGTTAAAACAATAAGCTTCCAGACCAGTGTTTTTATGCTAAAGCTTTCTAAATAATAAAAAAACACTATTACTACATTCACAATATTTTGATAAACCTCATAAAATATTTTCTTTGGTGTACACTTACTTACTTTAAAATTCATTACTTTTGAAGGACACCCTTGGTATCAATCCGTACTGCTGACAATGTTTTACAAATCTCCACCGCATTAAATGGTAAAAAATCCCATAATGCTTTACTGATCAGCAATGAATTGCAAATCAATCAAACTATCGCATTGGAAATACACCAAAGATACGTCAAAAACGGAAATTACAAATATTACATTTTGGTTGATGGAGTTGTAATTATGGATGATATGAATTACACTGCAGAACAATTTCATGATGTCAAAGTTTACGCGACTTCTTATGGAGGTGAAAATTCTGTTGCATGCCCTGTTTTTTTAAGTGATCTACAAGTAACAAATTTTCTCTGACCAGGTTCCGAAACGGCACCCTGATGAGGTTCCCGAGCGGCACCCCTTATAATGACACCACGCAGGATTCTTTCTTTCCGAAATACCGAATTGCTCATCACTAGCCCAAATCCGTTATCTTTCGTCCTGCCACGCATCATGTCAAAATTGTGATCACGCAAGAAGATTTTCGCTATCACAGAGGATAAAAAGCACCAGTCACATCATCATGCAACCCGTTGAGGGCTTCTGTGATGGTTGCTTAGTAATAATCTTAGTTGGTCGTTTAGGAAGACAATCTATTTTATACTTTACCATGAAGTGGAATTTCTTTTTTCCCTGGTACTTCTCGCAGATCCATCTGGATCTCCCGTATTGGTGGATGTTGAACATTTGCTCAACTGGCTGTTTTGTCTCACCAGCAGAATGGACAGTATTTTGAAGGTGAACCACAAAAACGTATAAACTTTCTTTGATTATGAAACAAATAACTTTTCTATCACAAAACGTACGTGGAGTGAAAACAGATGCCCGTATTGTTGAGCTATGTCACGTTATGAAAAAGAGAAATGCAATAGCAGCATGCTTACAGGAGACTTGGCGTAAAGGTCAGGAGGTGTTAGATTTCGAACAATATCGCCTCATATCGTCCGGTCTAAATGAGGCAACCTGCCGTAGAGGGTCCCAAGGAGTCGCAATCTGTTTGAATCCTGATGGTGTTGACGCTTGGAATGCAGCTGGTCTCGAAACTCACTCTGATCTCGGACCTAGAGTATTAGCTATTCGTTTATTATTGAGAGATAAGCACAACAGAGATGTTGGTGTCTTTTTGGTATCGGCATACGCCCCGGTAGGAAATGCCCCAGAACATACCTGGAACGAATTTTTGATTTACCTAACAACGTGTTTGAACAGAAAACGAAATGATGATATTTTAGTGATTGGTTGTGATTGCAACTCTAGTATGGGCGTGAATCGATCGAAGGAGTCAGGCCCGCTCGGTAATTTTGGTATATCTCACGTTAATGATTCTGGAAAACGAATGTTATCGTATCTTGCAATTCAAGAGTTGAAGTTGTTACGACGTGTTTCAAAAAGAAGAAATACGGCACATGGATGCATCCTCGTAGTAAAAATCTCCACCAAATCGATCACATTTTTGTCAACAGAGAAATGTTCGTCCGATGTATCGATGCTGGAATCACCTCGCCTCTGTTAGATAGTGATCATAATGCTACTTTTGTTACCCTCCGCTTAATGAAACGTCTTAAAAAGAAAAACGATAACCGTCAGCGACTGCTTGCTCTCGACCACTCCCATCTACTTGATCCAGAGGTCAAACGTAAATTCTTTGATAAAATTAAAAACTACTTTGACACTAATGCAGCCTGCAAATACTCTGAACTATCAAAATCCATGTCTAAAGCAGCAACCGATGTTCTCCCAAGACGTGCTAAAGCTCAACCAGACTGGTTCAAATTTGACGAAAAGAACTTGAATGCTCTCATAGATGCCAGAAATGAGGCTATGAGACGTGTTTTCAATAAAAGAACTCGTTTTTCAGAAGAGAGATTACGGTTACTACGAACTAAAGTAAAGGTGGCTGTAAGGAGTGCCAAAAATAAGTGGCTCCATTACATCTCTCACGCAACTAATGTAACTGTCGGTACTAAGACTGCTTGGGACAATGTGAAACTGCTAAAAAAAGGACTGTCAAAAGTTAAACCGGTGACTCAAAAGCAATTGAAAAAACCAGACGGTACTTTATGCAAAACCCCGGATGAAAACGCTACCGTTTTCAAAGATCATTTCCAAAAACTTTATGAAAATCAAGTCAATTTTGATGAAACTGTCTTAGATCTCCTGTCCCAAAGACCGGTCTTCGAAAACTGTGATGAAATTCCCTCGGATGAAGAAATAAGGACTGCCATTTCAAAGTTGAAAAATAAAGCTCCAGGAGAGTCTGGAGTGATGACCCAATCGTGGAAAATAATTATCGACAGCCAAGAAATTTTCCAGATATTGAAATCAATCATAACTGATTTCTGGGTAACCGAAACAGTACCTAAAGAATGGAACATTGGCAGGCTTAATGTGTTACCGAAAAAAGGAGATCTTTCCTTGCCAAAAAATTACAGAGGAATCATGCTCCTTGAAAATGCATATAAAATTATTGCAATTATTCTACATCGTAGACTTCTACCGATTGAGGAAAGTTTAGATCATGAGAGTCAATCAGGTTTCCGCCCTGGTAGAGGCTGTATGGATGCTGTGTTTACCGTTAAAACTGCCATAAAGAAAAGACGAGAACATGGACTGGAGACCTGGATTTTATTCCTAGATCTAGTTAAAGCTTTCGACCGTGTTCCGAGAATCGCTTTGTGGAAGGTACTTGAGAAATATGGAGTACCTTTGAAATTGATAAATCTCTTAATAGTTTTACACGCTGACTTCACTGTGAAATTCGTTATAGGCGATGTAGTCCGTACCATTAACAGCATCGTCGGTGTGAAACAAGGTGATATTTTGGGACCGCTATTGTTTACCTTTTACATTACCGCAATGATTGAAACCTGGAAGTTATCCTGTGGTATACCGTTTTGCATATTTCGGAGTAAGAGTGATTTTGTAATGACCGGTCGTAGAACAACCACGAAAGGAGAAGATTTCGAGCTTCCAGACTCGGAATATGCAGACGATACGGCTTTGTTATTTGAGAGTCGAGATCATATCCAACAGGGAGCTACTTCAATAATCGTCCACTTTGATCGTTTCGGAATGGAAATTCATACCGGTGCAATAAATCCCAAGTCAGACTCCAAAACGGAGATATTGTTCTGTGCAAAACCGATATTCATGTATGACAACCCTGAAACCCTTGATAATGTCGACTTATCTGATGTAATTATTGATGAAAAGCGTTATTTGCCCATTGTTGACGAGTTTTGTTACCTTGGTAGTATAGTTACCAACGATTGTACCGATGAAAAGGATGTGGATACCCGTATTGCCAAAGCAAGTGGTGCTTTTGGAATGTTGAGAAAATGTTTGTTTGCATCATCTGATATTACCAATAAGGCCAAAGGATCAATATTTCGTTCGTTAATCTTACCAATTCTTCTTTATGGTAGTGAATGTTGGTGCATGACGGAATCTTTATTGAGAAAGATTCGTAGCTTTTACCATGGTTGTATACGTAGTATGTGCCGAGTAAATCGAAAGCACACATTTCTACATAGAATCTCAACTGATGAGCTTCTTGAACGTGTTGGGCTCGAATCTATCGAAACGTATATTTATAGACAGCAATTGAGGTGGATTGGTCACGTGAGTAGGATGGACTGGGATCGTCTTCCTCGGAAAATGCTTTCCTCTTGGGTAGTATCGAAACGACCCAGGGGATGTCCTAAGATGACGTATGGTCGTTCAATTCGAAAATGTATGTCTAAATGTGGTATAAATGTTGATAATTGGTTTGTTATGGCTGGAAATCGTTTGGAATGGAATGCAATGATTAGAAATTTGTCTATATAATTTTTTTTTTTTTTTTTTTTTTTCTTCTAGTTAGATTACCCTTTTTTTTTTCTACTTTAGTATGTTTCATTTTTCATCTTAGTTATATACTTTTTGTGGTCACTTTAGCTTTAGGAGGTGCTGTGATCCTCACCTTTTGGTGAGGCCTATCCCCTTGCATGGGAAGGCATCTGTCTGTCTGTCTGTCATCTAAATTCTTTTCTAGATTTTAAAATTTTTTGCACATTTCAATCATTTAGCAGTTCTTCTGTGGATTTATTTACAAACAAACAAAGTGATTTTACTTTTTGTTACAAAACAAACATACTAACTTATGAAAACAAAACAATATGATACCTATATACATTTTTTATTAGAACATCTAAAATTTTTGGAGGCTTTAGAAGTTCTTAACTTTTTGACTTTTAAATCTGAAAATTTTCTCAATATGTTTTCATTTTCACCATTTTGTGAATTTTTGTTAACACTAATAATAATCAGGTGGTTTGGGATATTTGACATGTGGATTCCTTCTATTGTCCTGAGCAAAACCTCAAAATATTTTTGCCTAAATATTTCTTAAAGTCGAGACAATTAAGTTACAAGTTTTTGACTTTTAGCGAAAAAACAATAGAATTTAAAAACGTAAGAACCGTGTGAGAACCCATTTTCAGAAATTTCAAATTGTGATCTCTCGAATTTGGAAAATAGTTATCAAAACATACTTGGAGGTTTTACTTAAGCCCATATAAGCTTTCTGTAGGCCAAATATCTCAAACCATCTGATTATCCCTTTAATATGTGTTCTTGTGCAGTTTGTTCTTATAAAAAATCATGTAAACCCATAATATATCAATTACCTTGGATTTATATCATTCAAGAGACACACCTTTATTTTCAACAGTATCAAATTACGAGTTAGTAAAGTAAAGGATATTTTCACATTTTCCAATTGAGATGTTTTAAAAACACTTATTTCAATATTAAATTGGACACCGTTTCAAATATTTGTAACCTGCAGTGAAATCGCCGTTAGTAATTCTATGTTATTATAATCAAGCTGAGAGAATCTTATTTATAAAAAGGAAAATCTCTTCAAATTTTTCAAATTGGTTTTTGGTATTTCAACCTTTTTGCTTTGGTTATTCAAACGTCGGCTCAAAAAACGGGTGATTTATTCGACTTACTGGACAATCTTTTTTAACACACGAAAAAAATGAGGAACATTTTAACATTCATAACGATTTTTTCATCAAATTTCAGCCATATTTTCACCTGTACGGTAAATATTTTAAGATTTTTTCTGAGATTATTTGAATATTTCAGTAGAATTTAGAAAACTGGTTCGAAAACTGTTACCTTATTACACGGATAATACTAGGCAAGTATTCAACGGCCTTGAAATTAACACGCAAAAAATCAACACGAATTTTATTTACTTTTTCAAAGACACCACGGCTGGTTTTAATTAAGGGGGTTTTTATTAACACGAAATTTTTCAATTCGTGTTAATAAAATGACTAGTAATATTCATGTAATAAGATATACGATTTTTTACATATTTTTTTCTACAAGCATAACGTTTATAAGCATATACAGGCTCAGTGTCTGGTACCTACATAATGGCTCTATTGTTTAAGAGCAATGGAATGGTAAGCATAATGCGAGCGAGGGGTAGACACTTTCTTAACAATTTCTTATTATCTTTATTTTTTTGCCAAAAAATTCCAATACGCTTGAATTAAAATTTTAAGGAACAAATTATTCCAAAAAGATTTTCTTTCAAACTTTTTTGTCAGTTGTTACCTAAAAACAGGCTCAGTTATTAAGCTATATTTTGGAATCAAACTCAAACTATGCTTGTTATATAAGCTTATTTTCTGAAAAGAATTCATTAAAATGGAAAAGTAAAATGAACCTTCCCAAGTAAATCCAGAACAATGACCAATGACTAAAGCTCACTGATATGTTTTTTTTTTCATCCAAGCCGGGAATTCACTAAGCCTTTAAACATTTATGCTTATAAAAAAAACATTTTTTAACAAGAAAATTTTGTTTTGATGATGTAAAAGTCTTGTTTGAAATCTTTTAATATTCTACTCAATCATATTCTTCCAAAATTTGCAGTATTCCAGAAATGAAACCATCGTTACTGTTTTGCTGACTATTCTCAGCTTTGAGCCCTGCTTCTCTCCGTATACCTTATCGGGGAAAACTTCGTCGGGGAAAATTTTCGTCGGGGAAAATTTTCGTCGGGGAAAAAATTCGTCACTTGCTGGTAGTTGGTAAACGCATTAAGGCCGGGGAAAATTTTCGTCACCTGTCCAAAATTTCGTCACTTTTCCCCGACGAAGTTTTCCCCGATAAGGTACACTCTTTTTCTTTATAAGAACAATTTGATTAAAACAATGAGGTTCAAGAATACCAAAGCTTAAGAACAATTTAAGAACAATCTTTGGTCTTGAATTAAGGAAAAGTAAAAGAATACATGAAATTAAGAACAGAATAAGAACAATTTGAGGCTCAAAATTCCCAAAAATAAGAACAGCAGAGCCTCATTGAAAATTTGCTGGTTCTTATAAAAAAAGAGTGTCAATTAGATTGCTCATTGGTCAGCCGAAGCTGAGCATTCAAATAGGTAAAATTTTCCACCATAAGACGGCAAAAAAAAAATCCGATTTTCCGATCTCACTTTGATTTCTAAACTTTCTTCCGATCGGGTTAACTTTTTGGGTACTTTTAGCGTGCGTTGTTTTTACAGATCATAATGTAGTGTTTCAAGATGGCGGCTCAATTAGATGTGATAAGTCAGTACAGTGTTGTACCAAAGTATTTCCAGTGTAAATCTGTTGCAATCATATGTAATCAAACACAGGATTTTCATCAAGGGGATTCTTTTTCTACATCTTTTGAAGGTTTAAATGTTAAAGCTGTTTGCTCAAGTTTTTGTTTATGCGGTTAGTGTAAAACACAGGTCACGGGTCACAGGTCACGGGTCACAGGTCACGGGTCACAGGTCACAGGTCATACAAATTACAGACCGGAAAACTGTAACGCACTCGTAACATAAAACTCATAGCATAAGCTCCTGAAAATATTATATGTAATGTAAATGTAATATCAAAATATGTTATTTAGGAGACTTAAAATTGACAAATCATCAACCCTAAATATTGACAACAAATGACACTTAAATTATGTAAATAATGATGTTATCTCAAAGTATGAGGTTTTGTACACCAATTAACATCAAAATATTTTTCATGCATAATAGGATGCTGACGCTGCAAATGGATATAGACATAGTTTGCAGAGGGGTATGAACCCCCCTAGGTTTATTTCATCCCCCCCTATATACCCATCCCCCCCCTTTTGTAATGAAATCTTATCCCCCTTTTTTTTACAGAAAATCCGTTTCGAAGGAAACTCGCTTTCCCACCTACCAGCAAAATTATCAACAAGAAAGAGTATGAAGTATTATAGTCACGAGCCAACAATGACAGAATATAACTAACTTACTTGTATTTGATTAGAAAATTGACCAAAATTTCCAAACCCCCCCCTTTTTTATTTGATCCCCCCCTACATTCCCATCCCCCCTAGTTTTTTCGGCAGATCTTGGTACCCCCCCTACAAAGGCCCTCCAGAAAGTTGGCATCCTCCCCTATTAAAAAGGGGGGGTGCAAACTATGATATAGATTGACAGGTTTTGAAAAAAATAAATACTCCGAGAGAGCTGTTTTAGAGAGATGAAAATTGTGACGTCATTTTATCAAAAATACAAAGCAAGGGATAAAAATATTGAAACATTTATAAAATATAATCTCATTAACGCCATTTTCATCAATTCTTGTTATCATAACCAAGGTGATGCAGGAGATAAAATGAGATATGACATAGTGATTGTGAAATAGCTATTTTCCTGTTAGGGGGCTGTTTAAAGCAAAGGTGAGATCGATATTCGAATATTTCTTTATTCTTTGTATATAACATACGTAACATGCGTATAACATTGAAATATTTTGTTTACATGTGTGATATAGATGTAATATATAATACAAGTATTACAGGTCCGTGTTATACACGGCATAAAACGCGAAATCACGTGGCAAGCACTTGGGTAGATTTTTAGCTTTAAAATAGTTCTAGATCAATAGAATACCTTTGGAATTATATTTTTGACATTAACAACTGTTTTTCAAACATTTTCTTTGGGTTTTACAGTAATTGAAGCTGACCTGTCAACACTGACCTGTGACCTGTGACCCGTGACCTGTGACCTGTGACCTGTGTTTTACACTAACCGTTGTTTATGTTGAATTTTCTGATACTTTTTATTGCTGCTTTTTAATAGTTTTTGCAATAAAAACATATTTTTGTTGTTTGCCTCTAGGGGGATTGATGGTGTTATAATGTTATCGGAATTTGATAAAGTTTACAAAAGTACAGCTACTGTATAAATTTGATAAAGACCGGATGCAATCGTGCTTTTTTGGACTTAGACTTGGACGTGTAATTGTGATAAGGCGAATCGCAAAAAATTGTTTGGTTCCCATCATTTCTACTTTAAAAAGTGGGAGTCGTCATATTTTTCTGTTAAGAAGCAGCTACATCTTGTTGAAAGGGAATCCGTGTGGACTGATCCGAATTTTAAAATTGAGAAACCGTGGATAAACTGGTGTTTTCGGTATACTCTCCATTAGCATGCGGCTCTCTACTTCAATTTGAAAACTTGTAAACACAGAGCGTGCAGAGGTTGACAGTGGAAATCCAGCAAAGCAACGGAAAAGCTTTCCGACTACTCTCCAACTCTACCTGCTGACTGTAAATCAGGGTCGGTCAGATGACGGGAACCAAATGACCAAATGAAATGATGACATCACATCTCCTATTATTGGACTTGCAAAATTATGACAAATGGTCTTTGGAATTTGATCAATTATATTAATATTGATATATACAGTTATTGTTGAAATTGATCAAACTATTTTTCACGCAGTTCCGGACGCAGATTGTGCTTTTCTAACCTTTTCTAACCTTGGCGCACGTTTTGACTGAATGATGGAATGCGTTGTTACTAAAAGTGGTAACGGTAGGTAACGGTAGGTAACGATAGGTAACGACAAGTAACGGTAGGTAACGACAGGTAACGATGAAGTAACGGTCGGTAACGATGAAGTAACGCAAGTAACGAGGGGTAACGAAAAAGTAACGAAGTAACGATGGGGAAAAAGCTGAAAATGGTGGCCCTGAGGTGTCGATGAACTATCAAAATTTGTAAATTTCTGCGCCAGAGCTAATGGTCCCAGTGATTTTGGGAGAACCTAACGACTCTGGTTAATCTATTCAAGAATTTGGGAAATCTGATGATTGTACAGCAGGATCTGATCGTTCTGGTGAATATGACTGTGGAGATAATAAATCCAATTGTTTTTACTGTAAATTGGTGTTTGTGAATAAACTGAAAGATTTCATGGCTTTGGTGAATCAATGGTGTTGGTCAATGCAATGATGAAATAAATGGTGTTGGTCAATGCAATGATGAAATAAATGGTGCTGGTCAATGTAATGATGGAATCAGTGGTGATGGTCAATGCAGTGATGGAATCAATGTTGATGGTCAACACAATGCTGGAATCAATGCAATGATGAAATCAATGGTGCTGGTCAATGCAATGATGAAATCAATGGTGCTGGTCAATGCAATGATGGATTCAATGGTGCTGGTCAATACAATGATGGAATCAATGGTGCTGGTCAATACAATGATGGAATCAATGGTGTTGGTCAATACAATGATGGAATCAATGGTGCTGGTCAATACAATGATGGAATCAATGGTGCTGGTCAATACAATGATGGAATCAATGGTGCTGGTCAATACAATGATGGAATCAATAGTGCTGGTCAATGCAATGATGGAATCAATGGTGCTGGTCAATGTAATGATGGAATCAATGGTGCTGGTCAATGTAATGATGGAATCAATGGTGTTGGTCAATACAACGATGGAATCAATGGTGTTGGTCAATGCAATGATGGAATCAATGGTGCTGGTCAATACAATGATGGAATCAATGGTTCTGGTCAATGCAATGATGGAATCAATGGTGCTGGTCAATACAATGATGGAATCAATGGTGTTGGTCAATACAACGATGGAATCAATGGTGCTGGTCAATGCAATGATGGAATCAATGGTGCTGGTCAATACAATGATGGAATCAATGCTGCTGGTCAATGCAATGATGGAATCAATGGTTCTGGTGAATTCTATGGTGGAATCGATGGTGGTGTACTGGTGGATGCAATGCTGCACTCACTAATGGTACTGTTGTGCAGGTGAATGCAAGTTAGAGATTGTGCATTTTCGTAAGCATCATCTTTATAAGAAATCTATACATAATTTTTTATTCAAGGGGTATTGACTTTCGGCGATGGGTTCTTCCATAGCAAGTTAGGGATTGTGAAAAATATGGGCATTTTTATTTTTCTTATAAGCATCATCTTTATAAGAATACAATCCATAACTTTTAATTCAAGGGGTATTGACTTTCAGCGATTGGTTCATTCAAAGCAACTTGGGGTTTGTGCAAAATGTGAGCATATTTATTTTTCTTATAAGCATCATCTTTATAAGAATACAATCAATAACTTTTGATTCAAGGGGTATTGACTTTCGGCAATTGGTTCATTCAAAGCAACTTGGGGTTTGTGCAAAATGTGAGCATATTTATTTTTCTTATAAGCATCATCTTTATAAGAATACAATCAATAACTTTTGATTCAAGGGTATTGAATTTCGGCGATTGGTTCATTCAAAGCAACTTGGGGTTTGTGCAAAATGTGAGCATATTTATTTTCCTTATAAGCACCATCTTCATAAAATTACAATCCATAACTTTTGATTCAAGGAGTATTGACTTTCGGCGATTGGTTTATTCAAAGCAAGTTAGGGGTTGTGCAAAATGTGAGCATATTTATTTTTCTTATAAGCATCATCTTTATAAGAATACAATCAATAACTTTTGATTCAAGGGGTATTGAATTTCGGCGATTGGTTCATTCAAAGCAACTTGGGGTTTGTGCAAAATGTGAGCATATTTATTTTCCTTATAAGCATCATCTTTATAAGAATACAATCAATAACTTTTGATTCAAGGGGTATTGAATTTCAGCGATGGGCTCATTCAAAGCAAATTGGGTTTGTTCAAAAGGTGAGCATTTTTTTTCTTCTTATAATGATCATCTTTCTTTATAAGAATACAATCAATGACTTTTGATTCAAAGGGTATTTACTTTCGGCGATTGGTTCATTCAAAGCAAGTTAGGGGTTGTGTTAAATGTGAGCATATTTATTTTTCTTATAAGCATCATCTTCATAAAATTACAATCCATAACCTTTGAAGGTTTTGAATTTTGGTATTTGGTTTATTCAAAGCAAGTTAGGGATTGTGCAAAATGATAGTATATTTATTTTCCTTATAAGCATCATCTTCATAAGATTACAATGCATAACCTTTGAAGGTATGAATTTTGGTGATTGGTTCATTCAACGAAAGTCAACGATTTCACATAAGAATAGTATTTTAATTTTAATTTTATTCGGTTTCGTTTTTTTACGAGTTGAAATATTTAATCAGCTTATGATTAAGCTCTTAACAATACGATCGCCATTCACTGAATGCTCGTTTCTTAATTGATTCTTGTGCAATTGACATTGCAGCAAAATTTTAGCATTCCATTCTGCAAATCAATTTAACAAAACAATATTACATTGAGGATAAGATGCGTTTTAAAATGAAAAGTCCAAAATTCCAATCACCGAAATTCGAAACCTTCAAAGGTTGTGGATTGTAATCTTATGAAGATGATGCTTATAAGGAAAATAAATATGCTCACATTTTGCACAATCCCTAACTTGCTTTGAATGAACCAATCGCCGAAAGTCAATACCCCTTGAATCAAAAGTTATTGATTGTATTCTTATAAAGATGATGCTTATAAGAAAAATAAATATGCTCACATTTTGCACAACCCCTAACTTGCTTTGAATAAACCAATCGCCGAAAGTCAATACTCCTTGAATCAAAAGTTATGGATTGTAATTTTATGAAGATGATGCTTATAAGGAAAATAAATATGCTCACATTTTGCACAAACCCCAAGTTGCTTTGAATGAACCAATCGCCGAAATTCAATACCCTTGAATCAAAAGTTATTGATTGTATTCTTATAAAGATGATGCTTATAAGAAAAATAAATATGCTCACATTTTGCACAAACCCCAAGTTGCTTTGAATGAACCAATCGCCGAAAGTCAATACCCCTTGAATCAAAAGTTATTGATTGTATTCTTATAAAGATGATGCTTATAAGAAAAATAAATATGCTCACATTTGGCACAAACCCCAAGTTGCTTTGAATGAACCAATTGCCGAAAGTCAATACCCCTTGAATAAAAAATTATCGATAGATTTCTTATAAAGATGATGCTTATAATAAAAATAAATGTGCTCACATTTTACACAACCCCCAAGTTGCTTTGAATGAACCAATCGCTGAAATTCAATACCCCTTGAATCAAAAGTTATTGATCGTATTCTTATAAAGATGATGCTTATAAGAAAAATAGATATGCTCACATTTTGCACAAACCCCAAGTTGCTTTGAATGAACCAATCGTCGAAAGTCAATACCCCTTGAATCAAAAGTTATTGATCGTATTATTACAAAGATGATGCTTATAAGAAAAATAAATATGCTCACATTTTGCACAAACCCCAACTTGCTTTGAAAGAACCCATCGCTGAAAGTCAATACCCCTTGAACCGAAAATTATCGATGGATTTCTTATAAAGATGATGCTTACAAAAAATGCACAATCCCTAACTTGCATTTACCTGCACAACAGTACTATTGGTGAGTGCAGCATTGTATCCAGCAGTACACCACCATCGATTCCACCATTGAATTCACCAGAACCATTGATTCCATCATTGTATTGACCAGCACGATTGATTGCATCATTGCATTGACCAGCATCATTGATTCCAGCATTGTGTTGACCAACACCATTGATTCCATCATTGCATTGACCAGCACCATTGATTCCATCATTGTATTGACCAGCACCATTGATTTCATCATTGCATTGACCAGCACCATTGATTCCATCATTGCATTGACCAGCATCATTGATTCCAGCATTGTGTTGACCAGCATCATTGATTCCATCATTGCATTGACCAGCACCATTGATTTCATCATTGCATTGACCAGCACCATTGATTCCATCATTGCATTGACCAGCACCATTGATTCCATTATTGCATTGACCAGCACCATTGATTCCATCATTGCATTGACCAGCATCATTGATTCCATCATTGCATTAACCAGCAGTATTGATTCCATCATTGCATTGACCAGCATCATTGACTCCATCATTGTGTCGACCAGCACCATTGATTCCAGCATTGCATTGACCAAAACCATTGATTCCATCATTGCATTGACCAGCACCATTGATTCCATCATTGCATTGACCAGCACCATTGATTCCATCATTGCATTGACCAGCACCATTGATTCCATCACTGCATTGACTAGCACCATTGATTCCATCATTGTATTGACCAGCACCATTGATTCCATCATTGTATTGACCAGCACCATTGAATCCATCATTGCATTGACCAGCACCATTGATTCCATCATTGTATTGACCAGCACCATTGATTTCATCATTGCATTGACCAGCACCATTGATTCCATCATTGCATTGACCAGCATCATTGAAATCAGCATTGTGTTGACCAACACCATTGTTCCATCATTGCATTGAACAGCACCATTGATTCCATCATTGCATTGACTAGCATCATTGATTCCATCATTGCATTGACTAGCATCATTGATTCCATCATTGTATTGACTAGCACCATTGATTCCATCATTGTATTGACCAGCACCATTGATTCCATCATTGTATTGACCAGCACCATTGAATCCATCATTGCATTGACCAGCACCATTGATTTCATCATTGCATTGACCAGCACCATTGATTTCATCATTGCATTGATTCCAGCATTGTGTTGACCATCAACATTGATTCCATCACTACATTGACCATCACCACTGATTCCATCATTACATTAACCAGCACCATTTATTTCATCATTGCATTGACCAACACCATTTATTTCATCATTGCATTGACCAACACCATTGATTCACCAAAGCCATGAAATCTTTCAGTTTATTCACAAACACCAATTTACAGTAAAAACAATTGGATTTATTATCTCCACAGTCATATTCACCAGAACGATGAGATTCTGCTGTACAATCATCAGATTTCCCAAATTCTTGAATAGATTAACCAAAGTCGTTAGGTTCTCCCAAAATCACCGGGACCATTAGTTCTGGCGCAGAAATTTACAAATTTTGATAGTTCGACACCTCAGGGCCACCATTTTGAGCTTTTTCCCCATCGTTACTTCGTTACTTTTTCGTTACCCCTTGTTACTTGCGTTACTTCATCGTTACCGACCGTTACTTCATCGTTACCTGTCGTTACCTACCGTTACTTGTCGTTACTTGTCGTTACCTATCGTTACCTACCGTTACCACTTTTAGTAACAACGATGGAACGGAATGAATGGCGATAACAGTTTATACATGTCATACATATCTCTTATCAGACTTGCAGAAAGTGGACTGCAGAAAGTTATGAAAAATGGTTTCTAAAATTTAATGAATTATATATACCCTCAAGTTACACAACATGCACACTCTCGTCACAACTTGCACAGTCATAACAAACAGATCCATCTGGTCTTCATTTAACATTGTTTTAAAGTTAAAAAAACACTGCCAGTGCTTGGCACAGAAGAGAGGACTCCCAGTTGAAATTAATTGCTACTCCGCTGCACTGTTGAATTTATTTATTATGGTCGTGTGTTTATTCCGCCAAGGCGGTAAAGCCACCGCCCAAATTCATAGACCAATCAAAAGGGAGTTTAAAGCAAAATGGGGGAAAAATAAGCTTCCCTGCATAGTTAGGAATTTTAAGTTTTGCTTTCGATTATCATTTGCGACCAGCAAAGTCTTCAAGATGGTAGTGTGCATGCTGTGTAACTCGACGGTACTAAACTACAAAATTTATTTACGAATACTGGATGTAAATTATGTTTTTCTGACCTTGCCAAATTTTGGCTTTGACTGAATAGCAGTCAGTTTTTACGTACCTCATTGGCCTTGCAGACAACTGACAAATGGTTTCTGCAATTTGACCAAGTCTACCAAAATACAGTTCCTGTTGAAATGTTATAAATATGAACTACGTTTTGCAAAGATTTTGATTCAAATTGTGTTTTTCTGGAGTTTGCGCTTTGTGACTTAAAGTTTGTAGCTTGTTAGTTTAAAGTGTTATTGGAGTTTTATCAAGTAAAACAAAAAGTACAGTTTCTATATATTTGATGGATATCTTTATTTTGGTTCTGACGTTTTGGCAATTTTCTAATTTATTTCTAGATAACACTTTGGTCAGATATGGATATTGTCTACATCCAACAGAAAAATTGTATCATAATTGACTGGAATGAAATTAACAAAAAGTTTAATTACACTATGTTTCTCTTTTATTTTATAGTAATGAACTATAGCTTAATTGTTTGATGTCGTAGAAACAGTGCTACAATGCTAAAGAGAAGTATACTTTGATCTTCTTGTGGGGGGGAGGGGGGTTGGAGGAGCTCTCAGGCTTGTTTAAATAATTTTAAATCAAGTTATCAAATGTTTCACATTTTGTACATTATTCAACATTTTTAGTCTTCAGTACATCTCTTACATCTGTTAACCCACTTATTAAAGCTATCTAGCTAAGCTCTATTGGCTGACCTTTCAGCCTCGGCTGGTTTATTTATTCTTCATTTTGCTTCCATTAGAAACTTTCTGGCCGACCACTGAACAATCATGGAGTGGCCCCGTATGTGTTGATCTCCGAAGAGAAAGGTACGTTATAGTAGAGGGCATTTTGTAAAATCGCTCGACTTTTTTAGTCAAAGCACTTGTTATACATTTTTGGAAAGATAAGACACCCCTATCTCTGTGCCCCAGTGGGTGTGAAACATCCAGTGGGGTGGGATGTGAAAAATCTGAAATTCACTGGGGTGCAAGATATTTCCGAAAAATTGAGTGGGGTGACCAATTTTTGCTTGATTATGACTGGGGTGAAAAAAATCTTTCTGAAAGTTTATTCTGAGGTAGAGTAGCTAGCAGTGCTAGTCAAATGTTAAATTATAAAATGTATTGCGGAGTCGTTGTTACACTATCTGAGGCTACTGATAGGGAATGTATTTTTCAACTGCGTTGAAACTGGTATAAGACTTTTAATCATAAAATCACAAAACATCATCCATTACTAACAATAGGGCAATATACCTCGATCGGGAGACGAATCCCGTATGGGGGACGTCTCCCGAAGGGGAAACGATTTTGCAAGAGCGACATTCATTCAACGTCCATACAACGTCAATCTTGAAGTGAAAAGGGGGGAAATTGGGGCAAAAGGGGAAGCTAAAAAATGGATCAATGGAAAGATAAATGAATTTATCAACTTTTGACCGAATGATTTTAATATTGACTGACAAAATTTTAAAATATTCTACTTTGAAAATTTTTCATAAGCTTTTCCAGGCAAGAATATTTTTAGCGAATTCACGCAGCCAGTATCACCACAGAGTTTGATGCAGGATTGTCTCCCAATCGGGAGACTTTGCCCTACTGACTAGAATTAACTGCATAAATTAAAAGGATTTTCTCATATACTCATACTTGTATGTTCTTTGGATAAAGTAAAAAGGGAGTTTGTAAGGACATTTCTCTGAAAGTAATGGAGACTATATGAACTTAATTTTAAAAAGATGTAGTGACCAAGGAGGCGCAACCATGGTTTGTGCCGACGAGGAAAATTTTTGATTTTTGACTTTGTATAGGCTAAAATCACTCCTTTATTTCGAATTTTGCAACTTTGAAAAATTAAAAAACTCTCTAGTCATCAAGCCTACCTGAAGGTCATCATTATTTTCGCTTCTGATTTACGAATTTGAATGATCGACCCACAACCGACCTATTTTTTGAGAAAAGCTTGACTGAAAAACGGAAAAACATTTTGCTCTTGCCTTTTTATTAAAGATAAGGACTTTCATACATATTGGATACATTCTAGACCATCTGTTTAGATCATAACTTGCTACTACTTTTGACGACGCGGTGATATGGACAATTATACAGTTTTACAGTTTTGATTGCGAGCGAAGCGAGCAAAAAAATTGAGTCTTTTTGTGCATTTTGTTAATTCAAAAAGTGGATTCCATAAGAGAAGGGGAGATTCTAGTGGGGTGAACCTTTTGATGTGAGAATTCTACTGGGGTACGTTAAAATCATAAAATTTTCAGTGGGGTGTGTGCGGATTCTTCGTATCTTTCAATGGGGTCATTTTCAGTTACAGTATTCCAGTGGGGTGAGTGATTTATCTACTGGGGTGAAAAAATGGGCGATTTTTGGGAATATTTTTCACTGGGGTGACGAGTGGGGTGGATCACACTGGGTCACAGAGGCAGGGGTGTGATAAGGGAATCAAAATAAGATAAGTTCCAATTTTTCTCGG
The DNA here is from genome assembly GCF_902728285.1 of Clytia hemisphaerica. Classification (NCBI taxonomy): domain Eukaryota; kingdom Metazoa; phylum Cnidaria; class Hydrozoa; order Leptothecata; family Clytiidae; genus Clytia; species Clytia hemisphaerica. Next base: position 186,947 of record NW_027104371.1, read on the forward strand.
TTTTTCAGACAAATATGACGGTCTCAGGCAAAAATCATAGTGTCAAAATTTAATGGAAATTCTAGCTTTTGAAAACAGAGACATATTGTATATTTTTGAAAAGCTCTCAAAAAATTAAGATTAGAGATATATTACGAGTATATATGATTTCTCTACCTAACTCAACAAATTTCTCCCTACTATTACTAAAGCAAAATAAGACACCCCTGTCTCACAGCCCCGTGTAACTTCTTCTCGCACAGCAGGGATGAAATTTCTATCGTAATCCCAGTGGGAAACACACGGGAAGAAAAATTGGTTTGAACAATTTATTACATCCTTGTGTCACAGACCCGGTTGGAATCCCTACCCACTGGAAAATTTGGCCAAAATTTCGTCCCCGGTGGGAAGAATACCCTACAATTTTAGCCTCACTGGACAATTGACTATCCTCATTTGAAATTCAATGAAAAAATGCATTCAAAAACTATCCCCACTGGACTCGAGTGATTAAGGGCAAGTCTCTAAAACCTAACAGTTTACCCTAAGTTTTTGCGACCAATAGCAGCCAGATTCAGAGATCCACTTAGGACTCTAAAGTACCTCTACCTTGAAGTTTATGAATCACGTTATTTTTTAGCTAGGGAACAAAAGAACTTTTAACCCAATGGGGATTTCGATGGAAATTGTCCTCCCCATTGGGAGAAAAAGAAGTTCCACCAGGGCTGTAAGACAAGACACTGTTGAGAGTCTTAATTCTGCAAACCTCTCACTTAATAAAAAACACGAGGCAAAAACTTCTGGAAAGAGCTTTAGAAGAAGAAAAAGTTACTTTTAGTCAGGTAGAATGGCGTAACTACCGAGACAAAAATGATGTAGAGATAAAATTTTGCACAAAGGTCCAGGAACATGTCAGGAATCACCAATAAAAAAGCCCTACCCCCAGGAAGATAGAAACACCCTCAAATCCATAATGGCGGTCATGGTACTTTTTTCTACAATTAAGCAAGGGGGAGACCCTTGATAACTGATTTTTAATGGTTTTCGAATGTCAAAAATAACTAGACAGGGAGATTTCTCTCGATTAGTAGATAAAGAAAATGGGGTCATTTTTGAAATTTGGACCACGTGGTCCCGAGATATGAGCTCTAAAGTCCAAAAAATGATGATTTTGATGACGTCAGCATTTTTACTAAGAGCGATTAATTGGAACATCGACAAGCTCATCATGTAGCCCTGATCATGGGCTTTCAGAAAAATATATGGTTTAATATGTTTATATCAGCCGTTGGCGAGATATAACGATTTTAAGATCGTTTAAAACGCTTATTTTTGCTGAGTCAGCACTTTTTTTCGATTTTGAAAGGTGTGTTTTGAGGGTGTTCCCATCTTCCTGGGATGGGGCTTTTTTTGGTGATTCCTGACATGTTCCTGAACCTCTGTACAAAATTTCATCTCTACACAATTTTGTTCCCGGCTTTGGCAGTTTATGACCTGATTCTACCTGACAGCAAATTTGCTCGATTTTTCAGTCATTTTGTTTATCTATTTTATAGAAATTGAAGTGACGAAAGGTCTGCTGCTGGCGCTTCTACCAACGCTTTCTGCAGAATGGATCGTTTCCATGAATATACGTTTGTTTAGGGGGCTGGACACGAGTTTTACATTTTGTAGATTATTCCATATGACGAAGGGTGGCCAAAATACGGTGTACGGTGACAGGTATGATAAATCATTTTCCACGTTCTTTATAACGTTAGATGAATGTTGAAACAACGTTGTGTAGCAGCTGGGCTCCATCCAAAACAAAGTAAACAAGCTCTGATTCTGATTTGACCTTTGGTCAGCTTGAACATCTACTCTCGGATACTCTAATTAATTTTTTGAAAATTTTCCAACCAGGACATTTTTATTCCACCCCCTCCCTCCCTAGGCTACGTCATATCTTCCTTTGTTTCGAGCGTAAAACTTCTACTCTAGAGTAATGCGTAAAAGACTTAAAAGCCTGGAGCTGTCTATTGTGTAGACTAGTTTTGCGGTAGAAGTTTGTTTATTCTTTTATTTCCATCGACAGGACCCCTTTAATATTAATCCGAGCGTCTGACAATGTTATCCAAACAAACACAGCAATGAACAACATAAAATCACGCAGCACATTGCTCACGAACAACCCTGTGCAAATCAACCAAACGTTATCCCTTGAAATACACCAAAGATACATTCAAAACGGCAATCATCGCTATTTTATCATCATAAATGGAGTGGAAGTACACAGCGAGGTGAATTATAGTGGACAACAGTTTCACGATATTAAGGTTTATGCGACATCATCTGGCGGAAACACTGTTACAGCATGTCCTGCAATGCTTAGTGATCTAAAACTTACTAATTTCCTTTGAAGTCCGAAGAAAAAAATTAATAATGTATGTATGGAAGTGTCCAAAAAAAGAATAGTGGAAAAAAATATTTATTCTCAGCGAGAATGTCAATTTCGGGCCTTCAACTTGATTTCAACGATTATTTCGATCTGGGAGGGACTTATTGGTTTCTAGGCTATATTTCAAGCCCTACTGGACCATTTTTGAGCTTTTGGATCCTCAGATCATAAGGTCCTAAGACTTAAGTCTAGCGTTAAAACTCAGGGTTAAAACTCTACCCTTCGAACCTACTTTAGAGCACTTGCAAATCGATTGTGGTTTTAAAACACCCCGGTGGATTTCTTTTTTTGTGCCAAGTATTTCGTCTGAAATTTCTAGCACCAAAAAATAATTTTTATTTTCTTCTTCACCTACCTTATCGGCCCTTTTTACACGCTGGCCCTCATTGGCGTTATTTTTGCGTAATAAGGGTTGGTGTTAAAAAAGGGCCGGTGTAAAAAAGGCCAAGATTTTGCAATTTTAACCTAAAAGCGGCGTTAATTTTTTATCATTATTTCTTAATTTAAAGAATTTTAGATATGATTCGAAGATGAAAATTATCCATTGTTTCATTCCATATTTAAAACTTCAGTGAAATATTTGATATATTTAAAAATCAGTGATTTTCAATGGAATTTTCAACAGTTTACTACTACTACTAGTTATTCATTTCTCGATTTTTTCTAACCTCCCCCCCGACCTTATTAGCAAAATAAGGTACTTTTTACAGCTGAAAATATTTTTAAAATTCATAAACGGGGGTTAAATAACCAGGGTTTTAGTCTAAGATTACTGTACTTTAGGGGTATTTAGAGGTACACAATTTTTTATCCCCCTTTCCCGTTGAAACACCTGAGAGTAATTGAATTTCAAGAGAAACCTAAGTAAGTAAGTCTGCGACTGCAGTCGGAGGCGACCCGAAGGCTCCTCTTTCGATAGCTATCTACCTGAAGGTAGGGGAGGGTACTTTTCGACTTTCTGCCAACTTTAATTCACAATAGACGATATCGGCCAACCCTCTTCCCCGTGTATCCCAGGCTTTATTTACGCTACTGATTGCGCTATCAGTAAGCATCAAAAAGCTAATAATACGCAGGGAACGAGGTTGGATATCGGCTTAACGTGAAAACTCAGATTTGACCTCCGAGAATTCCCCACAATGCTTTTCACCTTGAACTTTTTTCCGAGCAAAGCATTGTGGGCAATTCTCAGAGGTCAAATCTGAGTTCTCACGTTAAGCCGATATCGTCTATTAGAATAGGCAGGGAAGGGCGAGTCTAAGCAGGGTGGGCGTCTAAACTAGAGCTGGATTGACTTTCAGCACATGCCTTATATTGGGACAGATTTGACCAATTTTGACCAAATTTCGATCTTTTCCGGGGGTAAAAAAAGTTGCAATTTTCCTATTTCTCCGACTCTTACGTCTTTGTGGGACTGAAATTTGACTTTCTGATTTTTCCGACCCTTCTTAGTGAGACTTGGAAATGGAAAAAAGGTATTATGTCACCTTTAACTATTTAGCGCCATATAAATAAGGGAACGAGTTTGGCGGCCGCCGACAAAACTTCTCCCTATGCTTACCTAACTCCTACGCTCAACTTTTCCCGCGCGTGATACCGCTCCAGTGCCAGTCTAGTTATAGGTAAGTCCGGTATGCTACGGTTAAACCCGACTACATTTTCTAAGAAACGGTAGATGTTATATCGGATGGCCAATCGTCACCTTGTTTTCTTTCCTATCTCTTATCCTATTTTTCTTTTTTCTGACTGTATAAGTTTCTGAGACTCAGTTTCTCATTTCTGACTGAGTTTTCATACCTGTCAATCATTTGTCTAATTTTTGCACCGAGTGGGATTCGAACCACCACCAAGGAAAGACCTTCAGATTCGGAAGCCAGCGCTCTATCCGTCGAGCCATCGCTGCACAGCAAAACCATGCAATTCATAACATATTATACCGAACTGGCAAAAGACGGGGGTAATATTATTATAATGTGGGTAACAGTACCCTTTTTTTAAACCTGACTGAAATTCGAGCCGTTACTAGCAACCCTGCGGGGCCCAAAGCGCCGAGTATGCACCCGGCACAGTGACAAGCCGTTACTAGCAACCCTGACTCTACCTAACCCCCGGAAAAGTGACTATCAGCGATCCGTGGATAAAAAAATAAAATAAAAAAATGAAGGTGACTATTGGCCATCCGATATAAGAGCATCCCTAAGAAACCGAGGTGGTGTGGTTGCTCCCTCCAAAAACCAATACAAGCCCAAGCACCAGGGCCAGGGACTTTGGATATTATATTTGTATGTTTCAGATGGTTTAAGATCTTGTAAGGCTGCTTTTTATTAATTTTTGGTTTTGGACTGTTTTCAGTTTTGCTCCCTAGCCATTTTCGACACGGGACACTGGACAACAAACACAGGAAAAATTTTTTGATTCCCTCCTGGACGACCCTGCCGATTCCCTGGACAATCCGGAGATTTCTTGTGAATGTCCGGGGGGAATTTAACATTAATATTGAAACTTAGTGCCCCGGACGCCCCGGACTTGGTGCGTTGTTTGCGCTACGCACGTAAAGATAGTGAAATATGCCTTACTGCTACTGGCACTGTGATAGGGTGCGCACTCGTCGGGATTTTTTGCGCGGAACGAGGAAGAATTTACAAAAATGAACTTCAAGGCATTAGTACTTACCTTTAAATCATCCAAATGTGTTCATTCTTTTTTTAAAACCAATCAGGAATTATCAGGGAAACAAGTAAAAAAAACTGCATCAAGGTATCTATTTTCTTTCCAAAGATATTCATGTTTTTCGACGTCAAGGTGAAAACGCAATTTAGCGCTGACCACGGCACCGGAAAATTCTCGACCCACATTGAAACAAATGGCTGTCGCTATTGAGCTGGTTCATCTTTTCAATCGCGGTTTTTTTAGTAAACCCAGGGTAAGATTAGGCTACAATCTATCACAACCTGCTTTATTTGAAAATCTACAGGCCGTCTGGAATTTCGAAAAATAAGAAGAAGTTGCGATTTTTTAACAAGATTGCGGATTTTTTTATTTAAGCAGCATACACCATCTGAAAGCTGAGGATTTTAGCTTTCTAGTGGTGAAATTTGTTTTTAGCTATCATTTCCAGCTCATTAGCGATAAGCTAAAGTTTAACAGTCATCGGGCCGATTTTCAGACCGCGCCAGCAAAACTCCTCACGCCCCGCCAGGCGGAAGGCTAGAATTCACCCGCCATCTTTAATGTTTTTCGGTGCTGTACAAAGGTCATTTCTTGGTTGCGCGTGGTCACTTTTATTAAAAAACTGTTATCATTTTAAACATGAGCAACTGATCCAGAATAAAAAGGTAATTATTTTTACAACTCGCACTTTTTAATTACATTAAATTGACATCTTGACATTACAGCTATCTTGTTAGATGTTTTGTTTCGAGAGTTCTAGCAATAGTTTATCGTTCAACTTGGAGATGGAATGTTTGTAAACATAGAATTTTTTTTCACAACAGTTATTTGGGGTGTCGGAATTAAGCTGGGCTGTCGGCTTTAGGACCTCTCACGGTAATAAAAGTGACTTGCGCGGGAAAAATACGAAACAACTTGGACTGGTTTCCATCAAGAAACAAACAGACTAAATTGTAAAAATGGCGCGAAGTTGAAAAAAGGGCGGATGCGGTAGCACTAATTTGAATAACAAACATTGAATCAATGAGGCGGCAACTATCAACGCCCTCTTTACCACCAATAAGTCCGGATGTTTATTTACGGCAGGCCCGCAATCGGACAGCTCTTCATTTAAGTGTACTCTTTGACGACATATATTATCTTTACTAGAATAGGAGCAAGGTGTCATGTAATACATAATAATTGTAATATACGTCGTCTATTTGTATTCTTATCATGTAATATATAATAAAATGTAATATACATCGTCTATATGTATCCTTACACAAAGTCCTATCCCCGCAATCAAGCCAAATGCCAGCGTAAAGTAATAGAAACCAGGCTTGATTACGTAACGTTTCAAAATGAGCACGCTCGTACACATTCCTCTTTTATATTTTCGTGTGCTTTGGAAAATCAAAACATCTCGTTACTTTTTATGATGCTGTTACTACTGTTGTCATTTATGACGTTGTGCATATATTGCAATAAAAAAATATGTTTTGTTATAAGAAGCAATTATTGTTATTTGGTTCAATTGGTTCAATGTATCAAATCTCTCAGTTTAGTTGACACTTTGGTATCTACGTTGCGTCACAGCGAAAGGTTTGTTTTTATTTTAGTTTGTATCTTTTAAAGACCCCATCGGCTTTAAGCTGGGCTGTCGGCTTTAGGACCGCTCACGGTACATTTCAACAACAAGGATGAGAGTTACCTGAATCAGGTTCGCAAGACAATATTAATTAAAACTTGAAAGTTGGAAACAAAATAAAACGTGCAGCAGCCAAAATCAACCAGCCAAAATTTGTCATTCAATTCCCGAGACAGTGCTTCGATTTTTAAGGCCTTGTTTATACGCTAAAGTAAAAACAATTCTGCACATGTAAATGGGTCATTGTTTAATGTCCGGCAAAATTTCCGGGAGATAGCCTATCCGGCGGTGCGCGGATCTAGGTGGGTTCCACCTCCCCCGTAGATCTTTTTCTTGGGAAGTTGATCTTCAAATTAGTTTTCAAGGTTGGCTTGGCTCAATTTTTTTCATCTATGGCTCAAATTTTAGGCAATTTCTCAAAGTTTTTGAAAATGTTAATTTCATTAAAAAGTGCCGGGTTATTTTTTCATGAATCCCTTTAGAAGTTTTGCGGCACATTTTTTTGCTTGAGAGTCAAGTAAACGATATAGCGCTTTCGCAGCATTAATCTTTGATACACAATTCGACGGGACGCTAGTGTGACTAACTGACTGTATCATGCATATTGTAATAATTATACATGGTTTTATCATTGTTTTTCTGCTGGACTACATAATTATTCAACAGGGTGGCCAAAAAACCTGTATTTTTCACCAACCAGATACATCCGCCGCACCATCTTAGGCGTAGATCACAAATAAGTTGTGTTCGCGTCGTCCAACCGACTCACTTTCTATCTTAAAAATCCGACACTTTTCGGTCGGAAAGTCAGAAATCTATCAGATTTTTTACCAATATTTTTCAAAGCATTTTGTACATTCATCGTTAGTCGCCGATTTGATCATCCAGTGCAGTGTTAGTTCAAGGAAGCTTTCCGTCCGTAATTGTTCAAAGATTGTTTGCGTTAAAAAGCGCTATCAGTCGAGGATTATACCCTAAATAAGAGAATACCCAAGTTAGAGGATTACCTTATTTAGGAGATTTTCAGTCTCTTATTTAAGAGAATGTTACCTAAACTAGGAGAATTCTGTTCGTTTCATCAATTTACTTCATAGCAGACTATTTGCGCAATATGAAAATAAGATCACGTGAAACATCACGTTTCCGTGATTCCGATGACCCAAAAACCAAAATAAAATACCTTTTCATTCTTTTTCAAACTTCGAAAAACCATAAATAGCCTCATTTGCATGTGTTGACGTAATTTTTAAAATAATGAAGAAACATCCTCGAACTTCAAAACGCGTTTTTTTCTCAACCCCCTTATTTAGGAGAGACAAGAGCTACACACTTTCTGTTTGACCCGCGTTTTGACCGCGCTTAAACGCATTTCTTAAATATGGCCCAATCTATATTTTTACTTTTCACGAAATTCTCATGATGTAGATCGGCCTTTAGATTGATAGACCCTAACCATCCTAGGTCCACGAAACAAGCAGAACTCAACCAAATTTTGCTAGAAGGGAGAAAAAAACGTGCTGAGTTGATCTATGAAGTTAAAAACTTGCGCAAAGTGATGGGAAGGCCAAAAATTAACGAAGAAAGAAATCTCCTACTTAAGAGACCTTCTCTTAAATAGAGTATATCTTTTATTTAGGGTATAATCCTCGACTGATAGCGCTTTTTAACGCAAACAATCTTTGAAAAATTACGGACGGAAAGCTTCTTTGAACTAACACTGCACTGGATGATCAATTCGGCGACTAACGATGAATGTACAAAATGCTTTGAAAAATATTGGTAACGCTAGTTATTGGGACGCTAGTGTGACTAACTGACTGTATCATACATATTGTAATAATTATACATGGTTTTATCATTGGTTTTCTGCTGGACTACATAATTATTCAACAGGGTGGCCAAAAAACCTGTATTTTTCACCAACCAGATACATCCGCCGCACCATCTTAGGCGTAGATCACAAATAAGTTGTGTTCGCGTCGTCCAACCGACTCACTTTCTATCTTAAAAATCCGACACTTTTCGGTCGGAAAGTCAGAAATCTATCAGATTTTTTACCAATATTTTTCAAAGCATTTTGTACATTCATCGTTAGTCGCCGATTTGATCATCCAGTGCAGTGTTAGTTCAAAGAAGCTTTCCGTCCATAATTGTTCAAAGATTGTTTGCGTTAAAAAGCGCTATCAGTCGAGGATTACCCTAAATAAAAGATATATACTCTATTTAAGAGAAGGTCTCTTAAGTAGGAGATTTTTTTCTCTTAACTAGGAGACATTTCTTTCTTCGTTAATTTTTGGTCTTCTCATCATTTTGCGCAAGTTTTTAACTTCATAGATCAACTCAGATTTTTGATCAAAACGAACTAGGAATTAATTCCTGTAAGTGTAACTCGAAGAAGATTGCAAAAAGCTGGTTTTTGACTGTTTTTGATCCTAAAGTGCTATTTTTTGGTAAAACCTATGCAATTTATGTTTGGATTTCTAGAAACCGTTAGAAAGCTTACCCATTCATTGTCAATATATTTTTTATTTGAAAGTCAGAAATCTATCAGATTTTTTACCAATATTTTTCAAAGCATTTTGTACATTCATCGTTAGTCGCCGAATTGATCATCCAGTGCAGTGTTAGTTCAAAGAAGCTTTCCGTCCGTAATTTTTCAAAGATTGTTTGCGTTAAAAAGCGCTATCAGTCGAGGATTATACCCTAAATAAAAGATATACTCTATTTAAGAGAAGGTCTCTTAAGTAGGAGATTTCTTTCTTCGTTAATTTTTGGCCTTCCCATCACTTTGCGCAAGTTTTTAACTTCATAGATCAACTCAGCACGTTTTTTTCTCCCTTCTAGCAAAATTTGGTTGAGTTCTGCTTGTTTCGTGGACCTAGGATGGTTAGGGTCTATCAATCTAAAGGCCGATCTACATCATGAGAATTTCGTGAAAAGTAAAAATATAGATTGGGCCATATTTAAGAAATGCGTTTAAGCTTAAGCGCGGTCAAAACGCGGGTCAAACAGAAAGTGTGTAGCTCTTGTCTCTCCTAAATAAGGGGGTTGAGAAAAAAACGCGTTTTGAAGTTCGAGGATGTTTCTTCATTATTTTAAAAATTACGTCAACACATGCAAATGAGGCTATTTATGGTTTTTCGAAGTTTGAAAAAGAATGAAAAGGTATTTTATTTTGGTTTTTGGGTCATCGGAATCACGGAAACATGATGTTTCACGTGATCTTATTTTCATATTGCGCAAATAGTCTGCTATGAAGTAAATTGATGAAACGAACAGAATTCTCCTAGTTTAGGTAACATTCTCTTAAATAAGAGACTGAAAATCTCCTAAATAAGGTAATCCTCTAACTTGGGTATTCTCTTATTTAGGGTATAATCCTCGACTGGCTATGTGACTGTTTTTTGCAACCGTGATATGTAACAAAGATCATAATGCAGCTAGTGTGCTTGATAATTCTTGCAGCGCAAACAAACCTATGTTTAGGGCGCATCTTTCCAATGATTCTAGTGCTGACCGACTACCTAGGTTCAGAGCGCACTTTTCTGACGATTTTAGTGCCGACCGACTGACCGACTCACTTTTTGGGGCTGGAAGTGACGCGAACACAACTTATATGTGATTGACGCGGAATCGCCTTATCATGTGCGGAATTATTTATACTTTAGCGTATAAACAAGGCCTTAGAAATCGAAGCACTGTCTCCGGAATACACCCTTCCCGTAATTCAAACACCAATTGGTGGAGAGCATCAAAACTTCCAAGATGTAAATAATAAGCAAATGAGATTGTGTACTGAATTTCATCGAGTTTGGCTGGCGAAATGCAAAACTATAGCCCAAAACACCACTCTTTGTGCTAACTATCACATGCGTTTGGTTTGGGAACACAAAAATTTACAAAGAAAAATAAACCTTGAGCACCAAAAATGCTTTTTTAAACACTTTTTCCACCGAAAAACAAATAACTTTTATAAACTTACGTTCCCCTATACTAATTAAAGTAAATGAGTTAAGATAAGATAAAACCTTAAAATCAACCAGATCATGTGACATCTCTATTGAAAAACCTGCGCAGAATAAGATAGAAATACAGGGGGTTACACTACTGGCTACAGGAACTGAAAGCAAGCAAGCAAGGCCAATATTTTTGGTTTTTCTGAAGGACAAAAGGTATAGGAAGCTTTACTGAAAGAAGGATAAGACTGTCTATTTAAAAGATATGGACAAAAAAAAGGCACTTTTTTGGGTGATAATTAAGATTTTACTTAGAAACTTTAATTCTCTTACCCCCGTCTCGGGCCCCCCTGATATGAGCAAGGGAACAATATTGGCCACCCCTACTGAAAATTTCAGATCAAAACGAACTAGGAATTAATTCCTGTAAGTGTAACTCAAAGAAGATTGCAAAAAGCTGGTTTTTGACTGTTTTTGATCCTAAAGTGCTATTTTTTGGTAAAACCTATGCAATTTATGTTTGGATTTCTAGAAACTGTTAGAAAGCTTACCCATTCATTGTCAATAATTTTTTTTATTTGAAAGTTATCTCTTTATGGAATAAAAAGATATAGTCAAATCTTGTAGGGTCATTTTTCAAAAAAATTTTGCCAAAATTGATTTTCGCATTTCGCCATTTTACCCTACGCAAACGCATGTGTCAGGTCAAAGTGTCTGCTCTCCTATTTAGGATACCTAAATCTCCAAATTAGGATACAACTCTCCTAAGTAGGAGAGATTGCCAACAGGTATCCTAATTTGCACTTGTTCCTGACTGCCTAGCGCTTATGGAAATGTATTTCCAGATCTGTATAGATTTTTCCCTAACCAATCCCTAGCTAGGGAAGGTGCAACAGCTCCCTAGTTATGGAAATGAAATTTCCCGATCTTCTGACTACATAGGCGGCAATCAAAAAATATGTTGCATTCGGGTCGTCCGACCGACCGTTTATTTACAAGAAAACCAGATTCGGAAAGTCGGGTTTTTTTGGGCGCTGTTCGCAGGTTCGGATCTTTCCCATAGTGGCAGGAACGGGCGAACGGAGCATGTCTTTGAATCATTATTTTTTGTTTCCTAACCCACATTGAGTCCCGTTCAAGTTTTTTTATGTACCCTTATTGAAATTTTCATGTCAAAATTCAGCAACGCGGTAGGGCCAATACCCTGGAGGCCGACAATAAGGGCCGCTTTAAGGTTAACACATGCGCGCGCACATTAGATTTGGCAAATTAAAAATGGCAGCATAAGATTCGGTTGATTGTCAACTTTATTCATTGGGATTTACTAGATCTAAATCCGACAAAATTTACTACTGACCGTCCGACCAACTGGATTCGAAGATGTTTCAGGACCCGAATGGAACATATTTTTGATTTAAAACTAATGCGCACACATTATTTTGATGCTCTCCACTGTTTGGTGTTTGAATTACGGGAAAGGTGTATTCTGGAGACAGTGCTTCAATTTCTAAGGCCATGTTTATACGCTAAAGTAAAAATAATTCCGCACATGTAAATGGGTTGGTGTTGGCAAAATTTCTGGGGAATAGCCAGCGGTGTGCAGATCTAGGTGGGTTCCGTCTCCTCAGTAGATCTTTTTCTTGGGAAGTTAATCTTCAAATTAGTTTTCAAGGTTGGCTTGGCTCAATTTTTTTCATCTATGGCTCAAATTTTAGGCAATTTTTCATAGTTAATTTCATTAAAAAGCGCTGGGTTATTTTTCATGAATCCCTTTAGAAGTTTTGCATGGCATTTTTTGCTTGCGAGTCATAGAATGCACCCCCTAAGCTTAGGAGGGGCTAAACCATTTTTGCTTGATTGGGGGCTGTATTTTTCAAAAAATACTGGGGGCTAGCTTGCTAGGATGGGGGCTGAGTGTTGTGTAATATGTAGAACTGTGGGTAGAGCTAATAGATTAAAGATATTTTAAATTATGTTAAAAATCTATGACTGTGCTGTGCTGTGGGGAAGGTTTTATCCCTCTTGAAAAAAATTTTGCCTGCCGTGCAAAAAAATTATCGAGAATTTGCATGCTAAATTTCTTTGACATTTTGAAGACTATAAGAGGCTTAGATCAATATACTTAAAAGCGCTTCTAATTAAAAGAGGAATAGATTTTGAATTAATACAGGTGTTTAGCCAATCTAAAGGTCACTTTTCTATGATGGTTCTGCCTGACCCCCTGCGCAAATTATTTTTGTTGTGCTCAAAATTACCGGCCAACTGAAATTTCCTTATTTGCAGCACTGTTATTTGTCTGACATCTCAAAAATTGCTCTTCACAGGTTTTTATGTTTCCTTCATTATGATTTTTAAAGAACATTCTTGGGTTTCCTATATTTGGGAAAACTCATATCTGCCAAACACAGTTATATCATATATAAATTCAATTTCTTTTAGAAATAAAAGGAACACAAATTTTGTATTAACGCCACAACAATGATCTGGTTTTTAACCAGTTTCACTACATTTTATTTCCAAAAGTTTATCAATGTCATTCGTGTCTTGAATCGAGCTTATGTACGAGAAAAGAAAAATGAGTATGAAAATTTGGATTCCAAAATCTCAACATTGAGGTTTGAAAATGAGCCTTCGGTTATGTTTGAAGATGATCTTGTATGCGAAGACCAGCCGGATGGAAGCAATCAGTCTAGACGGTCTCGTCTATCAAGGAAAATGTCGTTTGCAGGTGGTGTAGATGGAACCGGACAATCAATTGCTATATTGACAAGTGGTGGTGACTCTCAAGGTATATCTATTGAAATGGTTCTTATTTTGATTTTTTGGTTTAAGGGGGTATTCAAAAAATACATTTGTTTGATTTGACCTATTTTCAGACCCCTACCTCCCCTTTCTTATCCTCTCTTGAATTTGTCCTCTCTTGAATTTGTCCAGTAAATGAAAAGTACACTTACAGTAGTTTAAGTTGATTTAGTCATAACATAAATGTAATTTAGTCTCTTTAGCACCTATATAACTTATAAACCTTCTTCACAAATTTTCCTAACTTCAAACAAATTAGTGTTCGTTTTGCGTGTCCGAGCTTTGGAGAGACTCCGCTGTGCAAATAATAAAACAACAACAATGTTTAAAAGTCAAATTATTCCTCTGAATATTATTTGATTAGGTATGAATGCAGCAATAAGAGCCACGACAAGGATGGCCTTGTATGCTGGTGCTAAAGTCTATGCTGTTTATTGGGTAAACTTTATGTTTCTATTTGAATCACCATCACCAGAATTGTGAATTGCCAAGGGCTGATTAGATGTACTCCTAAAAATCTTTCTTTAAAAAAAGACCAATCCAGTTCTAACACACAAAGTGGTCACTGTAGGATTTTTGGACCTACCTGGAGGTCCTATAAATTAACCTCTGTCCGTTCGTCCGTTCGTCCGTCCGTTCGTCCGTCCGTCTGTTACCAGCTTTTCTCAGGATTGGCTCATTAGTTTTTTCTGATTTTTGGCACAATGATGCAAAATGGCAATGCCCAAAATGTGACGGAGCCCGATTTTCGAAAAAAAATCATTTCCGGCCAAAAATGCCGGAAATATGCCGGAAAAACCGGTTTTTTGGCATTTTCTCAAGATTTCATCATTAGTTTTTTCTGATTTTTTGCAGAAAGATGCGTATTAGCAATGCCCAAAACTTGGCCCAGTCCAATTTTTGAGAAAAAATCTTTTCCGGTCGAAAATGCCGGAAGTATGCCGGAAATCACCGTTTTTGCAGATTTTCATTGGACTTTTTCCTTATATTTCGTTGTTTTTTCATGCAAAAACATTAATAATAGCAATGTCCACAATCAAGCATGATTCAATTGTCAATAAAACTGATTTTTGAAGCCGGAACTTTCTAAAAATCGCCGGAACAGCCGATTTTCGCCGGAAAACGGAAAAAACAGTTATTTCTTGAATTTCTTGAGCTGTACTTTATATTTTTTCATGAAATTTTGCACACTGATGCAAAATGTCAATACCTAAATTGTGACGAAGCCTGATTTTCGAAAAAAAATCATTTCCGGCCGAAAATACCGGAAATATACCGGAAAACTGGAAAAACTGGATTTTTGGCATTTTCTCGAGATTTTATCATTAGTGTTTTCTGATTTTTTGCTCAAAGATGCTTATTAACAATGCCCAAAACATGGCTGAGTCCGATTTTTGAGAAAAAAATTTTTCCGGCGGAAAATGCCTGAAATATGCCGGAAATCGCCGTTTTTCTAGATTTTCATTGGACTTTTTCCTTATAATTGGTTGTTTTTTCATTCAAAAACATTTTTAATAGCAATACCCACTATCAAGCATGTTTCAATTTTCAATAAAATTGATTTTTGAAGCCGGAACTTTTTTAAAAGTCGCCGGAACAACCTATTTTCGCCGGAAAGACAGTATCTCTTGAATTTCTCGAGCTGTCCTTTATATTTTTTTATGAAATTTTGCACACTGACGCAATATGACAATATCTAAAATGTGACGGAGCCCGATTTTCGAAAAACATTTTTTTCCGGCCTAAAATGCCGGAAATATGCCGGAAAAACCGGTTTTTTGACATTTCCTCGAATTTTTATTTTTAGTTTTTTCTGATTTTTTTGCAGAAAGATGCGTATTCGCAATGCTCAAAACATGGCCGTGTTCGATTTTTGAGAAAAAATTTTTTCCGGTTGAAAATTCCAGAAATCGCCGTTTTTGCAGATTTTCATTGGGTTTTTTCCTCATATTTCTATGTTTTTCACACAAAAACATTATCGATAACAATGCTCACCATCAAGCATGATTCAATTGTCAATAAAACTGATTTCGACCAGAACTTTCTATTTATTTTTTCCCTACAACCCTTCCCTCCTTCCAATTTCTTGCGTTATGCATTTTCGCTAAACGCTATGTTTTCTGACTGATTTTTTTCATTTTTCTCCTTGCATTGCTATCTAACTTTCATCATCAGGTAGGTCCATTCAGCATCTAGCTTGTTTATTTTGTGTGAATATCTAATTTGACATTGTAATTCTCAATTTAAATGAGCTAGAAAATGTGAAATGGAAAAAATTTCTTTTTACATTAGGGATATCAAGGACTGGTTGATGGTGGAGAGAATATCAAACGATTCCACTGGGATGATGTCCATGGTATTATCCAAAAGGTAAGTTTTTAATTTTCAATCCTTTAAAGTAAAATGAAAAGCGGAACTTTGTGCTGAAGGGCAGCAAGTATTTAAAGTATCATGTCCTAACTTTCCATGATTTTTTTCCAATAAGTACATTTGGTATTTGATTTGGCTTGATACATTCAGGCCATATTTAAAAAGTGCAGAGTAACCTGCAAGTCAAAAAGGCCACTTTTTGTAGTGTTTTTCTCCAAAAAGACGGTTTTTTGAAATACCATTTTTTAAATTTTAAGGGGGCAGCGTCATGAGGCAATGTTCAAAAAGTATGAAAAATCGTCTGTATTTGCAACAAATTAGTTTCCTTTTTGATTGTACAGATAAGGTTAAATTCTAAATAATTCTTCCCTTATTTCTTAGGGTGGAACTGTTATTGGAAGTGCAAGATGTAAAGACTTTCGTAACAGAGAGGGTAGAAGAAAAGCAGCGTTAAATCTTGTCCAGCGTGGAATCTCTAATTTGGTATGTGCTTTAAAAGGGCTTTGAATCCAAATTTTAAAAGCAAAAATCTATTGTTCTTGCAAACTGTGTTCAAGCTTTTTAAGGCGAAGCCAATTTAATTTGTTGTTTTACAGGCCAATCTACCTGAAAAAGAGGGTTGTTTGGCGAAAAAATAAAAGTAAAAGTAGAGTTAAACCTATAAAATCTCCTAAAAAGGCAGCAAAAACTACAACCTTTTTGACAAAAATGCAAAATAGAAAATAAAAAGACACAGAGGTCGAATTCATGGATAAAATGAAAAATTGAACTTAAAATTCTCAAATCCTTGGAAAAACTACCAAAATTTTGTTTAAAACATTATTTAGTAAATATTAGATTGCCATTTTGGTTTATATAGGCTTTTTGTGCGCCCAATAAATAAAGAATAAGTAAAAGAATAATAAAATGAAAACAAAATTTGGGAGACTTTCCTTCTGAACTATCTTACCAACCAAGATTAAGTTTTTAAAATTTCTAAGTAATAAAATAAGTATCATCAAGAATAAATCCATAACATATTTGCAAAATTACGTCTTGTAAAAATGAGTCCAATTAAAGTAGGGTAAAATATGAATAATTTATTCTTTCTCTTTTTCTCAGGTAGTGATTGGAGGTGATGGTAGCCTTACTGGTGCTGATATCTTCCGTCATGAATGGAAATCACTCTTAGAAGAATTAGTACTCTCAGGTATCCAACAACACTTATTATTAGAAACAGAAAATAGTTTAAAAATTGTATGAAAATCACTTGAGGGAGATCTTAAAGTCTGTTAGAAATAAAAGCACCAAATTTCAATAACTAATTTAAAGGGATAAGATGATGGTTTGAGATATTGGTCTTTGTATTTCCTCTATTATTTTGAGCAGAATTTCAAAATAGTTTTCCCTAACTATTTTTCCAAAGTCGAGATATTCATGTTTTTGACATTTAGTAAGAAACAATATATTTCAACTTAAGAACTGAGTTCGAACCCATTTTTGGAACTGTAATATCTCGGCTTTGGAAAATAGTACTAGAAAATAGCAATAGTACTCGAAGGTTTCTTGACCACAGAAGGTTTCTCAAGGCTAAGTATCTCAAATAATCTAATTAACACCTTAAAAATGGTCTTAAATACTATGAGGGAATACTACAAGTCTACAAACATTTCCTTTTTAAAAGTTTTTTTTTTCAAAAATCTAAAAATGAATCAAATCTTGATAACTAATTAAGAATTTAAGTTCTCATATTTACGAATGACCAACTACCTATCTATTGTTACCTTGTTTTAACATTTTCATTTTAGGCGACATAACTCAAGAAAGTGTTGAAAATTTTGGTTATTTGAATATTGTCGGGATGGTTTGTATATATAAATTAGATTATAAAACTAAAAATTTCCCTAACAGAAAATTCAGTCCTTGTTTTTTTAGGGATGGAAAACAACATATCACTAAAATACGTACCCTGGATTATTTAGATTTCACGGGTCCCCTTTTAAGAATACGAAATAAGACGTTCATACTGAATTGTCTGAGGCTACACATTTTTGTTAAAGCAATTAGACAATTTAGGGAATGAAAGCTCTTTCAATTAATAAGCAGATAAAAAGAAAATTTACTAAAAGAATCTCCAATGTCAAGAAATATTTATATATTGGACGGAGGATCGAAACAGAAATACCATTAGATGCTAGAAATTTTTTTTTTGAAATATTTGGTATACAATACTTATTAATTAACATTTGTTTAAAAAGCTATCTATCTTATGTGAATCTCCAAGCAATTTTAAGTACATAAAAATCTTCCGGCTTGATACCGACAAAGCTATCGGCATCTTGCCGGTAACACTATTGTTGAGTCTGGCAATCCATCAATACACGGGTTTCATGTCTCAGCTGAGCATGTGCATTGCGGTCTTCGCGCCGATTCCTATTTTGATGGTAGGAAAAGGTAGGAAACTTGGCACGGACCTCAGTCGCAGGAAGCAGTTTATGTTTTCAGTCGACTTTCTTTCCTACAACTTTTTGATTTTTGAATCTTTTGCAATCTTTGCACATCTGTATTTGACATGAAAACGGCGTATTACAGCTGGCAATAAGCCGATAAACAGTTTGCCAGCAACATTTGTGTAAATTCTATTTTTAGAAAAGGATTCCATTTAAGGGGAGACTTTCCTGGCAATCTGCTGGTAATAGATAAATAGCCGGGAAATTGTGGATACAGAAGAAGTAAAAAGCAATACCGCTAATTTTCTCTTACTCTCCCTACAGGTTGGCAGTATTGATAATGATTTTTGTGGAACTGATATGACAATAGGTGCTGACTCAGCACTTCACAGGTATCCTAAATTATTTCATTTTGTTATTAGCGAGGTTAAGCAAGTGTTTATTTAGACCGTTCAATGTGATGTCGTAGGCCTGTACATAAGATTTCACTTGCATGGTTTGCCTTGGCAAGTTATTTATAGGCCTACGGTATCGCACTTTACAGTCAAAATAAACCTGTGCTTAACCTTGCTGTTGCTGTTTTTTTGTCTTCATGTTCATTAGTATAGTACAATTAACTCCTTAGTTCGTGTAGAAAGGGAAAGTTTTCAGAAAGGAGGAGGGGGTTCATCTAGAAAAGGGGGATTGAGCTGTCAGTGATGTGTTATTTTGTGTTTTTACCAAATTAGAAGTTTGATTTTAGATTTTTAATTTACAATGCAATGTCTTCTTTCTTTATGTTTTACACCAAGCTCAGATTTCCTGATTATTTGCTTATTTACAATATTTTCTCTTGCTTTTTCACCAGTAGAATCATGGTAGGATTTTTAAAAATTGAAGGGGTTAGCATCAGATTTAAAAAAGAGGAAGAACCTTGGGTGGGGGGGGGGGTGGGTAGTAACCCCCTACCTAACTATAAATTCATCCAATTAAAATTTATTTCTAAGTAATATCTCCACTTATCACTGTGGTTTGCCAAACAAATTATTTCATCCTATGTCCAGCGTCTTTTTCGATGAGCTTATTGAGTCCATTTTTGATAGATCTTCTATGTATATTTTTCTCAATTTTTTCATTCCATTTTGTAGGATCTTAGAAAGTGTTGATACGATCGTGACAACAGCTCAAAGGTATGTTTCATGATTTGCTCTAGATAACAAGCTTAAAATGGTATCAATTATATAATTTTTTATTAATCCTTTCTTGAAAGTTCTAAGAACCTAAGGATTATAGGAGTATGATTTCTTCACCTTTCTACCGCTCAAACCAAACCTTGGAAAATGCTAACAACACATCTTTTAAAACCCATGTGCCAAGACCTGATTGAAACTCTCAAACGAGGTCGAATCACTTCTTCAGTTCTTTTCGATGATTTACCTGCTCACAGATAGAGATTTTAGACATTATTATATAGTACTTCCCAAAACTTGGACAGGCTGAGTTCATTTCTGGAAGCAAACATTCAAATCTTTAGAGACAATCCTTTACGCAAATTGAACTCCATAATATTGTAGTAGAAATTACGTTACTTTGTCAAAACCTGCTGTATCTACTTTTACCGGTTAACATTGTTGTTGTTGTTTTTCTTCTATGTAGTCATCAAAGAGCATTTATACTGGAAGTGATGGGACGTGACTGTGGGTAAGTCCAAAGGTTTTCATTAGTCGGAATGGACTGTCGATCACCATCTGATTCAGCTTGTTGTGCTCAAACACTATAATCTTTAGCACAAATTTCCGTTTTATGATACAAGGCCCGGTTGTTCAAAAGTGGATTAGCGGCCGATTAGCTTAATTTTTGATTAAATCTCGAATAGCGCTGATTAGCACAGGACCGTCGGTTGTTCGAAAAAAATTAGCCTTAAATCTGGATTAAATTTCGATTAAATAGGTCAAATTTTAATCCTGCTCTGACGCAGGGTTAGCGAGGATTAAGAAGCTTTTTTCTACAAAAAAGGTGAAGTCGCTGCATTGAAGTGATAGATTCGAACGAAAAAAGCTTTTTGAATGTTTTGGAAACGTTCGAAATGTGACGTCAGGATTAAGATTTTTGAAAACACAGGCAAAAAGTCCACGATTAGTTAATCTGACGTTCGAACAATGGAAGTTAATCGGCGGGATTAATTAATTGAAAACTAATCGCGATTAGCGGTAATCGGGACTTAATCTAATCGACTTTTGAACAACCGAGCCCAGAAGCCCAGAACAGTGTGCGCATTTTTAATTCTTATCACTCAAAAATGACTAAAACACACATCTTTAAAGATATAATAATTTCATACCTATAGTCTAATGGCTTGGTTTGGTCCATTTGAACCTAAAGTGTATTAAAAATTTCATATCTGATCTTAACAGTACATAGCGTCAACCCCCCTGACATTTGGGGTGGGGTTACACCCGAAAAAATTGCAAACGAAAACTGGGAGCTAAAATGCAGCCAAATATTTGGGGGACCTGATATGTTTTTTGGAAGGGGGGAATTTCAATGGCACATTTTTTTCTATTATTTTCTTAATATTACCACATTTTTATCCAAAAATTAACCATTATATATAGTCAATAGAATAGGATTCTGATTTTCCTAAAAACGATATTAAATCAACAAATATTTTATACTTAGGTATAGGACTGGGGGCTGCTTAAAAAACTTTTAATATTTGGCGGGGGACCTAAATCCTTGGGAACCTATTTTTTTTGCCTTGGACCTAGACCTGGGCTGACCCTATGACATTAGGTATTGGTGTTACTTTTTCTACGCTTTTTTTACATTTTCTTTTTTTCAACTATTTTTTAGTTATTTGGCAATGATTGCTGGTATAAGCAGTGGTGCAGATTGGGTAATATTTCTATTTTCAGGACGATTAATAAGTCTTACGAGAAAAATGCATAATTTCTATGTCCCGTATTGGAATTAGGTCTTCTTAAGACGTAATTGTTTTCATAACATACGTTTATCATTAAGTGCTTGAGAAAACTTTGATTCTGCAACGAACTATAGGCATAAAGGCCACTTTACACTCTTTTGCATCTCATCTTGAGTACTATTTTACACATTTTTCATAAGCAACCAGGTTGCTAAGACTCGAGGCCTCAAATTAGCCTATTTTTCACTATCTCGTAAAGTAAAAGCTTTTTAGATAATCTAAGCATGACAAACGATAGCCTTTGACCCAATAAGCATAAATATGGTATGATGTCAGGGGTGATCAAAGCAAATCATTGAGCTAGATGAGCTTAGAATGCCCCAGGCCTGTAACGAAATTTGGAGTTGCTTATAAAAAAATGTTATATAAATGTTATTTTTCTTCTTCAGATTTTCATTCCGGAATGGCCATGTGAAGAAGGCTGGGAAGAAAATTTGTGCAACCATCTGCAAAAGGTTCTCTAGACGGATTTTTCACTGAGAGGCCAATTTTTTGTTCTACTTGGAGATCCTATAAATTTAGACATTGATAGACCTATTCATATATTCATGAGCAACGCTTCGTTTCCAAAATATTGCCATGGTTATTGATTCCCCGAGGAGTTCATAAGAAGTTTACTCTATTGATAAGAGCAACACTGGAGGCTCGAGGTGTTTAGATTACCTTCATAATTAATGTTTTTAAGAAAAAGACGGTCGTTGCACTCAAAATTTAGGACTCGTCAGAAGTTAGAAATCATTTGAACAAATGTGTTAATAATCATAGAGGATGTAATTTTTTTTCAATTTTTAGCTAAAAGTAAAAGGGCGATTCTGTCTGATTCTGTTGTTTTTGAATCTCTATAGCAAATGTATTTACAATTACTTTAATGAATTAGTTTATTTTGTTTTTAGAGTCGAAAGAGTGGCAGATTGTTGGCTGTTTTGATCATTGCAGAAGGTGCTCACGATTCAAAAGGAAATCACATCTCTGCTAATGACGTCAAAAATGTAATTTCCATTCGATTTTGATTAACCATACAGGATGCAGTAGCCTGTTGGGGCTACTTAAGGCTTTTTTGATAGCCTGTTTGGTGCCATTCATGATTCATTCATGATATGCACCACTGGAGAGTCTTCTGAGAACTTTTAAAATTTTCCAACCAATACGTCACTTAAACAATAGAAAAAGTGACGTATTGGATGGAACAAAAACAGAAAGGTTGCATAATTTCGTCATTACAGTGGTGCATATCATGAATTAAAAAAGTTGTTCAGAAGTATGTTGTAAACATAACTTTTTCACTTTTTTAACTTTTTGTACTAGCTCTTGAAAACACGCTTGGAATTGGACGTCAGAACGACAGTACTTGGTCATGTGCAACGTGGTGGAACGACATCTGCTTTTGACAGGTTGTTGGTAAGTATAAGTGCCAAATCCAGTCAATTTTTTAAGCCCTTTTAGTATTCGGTTATCGGATGCTGCCCCTCCTGAATTCACTAAAAAAATCCCAAATTTTTTGGTTAAAACAGCCTTTTTAGCAGAAAAACACAAGTAAAAGTGCCCTTTTTGACCACCAACGAACGCTGCCCTGCCTTTCTAAAATATTGACTCAAATGCGTGCCAAACCATTGAACTATATAAAGTCCTTGGAGTTAGTTTCTTAATCCTGGCCAACCACAATACCTTCCACATTTTTAACAAAATTTGGTGGGACTGACTTTGATTTCAGATAATTTTCATTTTCATGACACCTTCTTATGGATGTTATAGCTCTAACACTTAAAGAAGCATTCGGCGAGCCATTTGTACGAAATATCTGCTGTTCTTTGCCAGGTGAAGGGTTTTTCTTTGAAAGTGACCAGCACATCCCATTTTCTAGGATGGCTTGTTTTCTTCAAATTATCTGCTGTTCTTATTCAGGAGAAGATATCATTCACGAACAGCAGATAGTATTTTATAGATGGGGACATCACCAAAGAACAGCAGATAATAATTTCTAGATGATGACGTAATACGTTGAACAGCAGATCGTATTTTCTAGGTCGGGCAAAACCCACCAATGAACAGCAGATAATAATTTTTAGATGATGACGTAATCAGTGAACAGCAGATCGTATTTTCTAGGTCGGGCAAAACAGATAGATTTTCAACTAAGCGAGCCAGCAAGCGGTACAGCAGATTTAAGATTTTGTTTGTAATTAACTAGGCACACCCGATGTTGCCAGAGGACAGAAAGGCGAAAAATCAGCTTAAATAATTGTCTAAAAGGACTAAAATCTTAACTTTGATTGAAATGAAAACCATTAGTTTTCGCGATATTAGACTCCTATCGACACATATTACAACAGGGAGGGGGGTTCGGTACGAAAATCTTGGACATAATGAGTACTAGAAAGGTTTACGAGAATTTCTTGCATTTCTTACACCGCATTTAAGAGAAGTGGTATTTTAGTCTATAATTTATGGGGCCATTTAGACATAGAGACCACCCAATTTTGGTCTTCTCAGCAGGGGGGGGGTCTTGCAGTTACTCCTTGACACTATGTGGAGTAACTGCAATTTTGGACATTTTCTACAGACACCACCACCCTTGCAGTTATTCCATAGTGTACTAACTGATTTTACCCTCAAAATTGGCGGATACCACCCCCAAAAATGCCAAATTTGGCAATTTTTTCACTGAATTCCTCATTTTTGATACCATTTTACTGGGTACGTCTTATAAACGACCGTTCAAGAGTTAAATATCTCAATCATTTTCCAAGTTTGTTAAAATATCTTTCATGCCTTGATTGAAGAAAAAATTTTGTGATTTTTTTTTGACTTTTGAAAAAATGTTTTGAATTTTTTTGCTTCCGGAATTTTTAGAAACCTAAAATTTTAGGTGAAAAATTGAAAAATGTGCTCACTTAGTACACCATATCCTACCAAAATCGACAATTTTGGGCTTAGGCACCACCAATGTTGCAGTTAGTCCACTGGTGGAGTAACTGTTTTCCCAAATTTTGGTTTATATACCACCACGGTAGTAATTGTCATAGTGTTTATATAATAACTGCATGACCCCCACTGTTCTCAGGACCATTTTTTTCAATGGTTTTTTCGCAACCTATCATTAAGAGAAATGTGTATGTTTGATAAAATCATGCCAGGATTTAAGAATAGGTTTATTTCAGTCTTGTTTAATATTTCTTAAAATTAGTCATTGAATTAGTACAAAATAGATTACAAATTTCCTTAACTATAATTTGTAAGGTGAGGAAATTATATTAAATAACATTTAAGCATTCTAAACTTTTCAGAGTTTTCAGGAATTCATTACCTTAGGGAACTGTTTTCGCTATGCGAGGCTGTAAAATAAACGATTTTTGTCGATTGTATTTTCGCGGTTGACACCGAATTTTTGCCGAAATTCTCTTGTTTTCCTGGCAGTTCTGAAGATCTTTAGTGAAAATCGTATTTTGCGGAGCTAATGTTTGCGAAAATTAGCTCCCTTAAGGTACTTTAATCGTAGAAACTTTAGCGAGACTAATTTCAGCGTATATTAGCGAGCCAGGAAAATCTTGATTTTTTTTGGATCTATTTTAGCGAATCACGATTTCAAAAAATTTCGCGTGGATAAATTTTAGCGAATACTCGTATTACATTATTGATCGAATTCATTTTCTAGCATTTCTTTGCACTAAAACCCGTCCTATTGTTAAAAATGTATCAAGGCAATTTAACCAGAAATTTCGCGTGGATAAATCTCTAGAATTTCTACAATTAAAGTAGTCCACGTTCAACCCACTGTCGATAAGGAGGACCTCCACTTAACAAAAAATGAATTGGAATCTTCCCGAAAAACCTGTTCATGGGGGATGTAGAATATTTTATGCAAGTGCTTTCGATAACGCTGAAAAATCTTGAAAAATGGCCATGTCCAATGGCTAAATTTAATGAAATATCCAGGGATAAATGATTGAAAAAATAAAATATTTGCTAATGATAAATGAAGACTTTTAAATGTTCCGACGAGTGAATCCGTTGACAGTTTGATAATAAAAATCACAATCTTCACGATCCCAATAAACAACTTCTCTTTTGACAAAAGACTGATCTTTCCAAACCTAAGAGGTAGAAAATGGAAAATCATAGCCATGAGATTAGGAGTACCTTAAAAAAGAATTTTTGCAAAAATTTCATTTAGAGAATGGTAAAACAACAGAGGGAATTTAATAAATGGCTTAAAAAATTAAATTTTCATGAGTTTAATTTGGCAGATGAAGAATATTTTTTAGCAAAAACCATATCAAATGAATACATAATACAATTCAAATGTGGCTGACGACAGAAAAAACTAAATTTGGGGGATTTTTTGCCAAATCCGCCGAATTAAGTGCCCCAAAGGCTCTAATAGGAAAACATTAAATTTAACATTTAAAAGTTCTATCTATTGGTCCAATATGTGTTATATGAAGCCATCATAGTTCGTTTCCCCCCTTTCTTAAGGGAGGGATGACACCTTCCAAAAAATTGAAGAAGAGGGGGGGGGGTCAGAAATTTTCATGAAAAATATATTGTATATAGATTATTTTCAAGCACAGGTTATGAAGTTTGGTCTTTATGAAAGCAGGTTTTCTGTTAGAGTAGTCTGAGTCAAAAAGAAGAAAGTTAAGTTTACTATTCCGTTTCTAAGATATTTATATTTCACCATTATATGTGTTAGCTATTTTGTCCAAAATCCTTGGGGATAGGCATTTTTAAAGGTTAGGGGATGCCAAGGAGGGGGATCAGACCCCTTTCCAAACTGTGGCCATAAGAAAAAAATCACTCCAGTACCTTTCAATGTGACTGAATCGAATCTAATGGTGGTGAATATTGCTTCATAAAATTGGTGAATAAGGATCTCGTAATTCCATCTTTTACTTGGACGAGTTTTCCTCAACTTTTCTTGGCCAAAATACCTTAAAAATATAAAGGATGATTGTTTGAACGATAAAAGCACACATTGAAATGCCTCTTCGATTTATTTGTGCTAAAGGCATGTCCTTCATTTCATGTCTACCCTGGCAGAAAAGAACAGATATCACAGAAAGTCCTTTTATAAGGATCCAACCAGAGATTCCACATTGTTCTGAATAAGTCTTCACGATGTTGCAGGAAATGGTACCCTGTTGATGGGCCAATGGAAGTAATAAGAAAAAATGTCTTACCTGTGACATTTGTTTGGACAGGCATCCATATTAACAGGCATGATTTGACAGACTTTGATGTTTTCTAAGCCAAATTTCTTCATCAGAGTGGTTCATTTTTAACCTGTTGTCAATTTTATAAAAGTTTTGATACATAGATTCTTAAAATAATTTTTCTAATCATAAAAAAATTCATACATGACAAATAACTGCAATGAACTTGAACACACGTTTTTTTATAAGAACGTTTAATTTTTTGACGCCTTTGAATGTTCTTAGCACATGTTCTTATTTTCACCATCTTTTGTGAGTAATTTTATCCATTTTCCTCAGAAACCAGGTGATTTCGAGTCTACAAAAGTTAGCAAAGCCTTAAAATGTTCTTAGCAAAAATATCAAACTAATTTGAGGGAGAAAGAGAAAGTTCAAACTCTTCAAAAACATGGCAATGTAGCATGGTAAATTTGTGTAATATATTTCTGGAAAAAGAAAATCATCTGACGACTAGCTTCCAAAAGAAATTTGTAAAATTAAGTACTTGAAGGAGCCCATCCTTTTTACTGACAGATTCAAATAGCAGATATTATTGAACCATGCCTATTCCTGGACTGTGGACCAGGCATCGCCCTAGACTTGATTCAGTTATACAGTGGTAGGGGAAGTTGATATTTGAAAATATTTTGTAAAACACTGGTTTTGTTACATATTTTAATGAAAAGACTTTGAATTGGAATACTTTTTCAAGTGCAGTGTTCTAGGGCGATGGCAAGTTACCTCCTTCAAACACCATACATACAAAAACACAACAATGGAGGTACGCAAAGGTAGTTCTGAGGAACCAGGCCATTCTCTTTAGAAAGGCAGGGCAATATTTATTGGTGGCAAAAAAATGCACTTTTTCTAGTTTTTTTTTCCAGTGAAAAGGCTGTAATAATTTCAGGAGGGGCAGCATTAGATAACCAGTTGCTAAAAGAGCATGAACAATGACCTGGGAACACCTGTTGAACTACACAATGCGTTTTGCAACCAAACAAATCCAAGTCAAACCCAAGTCAAATCCAAAACAACCAATCCAAGCTAATGCAACCTTAATAGGCACAAAATCAACTGAAATGAGTCAACAAATAAGATCAACACAATGTCGAAACAAACTCTCTATACAGACAAATAAAAAGACGTATATAAATATCATATAAATAACAACAATAATGACAAAAAAGCAATAGTGAGAAAAATGAAAACTGAAAACAAAATCCCATAGAAACATGCAAGACACATCCTTTTCCTTCTTGCATTATTTTTAATTAATAAATCTTTTTAAGGTGGCATAAAACAGAACCTGCAAAAGTACTCTGACTCTGATGATAGAGAATATTTCATTTGTGAACAATCTTTCTGAAGCCAATGTTTTCATAAAACATAAAAATAGATGCTGCAAACGTACTTAAACACTGCCTCAACAGAGACGATTTAATTTTTGTAAGCAGATCTTTTAGAAAACATTTTTGATAAAAAAATAGAAGCTGCAAACGTACTTAAACACTGCCTCCGATAACAGAGACGATTTAATTTTTGTAAGCAGATCTTTCCCAACCCCCTGTTTTAGGTACAATTATCAAGAAAGATTCTCAAAACAAACTCTACATCTGATGACAGAGTTGATTGAATTTTTGTAAACTTAAGGAACAATTATTTTTACCACTGACGACAGAGACCAAATTTTTTGGTAAGAAACCTTTTTGCACCCACTCTTGCTAAGAAAACATGAAAAAAATTATGCAAAGGTTCCACTAAGACCCTGCCTCTAATAAAAGAGACCATATATCTAATATTTTGTCTACAGATCTTTCCACTGCTATTTTAATTTGAAGAAATGAAATATAGATGCTGCAAACGTACTTAAACACTGCCTCTAAAAACAGAGACGATTTAATTTTTGTAAGCAGATCTTGTTAAAACTCTTTTTTGAAGGAAAAATAGATACTACAAACGTACTTAAACACTGCCTCTGATAACAGAAACGATTTAATTTTTGTAAGTAGATCTTTCCCACCGCCCATTTTTTAGGAAAGATAAAAAAATGAACCTTGCAAATTGAATTTTTATTAATTGTCATTCTAAGAGTCAATTTTTAAAGCGAAAATTAAATAGATGCTGCAAACGTACTTAAACACTGCCTCCGATAACAGAGACGATTTAATTTTTGTAAGCAGATCTCTTATAAAACACTCTTTTGATAGAAAAATAGAAGCTGCAAACGTACTTAAACACTGCCTCCGGTAACAGAGACGATTTAATTTTTGTAAGCAGATCTCTCAGAAAACACTCTTTTGATAGAAAAATAGAAACTGCAAACGTACTTAAACACTGCCTCCGATAACAGAGACGATTTAATTTTTGTAAGTAGATCTTTCCCACCGCCCATTTTTTAGGAAAGATAAAAAAATGAACCTTGCAAATTGAATTTTTATTAATTGTCATTCTAAGAGTCAATTTTTAAAGCGAAAATTAAATAGATGCTGCAAACGTACTTAAACACTGCCTCCGATAACAGAGACGATTTAATTTTTGTAAGCAGATCTCTCAGAAAACACTCTTTTGATAGAAAAATAGAAACTGCAAACGTACTTAAACACTGCCTCCGATAACAGAGACGATTTAATTTTTGTAAGCAGATCTTTCCCACCCCTTAATTGTTTTGGGAAACACAATTAGAATGACATTTTGCAAAACTACTGAAAATTAACAATTATTTTTTACAAATGACAACAGAGACCAAATTTTTGGGTAAAAAAACACCCACTCTTGGTAGGAAACATGAAAGAAATTATGCAAAGGTTCCACTTAAACCCTGCCTTTTAATAAAAGAGACCATACATTTCATACTTGTCTACAGATCTTTCCACTGCTATTTCAATTTGAAGAAATGAAAAATAGATGCTGCAAACGTACTTAAACACTGCCTCTAAAAACAGAGACGATTTAATTTTTGTAAGCAGATCTTGTAAAAACACTTTTTTGAAGGAAAAATAGATACTACAAACGTACTTAAACACTGCCCCTGATAACAGAAACGATTTGATTTTTGTAAGTTGATCTTTCCCACCGCCCTTTTTTTAGAAAATATTTAAAAAATGAACCTTGCAATTATATACATGAAAATTGGCTGAATTTTTATTAATTGTCATTCTAAGAGTCAATTTTTAAAGCGAAAATTAAATAGATGCTGCAAACGTACTTAAACACTGCCCCTGATAACAGAGACGATTTAATTTTTGTAAGTAGATCTTTCCCACCGCCCATTTTTTAGGAAAGATAAAAAAATGAACCTTGCAAATTGAATTTTTATTAATTGTCATTCTAAGAGTCACTCTTTTAGAAGCAAAATTTAAATAGATGCTGCAAACGTACTTAAACACTGCCTCCGATAACAGAGACGATTTAATTTTTGTAAGCAGATCTCTTATAAAACACTCTTTTGATAGAAAAATAGAAGCTGCAAACGTACTTAAACACTGCCTCCGATAACAGAGACGATTTAATTTTTGTAAGCAGATCTCTCAGAAAACACTCTTTTGATAGAAAAATAGAAACTGCAAACGTACTTAAACACTGCCTCCGATAACAGAGACGATTTAATTTTTGTAAGTAGATCTTTCCCACCGCCCATTTTTTAGGAAAGATAAAAAAATGAACCTTGCAAATTGAATTTTTATTAATTGTCATTCTAAGAGTCAATTTTTAAAGCGAAAATTAAATAGATGCTGCAAACGTACTTAAACACTGCCTCCGATAACAGAGACGATTTAATTTTTGTAAGCAGATCTCTCAGAAAACACTCTTTTGATAGAAAAAAATAGAAGCTGCAAACGTACTTAAACACTGCCTCCGATAACAGAGACGATTTAATTTTTGTAAGCAGATCTTTCCCACCCCTTAATTGTTTTGGGAAACACAATTAGAATGACATTTTGCAAAACTACTGAAAATTAACAATTATTTTTTACAAATGACAACAGAGACCAAATTTTTGGGTAAAAAAAACACCACTCTTGGTAGGAAACATGAAAGAAATTATGCAAAGGTTCCACTTAAACCCTGCCTTTTAATAAAAGAGACCATACATTTCATACTTGTCTACAGATCTTTCCACTGCTATTTCAATTTGAAGAAATGAAAAATAGGTGCTGCAAACGTACTTAAACACTGCCTCTAAAAACAGAGACGATTTAATTTTTGTAAGCAGATCTTGTAAAAACACTTTTTTGAAGGAAAAATAGATACTACAAACGTACTTAAACACTGCCCCTGATAACAGAAACGATTTGATTTTTGTAAGTTGATCTTTCCCACCGCCCTTTTTTTAGAAAATATTTAAAAAATGAACCTTGCAATTATATACATGAAAATTGGCTGAATTTTTATTAATTGTCATTCTAAGAGTCAATTTTTAAAGCGAAAATTAAATAGATGCTGCAAACGTACTTAAACACTGCCTCCGATAACAGAGACGATTTAATTTTTGTAAGCAGATCTCTTATAAAACACTCTTTTGATAGAAAAATAGAAGCTGCAAACGTACTTAAACACTGCCTCAGATATTGAGACGATTTAATTTTTGTAAGCAGATCTTTCCCACCCCTTAATTGTTTTGGGAAACACAATTAGAATGACATTTTGCAAAACTACTGAAAATAGTCTACCTCTGAATATAGGTCTCTGTTGTGTAAATTGGTGTTAAATCTGACCTCTTTGAGAAAAAAAGATTCAAAAAAAATATTTTTAACCTCGAAAAAAATCAACACACAAAATAAAGTTTTTAAACAAGATGCTGGCTTCTATTTATAATAAGCCCTCGAAGCATACAAAAAAGCAATAAAAAAGTACCATAATGTACCATCAAATTGATTGAAGACAAAATTATTTCCCAATAAATAAATATTTAAATTTTGAAGTGACCATCATCAACCAGATAGGAGCTCCCATTGATCGACCATATTGATTCTTACTCCTCGTGGTTTTAGGCGCGCAAATATTTTTATCTTGCTTGTAGTGAATACAGGGGGTTTAGGATAAAACAAAAGCGGTCAAGAAATTTTTTTATAACTTAAACAACAAATAATAGGCATTAAAAAGCTACCAACAATTAGTATTGCTATCATTATCAACCATAAATAAGTGATCAAAGGACAAAATAATGGGTATTTTCTACTAAAATCTTTCATAAAAGATTCAACTTTACCCCCGGAAATATTTTTTCATTGTGCGCGGGTCAAATAGCTTAGATGTATTCGTTCTATTCTCCTCGCTGGCTGGACGGTGGGCGGGACAGATATGAATAAAAGTAGAAGCATATGGTAGAACAGCGGACGAGACGGGCGGGGATAAAGTAGAACAGCAGATAAGAAGGGTGGATAAAAGTGGAACAGCAGATGAGAAGGGCGGATAAAAGTGGAACAGCAGATGAGAAGGGCGGATAAGAATGTAGAACAGCAGATGAGAAGGGCGGATAAAAATGTGGAACAGCAGATGAGAAGCGCGGGGGAGAAGGGAGAACTGCAGATCGAAAACATTTTCTAGGAAGAGAGAAGAAGTAGATTTTAGCTGAACAACAGATCCAAATTTCTAGGAGAAGGGTTTCTAATGTTACCTTGACATTTTAAGAGAACAGCACATAGATATTTCTAGGAGTAGGGATTTCAAAAAGTTTGAACAACAGATCCAGAAAACTAGGTTAACTATGGTCGAACAGCAGATATTCAAAAAAAGGTCGTCGCCGGATGCTTCTGCACTTAGAGAAATATTTTAATTATTAAATTTTCTTACGTAGACATTCTCCTCATTACTCGTTTTTCAGGCTAGCCGGTTAGGAGCGGAGGCTGCTTTGACAGTATTGGAAGCAGATGAGGATTCTGAAGCTTCGGTGATGTGTCTCTGCGGACAGCAGATTGTCAAGAAACCTCTCCACGAATGTGTTGACATGGTAAAGTTCTTTGTTTTTATAATTGCTCCTTTTTCGTCAATTATACATGTTTTTATAAAAACAGAAAAAAGAATCATCTTTCGTGACTTCAAAACATTCTTTTACATTTCACGTTTTCTGTTTTTAAAAGTATATCACTTTTAAGCATAGCCAGACTGAGATTTAGGCTTGAGAACAATAGATCTATTGTTATAGAACAATAGAAATTTAAGCATATGTAGCCAGCTTCAACTCAAATGAACCCTATGCTTAAGAAGTGTAGTTGAAGTATATAGATCAAGCTCATTAATTTTTGCACTTTTTAAAAATTCATATTATTTGTGAAGCAATCCCCCTTGCCTTGTCTACAAAGCTGAAGTTTCGCTAATTTTCCACCAAAATCAACTCTGATAGCTTTGAAGACTAATTCAGAAAGTGCAAGAGTATTGTGAGCAGTATTGTAGCAGTATTGTAGATCAACAAAATAGCTTCAATTCTTAGGAGTAGGTGCAAAATTCCGACCATTCTCTGAATTCTTAGAGGAGTCTCAGTCGGAATTTTTGTTGTGAAGAAAGGTTTCAATCGTTGAAACCGCAGTTCAGAAATAACACACACTGACCTTTATATACCCCTGGACCAAGCTATAGCCGCCATCTTTGATTGGAGTTTTTTTTGGAATTGGTACCCGAGAAGAAGCCATTGCAATGTTAAAAATTAACGTCTAACGGCGCTACGTCATCAACAGTATTCGAGGAAAAGTAGATCTAGCGCTCTCGATGCATTTTCACCGCTATTGAGTAGTGTCGCCATTAGGGTACCACTTTTCAAAAAAACTCCTATCAAAGATTTTTGGTTGGCCGGGATTGAGAAACTTGGTCCAGGGATATATAAAGGTCAGTGGTAACACACAATACAACTTTACGACACTAATCAGACAATCTAAACCATGGTCTCTTCAGCACTTTCATTTTCTTTTCAAATTTAATAGGGTCTAACATGATTCCAGTGTTCCTTTCATAGATAACACATAAGGGCGGTGAATGCGTGAACATTTTTTAAAAGCTGCGTGAATGCGTGAATTGGAAAACCTTGCGTGAACAGAAATAGCGTAAATTTGGAAAAAAAGCTTAATCGCGTGAATTGAAGGTCCGCTGGGTGGCCTCGCATAATGTTCTAACCTTAACGTCTCTGGTTCGAATTTCGTGACTTTGGTACATGAATATTTTTTTAATAAATTTTGACTATTTTTTGCTGTAGTGTAATCAAATCAAAGCTGCGTACAAAGATCGAAATTTCGACAAAGTTATTGAACTGCGTGGTAAATCGTTTGTAAGCAGCTTGGAAATGTATAAAAAGATGAAACACGTCAAAGCACCGGACAGCAAACACAAAATGGGTGTAAGTTCTATTTATCGGACAGCAAAAAAAAAGTTAAGTCATTAAATCTAGCTTTGGTGAGACAGTAAAGTCTCTCTAAATCGAACCTCTATAACTCGAATCTTTCTTTAGCTAAAACGAGTTTTCTCCTTCCTTCAGTTAACAATGCGCTATTACCCCTATGTTAAGGAGGTCTTTTTTTCTGACCACCCTGGATGTTTACTCTCGAAAAACCAGACCCCCAGGGATTTTTTATTTTCCACAAATGCCTTATAAATCTTACTCTATATCTCGAATTTCCCGTGCGGGTTCGAATTATGGAGAGTCAATTCAAGGCATCGACTAGCATAAAGGAAGGTGCTTCTCCACCACACTAATGTTCTCTGCCTACTCTGCTTGAATTCCTTCTTTTTGGGTTATTGTAAACTTCTAAAGAGCTTACTCTCGGGTACCTTATAGGGGGGGGGGCAGCTAATTAATTTTTTTGAAAATTTTTCTTTTTACACCCTCAAAACACCTTAAAACGATATATATCTGGGGAGAATAATAGTTTTTGTGGTTTGATTTGGTCTCAAACTAGCTTAAAATAGTAACTCTTAAAAATGTATGACATGGTCTTCCAAAAAGTGGGCCGTTGACGGGACCCATGCCTCTTTTGCCTAAATTCTGCTGTATTAGCCTCATTTTCGAAAATTTTCCACCCAGGACATTTTTATTCCAAACCCCCGGCTATCAGGTACCCGAGAGTAATGTTGTTCAAGTTTTCAAAGTTCACACATCGCAGACAAAAATACAAAACATCATAATTATGTTTCAAACTTTTCGCCTGAAGTCGAAATTATAAGATCATTATTTGGGGTTGTCTAACATGCTACTACACCTCGACACAATAACTTCCTAGTAGTCAGCATTTTTTTTTAAATAAATCTTTCACAGGGCTACACATTTGTTATTATGAATATCGGAGCACCGGCGGGCGGGATGAACGCGGCCGTTTCCGCTTTCGTGCGGTCCGCCTTGTATGATGGACATAAAGTGCTCGGCGTCAAGGATGGATTTGAAGGTCTTCTTACAG
The DNA here is from genome assembly GCF_902728285.1 of Clytia hemisphaerica. NCBI lineage: Eukaryota > Metazoa > Cnidaria > Hydrozoa > Leptothecata > Clytiidae > Clytia > Clytia hemisphaerica. The sequence goes on from NW_027104371.1 coordinate 221,752, forward strand.
ATGAGGTTAGTAGACTAAAACAGAATACTTTTTCTCTTTTTCTGTACTTCGTCTGTTCGTCGTCTAAATAATGTCTTGATTTAAATTATTTGACATTTCGGTGAAATCAACATCAGCCATCTCGATGGAGTGTTGGTTTGACGTCAAAAGCAAATTTAGAGAAAGTCACAGAAGGAAAAGAAGGCAAACTTGATGAAAATTGATAACTAACGCCTTTCTTCTGTCATTTAAAGACTCGCCAGTTAATAAATACAATAATATAAACTGCTTTATCGGTCAATACGGGAAATATTGACCTTAGTCTACGTATACACCTCGCAAGATCGGCCTATACTTCGGCTGTGGGCAATATTTCCCCTATTCACCTCTAAGCCAGTTATTATTGTATTACTAAGGATCACAAAAAAAAAAACAATATTGTAGATCGTTTTCAAAAAACCTAGTTCAGAATCCAGGTCTTAGATTGATACTCAAAGGGATATCGATGTCACCCTAAAAATTACAAAACAGGTATAAGATGGAAATATTTACAAAATAAAGCTAAGCAGGGCGTTGTCAATCAACTCTGTGCATTTTTCAGAAAATAATGATTCTGTAAGTATCCGTCTATTTTAAAAAAGTCAAAATCTTTTTCCATTGTTATCTAAAAAATTTTCGATCTTTTTTTCTAAGGTTCATTCCATGAATTGGCTTTTTTCGAAAGGTCTCTGTATTAAAGGTGACGAGCAGATGGAATATGAAATGAAAGTTCCCTTGATCTTTGTTGTTTAGGTTCATTACATGACTTGGTCGGAAGTTGACATGTGGGCTGGTCTTGGTGGCTCACGATTGGGTGTGACTAGGTAATAAGCAATTCCTTTTATTGTCCCGTTTAGTTTTTACAGTGTGTAAAAGTTTCTTCGTCTCAGCGAAGTATATAAAGAGGCTAGCTCCTATCTCAAAATTCAGCATATTTCACCAAAAAGTTTGAGAATATGTGGTCACTCGACATGAAAAAACCACCTCCTTCCCATCTCCTTGAAACTTTGCTCTGCCATATAACCGATCCATCTGGCGTTGAACTCCATGAAAAATGAAATAGATGCTCAATATGTCCTAGATTATCTTAAACCATGTAAAATATCGATTCTTTTTATCTAACTGTTAATGGAAGATGCCAAGCCAAAGTATATTATCCTCTAGCCAAATATGGACCGATATATGATATTTATCTTTAAACGAATTTTTCATTTAGAACATTGCCTGGAAAACATTTGAATGAAGTCAGTCAAGTGTTCAAGAATCACAATGTCAAGGGGTTGCTCATTATTGGTGGTTTTGAGGTATAGCCTGTTGTAATTGTCAGCTCTCATAAGGAGGGGGTGTTTTTACTCTGCTCCATCGGACTGAAGTATTCATTAGGCCATTTTATAACTTTCATTTTATATCTTCCCACACCTTTGAAAAGCATGAAAAGATTCCCCTGGTATCAGTTACTCAAATTCTTGAAGGTCAACCCGATCTTCCCCGTGATGATAAATGAATTTAAATAAATCAATCTTTCCATACATCTTGAGTAATAGATTTAATAACAGAAGCTGCTTCTGGTTCATTTTGAAATTGATTTTTATTTTAAACGTTTCGGCCTCAACAGAGTACCATCATCAGTAAAAAATGAACAAGTACTTCAGCTTAAGTTTTAAATAGAAAAGCAAATACACCATATACAGTTGGTTTTAACTCGAATCTCCTACCATCAAGTTTTCCCACTAACAGCAATTCAGATCGCTTTGTAGCGCCTTCGTGCATTTCCTTCTTTTAACCGACAATACGTATTTATTCGCTGAAAATATTAATTTCCGATTTTGCGGTACGTACTGGAAGTGACGTCTCCCGACACAACCAATCAAGGAACGCTTTTCAAAATTTTGTTTTATGAACTCCCATGAAGTTCATGAGAGAGCTATCCTGTGTGCTTGATTGTATGGGGGGGGGGTCATTTTGCAATTTTTGGAAAAAAATCACCCCCATGTCACTTTATAATGACCCCCCCTCCAATTTTATGACCTTTATGCTACCAAGTGCCAAAATTGGCCAAAAACCTTAATTTTCCAAGGGATCTTTAGCAAAATCAGGTCAATAACACTTAATTATGACCCCCTCCCATTTTGTTGATTTTTATCTGGAGTACCCCCTGCTTATTCCACCCACTAAAATTAAGCACAAAAGAGTAACGGCTCTCGAATTTACCTTAATTCAGCTTTTTTAGAAAGATTTTCAACCTTTCATCGACAGGCTTTCCACAGTTTGGTGCAACTCACAGATGCAAGAGAACAATACAAAGAATTCTGTATTCCCATGGTATTGGTACCTGCTACTATGAGTAACAATGTCCCTGGCACGTGGTTCTCCCTCGGTGCTGACACTACACTTAATGTCATTGTTGAGGTAAGAATTGTTTTGAGTTCAAATAAGATGCAGCTGCTTTATTCCGGGAACCTTGCAAAACCTTGCGTTTTAGAAATACAACTTCGGGTGTGAAATTGGGATTAAAATTCCATTGTTCAAAGCTCAATAAAATCAATGAATTTTTTTCATTGAATTTTATGTGGGGATGAAATCAAAGTCAATTTCCCAGTGAGGCTGAAGTTGTAGGGTATTTTTCCAAAATTTCTGCGGGGCAGAGAACCGTAGGTGGAATCTGGTTCTCATGCCAACAGTATAACAGAAAAGAATCAGGACCAGATCCTCTGGCTAGTGCTGTTATCACCATAGATTTATGAAGCCCGAAGGGCTAGATGGCGTACTTTTGCTGAAAAGTGTGCCTTGGTTAGGTAGGAAATCCTACCTAGGTCACGTGACATTACAATAGAATTTCCGCGCTTAACCAATTAAAAGTTTCTCGGGTTTTCGAAAACAATAGCAACAATATTTTTTCCGATATTAACTTTTTTTGCCTGCGATGGCTTAAAGCACGACATCTAGCCATTCGGGCTTTTTTAATCTATGGTTATCAACCGTGTCATGTTACATGCTCTTTCAATAGTGAGATTATGTATCGGAGATATTCTACGGCTACGGTTGCGGGGCTGCCTGTACGGGTCGTCACCAAAGGCGACATGTCATTGTCTACTTTGCTCTGTACGGGAAAAACACCAAAACATCGTATAAGCAAAGTCGACATAATGCCGTACGTCAAATATCGAACTTGCTTTCACCCGCCATTACTTGCCTTACTTGCCATTTCCCTCGCCACTTTAGCCGTAGCCGTAGAGAATTCCAGATACATAATCTCGCTAATAAAGACACTGACACGGTCATATTCCATTTTAGTCATGTGACCGTATCCGCCAATCAGCGAGCAGTTCACGTGATCGAGTCTTCATTGTAGAAACGATGGGCGGAAAATGTGGTTACCTAGCAACCATGGCGGCCATTGCAGGCGGTGCAAATGCTGCTTATATTTTTGAAGACCATTTCACCATGGTAGATTTGAAGGTATGATGAACATTTTTTATGGTTCTCAACTTCAGTTGAAGTGAATCTGAGAATGTCTGTCTGTGTATCTGTCTGCCTGTCCGCTCAAACTTTGGGGCAGGCTGGAGACTTCAAAAATATTTGATTTCGGCCGAAATCTTGCACACGAGGCTGAAACTTTTGGTACAAGAAAGTAACAATATTTTGTTATTTTCGCAATAAAAAGTAAAAAAAAGACATTTGGTTCTAACAGCGAATTCCAATATTGTTGAACGCTTAAAGGTTTTGTTTTTACATTTAAGTGTTTCCGTTTCATATCAGACACATATTTCATATTAGGACAGAGCCTTGCTATTGTTATGTTATGCTGATATAAGCAAAGAATGTTTTTGCGTTTCCTCTTTCTGACCTATCTTGCTCCACATCCTTGTCAATCCAATGTGAAAAAGATTGTGAATCAAAAATGATGAGTAAGCAAATGATATCACTCTTATTTAAGAACAAAACCTTTAATATGAAAACACATCGAACATTATGTTATGAACGCATCTTACTTTCAACAAATTTCAGAAAAACATCCAACAACTGGTTCACAGAATAAAAAATTCGGAATTTCAACACAGCGGTCTCATTCTCAGGTACGTCCCTTTCTTCGCATCTCTCAAACACAAATTTCTGCAGCTTCAGAAGTATCCGCTGCTCCCAAGCGCGTTCACAAACCATATTCAGTGCTATCTATTTGCGCAAAGCATTGGACGGGCGTTAAATTAAAGCAGAATGGCGGAACAAAAAAGTGTTTAAGTCGCAATTTCACGCCCTGCATTAGTTTTGTTTGGAGGTTTTAATGACATTCAAATGATTGTTCTATAGTTAAATATTGCGTTCACAGACGCATTTGTTTAAAGTACACGCTATTGTAAATATTCCTACTTTAAAGAAAGCAGCTTTGGTGGATTTTGCGACCGCCAAATTAAGATCTCGTCAAATTTACTAATTCCAGACATCTGCCTGGCCGAGTTTTCAAGTAGATTCTGTTGAGGAGCAAGCTCTGCTTCTCCGTTCACCACAAGCGATTATGCGAAGCTCAACACTTAGTGTTTTGAGCACTCTGGTGACTTCGCCGCACTGATGAGTTCTGGGAAGGACGAAACACGTGTCTGCGGATAGATGTATCTATATATTATGAAGACAGTGTATTGTAAAATGTTTTTGTTTTTTTCTGTTTCATATAAAAAGCTCTTCTAAGTATGGAACACTCTAAAAAAAGAATTCTTCACAAGATAAAGATAACTTTTCTATCAATGTGTTTCTGTTCTCTCTACATACCAAAGAGCGATGAACCACTGCTTGTTTCATTACCTTGGAATATTAAGATAACTTTTTGGACCTACCCCGGTGATGTGGAGGTCCTATAAATTAACCTTTGTCCGTTCGTTCGTTCGTTATTAGCTTTCCTCGTGATTGGCTCATTAGTTTTTTCTGATTTTTTTTTTCCCTCAAATGTGACGGAGCCCGATTTTCGAAAAAAATTATTTGGGGGCTAATTTGGGTCAAAAAACGGCTAAAAAACAGGTTTTTTGGACTTTGTGAAAAATTGGATCATTAACTTTTTCTGAATTTTTGCATGAAAGTAGGGTACTATCATAGGTAAAAGATGGCTCAAGCAGATTTTTTCAAAAAAATTTTGTTGGCTCAAAAAACGCATGTTTATCTATAAGAATCACTATTATTAAGCATACATCAATGTTCTTAGTTAAATTATTCAATTTTTTTATGAGATAGATGTTTTATTTGCTCACGAGGGCTTACTTTTGAAGAATGTGTGTGTTTAGAAATGACGTTTTGGTTGCTTGGCGTGTTTTTATAAAAAAACTGGCCAAATTCGATATTTATTTATAAGCACTTTATAAATTACTTAGGTATTAGCTTTTCTCGAGATTGGCTCTTTGATTCTTAATGATTTTTTGCACAAAGATGCATAACTATAAACCCTCAAATGTGACGGAACCCGATTTTCGAAAAAAAAATTTGGGGCAAATCTGGGCCGAAAAACGGCTAAAAAACGGTTTTTTTGGACTTTGTAAAAAAATTGGATCATTGATTTTTTGCATGAAAGTAGGGTACCATCATAGGTAAAAGATGTCTCGAGCAGATTTTTCAAAAAGGTTTTGTTGGCTCAAAAAACGCATGTTCATCTACCGGGTGACCCACGAAAAAGTTTGGACGTTTCTCGGCGTCTTGAGGCCGAACAAATGTCCCAAAGTACTTGGAGTTTTATTATTTAGAAAGTAGATATCCTAACTTAAAATCCGAGCCATTACTTTTTAAGTTTGACGCACAAGTTCCCTAGTTATGAGCTTTTAAACTCAAAATTCACTTTTCGGAAAGTGTAAAAAACAAGTAAAAAAGGGGTATCAAATTAGGTATTTTTAGACGTTTTTGATATACAGTTTTTGAGAAAATTCCTTGAAAGTGCCAATTTTGATAAAAACTAGTCTTGTTTTAAACAAAAACTACTTTCAAAGGTGTTTTTAATAATTATTAATGTCATAAAACTCGTTAAATAAGTCAATTTATAAGAGATTTTCTAATTGATTGCATAAATTTAATACCTCTTTTTTACGTGTTTTTTATACTTTCCGGAAAGTGAATTTTGAGTTTAAAAGGTCATAAGTAGAGAACTAGTTGGTCAAATTAAAAAAGTGATAGCTCAAATTTTAAGTTAGGATATCTACTTTTTAAATACCAAAATTCCGAGCACTTTGGGACATTTGTTCGGCCTCAAGACGCCGAGAAAGGTCCGAACTTTTTCGTGGGTCACCCGGTATAAGAATCACTATTAATAAGCATACATCAATGTTCTTAGCCAAATTACTAAATTTTTTTATGATTTTTCTTGAATATAAAAGAATATTTCAAGAGCATGAAATTTTGGTTACTAAACGTTTTTTTTATAAGAAACAAACGACTAATTTTAATAGATCGTTACTATTTGTGTTCTGAATGATTGTTTAATGGTTACGCTCACGTAGATATCAATTATATATGTGTTAAATGCACAACTAGGTAGGTCCATAAAAGTATCACTTGTCTATCAATGTGTTTCTGTACATACGACAGAGCGGAGAATTGCAATGAGAATTACACAACTGATTTCATCACACGTTTATATGCGGAAGAAGGTAAAGGTGTCTTCACAACACGCCAAAATGTTCTTGGACATGTCCAACAGGTAAACAATTTTTTTTCCTTCCCTGACTACAATAAGGAGACTTCCGAAAGTACAAAATACCGGATTGTCTGTAATTATTTAAATGAAATACTGGCGTCATAGTTTCTACCCCCCCCTTCATTTAGGGGGGGGGTCCTGGGTTTTGATGAACCAAAAGCAAGGGGGGTGTTAAAAGTATGACTTTCCTAAGGGAGGGTTGCCAGTTAAGGGGGGGGGTCTTCTTACCTAAGGGGGGGGGTCTTCTTATCTAAGGGGGGGTCTTCTTACCTAAGGGGAGGGGTCTTCTTACCTAAGGCCCCCCTTCTTCTTAGAAAAGGGGGATCTTCCTTGAATTATGCAAAAAATTTCCAATAAAGTTTACTTGCGGCACTGTTAATTTTTAAGGGGGGGTGGGATGTGAAATTTTAAATAAATTTCCTAAGGTGGGTTAGCACTTAAAGGGGGGTCTTGACCCCTCTAGAAACTATGGGCGTAACTGTAAAAGATTTCTCAAATAACGGTCAAAAAATATTCTGACGAACACGTTTTTCAATAGCGGAATACCGGTCAATACCGGATTCTTAGAATTAGATTCTTAACTACCATTAAAAAAACCTTTGTCTCAGAGCTTTTGATCATCCTCTAGCGAAAAGAGTTTATTATAGGAATATAGAAAGTATATCTATAGAGGACTGCGATTCACAGACTAGGAATATCAGTCAGGTCTTTGGTGCCATATAGTCATCACCAACCAATTATTACCAAACAGTTATTATTCTCCGAGCAAATTCTGATACTCTGAGCGTGGCACGTATGTACTCTAAATACCTTTGCCCCGTAAGAGATTATGCTCAGGTTGGATGACCGCTGTGACCTTCTTCATTCAGGTTTGGGATAAATATTAACTGATTTTTTGAGCGCATAAGTTGAACTTTTTTATAATAATACATTATGTAATCATTTTCGAATTTCAGTTAATGATTTTCGTCACAAATGTTATTCAAACGAACGAATATTTCTTCTTTCTGTTTTCATACAGGGTGGTGTGCCAACACCGTTCGATCGTTTGTGCGGAACACGACAAGCTTTCAAATCTCTCAATTTCTTGGTCGAACAAATCGAGAAACATCTCGATGAGGAAGGTGAGTTCTACCTTATCGGCCCTTTTACGCCGGTCCTAATTTAACGCCGGCTCCTTTTACGCCGGCCCTTATTACGCCTCAGCTCAGTGTTTTTCATTTTTAGCCCGGCCCTAATTTTATTCTGACCCCTTATACCGGCCCTTATTACGCAAACGACGGAAAATAACGTCAAGAAGGGCCGGCATAAAAAGGGCCGATAAGGTAGTCAAAGCGCTAGACTTTCTACTTTGTTCATTCTTATTCTTGACGAAAGTCAGTACAATAGTGGACTACACGTTATTTTATAAGCAACCAAGGCTCGAAATAGCCGATTCTTATTCACTATCTCGTAAAAGTAAAAGCTCTTTAGATAATCTAAGCTTGGCAAACGATACCACTTGACCCAATAAGCTCAAATATTGTATAATATCAGGGGTGGTCAAAGCAAATTTTCCCAAATTGATGTATTCTCTTTATATCATACGACAATCTCCTTTACGTCCAGGAAACGTTTGCACGACGACAAAAGAATCCAGTTGCATTCTGGGACATATCAAGAATCATTCCCAATTTGTCCCCATCTCTGATCTCAAAGAAAAAACGGACTTTGTGTAAGTTTATCACGTTTTTCATAAGAATGGTGTTTTTTTTCATTTCATCATTGATATTCTTAACTTTTTGGGGGAAAATCATCCTAAAATATCCTTACGGTATTCTTAGGTTAAGATCCAAATTCAACCTAATTTTAACATATGATGGCATTTTTGTGAAAGAATTGAGTCTTACTTACATACATTTATACTGCATAAACAAATTGTTTTTCTTTTCCTCTTTCTGACCAATCTTGTTCCACATCCGTGTCAATTCAATGTGAAAAAGCTTGTAATTTAAAATTGATGAGTAAGCAAACGATATCACATTTATAAAAAAAAACCTTTAAGTTCAAAGAATTTATGCTTATGTATTCCAACCACTGATCGTTATATATCCCTTGACCAAGCTATATCCTCCATCTTTGATTGGAGTTTTTTTGGAATTGGTACCCGAGATGAAGCCATTGCAATGTTAGAAATTGACGTCTAACGGCGCTACATCATCAAAAGTATTTGACGCGAAAGTAGACCTAGCGCTCTCGATGCATTTACACCACTATTGAGTAGTGCCACCATTAGGGTACCACTTTTCACAAAATTCCGATCAAAGATTTTGCTTTGCCGGGATGAAGATACTTGGTCCAGGGATATATAAAGGTCAGTGATTCCAACTTTGATTTTTCTCCCACAGAAACCGTTTGCCTAAAGAACAATGGTGGCGAAGTATACAAAAATTGTTGAAGATTTTCGCCCGTTATGAAATCGCTTACGACCGCGAGGATACAGCTACTTAATAAGTCAAATATCATCTTTTCTTTGGAAATAAGTCTTACTTGGGAAATGTATTTGTTGACCGACAAAACGAAAACATTTCAATGGTATTACGCAAGAAGAACGTTCTGTGAAAGACAAAGCTCGGATTTTGAATTGTAGTTTTATGGAATTATTTTCCAAGAAATGAAGGTATGAAAGTTTTATAAAATAGACGTCTATGTTGAGAGCTATTTTAACCTCTCGGTCATAATATTCTTACATGGCTAAATTGTATTGAAGTGTGGCGTGGCGTGGCGTGGCCTTAATAAAAAAATGAAAAATTTAGATTTGTAAAATTATTTTTAGTAAAATTAGTTATTTTAAAATTTATTACGACAATTTATTGTTTTTAGTTTATACACACCCTTCTAGTGTCGATAGAAATTTTGAGACGTTTGCAAGAAATTCTTCTATCCATGGAGTAGGCTACGTCATATCTTCCTTCTTTTCGAGCGTAAAACTCCTACTACTTACAAAGGTAAGGCATCGAGTTTAAAGCATAGAGTAGAATCTCTAACCTTTCCCAGGCAAGAAAAGTGAAGTCACTTATTTCCCATCCTGAACACGCCTAAAACGCGCCGCAATCATGACGACGGATTGTATCTAGCGGCTCCTTTGTTTTTTGAGGACTGCACTTTTTGAAATCTAGCGATAGATTTTACTTTCAATCCGGCGTTTGTGTAAAAGCCACGCGCGGGCGTGTAATAAGTGGCTTCATTTCCCATCCAGGAGTTTCGAGTCTAGCCCTTCGGGCTTGGAGGTCAATGGAGTAAAACCTAAAAGCCTGGAGTTGTCTATTGTGTCTATTGACCATCATGAAGTAACTATTGTATCATTTTTGAATTTATTGAAAATATTGTTGATTTATTATTTAGCTGATGTTTGAATTTTTATGTATATTTGCATGACATTGTCAATATGAAAATAGTCATGCGCTAAGAGTCAAGCCCCAAGTTGAGGTGGTCTAATACTTAACACAAGTCGAAGCTAATCCACAGCACTCAGTCGGAGAAACATAAGATTTCTCTATTGTTCCGATTGTTGAGGGTTTTTTTAAGTTATGTAGCTTCCACCATTACTGAAGAGATTTGCGTAAGTAGACACAATACCTCTAGAGGTCGAGACGATTCATTTCGTAATGGTCGAATCTTACCTACATAGGCCACGTGGCATTACAATATAATTTCAGCGCTTGACCAATCAGAAGCTTCGCGGGTTTTCGAAAACAATAGCAACAATATTTTTTGCGATATTCACTTTTTTTTGCTTGGAAAAGCTTGAAGCCCCCCATCTAGCCCTTCGGACTTTACAGAAATTTGAGATTCGAGCGTTTGCTTCCATAATGGCGGAACTTTTTAACAAAATCTAAAAACATCAATACAAGGCTCTTCTTAAGACGGGGCTCGTGGCTCTTAGTACATCTTTCATTGTGCATTTTCTTACATCTTTATCACAAATATAGAACATTTATTTACAATATTTTGAAGTCCATATTTTTTATTTAAGAAAATTTATCATCATTGTTTTGTTTCACTACATATTCAGTTTTGTATGTTATTGTTTGCAAAGAAGAATTATTAAAATTGCTATCATTTGTTTCATAAAGATTTTACGACGCTTTGAAACACTATGATTAATGCTAATTCTAAAATCTGCCTCAATATGCTGTATTGATTTTTTACGGGTTAAAAATCACAACATTAAACTTGCTGATTCAAAATTTGTGTTCAGATTTTCATATCTTCGTTGAATATAAAATTACAGCCCCTAGAAGTAGGCCTAAAACTCCTAAAATGGCTAAAAATGAAGGCTAAAAACAGCAGACCTATAAGCTCTGAAGCGGATTGTCTGACTGTCTGTCTGTCTGTCTGTCTGTCTGTCTTTGTATGTTTGTGTGCATGACCCAAAGACCTCATAAATGGTTACTATACTACTGGCAGACCTACTTTACAGTGCTGTAACTTTTTATCTATGAAAGCTACGAATAATCGGAACACAGATTTGAAATCAGCGCAAGTTATGATTTTTGAAACGGCAAACTCTTCATTTTTCTTCATTTTTCAAATTTTCAAAAATCTTCAGCCTAACCTATCCAGATTAATCTGCTCCGAAATATCTTTCCAACGATGTATAGCTTTTTAATATAGTATACAGTAAAACCTCTAATTAACGGACACTCTAAAAGGCGAACACCTCTGATTAGCGGACAATTTAATTTTCCCCGGCCGTTTCCTAGTCAAATCCTCATAAAAAAGTTTCTAAAAGGCGGACACTCAATTAGCGGACAAATTTTTTCGCACGAAATGGTCAAAACCCCTATTTTAGCTCTCCAATTAGCGGACATTGAATATCAAACGGGTCACAGACGTCCAAAATTGAAAAACATTTTTTTAGATCTTTTTATTTCAAGCACTTATTAGTCTTATTATTCAAATTATTTCTACAAATTTCCAGTTTTCCCTTCACCCATTCAACGAATTGTATTTTCAATTTTGGTGTTATATTTCTAGATTTTCTTTTATTTGTTAAAAGCTAAATTGTTGCGTTTTAATAACCTTTCTCATGTTCTTCTATGGCCTAGTGTCTGCAGATAAGTACTTTAGACCACAATTTTATATTTTCGACACCATGGAATTTCAAAATTGCAGCTCCGAGATCAAAAGCTTCTAAAAGGCGGACACTTCTAATTAACGGACACTAACCCCTTCCCCGATGGTGTCCGCTAATTAGAGGTTCCACTGTAAATGCGTGCTGAGAAATTGTTAAAAAGATAAAGTGTTCACAAAATGTACTGTAAAAAAAATTTTGTGGCCGTTTACCAAATTCAAACTGTTTTTTTCAATCCCAAAGCTTGTGCTATCTCAGGAATTAAAACAGGTTTTTTACTTATTTTAATATCATTTTTAGGCCAAAATTATCATCCGTCCGTCAAATTAAATTCCCTCCAAAATGTTTCCTTTAAAGTAAAATAATTTGGAAATTGAAAAACAACATTAATCCAAACTCGAATTAAAACAGCACTTATTAATTATGTGAAGATATTTTGCACTAAAAATGCCAGTAGAAAAATTATACAAAATCATATTTTCATAAACTGAAAATAAACAGAAATTAATCGATTTTCTACAGACAATTGTTTTCTCATTTTTGTAAGTTATCTTGGTTTACACCTGTAATTTTTGGCGGGCATTAAATTTGTATATGTAATCACACGATAACGAGTGCAATTTTCGAATTGTACGAGTTATTATGTGATTACGAGCTAATCGCACAATGGCTTTCACTACTTTTTCCCAGTTAGGAAAATAAATTACAGAAATTACAGTGAGAGTTTCATATTTTTCTCTTCTCTTTATGTCTTTCTTTTATTGTTGTTTATTGATTTTCTTTCTCACTAAATAAATTTCGAATGCAATTAAAACGTTCGATGCAAAAAAAATGTAAGAAAAAAACATTAAATTCAATTTTGTAAACATTGGCGCGGCATTGGAGAGTGTGATTAACGATTAATTGCTCTCTTTGAGGGCGTGCCAAATAAGAAAAAATAACCCATCGTGCAATTAGGCGAATTATGGCAAAATTTGCCAAATTAAATCCTCACCAAAATTTCTAAATTCCCGCCAAATTTAACAAAAAGAGAATTATGTGAAAAATCGCAAATTTTTAGTCTATTCTTGAGTAATTTTCACCCATTTCAGTGTGACAAAATTTCCAATTCGCCAAATTAATTAAATCCCCGCCGAATTTTACGAAATTGATCTATCGCCAAATTAAATCCCCGCCAAAAATCTTATTTTGGCCAATCGCCAAATTAAATCCACGCCAAAATTTATCCACTTAAGGCACTTGGCATGTTTTCATTTTTTCAATCCACGATTGTTTTAATTTAGGTCAATTTACCTGTCTCCTTGGGTCAAGCTGGAATTTTTACAAGGTTTTCGATGATTCGGTTGATGGTTGAATCTTGAGACAAAGGATTTTATTGCTTTTTTTAAAGAGCGCGTCATCTCTATTATTTCAAATGACCAATTAGCGAAGTATCTTATAAAAACTCCAGCTCATCCTGTCTCCTTTCCGTTTTATTTCCATCGAACTGATTAACTATTAACTTTGACATGCCCCGCGAAAAATACCACTTTTACTTCTAGATCGAACAACTCGAGCAGAAATTTGTTCTGTGTTTTTTTTTGCGGGGCAATCAGCCTTGCTTTCGAGTTAGCCTTGAGAAAGTGGTGCGAACGAAGGCGCTAACTAAGGCTACAAACGATCATTCCAATGACCATAACAACTTTACTCGTTTCGCCTATATACATAATCGATTGTCCATCTGCAGAAAAAACCGCCTGATTTGTCAACATGACTAGAAATCAATCATCTCCGATTGAAACCTCTAACTCCAAAGGAATGAAATAAGTTTATGATATTTCTTTGATCCAGCACAACCATAAAACCTTCGTTGTTCTGACATGTTTCGTTTCATTATTCAGTTATGACGTAATCGATAATCGATTCCAAATCGAAATTCGAAATGTTGATCTTTCCGTTCGTTCGTCCATGGACATACTTTTGAAGATCCTTCGTTTTCGTGTACACACTGTCGAAATTGAAACTATTGTTCGTGCACACGATCGGTTTGTTCGAACTATTCGGTAAATCGAATCGATAAACATTCGAATGGAATCGTTTGATAATCGATATCATTTCCTCGTTATTATCGACTCGTGATGGGTTAGTATTGATCAGGAGTGCACCTGGGTGAGAAGGAAAAGTTTGAGGCGTTTTCAGAAAGTATACATGTTTTTTTTTCTGATAAGCATAACGTTTATAAGCATGTAGGCTCAGTTTTTGGTACCTATACATAATGGCTCTATTGTTTAAGAATAATGGAATCTTAAGCAAAATGCGAGCCTAATATAGGGGTAGACAATTGCTTATCAAAAAACTTAAATTCTTTTTTCAAAGAACGATCTGATCTAGATTTCAAGCAATTCCTTGGTCAAAGTAGTAAAAGCCTAAAGAAATCCTGGTTTCACTTATTCAATAGTTTCGTATTTAGCTCCTAAGGAAGTTTAAAATCAATGATCGATGTAGCCTTCAAAAGCTTATTTGATGATGCTTTAAAGGTTTTATTTTTACATAAGTGTTCCCGTTTCAAATCAGACGCATATTTTGTATCAGGACAGTGTCTGCCTATTGTTATATTATGCTGATATAAGCAAATAATTGTTTTTCTTTTCTTCATTTTGACCAATCTTGCTCCACACCCGTGTCAATTTAATGTGAAAAGCTTGTGAATTAAAATTGATGAGTAAGCAAACGACATCACTCTTATTTAAAAACAAAACCTTTAAAGGCTGGCCACAAAATTACTCGTTTATAAAGAGTAAAGGTCAAGTTTTGATATTAAGTGAAGATAAGTTCGATCAATAGTATTAAGTTACCTTTTTCTTTGAGAAGTGTTCGTGTATTCTTTAAAACGCCCTCTTCAATAAACGCCTTTGGCGGTACAAAAATACGCCCATCGTCGAGGCCACCAACATCAAAGATGATGACGTCATAAATGTCCTGTTGCGCTGTAAAAAAAGTGAAATACTTCATCTCCGTCATTTTAGGGAGAAATGAATGAACTCTTTTAGGCGTAATAATTTTTACGAGGTCGAAAACCGCGAATTTTACGACAAAAGCCATGACTTGACGCTGTAACAAAATTTTAATATTGTTATTCATAATTAGTTCACTTATTTGGAGCTGAACTTAATGAGCTTTAAAAAACTTTACCTAACTAATGACATAACTATTTAAAGCCTTTAAGTGTTCCTAAATTATTTTTGTAAAATTGCTGATTTTACTTTCTTCAGTTTTTTGAGTTTGAAATGAATTATGTTCACCATACACTTTATTTTTTACTGAAAATGACCGGGAAGTTAAAAATTGTCAACAAGAACCTTCTTTTACTTTCAATTTGTAATAACAGAAAATTACAGCTCCCACCCACCATATGAGCGCTTATAAAACAATTGTCTATACACAAACCCACTATCTACGGCTACGGCTTATTTCAAAATTTATTGCCGTACTACGAAGCGAGTAATAAAACTAGTGATATTTGATATTTTAATAACATTGTGTGAGATTTCACAACCGATGTGTAACACTCAAAAGAACCACATGCATTCACGCTGTATGTCACAAAATCAAGAAAAAATGAACAAAAATTTTGACGTATTTACTTCTCAGGTAGCTTCGCTATGATGAAGTAAAAACAGTACAGCAAAAGTAAAAACAGTACAGCAAAAGTAAAAATATCTTATGGAAGTGACGTCTTCCAAACATACATCTACCCCCACTACGCACGAGGCAGTATTTTCGACTCAAATGATCAACTTCAAGAAAAGAGAAGATTCCCCACTAAATTCCTGCCAATAGCGGATAAAATTCATGATTGTTACGAAGCCAATGATCTCAGTAGAATAGGTCATTTAAAAGAAATGGTGTTTTTGAGAAGAAGGGTAGTCAACTGTTCGGCCTACTTTAGGCTTACAGACTTACGCGAGCAGAAACTTCCGCGAGGTAAAAGAAAACACGAAATTTGACAAAAAAATCTTTTTTTGCGAGCATAAACTTTTGCGAATCAAGACATATAAATTAAAATTTGCAAATGAAAAACTTGCTGGACAAATACTTCTTGAATTGGATGGAAACGTTTGTTGTTTTTTTAGACTTTTTTTAGGCTTTAGCAAGATGAAAAGTGCTATCAATCTTACATTTTTATTTTAAGTTAGAAGTTTATAGATTTTCTATTTTGTCAAGATTTTTTCGCGAACATTCACTTTTGCGAAACAAGGTAAAATTCATGAAATCGCAAAAGTTTCTGCTCGCAAAAGTTTGCACCCTCTCAACTTTAATCGAAATCTAACCTTGATCAACTTTTTCCTGGATGAATTGCAATCCGTCTTGAGTGACATACTGAACAGCTTCTGTTTCTTCAGCTCCGAACCATGTTTTAGCGAGGTCGAGAAGTTCACCATCCAACTCAACGCATGTCATTCGAATCTGTAGAAATAAAAACATAAATATTGTACAGACAAGAAAAAGTTTTTTTTAGAATACCGTCCTAAATTTTTGGTCGAAGATTACGGACTTTCTTAACTATTTGAGTTTAAGGTTCTAAACCTGTTCTTAATTTAACCTTCTTATGAATATTTTTCTGAAGTGCTTATGAAATTGGGTGCACGTTTTTGAGTCAGCAAAGCCTTTTGTTCTTATATAGTTTGTTTTATATGAAAATATAACACGTTTTTTATAAGAACAAACTGTATAAGAACATAAGGCTTCGATGGCCAAAATGTTAAGAACAAATTAAGAACATTTTAAGGCTTTGCGGACTCTAGAACACCAAATTTCATAGGAAAATGGACTAAAATACTCAAAAATAGCAAAAATAAGAACATGTCAAGAACATTTTTAGCCTTAAAACTCAAAAAGTTAGGAAAATCCCAAGACTTAAAAAATGTTGGATGTTCTTGTTATTAAAAATGTATG
Organism: Clytia hemisphaerica; assembly: GCF_902728285.1. Classification (NCBI taxonomy): domain Eukaryota; kingdom Metazoa; phylum Cnidaria; class Hydrozoa; order Leptothecata; family Clytiidae; genus Clytia; species Clytia hemisphaerica. The sequence continues at coordinate 238,488 of NW_027104371.1, forward strand.
AAAGAATATAGGGTATCAAGGCAAGAGAGTTTCTAACATTTTAAGAACGTATTAAATTTTTGAAAAAATGCATAGAAATACACATAACATCTGGCATTTTGAGAGATTTAAAAAAAATGAAAATGGTCGACGATAGTGAGATCTCCCTTACAAAATTTGAGGAAAACCAGTCCAAAAAATTAGTTCAAGAGACCTAAATATATTTTTGGGTCTATCTTTAGATTATTATTTTTTCAAACTTTTTGATATCGGAGTTAATGGGATATTCTTTCTTATATGAGGATTTATATAAATTCTCGAATGATTTTTAGAAAAATGTACGGGATTTTTTTTCCGATTTCCCATCTGTCTGAAAATCTTTTTTTTTCCAACGTGGATTACCTTTAAGGGAGGAAATTTTGGTGAGCAGCAAAAATCTTGAATTTGGTGTGACAACAGTTTATTTAATCAAGGGGAAACAAATGACAGGAAAAATTAGTTCCTTGTTGCCTAAAAGTGAGTGTTTTTTTAGAAAATCATGGAATAAACGAGCGCAGTTTTGCAGGGTCAATAGTCTCACCTTTTAAAAGGAGATCAGGAAAAATTCCATGGATTAATAACAACAGAGTAGGAGAGTAAACGCCGTAGAATAGGTTACCTCCTATTTGCTATGCTTATAAAGACTCCTTCGCAGAGATTTGATCTGCAATCTCATTACCATAGAAAGCACGTGGAAAATTTGTCATCATTTCCATGTATAATTTGTTAATGACGTATAATTATGCCGCAATTACACATAATTTATGATTAATTAGCTCAAAGGAGTAATTTGAAAAGAAATATATTTTGAGGGCAATCTTCTAATCAGCGCGCATAATTTTGATCTTTACAACTCATAATTTTCTCACATTATAAATATTCTATAGAACACCTTATAACGCCTACTTCAAAGAAATTCTCGATTGCATCATTATTAAGAAGGCCATCGGACAGCTGTCCCTAGAGAGGGTTTATCAAAAGTAAGGAATTCAAATGTGATTGAAAATTAATATGACGCCATTCGAAGAAAATTATTTTCCTGGCAACGGGAAATTGAATAGCAACAAGGCTCCTAAGTTTTTGAAGTTTCTACTAATAAATGGCTTGTTAATTTTTCGAAAATTTCCCATCCCCCCCCCCCGGACCTTATAAGAACCCCCCCCCCATTTATTAATTTTTAAGAATATTTTCAGCTGTCAAAGAGAACGCCTTTTATTTTGCTCTAAATAGCTAGATTTGAGCCTATATTTACCTTGTTTTTGAGTTTTCAGAGGTACAATTTCCAACCCCCCGGCAATTAGGTTCCCTCCGTTTTTTCAAATCTCGGAAATCTTCCAACCCCCCCCCCCGTTTATTTGGAACCTAAGAGTATAGGAAATATTCCTATGGCTTATTTTGAAGCCAACAAAATCAAATTGTTGTTAGGATACCAAGCATATTAATTTAGTGGAAAAAGACTTTGCAAAAGCAAATAGCATATCGCAAAAACTTCCCCAAAAACTTTCCCAAAAACTCACCCTACCTATTCGTTTATTATAAGAATGTCAAAATCTCTAATCCTACGAATGTTCTTAACTTGTTGAGTTTTAAGTCTAACATGTTTGGTCAGTATTTTTGTACGATTTCCTAAGAAATTGAAGAAATTGGGTGTTTTAGAGTCAACAAAGCCATGTGAAATTCAAGCCTATCCCAAAGCTCAGTTTTGTCTTGTCTTATTTTTGATGTTTTCGAGCCTAATTATTCTTAGAAATTTGTTTTCATGAAAAAGACTGGAAAGATATGGAAAGCTATACACCAACCTAGATGCTGTTGTTTGAATTTATAAGAAGGTGTACAAAAGGAAAAAAGTACAAGAATTCAAAAAACGTTTTACCCACCTTTTCGAAAGTTTTGGAAATGAAAGAGGGAAGAGCTGCTCCACCGACACCGATCAATAAAACGTCCAAAGTCTCATCTAAAACATACAAAGAAAAATATGAAAAATAATATAGCAGCTAGCCTGCATCAAGCAACTGAGACCTTTATATACCCTGGACCAAGTTTCTTAATCCCGGCCAAGCAATCTTTGATTTTGAGTGGCTGCCCTCAAATTTTTTTTTTGAATACTTTTGATGATGTAGCGCCATTAGATGTTTATTTCTAGCACTGCAATGTCTCTTTTCCGGGTGATACTTTCAAAAAACTTCGATCAAATATGGCGGAAATAGCTTGGTTTAGGGTATAAAGGTCAGTGGTATCAAGCCTGGATAAAAGTCAGAGGGAACCAGACAAGAATTCTCACGGTAAAACAGTCTTTGTAAGAAGAAAGGAATTTGACCATTCTTTCGTAAGTTTGCAGTTCTGATAAGAGAAATAACATAGTTCGCACCCCCCCCTTTATAAAGGGGGGGGGGGTAGCGATGTTCAGAAAATCTCAGAAAGGGGGGGGTAAGAGAATTTTTTCTAGAAAGGGGGAAGTTTTCAGAAAGGGGGGGTTCATCTAGAAAGGGGGGGTAAGAAAAAAAGAAAGTTATTTTCAATTTAGTGTATATATACCAGTTCTGGTTACACAGTCTGAAAGAAGTTCACTTTTACCTTTGATCAAAGCGTACACCACCAAATTCAGATTTCCTAATTATTTGCTTATTTACACTGATTGTTCTTGCTTTTTCACCGGTAGAATTATGGTAGGATTTTAAAATTTTGAGGGGGGTAGCATCAAATTTTAAAAGGGGGAAGAACTTAGGGTAGGGGGGGTAGCTCTAGGGTAGGGGGGGTAGCTCTAGGGTAGGGGGGGTAGTGACCCCCTTCCGAACTATGTATGAAAACATTTTTATACTATATATATCTGCACAAACAGCTCCAGAAAAATGTTTCATGCACTTCAGACAAGAGAGCGTAAGTCCTAGTTTTGACAGCCGACTTTCAGCCCTTGCTTTTTTAGAGTAAGCAAAAAGTTGGCAGAAAGTTTGGCAGTTGAAATCTTTGCTTGAAAAAGTTTAAAAGGAGTCAATGTATTGGTGTAAAAAGAAGGCAACACATTGACTCAAGACGATCGAATTTCTGCCAATTTTAAGTGAGCTTACAAAACACAGGTTTAAATCTTTTTCAATCTCGTAGCTACAAACATGCGTTTTTTAAAGAAAACTAACCTTGCGAAGTTAGGTTTACGTTAGGTATGAAGTGAAATGCAACCAACATCGCTTTATAAATATCCCATAGCAAATAAGAAGAATCTGGAACTCGATCTTTGTTCTTTTTCTTCTTTTTCTTCGAAGGGTCTAAACACAAAGCAAAATTCATTGGTGCATCCTAAACAGAAATCACACCATATCCTAAATGGAGAGAAGAAGTTTGAGGGATAGCCAGCCAAAAACATAAATTTTCAGGTTTCAAACTGTGGAAAACAGCCAAGATTTTGCGAATTCTAAGCCCCTTGTCACTATCAGAAAAAGAAAATCACGATCCAAGAAATCTTATCTTTATGGGAATGAAAAGAAACATCTTATACTACATCAATATGCACACTCTCGTCTCCCTACTTTAACCTCAGATTTGAGTGATGACGGCACAGGTCCATTTCGTGTTATCAGATTCTTGAAAATCTCTGAGTACAGTAGCATAATCAGTATATTTATTTGTTTTTATTTTAAAGGGGATTACAATTAGATTTGAAGGCGGCACATATTCGTTAAATCTCTATTTGCCTAGGAACCCCTATCCCCTGTCAACTGTCCAAATTCATTGACTGATAGTTTAGGCGTACAAACTTTCGCGAGCAGAAAATTTCGCAAGGTCAAGAAATCGCGAGATTTACGACATTTACAAATATATTTTTTCACATAAAAAAGGTTTAGAGGGACACAAATACTTCTAGAATCGGATTGAAACTTTTGACTTTTGATTTACGAGGCTTTAAAAGTAAAGGTTGAATTACCATTAATAATTCTTGTTTCTGACTGCACCACTTTATTCATTTGGGAGAAGATAAGTTGCCTAGTGTACGTCTGGTCCTCATTTTGAACATCCTGAATAACAACACTACCTGATAGATTGGTTTTACCGTCAAATTGGACTTTTCGGTAACCGGTACTTTCGCCTGCAGACATAAATGGTACCTGAAAAAGATTATATTATGAATCTCAACAAGAATCAACATTAAAGACAACGCATAATTCACCCCTTAGTACAACTATCCCTTAAAAATTACGTTGAAGAAATTCACTTGATAAAAAACTCAGCTCAACTCAACTTTTTGGTGCCTGATTTTGGGCACAACCCAAGATAAAACTAAATTACCAAAAACGTATTGGAAAGAAATCAAACTCTAGATGTTATAATGTGTAAAAACTATACAGATTGGGAAACAGAGCAATAGAAGTAAGTATTCATCATCAATAATACTTCCAAATAAAAGCCCCTTGGGAAAATGTTTTTGAAAGTTTCCTCTTTTGACCTAATTCTACTGTATTAGCCTCCTTTTCAAAAAATTTCCAGTCAGGAAATTTTTATTCCAGCCCCTCCCGCCCCCGCTTATTATGTTTTGAGATTTTTTCCAACCACCGCGCTCATTCCAATGCCCCACTATTAGAGTAATGCAAAAGATCTTATTTCCAACCTAGGAAATCTGTTGAATGGCAAACCTTATATTTATTCGGCATCCCAGGAGGGGCAACATCCAAAACCTTTTGAGACAATTCTTCCTTGATTTGGTCGATATTTTCATAAGTGTGACCACGGTGAAGTGAAGCGATCGCCAACCGTTTGTATCCAATCACTTCTGCTAGTTCTCTTCGACCATTCTCTGATGAAAATTGCCATTCTGTCTCTCTCCCTTTCAAAATTAAATCGATAAATCAAATTTAAAACAACGATTAGCTACTTCTTAAAGAAAGAGAACAACTTTTCGACTTTTTATTTTCAGTGCAAAAACCTTGATTAATGGAACTATTTCCCAAGAGTAAAAAAAAAATGCTGCCTTGCAAAAAATAAGTTCTGTATTCATGATATGCACCACTGCAATGTCTTCTGACATTACGTCACGGAACCAATAGCTCATTGTTTGGAAGTGACATAAAATCAGGCAATACGTCACTTTCAACCAATCAGCTATTGGGTGGAATGGAAGACATTGCAATGGTGCATATCATGAATACCAGTGTGTACAAAAATCTAATAAAAACAAAAACAAAAAAATACACTCGTAGAATTTTTTTAATATTGTAAAAAAAAAAAATATCTTAAAAAAAATCTTAGGACCTTCTGGGACGATAAAAACACCATAGAAACCATTCACCATATCTCCATCGACAAGCGTTAAAGTGTATCTGGGATCTTGACTATTGTTGTTGGTTTCGTTATCACCCCACAGCTCAATCGATAAAATGTCATCCAGTTTTGATTTTGCTGAAAAACAATCAGTGCCATAACATATTGGCAATTTGGCTATTTTACCATTTTTCGAAAATTGAAGTACGAGCGAAAATGTCAATTTCGGGCCTTCAACTTGATTTCATCGAATATTCCGATCTGGGAGGGATTTATCTGTTTCAAGGCTATATTTCAAGCCCTATCAGACCATTTTTGAACTTTTGAATCCTAAGATCTTAAGTCTAGCGTTAAAACTCTACCCTTCCAACCTAATTTAGAGCGCTTCCAAAATTGGTTGTGGCTATAAATTTCATGGGGAATTTCCCTATTGTGCCAAGTATTTTGGAACTGATTGTAGATGCTGAATGGACCTACCTGATGATGACAGTTAGATAGCAATAAGGGGAAAAGTGAAAACAATCAGTCAGAAAGTAAAGCGTTAAGCTAAAATGCAAATCACATTAAATCTCATCATAGGTTGTTGATTGGGAAGAGGGAAAGGGAGTAGAGAAAAAAAGAAATAGAAAGTTCCGGTTGCAAAAATCAGTTTTATTGACAAATGAAACCCTGCCATGTTTTGGACATTGTTATTAATACGCATCTTTGTGCAAAAAATAAAGAAAATACCTTTTCTCCTTCAAATTTTTAAAAGCCAATTTCAAACCAAAATGCTTGAAAAATTCATTACTTTTAAAGTTTCGTGTGCTGAATACGATCAATAGATGCAAATCTCCTTCTCCCTACGAAAATTTGAAAGGTTTTTCGAAGGTTTATGTTTTTAAAGACATTACCTAATCGATCCATTACCATAACATAGTCTTGTTGCTCTTTGACCAATGATATTGCATGCTCGTTATCTTTACACATCTGTGGTTTGTTGACATCTCCCATTGAAAATTCTACACTTCTTTGAGCTAGAAAGGATCAGAGAAGTACTGTGAATTGTAGCATGCCCAACTGACGAAAGTCTACTGAAGATCTACATTCTAGCCACATGCATCGAAATAAGAATTACAAAAAGCACCTTTTGGCAAGTATTGTTTTTTGCATCTTGAAATATATCAATTTTCAATTTTTAGTATGTAAGTGAATCTAAAAGGCATTTCAAATTGTGAAATGCTGTACCTTAATTTGATCTCTGAACCAATATCAACAAAACATTTGAGCCCCCACTTTTGCAATGTAACTCATTTCAAAATGCAGACCTGAACAGACTGCAAAAAAATATTGGCTCGTATTTTTTTCTATTCAGAGGAAAAAATAAAGTGAAGAGGCTGTAGAGGCTGGTTAAAAAGTTCCAAAAATAATATGCAGTCGAAAAGGGTAAGATTTTTTAAATAAAAAGTATCTAATTTCTTCCTTAAAGAGTTTACAACTGAAATTGCGAGACAAAAAAGAATAGAGAACATATTTGTTTACATTTCTCTGAGAGTTTGGTGATGATGAAGATAAAGACAGGTAGCTTTGAACCGATGTCACCACTCCCATCCTGTTTTATTCCATGAATATGGATGGAAAAACCCATAACAAAGTATTGCATCAGTTCTTGTAAAATATGCTGTTGAGCTAAGGATACAATGAGAAATCGTCCACCTAATAAGAGAAGTTTAAAACTTAATTTTAACAAATATCTCTACAAAAACTTCTTGCGCAGAATTCTTCACTTTGAAAATATAAAAAAACATAATATCATAATTCTATTGGTTCAAATATCTAACAAAGCCATACATTCATATTTAACTGATTCACATTTTAACGCAACAAAACTCAAAACAACATATACAAATACCCCACAGTATATGAAACACAAAACATCCATCAAAAATGTCTAAAGTTACCTGATTTTAAGACTCGGACACTTTCAGAAAAGTATGCTCTAACATCATTGATTTGTTGATCATCTGTGTAAATTGCGTCTAAAGTTCCTTTATCGAGAATGGTATCAAACTCACAGTCACCAAAGGAAAGCTTTGAAGAAATAAAAGTGAAAATACTTGTTTAAAGATAAAAAAGTCTCCTTAAATTTCACGCACAGGAATTTCACACTTTTACTAATAGTAAAACCATACGGACCAGATGAAATTATAAATTAGTGATCCAAGACTTCAATCATCCATTCACATTATAAGTGCACATTAATAATTGTTGCTTGCTTGCTATTTTTCACAAATATTTTAATTTCTTCAAACTTAATAATGTTGGAAACATAATTTAGAGCACTATAATGTTTGGAAACTTATTTTTGCGGGAACTAATTTCGCTGAGCTTATTTTCGCAGTGCAAGGGTACTAAATTGGTGCATTTTGCATAACTTAATTTTGCTGTTGACACCAACTTTTTGCCAAAATTCTTTTTAAATTCCTAGGGGCTTTTGAAAGTTTTTAAAAATTATTATTTCAATACAATTATTGCATAAAAGATTAGAGATATATCACCTTCATTGTATATATTCTTTATATCGTTTTAGTCAAACATTCACTAACGTAAATATTAGAAAGTAGAAAAACCTCCTGGTTATTATTTAAAGGTTACAGCCAACAACAAGGTGCTTCCTTAAGGGGGAAAATAGGAGTTTTCTGTTCTAAAATATCTTTCAACCATATATAATTTAATAAGATTTAAAATTTGTTGATAAAAGCCAAACATATCTTATTCTAAAAAGAAACACTTTAATGATAGTTTGTGACAGTGCAAGAAACTAGAGAGGCTAAACTAAGAAATCAAACTTCTGCACATTCATAGAATTCCATTTCTAAATATTGCATTGTATACCAGGTTTTCCTTTAAAATAACAGCCCTGGGTGGGCTATTAATAGTTACCTTTTTTATGTCCATCAAAAGGAATTTCATTTTTGCTCTCGCACTTTTGTTACGCTTAATCATTGATTTGATGACAACATCAGATATATCAATATTTATAAGTGAATTATACCCAGCATCAAATAAACTTTCACTTAATCTAGAATTTCCACATCCAGGAATCAGAATCTTGTTTTGTCTATCACAATATTTGTAAATGACTTCTGACAGTAATGAATATTCACAATACCACTCAAAACTTTGTTGTCGCTTCTTGAAAAAGTCTTCCCAATATTTTTTAGAATTGAACTCTGCAGCTGCCTTTGGCAGAAGTGATATATTCTTTGTTGTCATATCCTTATTGTGGATTTTTCTAAATTCAAAAGTAATAATGTAGAACATTTTCTTTTGGAGTTTTGGAGACTTCTCTAGTGGCATTTCAGCAATATCTGAAATTTCAATAAAAATCAACTGGGTGTGCAACAAAAAAATTCTCTCTTTGAACTCAACTTTCTTGAACTCTACAAACTCTAAAGAAGTAAACTTGTGTTGCATTGGAAAGAAGAGGAAAGATAAATTAAAAATTTGATGGATCATTCATTAAATTTGATTTATTGGATAAAAAGTCATGTTCAAATGAATGAAAAACTTATTTTCAAAATATATAGGCTGTTAAGGTAGCATTAACACAAAGGGAAGTTAAATTTCGATTTCAAGAAGATCCAAACCCACACCAAGCCTGTGTTATCTATGAGGGAAATTGCATTTGTGGAGAAAAATACATAGATGAAACAGAAAGAAAAATAGCTACCCGATGCGATGGGCAGAACATAATAAACCAAAAAAGTGTTCCGAATGGAAATTTCTCTGCAGAGCCTTGAAGTTTGACAAAGACAGAAAGAACTTAGAAGCATGTTTTATTGCATTTAAAAAACCTTCTCTGAAAAGTTTTATTCCTTTGTTCTGTTCAGAAATGGTAAAGGTCATCTCCTTTTTCCCCTATGTTTTAGCTTTTTCCTTCTTTCTAGTCTCTTGGCACCCAATTATAGTTGAAGCAGTGAAAATTATTTTATCAATACTGACAGTTTCAGGTCTTATTCAAACAATCCTCTGTTGAAAATAAAATTTCTAAAACCTTCTGTTGCTCTAACAAGAAATAACATTGCAGGGTCTTTGCTGAAAATTGACGTCATTTTAGTCCTTGGTTTCGTGAAGTTTTAAAGTGAACTTGTTCACATGACGGCATTTTGAAACATTTCATAACATGTCACGGTAACTTTCACAAATAGCGCATCCTTTTTAACTTTTTTGTTTTCATTCGAAATGACCGGACGCCGATTGGAGAATTAGAGAACGCCCGCTGCCTAACTGCCTATCGCCTGATGGCATTAACAAATAACGAGTTTGTAACTTGCTGCGCGAGTGACGTCAAACGCTCCATCGTTTTGCCACTAATTTGGTCTTCTTTGTTCCAGACATTTGCGTGTGTTGCCACTACTGGTTGTTTTCATATTTAGATTTAAAAGCCTACTCGCCACCAAAGAGAAATCGTGTATCTCTTAATACCTCGTTCATTAACTCAAATCAAATGACTTTGGAGGTTCCGTGAAATGGGTGGCCCAATTGCCGTCCCATGTTTTGTCAGACAGTCCCAAGTTAGAGCAGTTGGCGGTATTAAGTGGATTAAGTGATTTTTTCCCTATGCATCTGCTGCCTCCAGACCATCTGACCATCACTATTCTGATTTCTTCTGTTACTAGACTCAACAATCTTTGAAAATATTGAAGACTTGAGGTTGAAATTTAGTGCCTTCTTTTGTATTAAGTTGATTAACCCAATTCATCCTAGGCTTTTAGGGGCGGTTCAAAACTAGGGGGGGGGGGGGGGGCTTTTCCTGAAACACCCCTTAACTTTTGATTTAGTGGGTCTTTTTGGATGAAATTTGGCACACAAGACCCTTGTCACATACAGTGAGGCTGGAACTTCGATTTTTGAGGATTACGATTTTACCAGCTTTTTAGCGATTTTTGCCACGCTAACCCAAATCTCGCAACCTCTTTACCTTAAAAGAAGATCGAAATTGGAGTTTTTCAGCGTTCCGAAAAAAACGCAGAAATTTTTTCATCTTTTAACAGGATCGATTCTCAACAACAAAATACATCTTTTGGTCTTTGGGTTTGTTTCTGACGTTTTTCCTTCAAAGAATATCGATATCTTTCCTTTTCCCCTCGAGCACGCAAGAAAAAAATGATTAGCTCGCATTCTCGCCCGGGCGAATAAAGATGAGGCGGCAATCTTGCACTACTGAGGGTGCTACTTAGTTTCCACCCTATTTTGCGCCCACAATAGAATGGTCCAAATACGGGGTTATTCCAAATGATAAACGATGTCGTTCTGTAAGTGTTTATTTTCTAAGAGATACAAATAGTATATTGAATATTGTTAACTTATTTATTTAAGTATTTTTGAGCCCAAATTTAAATAACTGGTTAAATAAAAAACAAATGATAGCAGTTCTGTTTTTCCTCAAACCCCCGAGAAAGTTTTTTTGCCGACCTTGGTTGCTGAGATAAAATTGAAGTGATTTCACACTTCCCCCCACCAAATTTGCCAACTATCAATGTTTTCCCCCCCTCTTTTTTCCCCCTTTACTATTCAAACTTTCATTTTCCCCCTCACCCATTCAAAATTGGAAAATTGGTTTCCATTGGGGGGGAGGACAGTATGGTATAGCTTTTTCTAAACCTGGAATATCGAGGTTCCAGCTACACTGACATAACGTAACTTTTTTTGATGATGTCACTCGAAAATTTGTTCTAATAATTAGCTATTGTATTCTAACAAGGGCTTTAGAAAAAAGTTGCCTGAGTTTAAAATGCTTATTTTATCCTAAATATTCAATACCGTAAGTTGGTCTAATTTCGACACCCTTCTTTAGAGATAGGAATAATATAAAAGTTGGAATTGGTGATTGAAAAAAGATCTATCCTCCCTTACCACTAAGCAAAGAAAAATAATTTCAATCTTTTTTTTATTTTTCAGCTCTAGAAAACGGCTAGTTCGAAACGCAGGTCACAGGTCACAGGTCACAGGTCGCAGGTCACAGGTCACAGGTCAGTGATGACAGGTTGACTCTAATCAATGTCATTGCAGAGGAAAATGTTTGGAAAACACAAAGAATTATCAAAAACATAATTCTCAAGCAATTTCATCCATATAAAACCATTTCAAACATCAAAATTTAACCATGTGCTTTTATCGATCTTTCGCAGTTTGCGCCGTGTATAACGCAGACCAGAAAATTTAAAACCATATTATACATATAACAGGTATATTACATATTGTAATATTTGTAATGTTATATGATGGTTACATATAATAAAACTCATCGCTCTAAAACTACCTTCTCAGAGAACTCACGAGCTTCTGATTGGTGTAATTTTATATCCAGCCATATTGTTATCATCACATTCGGTATGCTAAATATTTTTGGTGTTTTTCTCTTGTAAGACATGATATTTTGTGATTCTGTCAACATTTTTGTCAAAAATTGTCATTGAGTCATTAAAGTAATAACTGAATAATTAATTAGTTCCATCCTTCTAAAACCACTCTCTTAGGGACCTTGCAGGACCTTGCAAGCTTCTGTTTGGTGCCATTTTTTATCCATTATTTTCTATGCTTTTGTCTTGTTAGGCATCATATTTTATGATTTCATAGTGTCCTCCTGGGTTGGTTCCCCCCACTAAAAATCAAAATTTTTCTCCATTCCCCCCTCTTTTATTTCCCCCACCATATTTCAAAATTTTTCGGTTCCCCCCTCTTTTTTGAATTCCCCCAGCTATTTGAAGATTTTGCGGTTCCCCATATGGTTAACATAAAAATGCCTTAAATCAAGTTTGAAATTTTGGAAAGCTTGAAAAAATAGCCTTGAAAGTGCTGGAAAAATGAAATTGTATTGAAAAGTTGGTTTATCCCAAAAGATTTGCTGATTTTATTGCTTAAACAGGTTTTGCAACAAGATCACCTTGAGATCAGTGAAGTTCCCCCAGTCAAAATCTCCTAAATTTATGGCTTTCCCCCTCTTTATTTTCCCCCAGCAAATTTCAAATTTTTCATTTTCCCCCATACTTTAAAAAAAGGGCCAAAATCAGAATCCCCCCCTTTATAAAGGGGGGGGAGGACACTATGGATTTTGTCATTATTTTTGTAAGTAAGTGTCACTAGGTTGTTATATTATTCAATTGTCATTTTATAATATCTAAATAACATGTATTACTTTTTTGTAATTTAATGCGTTATGTATTGATGTTATGTTAGGTATATGTTATGATCTTATTATCTTTTTTCAGGTCTGCACTTTGTTGACCTGTGACCTGGGTTTCGAACTAGCCTTCTAGAAAAGGGTGTCAAATTAAGACAAGGGTTGTCAACATTAGACCAAGTTACGGTTTAAACGATATATTTGACATAAAGAATAAATTTGTATTGGAAAAATGTCAATTTTTGGGACACCTTACTTTACTGTCAGAAATGTCATCATGCTCAAGGTGTGAAAATTTTTAGGTGTCAAATTTATTTTTACTTTGAAGCTAAATAAAAGTTAGGAATCTACAGAAAATCTCATCCCAAAAGCTGTATTATTTCGGGAGCTATTACCAATAATTTGACCTCCGAACAGAAACACCCCCTACTAGTTAACTAGTAGACCAAATAGGGCTATTAAGTGATTTTTTCCCTATACACCAGACGTCCGCGCTCGATAGGATCGATCATCGGAACGGCTCGACGAGGATAGAATGTGATTGATGGATTACTTAACGATCCGGACCAGTATGGATTCCACAAAATCTCGCGCCAAAGATATTTTTCCGTACAGCAAGCCTCACGCCAAGCAAAATTTCTTTTGTACCAACATTCAATTTTTCAATAAGGGTGCAAGATGGGAAAAGAGGCGCATGCGCCAACATAATTAATAAATTGACGCAAGCGTAAGCGAGCAAAAGCAAATTTAGCCTAATGAAAGCTAAAAATCAATGGATTATGGAGTCATTCACCCCGAGCTGGAATTATTACTTTACGCCAACTGAAAATCAAACAATCTTTGTAAGTACCCTTACGCCAATGCGCCAAAAACGTTTCAGTTGTACGCTGAAGATCTTCGGCGTTAGTTACACGAAATTCATACTGGGATCCGGATAGGAGATCGATAGAGGATTATCGATTATCAGTCAGGCACATCCTGGCAAATGAACGGGGTGAGCATTTGCATGGGGTATTCGTCACCCAGTGTAAGTGAGATAGGACGTCTCAGGCTAATAGCGTGAAAATGAATAAAAATGAACTTCAAACTGAAAAAGGGAAAAAAGGAAGAAAACTGGGAACTTTATTTTTTCATTAAAAGTTTCTTCAATCTTCGAAGACAAAATTGACACATGGAAAAAAAATTTCATCTATGCAGTTCTTTGAAATGAAGCAAAATATTTCCAACCCGGTTCAATTAAACTGGGTATTCGGCACTATTACGTCACTTTCGTTTTCGACCCCGTTCATTTGCCAATGGTCGCAAGTGAAAAATACCCCGTTCATTTGCCAGGATGTGCCTGACTGATTATTCATCGATCTTATCGACCCTATCGACTCATATTCGATTTACGATCGATAACAAATCGATTAACGATCAATGACAAATTGATTAACAATCGATGACGAATCGGTATACTCGATTGAAATACTAGCTCGATAATGGATCAACGAAGGATCGATACTCAAGAGATTTTTAATGGCTGAATCTTCCATCGATCTCCTAACCGGATTGTTAAGTAACCCATCGATCACATTTCGATCCGTCATCGAGCCGTTCCGATGATCGATCCTATCGAGCGCGGAGCGGCGGACGTCTGGTATACATGGGCATCATGCTGCCTCCATCACTATTCTGATTTCTTCTGTTACTCAACAATCTTTGAAAATAGACCTTTTTTCAAAGAGGACGTCCTGTTGAATAATTATGTAGTCCAGCCATAAAAACAATGATAGAGCCATGCATAATTACTGTATCAAGCATATTGTAATAATTATGCATGGTTTTATCATTGTTTTTCTGCTGGACTACATAATTATTCAACAGGGTGGCCTCTTTGAATAAAGATCTATATTTTAAGAAACTAACATAAAATAATATACGTTTAGCTGTTTAGGTATACCTCATTTCCCTCATGTTGGACCTCATGTTAGCAAACAAACCAAACCACCCAGTCTCACCAGCTAAAAACACACTTTCACTTTTGTCCAAAAATTTTCGAAAAAAAACATGTGGAGCAACCGGAGCAACCATTGAGTTTCAAGCCGAAGGCTAGAGGTCAATCTCTAACCTTTCTCAGGCAAGAAAAATTGAAGCCTTAAAATATGCGCCGTATTTTTGATGACGGATTGAATCTAGCAATTCCTTTGTTTTCGAGTGATATATTTTTCGAAATTAAGCGGTAAATTTTAGTTTCAATCTGTTATTTGTGTAAAAACCAGGCGGGTCGCTCAAGGCCGCGCAACTTTGGTAGGATTTGTTGGCTTCAAATCCTACCAAGGAGATTGACCTCTAGCCTTCGGCTTGAAACTCAATGGGAGCAACCTATTTAGCCTATGAGCAATCGAAAACTCGAGATGACGAAATCGCATTTCAAAGGCTAAATTATATGTTTTGTTATGTTTGGCGCACCGTTTAGAATAGAAAGCAAATTTTCTTTGTATTAAATACCAAATATGGTTATGAGATGACGTATAGATAGAGGATCTCGTGGGTTAAATGTTCAAGGAGAATTTTCTTCAGCCCTTTTTACTTACACTAAACTTCTGAGTCCACGTCCTTTACCGAGGTTAGTAACTTATGGTGATTTATCTCTGAAAATCTATTTGATCTTTCATATAAAATTTGATGATATAGTTGGAATCCTTTGTGTAGTCTGTAAAGTACGTGCCTTGTTCATAATTTTGTTGAAAATGTGGAACCTTCGTCTCGAAATTTATTTACCAAGATCTTTGCATTTTTTTGTAGGTACTACTTCAAGTCAATATGCCTATTGAAAAGAAACCCAATAAAACCAAACTTCACATCAACATCGTCGTCATTGGTCATGTCGATTCTGGAAAATCCACATCCACTGGTCACTTGATCTACAAATGTGGTGGCATCGACAAGAGAGCCATCGAAAAATTCGAGAAAGAAGCCCAAGAAATGGGAAAAGGTTCCTTCAAATATGCCTGGGTTTTGGACAAATTGAAGGCTGAGCGTGAACGTGGTATCACCATTGATATTGCCTTGTGGAAATTCTTCACTAACAACTATGAGGTCACCATCATTGATGCCCCTGGACATCGTGATTTCATCAAGAACATGATTACAGGAACATCACAAGCTGACTGTGCTGTCCTCATCGTTGCCTCGTCAACTGGTGAATTCGAAGCTGGAATCTCAAAAAATGGACAAACCCGTGAACATGCCCTTCTTGCATACACACTTGGTAAACATTTTGTCTGTCTCTTTTATTTATTAAAGGAATTGACTTGGCTTTTGTACAAAGAATTATGGAATGTTCATTACTTGTTAAGAAATGATCTCATCTTGGTGAACTTTAATGTGTTATAATTGAAAGCCTATTTCCAGACATACAAATCATCTAGCAAATCATAACCATGTTTCCCTTTTCAAAATTCAGGTGTCAAACAATTGATTGTTGGTGTCAACAAGATCGACAACACTGAACCACCATACAGTTGTGACCGTTTCAATGAAATCGCCAAAGAAATTAGTGCCTACGTTAAGAAAGTCGGATACAATCCTAAATCAGTTGCTGTTGTCCCAATCTCTGGATGGCATGGAGACAACATGATTGAAGAATCAAAGAACATGTCCTGGTACAAAGGATGGGCAACTGAAGGTAAAGATGAAGACAAAAAAGACTGGAAAGCCTCTGGCAAAACTATGTTGCAAGCTTTAGATTCCATTCGTCCACCAAAACGTCCATCATCCAAACCACTCCGTCTTCCACTTCAAGATGTATACAAGATTGGAGGTATTGGAACAGTTCCAGTCGGTCGTGTTGAAACTGGTATCATCAAGCCAGGAATGGTTGTCACCTTTGCCCCAGTAGGACTCAGTACTGAAGTCAAATCTGTTGAAATGCATCACGAATCGTTAACTGAAGCCCTCCCTGGAGACAATGTTGGTTTCAACGTCAAGAATGTCTCAGTTAAAGAAATCAAGAGAGGTATGGTTGCCTCAGACAGCAAGAATGACCCAGCCAAAGGAGTTGAAAACTTCCTTGCTCAAGTAAGTGTATTTCTCTTGAAAATATAGTGCGCCCTGTC
Source organism: Clytia hemisphaerica (assembly GCF_902728285.1). NCBI lineage: Eukaryota > Metazoa > Cnidaria > Hydrozoa > Leptothecata > Clytiidae > Clytia > Clytia hemisphaerica. The sequence continues at coordinate 255,018 of NW_027104371.1, forward strand.
ATAGAAACTTCTGTGAAAGTTTATTTACAAAAGTTTTAGCTTTAATATTTGGTATGGTCTTTTTTAGACCAATGCTGACCCTGCTAAATCACCCTAAAAATAAGCTCTCACATTATTTAACCTTTTAATCCAGGTCATCATCCTAAACCACCCTGGAGAAATCCATGCTGGATACCAACCAGTTTTGGATTGTCACACTGCCCACGTTGCCTGTAAATTTGCTGTCCTCCAACAAAAGATTGATCGTCGATCTGGTAAAGTTTTGGAAGAAAACCCAAAGATGGTTAAATCTGGAGATGCTGCTATGATTGAGCTTATTCCATCCAAACCTATGGTTGTTGAATCTTTCAATGACTATGCTCCTCTTGGACGTTTTGCTGTTCGTGACATGAGACAAACTGTTGCTGTTGGTGTCATTAAGGGTGTTACTAAGAAAGAGAAATCTGATGGCAAGACAACCAAATCTGCTGCCAAAGCTGGTGGCAAGAAGAAGTGAACGCAATTTGATTTGATACACTGGAGTAAAATTGTGCTCAAAATGAAACTTTATCGGACTCAAAATTTTCATAGAAAGCATTTGCGACTGAAAAGTGTAAATTATTGAATAATAAAAATTGAATTGGAACCAATTATTTTTTTTAATTGTGTGATCTGACTTAGTGATTCATAATCTTGTTTACCACCCTTTATCTAGATTTTGATTTGGTCATTTTGAGAAAATTTGGCATCCCTTTGTTTCAAAGAGGACTTAGAATGTCTGTCAATTTGTTCTAGGCTTCCTATCTCAAGTTTCCTCCTTTCTTTTTTTTTTGAAGGAAAAGCTGATTCATTTAAAAAATTTACAACTTTTTGTACGAGTGTAATGACCCGATACTAGCTTTTGCTGTAATTTGAATTACTTAGCGTCTTTGTTGCCTGTGTGAAAAACGAGCAAGTGTCTGCCCCTTATATATTGGCTTAGTTACCCCTTAGACTGGAGTCCACTTAACCTTATTTTTATCAGGGGGGTGTTTTCCACCAGGCTGGCACTCTTTTGTTAATAGCTCGCTGAAAATTTTTTTTAACACTCTGAAAGTTCTTGACTTTTAATACAATCCTATTAGCAGCATGTATACCAAATTTTACAATTGTACACCGACCAGATCAGGTTTTATGACTTTTTTGTGCAGGCATATCATAAAATCCAGCTAAAACCCTGTAAAATCCAAAAATTTTAAATTTAGCATAACTTTTGACCTAGTCATCCAACTGACTTCAAATTTCGACAGGTTTTAGGTATCAATAATAAATTCTAAAAAATATTAAACAAATTTTCAAAAACTGCTGACGTCATCAAAAATGACGTCATTGTTTTTTGAAAAAATTTACTCATTTTCTGCATGGATTTTAAAGGTCAATTTTATTAGTATGTTTAAAACCGGCAATTATGTTAAAGATATTTATTTTGGCTTTTAGAAATTCAAAACAGAATTGAAAAATCTCCATTATTTCGTTCAACTTTAATTGCTATTTTATTGAATAGTACTTTTTCATTAGTAAGCGATAAATGTGAAAGTTTGTGATGACGTCACCACCTTTATGATGACGTCATCAACCCAAATTTTTTTCTATGAACTCCTTTTATGGTAGAGAACATTCATGCCAAATTTCAAGTCCATATCTTTTATAGATCAAAAGTTAGCAAGGCTGGTGGAAAACACCCCCCCTTGAGAATACAAAATCCGAAAAAGCCTGATAATAATAGGGTTAAAGCTTTTTGATAGACTGGATGGTACAATTAATTGGCCTGGCAGTACGTGGTAAGTTCGTACCTTTCGAAAAAAAGTTCGTGCCTTTGAAAAAAAAGTTCGTGCCTTTTGAAAAAAGTTCGTGCCTTTGAAAAAAAGTTCGTGCCTTTGAAAAAAAAGTTCGTCCCTTTTGCAAAAAAGTTTGCCTTTCGGAAAAAAATTTCTATACGTGAAGACGGGAATTTTTTTCGGGGGTAGCTGCTGGCATCCACTACATGTTTTTTTTATAAGCAAGTGTATGCCCCTTGGCCAGGCTCGTGTATGCTTAAGTTCTCAAAGCCTCCAGGTATATTATATGCTTATGATTCACCCCGAGCCAAGTTTTTTAATGAATTCAGAAATTTTGTAAAAAATTTGTTTAGATTTTGGGAGCAGTGGAATGTAGCTAGCCGTGGAATGTCTTATTTTTTACTTGGCCTCTACCAAACCAGATATAAATGAATCAAAAACAGATAAAAATGACCACTTGAAAAATATTTTAGGCTGACATATATGCTCATGTTATGCTTAGGAATTCTGCAAATCTGAGCCTTCATATGCTTATAAGCGTTATGCTTATAAAAAAAAAACATGCAACGGATTCGTGCTCCCTATACTACCTGGGGTTTTGTAGAGGTCTGCGATTCAGACTAGGGTAGCTGAGACTCTATCCGCCGCGAAACATATTACGTTTTATTGCCCCGCAGGGGCTTTTGTTGCTTCACGTAGCGGACCTGCTCGCCAGAAAAATATTCATGATTCAGATTCATGTTCATGTTGTTTCTTCCGATTCTGAGCGGGCCGCGCGCGGTTAAAAAATGTTCGCGCGCGATATCTCTTTTGCTGCTACTTGTATTGATTTCCTAGCTATGCACGGACAGAGAAGGTAGCTTCCCGTCTGCACTGCCAGTCCACACAGCTAAAAGCTTTCACAAACAACAAACAGCACTGAACAGCACACAAGATTTTATTTTTGCTTGGTTAATATCTTTTTAACTTAGTTGCTCAACTGGATTTACTTGAGGGACATTGTTTGCTACTGAATGAATAACTATCAAACTACTGATATTAGATCAAACCTTATACAATTGTCAGAATGGACGATGGACATCTTCAATGACAGTTTGTTACACACACACACAGACAGAGTGTTATGCGCTGCTCTAACGAAACCCTGCTGATATTATAAAGGCATAGACAAAAGAGAAATTGACCGTTAATTCATATTGTTTACCTATATAGAGATTTCATTTTGAAGGAAATTAAATTGAAATTTTTGGTGGAAAGACAAAACCCAGAGTACCCTATAATTATATGGATATTGCATGCGCCGAAAGTAATTTTTCAAAGAGTAAGCCTTGCGCCAAAACGTGCCAAAAACGCAGGTACCAACATCGAGTTTCTTACAAAAGGTTTAGTGAGTGAGACATGCCAATTGCCAATGAAAATATACTATGACTAACATGAACTGATTCATTCTCGTGGACATTTGAATGAAGCACAGTGTTACAGCAAAAAAAATGGTTGTGCATGGGAAGCAGCGAGCAGAAAAATGTAAACAGAAGCGGAAAAAAAGCCGAAAACGATGGATTATAAAGTATTTGATGCTATTTTGTGAATAATTCTTTACGCCAATATTGAAGCTTAAAAAGCAAACTTTGAAAATGCTGTTTATGTCACTGTGTCAGAACGGTACTTCGATATGTAATGTACGCCGAAGATTTTCAGCCTCATATTATGAACAGACTCGAACACTCTCTCTACTAATACCCCCACGGCACATTGTACCGTATTGATGTTGAACGCAGGAGTATACTTTGCTCAAATCAAATCTGAACAAACTTTTTGACTTTTTAGAACCAGACGTCCAATAAAATACAAACACAATGTTGTACCTACATGTGAAGTGAAAAGTTTTTAACCATATTGACGGTGGTTGCAACAGGACACGGTATCTGAAAATTCCCCTGGCAATTTTGAGAGCAACTATCAAATTCATATCTTTAGTAACCATGAAGAATTTTCATTATAACTGAAAACTTTTTGCAGAAACACGTATAAAGATTGTTAAAGTTTTTCAGATAATTTTCAGTAACCTTTGATACAAATAAATTATATCTACAGTATGCCACCAGTCCAAAGTTACTTACTTTTTAAATTTCAAATCAAATGACTGAAATTATATTCAATTTAATTTTCAAATTCACCTTTTAATCTGCATTATGTATATTCTTTATGAAAGGGAAGCACTTTCAGTTTCACAGTACACATTCTTATGTTTGGGTTTTCAAAAGGGATTTTTATTAGATTTTTATCTTGTGATTGAAGAAAATCAACTTTGATATCATTCTAGTTCTTAATATGTTGCGAAACCTGTAATGGTTTTAATTTAAGTCACTTTGCATCAGAAAGGGTAGATTAAACATGTTTTTTTTGGATTGACACTTTCGTTATGTATGGATCTTACTGAGAAAATTTTAACCGCATCGGCTCGTGCTTCTTAACTTCAAACAGCTCTAGTAACATTGAGCACTTTTTATGAAGACTCATTTCACCAATTTATAGTCTGATTATGATTCCCTTGCTCTCTTCATGACTAAGTTCCTCTGGGCTAATATCTGCTATCAGCGGGGCATTCATAGCGACAGCTAATTGCTAGTAATATACAAACTATGTTATATCATAATAACATATTATACGGACGATAGCATCGTCTAGCAAAACTTTAACATCTCTACTTTATTTCCTGGAAGTTCTTTTTCAAAATTTTCAATTTCAACAATATTTTTCAATCGCTTAAAGATAGGTAGCTTTTTTCTAATGGCCCCCAAAACGGAGGTTTGCGATTTTAACGATTTCTCGAGATATCTTTAAGATATGAATACAAAATTTTGACCATAGTTTGGGAATGTGATTTAGAGGATTTTGGGCATAAATTAGCTTGATACAATTTTTACAGTATACCCCTGGTTGTCAAAACGGAGGTTTGGGGCCCCTAAAACGTAGGTGTAGTTAAAATCAAAAAATTATTAAGCCCAGTGGTAATAGGGGGAAAAACTACGAACATATTTGTGTTTTCCCTTAAATTTACGACCCGATGGATGTAAGATTTTTATGAAATATTTCAAGATTTTTGCTATCGCAAAGTCCAAACTGAAAATTTAGAAATTTTCAAAATGACAATTTCCCAAAAAATCGCAAATTACACGTAAAAAAACTGCGGGTTTTCACGCTTGGTATGGTAACATTCAAATTCCGAATCAGCACCCTCAAATTGACCAAAATCAATTGCCAAAGCTTGTTCACAGACATTTTGAATTTTTCACTGGCCCACGGCCTAATGTGACGTCATCACTTTTGCTGGGGCTTGAAAATGAAAGTGAAAACTACAAGCTCTCCTTTAAAGCCCCTGTCACATGTCAGCAAATTTGTAATTCATTAAATTTGCCAGCGAAAGGTTAGCTTCGGGCCACGCCCAGGAATCTTTAAAAAGTTTGAGAGTCGAGTCAAACGCATTTAACAGAATAATTTCCTATCAAGTGAAATTCAAGGTTTTCCGTAGTAATATTTTTTGTTCCCAAGCAGGTCTCATCTTTCAAATGAAACAAAATTTTTTTGATTTCGACAATTTTTTAATTGCCGATGACGTCATTTTTTTAGCTATTTTCCTTTATAGCTTCTCAAATATTGAATTTCAGGTATATGTTGTGATATTTTTTGGAAACCTTTGATAAGAATCTTTCATTTGAATCATATGAGCTTCTAGTTCTAATTTTCACTTTCATTTTCAAACCCCAGCAAGACGTTGCAGTGCTTAAGCATTCAAATTTTGTAGATTTTGGATTTTTTGAACTGCGGTTTTTATTTTTAAAAGATTCATAAGCAAATAATTAAAAGAAAAACTAAAATTGATGGAGTTAAAGAGGTATGGCTGCTCATTTTATACTTTGTAATAAAGAAGATGAGCAAGACAATCGTGTACAAGTCAAGCAGAAAGGACTGAAGACGCTCAAGAAACTAACAAAAGAAAGAAAGCTTGAAGACTTGAGCAGGTTTTTATTAGATTTACAGTTTGCTGAGATTAACTTCAGATTTCTAAGTAGAATTGAAAAAGAATTCTTCTGACATTACATCACGGAACCAATCGCTCATTGGTTGTAAGTGACGTAAAATCAGTCAATACGTCACTTTCAACCAATCAGCTATTGGGTGGAATGGAAGACATTGCAATGGTGCATATCATGAATAGCTCTTAAATCTAATCTTAAGTGGTGTTTGCTGAAAGCTTTTCACCGGCTAGATGTAGCAGAAGTGTTTGATATATCTTAGTCAGAATTTTGATTTCAGTCTTTTTGATTCAACAAGGAGAATAGTTAGCCTAGAAATCTAAACTAGTTTGATTCAGTCACTTGGATAAATCTGATGGTTAAGTTGTGACTGAATAACTAGTATTCCAAGGCAAACTTAAAATCCGTAAATATAAAAAATCTTTATTAAAGCGCCGAAAACGCTATATTGCCATAAGCCGTGTGTCCTAGCCTTGTGAATACGGGCTTAGTTAACTAGGCTAGAGAATTAGTCAGAATTTTGATTTCAGTCTTTTTGATTCAACAAGGAGAATAGTTAAGTTTCTTTTGAGGTTTATGTCTTTTCAAAGTAGAACATTTGCGAAAGCGTAATTTTTGAGATAACTGGGACAAATAAATAAATTAACATTTTCTTTTACATTTTTAAGTGAATTGAAGAAACAACCACTCTACATGCACCATGATTTTTTTTTGGAAACATGGGTTTGCATTCTCCTCATCCTCTGGGGAGAACATAAATAAGGCTTCAAAGTCCAAAATGCCGAGAACAAGTTAAGAACAAGAACATTTTAAGGGTTTGTGGACTACAACAAGACGCCCAATTTCTTATTATGGCAACAGAGAAAAATACTGAAAAATGGCGAAAGTAAGAACATGTTAAGAACATTTTTAGACATTTTTAGGTTAAAACTCCAAATGTTAAGAACATCCGTAGGCTTTTTTTGATATCCTTAAAAAACACGTGTATACAATGATACTATGAGTAGAATCGATAAAAAAGGACACAAAATCATGAACTTTCATATTCAAAATTCTTCAACAAGCTTCATTTTTGAAGAAAGAGGTATAAAAAAGAAAGAATAGTAGATGAGATAAAAAATTACAATTTTTTTAAAACGAAAAATGATAAATGTAAATCGATTAACTTAAAAAATAACAGAAGAGCTAGCTTGCTTTGTTTCGATCGATAATATACAAAATTTAGCTTTAATTTTTTCATATTTAAATAATAATACATGCACCTCGACAAAAAAAAATTAAATATTACAAAAAAATAAAACCTTTTCTTTTCTATTCAATAAAAACTATTCAGATGAGATGAAGTTTTTATAAGATACTTTAATAATTGGTCATTTGAAGTAATAAAAATGACACGTTCTTTAGAAAAAGTAACAAAACTGTTTTATTACTGGTTAACAACCAACCAAATCAAATAAGGGGGGGGGCGTACGGGGTTTGCGATTACCGAAATACTACCAAATAATTTTGCTAAAATTCCCGAGATTCCGTAAAAATATAATTGCAATTCCGATACATGTTTTTTCTTTTATAAGCATAACGTTTATAAGCATATGCAGGCTCAGTTTTTGGTACATAAACAATGGCTCTATTGTTTGAGAACAATAGAATACTAAGCATAATGCGAGCCTGACATAGGGACAGACATGTGGTATTTTTCTTCGTTTTGACTAGTTTTCCATCAAAATTAGATTTTTCATGTATGAATTCCGAAAAAGCGGGATAAAAACTTTACTCTTGGGTGCCTAATAAACGTACAGGCCAGAATAAACGTACAGGGGGAATGAAATTGGAATTAATAAACGTACAGGCTAAAATAAACGTACAGGGAAAAATTTTCTTTTGATTTGAACGTTTGAATTCAAATCAAACGCTCGAATTTATAGCAAAACGATCGAATTTACTTGTGTAACATTCGAAATCTCCCACAATACGTTCAAATGTACTTAACGGCCTTTCGACACGTCTTACTTGAACAAAAAATAACAAATTTTTTCCAGTATGAATCAATATTGGGTCAAAATAAATAAAAGTACAGGAGAGAATAAACGTACAGGCGGGAAAATTCTTCAAAATAAATAAACGTACAGGTCCTAATAAGTTGCGTACAGGCTTATCTGGCACCCGATGTAGAAATTTTCTTCCGACACGCTAAAAGCTCTGAAGGTCGGGAAAATTTTCAACATCTGGAAGAAATACATTACAGAATTTCGCCTGACCGCGTAATTTTTTAGAAAAATGGGCCCGAGTGCAATTTGGACAGGGAAGGTGTCATGGCCGACAAAATTTGGGTCAGAAAAAACTTCAAAAGGTTTCACGAAATAAATTCAAATACAAAACTTTTTGGAGAAGGAATCATGCAAAATATTATCATTCTTTTCACAAGGAGGGCATGTAGAAATTCAATTCAATTCAATTCAATTCAATTCAATTCAATTTTCCTTCTTTAAACTGATCACAGTAAGCAAAAACAAAATAGAAATAACATTGTACACAAAAAAGCCTGAAAGAAGAGAAAAGTCATAATCAGCATCTATAATAACACTAAAAGAAAAACTAAAGCTATAGAAAATGAATATTAACCCTCAATGAATACTTTTGTGAAGTTTAATAAAGATTTTATCCAAAAAACTTCAGTTCTGGAACACTGAAGTCGGTTTGTCGGTTGTCGGCCGGTGGGTGGACAACAGTTATATTTGGAGGACGGTCTAAGATAGATAACAACATGAAAGTTACTGATAAAAGCCTAAGCCCATAGGAACATACCTGCTTTAGTTTCTTTGGTCTTTGAATGGTATAAAATTTGAGAAAGTGCAGAAAAAATCAGCCATCAAAACAAACAAAAACAAAAGTTATGATTATCAACTTTTCTGTGGTAGAAACACATTTTTTGGGTTGGTGCACATACAGAAATTACACTGGATACTAAAACTAATATTCAGGGTGATAAGTACAGTTAAACTACAAAAAATCCATCAAAAGAAACCAAAAACAACCATAACAGCACACATTTTTTGAAATTACATCAGCCATGTTGTTTGTAATTTTTGCCGACATACTCATGACGTGGTAACTAACGACAGTGATTTGACGGTCTTTTTGAGGCGCCAGATCTCAAAAAAACAATTTTTGAGCGTTCAGCACGGCCCCGAAAATGAGGGCTAAACTTATGTCGGCACATCAATGGATGACTACTATTTCTCTCCGATGGTATATTGGCCCGCTCCTTTAGAGCTTTAGCGTGGGCGGCCGCCAATACGCCATCGGAATATCAGATAACGTACAGACGGGAAATTTGACACGAAAAAAATAAACGTACATGTACGTTTATTAGGCACCCGAGAGTATAATACCCAAATTCCGAAGCAAATATTCATGGATTTCCGATACCGAAACAAGATCAGCATTCCGAAATACCGAAGGAATTTTGCCAAATTTGCGAAATTCCGAAGAAAAAAGGGTCAATTTCAGCAATTCCGAAATACCATACGCCCCCAAATAAAAGCTCGCAAAAACTCCATCTCGTCCCAAACTATTAAAACTTTTCGTTACTAAAAGCATACAAAGTCTTGACGGTGCAATTAACTTTCACATGTTAATAAACGGGAGGGGGTGGTGCCTGATCGCCAGAGGGAAAGCAAGTAAAAATACCTACTAAATTAGACTTCTGCAAATATTTTTAAAATTGGGACTTATTTTCGCGGATGACAACCGAAGCGAAATTTAGTCCCCGCAAAAATTAATCCCATTAAGTATGAGCTTGACGGTAAAAGAATTTTTAAGCACCAAGGCCAATTTTGGGGTGGGGTTTTTCATTGAGAAATGACCCATCTCTTCAACCCCAATAAGATAAGAACTATTATTATGTAAAAGAATGAAGCTCCAAATCATAATAGACTCGACTATTATATAGTCTAGGTTCAACCTTTGTCTCGAAAAAGGAGTATAATTATGTTTCTAGTTTTAAGAAGCACTCAAAGGAAAAAAGAAATCATATCCAGTATAATATATACCAGGGAAATAACTTCTGTGAGCACCTCACATCGAACATAGTCTTTATTTCGAAGCCTCTTAAATACTTTGGCTAAAACAACAAACACCCTCTTTTCCAATAAGATATAACCGGATGAGACTAGAGACAAATCTTCATGCTTCAAGAAAAACTGATACCTTAGGATCTGCGCCTCAACTGGGATTACGGATTGAATCTAGTGCCTCTTTTGCTTTTAGAGCATTTTTTTTCGAAATCTTGCAATAAAAAAATACTTCAATTACTATGTAGAAGATTTGTCTCTAACCCCGGGCTATACTTTATTGCTCATTTTCCCGTAAGAACACACACACCAACATTTAACACCAATAATACATTTGTATTTTACCATAAGGAAGTATTTATCCCAGATGAACAGTTGACTGGGAGAGTTTGTTTATATTCCACAGTGTCCATTTGAACATAGTTTGCAGTTTGATCCACTCCCAAATCATTGAGAACTTGTTCTAGTTCTACTTCTTCGACCTATTGCAAAAACAAGCAAAACAGGTATGAAATTTATCGATCTTACATTTTTAAAATCACATAAACATAGTTGCAAATTAAAACAAAAACTACATATATACATAGTATAATATAAAATCAAAAGAAATGTTAAAGCCTGGGGGTACTTAGGCAAAGGGAGGGTACGGTATGTGCCGCCCTTAAGGGTACCTTTTTTGGATCTCCAAAGTCCTACTAAGGGTCGGAAAAATCAGAAAATCAAATTTTAGTCCCACTAAGGGTTGAAGAAATAGAAAATTTTAACTTTTTACCCCGGAAAGATAGAAGTTTGGTCAAATTTGGTCAAATTTGTCCCGATAAGGTTCGTAAAATTCACAAAATTTTCCTTTGTTCTCTCCTTTTTAGTCCGGGTAAGGGTTGAAGCGTCGAAAGTCAAGCAGCACCCCTGCCAACTCGCAACCCTAGTACCCCCCGGGGTTAAAAGCAAAAAGCAAAATGAAAAAATCATTCAAATCGTTCTAATTTAAATTGTTTAATTTTATGACACATGGTTTACGCAGTATTCACATTTACTACCATCATAGGCCTTTAACCACTTCATGACTTCTACAGATTTTAGTTCCAATGCAAACAATGAAAAAAGAATTCTTTCATTAAAAAAGAGAATGTAATTTTGAATATAAAATAATGAATATTTGTGTTTGTTTGTGTTAGAAAAAACTCGATTTAAAGGTTTTGTTTTTAAATAAGAATGATATCGTTTGCTCACTCATCAATTTTAATTCACATATTTGCTTATATTAGCATAATATAACAATAGGAAGACACTGTCCTGATATGAAATATGTGTCTGATATGAAATGGGAACACTTATGTAAAAATTAAATCTTTAATCTAACTTTTAAAGGGTAAGAGGTCTATTCCATCATGGCCATGATCTCCAAAATAGCAGCAAGTTACATCATAGTCATAATAAAAACACTGGTCTGGCAATGTATTGTTTTAGCTTTTTGTTCAATTGTCTTTTGTTTGTAACAAAAGACAAGTTGCAATTTGCATACTTTTTGATCACGTTATCACAATCTTCTCTTGGGATTGGTCTATTTTCTAATCACATGATTAAAAAGTTTGCAAAATAAATCGATTTTGGTACGTAAGCTCCATCTTTTAACAATAAAAAGAGACAAAAGCCTTCCGGACCAGTGTTTTTATAATGACTATGGTTACATTACTACCTACTGATGTTGCTTACCTGTTCACCAAATATGAATGTTGAATGCATGAAGAGGATTCCTATGACAAAGCTGACAAGAAAGACCACAAAGAAATGGGCCAACACAAAACGATCCAATGTCCTATAAATAAAAAATATACACATAAGGTTGTACTTAATTTCTCCTAAATTATAAAATCATTACAGACAAGGAAAAGTCATAATTCGCTTTGGCTTGTTGGAGGTCAGCCAAGTAAAGGAGAAAAGAACTGTGTCCCAAACGATGTATTAGAAAAAATAAATTAGGTGAATATACCTAAAATGGATAAATTTTGCAAAAGTAATTTAATTCTTGGGGGACTTATTTCTGCGAGTCACCCCCTGTTTTCAACTAACTTCTTTTATTTTCCTTTAAAGGTTTTTGCAAAATTCTAGGGTCTTTAGTTTAGCAAATAGACTAGTTTAAAAAATTTTGACAAACATTAAATTTCGCAAGGAGTCATATTGCAACTTTTCAGCAGAGATAGAAAGAATCCTGGCTAGGTGAAAAAGTCACCCAAACGACCCCAACCAAATGCAGCAAAGAATCCAATAGTCGTTTGGGGAATGCGAGGGTTTTATTGATACATAATTGATAGAGACAGTCATTGAGAAAATTAATCTATAGATAATCGATAGATAACCGAGCTTTGAAAAAATCTAGATCGATTACCTATTGATTATATCGTGTAATCGATATCTAATCCATCGATTACTTATCGATTTTTTATCGATTACTCACGATTATCGATTATATCGATTAACTAAGCCTGGTTTAATTGAGCTTTAACTTGCTCAGCAACAAGAAAAATGTTTCTTACTTTTATATTTTACAAGGCAAATTTTCATAATTACAGCAGATTCTATCAAGACAGTTAGTTACCCTAAGTGGATAAATTTTCGCGTGTACTTATTTTCGCGAGACGCGAATTTAAAGATTTTGCGTGGATTAAATTTTGCGAATCAAGGGTCTTTAAAATTTTCGTGTGGATTAAATTTTGCGAAAATGGCCTTCTTTATTTAATTTCGCAACTATATAAATTGTAACTAGAAAAGAGATGTGTTTTTTAATCGAACAAAGGCAGACAAAGTCACTCAAAAGCCTTCAAAAAACTTCAAAGAAAGTACTTTTAGGAGGTTACTAGAGTTTATAATTGAAATGAAGAGTTGAAGTCACAATATGTTTTGATTGTATATAACATGTTATCTAGATTTCGCGAACTTTTATTTTCGCGATTGTAAAATTCCAAATGATTTCCCGTTGACTAACTTTTGCGTATCAAAGGCCTTCCAAATTTTCGCGTGGACTAAATTTCGCGAAAATGGCCAAAATTCGCGAAAACCACGAAAATTTATCCACTTAAGATATACAGTGAAAATAACTCCATTTAAAGCATGTTCAAAGTTCAAAATACGACTTTCTTCATATTACGGAAACCAAACAAGTCATTAAAACTAAAAGTCAGCACTCCGTGTGGTTGTGATATACCGTCAACTGCTCTAACTTGGGACTATCTGACAAAACGTGGGACGGCAATTCGACCACCATTTCACCAAACCTCAAAAGTCATTTGATTTGAGTTAAGGAAGGGCGTATTTAAAAATACACTATAGGATTTTATGTCATGTATATATCTTTCTCTTGTTCTTTAGATTAACATTCATAGTTACTATAAATAAACATATGAATAAGACATTCTTCATGTTAATCTTATTCTAATGGATGAATTGCAATGTCCAATCCCTGGTTGTAACTACAAGACACCAGCGGGATCATCAGAGAATGTCGCATGCACCCTTCTTTCTGCACACAGCACGATTCATATGGGTGGTCGCACACCTGTCACCCCTGGACCAAAGTTGGATCGGCCCAAAGTGGATAGCGGCCTCAACCAGGAGGATTGGAACTTATTTATTCACCGCTGGGATGCATTTGTGAATGGATCGGGTCTTGACCCAAATGATTGCTCGACTCAACTGTTCCAATGTGCCAGCCAGGCACTTGGAGATAGTCTTCTTCTTCGCTCGAATCCGGGAATTATGAATCGTCCCACTAATGAACTTTTGGCGCTAATGAGATCACTTGCCGTTGTTGCTGTTGCCACTTGTGTCACCAGGACCGAGCTGATGAACATGACTCAACAGCGTGATGAACAATTTCGTATATTTGCCTCTCGTGTCAGAGGAAAGGCAGTGACTTGTAATTATAAGACGAAATGTACCTGCAATAACACTGTTGATTTCACGGATTCAATTATTAGAGATATTTTGATAGCGGGTATTGTAGATTCTGATATTCGTCGAGAGATACTAGGTGTGAAAGACATACTAGATACACCTATCAATGACATTATCGCACTTGTTGAAAGCAAGGAGATGGCACGCGATGCGCTTCCCCTGCCAGTTGGGAGTGTATCATCCTCTTCCTATCGTCGCAACAGGTCGAAACAAGTCGAAACACCTCAGACCGACATTCCTGTTCCTTGCCCTGGATGCCAGAAGCCATTCCTGCGTTTCAGTGAAGGTCGAAATGGTCGCAATAAGAAACCTCATAAGCTCTGCATCGAATGTTACCGTATCCAACGTCGCCAAGATAAAACCAATTCCAATCCGCCGACCAAGCCAGACGCATCAATACTGCCGGTGTTGGTACCATGTTTAGTCAAGTATCAGGAATCACCACTGCAGGATCAGATCCCACTTCTGTTGCCGACCAAAATGCAATTGCTTCACCTCACAGTATATTTACCAAGGGCCAGTGGCGGAAGTCGAAGTTCAAAAATCACCCTAGGGTAGAACTCTTATTATCTGTTCTGTCATCTGATTATAAACAGTTCAGTAAAAGATGCCCTAACGTCGCTCCTACCAAAATCACAGCACTGGCCGATACCGGTGCTCAGTCTTGTCTTTGGTCGCTGAAAGAATTCGAGTCACTTGGCTTCACGAAAAATGATTTGATTCCCGTTAACATCAACCTCATGGCTGCAAACAAGTCACCCATAACCGTTGAAGGAGCTGCTTGCGTTCGATTAGAGGGTGTCGCATCAGACGGCTCCAAGCAGTCCTGCTCCACTATGGTTTATATCAGTCGGCAGGCACAGGGATTCTACCTTTCGCTGGAGAACATGATGGAACTGGGTATAGTCCCGAGAGACTTTCCTTCCATTAAACCGTTGTCATCGATCGATCAAGTTGGTCACACCACGAGCACCGTTGATATCGATTCCATCAAGGAAAAGAGTTGCTCCTGTCGTACTCGCACACCCGTTCCAGAAATGCCCAAAGAGTTACCGTTCGATTGCGTGCCTGAAAACAATGACAAGATGAAAAAGTGGATTCTAGAACATTTCGCTTCTTCCACTTTTAACACCTGTCCTCATCAGACCCTCGAGAAAATAGAGGGGCCACCTGTTGAAATCCACTTGAAGGAGAACGCAATTCCCAAAGCCGTTCACACTCCTGCAAGCATCCCAATCCATTGGCAAGACCAAGTGCACAAGGACCTTTTGAGAGACGAGGCACTTGGCGTTATTGAAAAAGTGCCATATGGTGAACCAGTGTCATGGTGCCACCGCATGGTCGTCACACGAAAACATGACGGCTCCCCCAGGAGGACTGTTGATTTATCTCCTCTGAACAAACATTGCCAACGAGAAACTTTCCCCACTGCATCTCCATTCCAGGCTGCTAGACGTGTACCACCCAACACCTGGAAGACCGTAAACGACGCATGGAACGGCTTCCATAGCGTCCCTCTTCGCGAGTCAGACAAGCATCTAACCACGTTCATTACACCCTACGGTCGTTGGAGGTATCGTGCTACACCCCAAGGGTTCTCCGGGTCCGGCGACGGATACAACCGCCGATTTGATCAGATATTATCGGACTTTGAAAGGAAGGAGCGTGTCACTGACGACGTTCTTCATTATGACGCTTCTCTCAGGGAACATTGGTGGAGAGCCTTAGAAATGCTTACCACGTCTGGTAGAGCAGGAATTACGATGAACCCAGACAAGTTTCAATTTGCCCAACGTACTGTGGACTTTGCAGGTTTCCGAATTACAGATACGTCCATTGAACCACTCCCGAAATACACTGATGCTATACGTAATTTTCCGACACCGAAATCAATCACCGACATCCGCAGCTGGTTCGGTCTTGTAAACCAAGTGTCAAATTACGCCCAACTACGTGATTATATGGAACCCTTCAGACCTTTCCTCAGTCCACGTGTACAATTTCAGTGGTCTCCCGAGCTCGATCTTGCTTTCCGACAATCCAAGGAGTCGATCATCCAAGCCATAAACGAAGGTGTTACCATTTTCGACCCAACCCGCAAGACCTGTATCCGTCCTGACTGGTCCCGTAAAGGTATCGGCTATTTCCTCTATCAGCAACATTGTGAATGTCCAACCGATACACCAGATTGCTGCAAACTAGGATGGCGGATTGTACTTGCAGGATCTCGTTTCTTGTCAACAACACAACAACGCTACGCACCTGTCGAAGGTGAGGCATTAGCTGTCGCTTGGTCGCTCGAACAGTCCAAGTATTCACACAGGGCTGCCCCTCGCTTATCGTTGTAACCGACCATGAGCCTTTGGTGAAGATCCTCGGAGATCGAACGCTCGACGAGATTACGAACGATAGAATTTTTCGGCTGAAACAGCGAACACTGCCATGGTCCTTCAAGATTTATCATCTACCAGGGAAAACGAACCTTGCATCCGACGCCACGTCACGCTATCCATCGGCTGTCATTGGATTATTGACTTTTGCTGACCAGGTAGAAGATGCCATTAATGCGGCCATTCGTGCTGATACCAACGCTACCTTCAACATGAGCTGGGACCAGATCATTGTTGAGACAGCTAAAGATCCATCGCTTTCCCTCCTGCTGAAGCACATACAGTCTGGCTTCGAGGAAATCCAACCTGACGAAATTGCCACAATATCCGAGTACTGGCGATATCGCGAGTCTCTCTACATATTGGATGATGTATTGCTTTATCAAGATCGGGTTGTTGTTCCACCATCTCTTCGCGAAACCGTCCTTTCGATACTTCACTCAGCACACCAAGGAGTATCTGCCATGTCATCCAGAGCTCAATCCACTGTCTTCTGGCCCGGTATGTCAAGAGATATCAGTGCAGCACGTGCCAACTGTACCCAATGCAACCGAAATGCTCCATCCCAAGCGGCCATGCCTGCAGCCCCACCATCGACACCGTCCACTCCATTCGAGATGATATTCGCTGACTTCTTCTCTTATGCTGGTTCCCACTATTTACTCGCCAGGATCGACTATCTGGATGGGTTGAAGTTTATCGTTCGCTACACGGTAGCAATAAATCTGGTGCCAAGGGACTCATCACTGCGTTACGCTCTCTTTTCGCCACATTCGGTGTACCTGAGGAGCTGTCGAGTGATGGCGGCCCAGAATTCTCCGCACATGAAACTGAATTGTTCTTGAAGAAATGGGGAGTGAGTCACCGTATTTCATCGGCTTACTTTCCCCAGTCCAACGGTCGCGCAGAGGTAGCGGTTAAGAAGTGCAAACGTCTTCTCACGGAGAATATCGACCCGAACGGCTCTTGACAACGATCGTTTCCTACGTGCTCTCCTTCAGATGAGGAACACACCCGACACCGACTGCAAGATCAGCCCCGCTGAAATTATCTTTGACAAGCCGTTACGTGACGCTTTCTCCTTCGTAAATCGTCTCCCGATGTACACCAACCCCTCCATCCGTCCAACATGGCGCGACGCTTGGAGCAAGAAAGAGGAGGCGATGCTCACTCGGTTTTCACGGTCATCAGAACGCTTGAACCGATCTTCCCGCCAACTACGACCGTTGCTCGTTGGCGACTACGTCCTTGTCCAGAATCAACATGGAAACCATCCTACAAAATGGGATAGATCGGGTGTCGTCGTCGAGGTTAAAGATCACGACCAATACGTTGTCAAGGTTGATGGTTCCCGTCGTGTCACTCTACGAAACCGTCGATTTCTACGCAAATTTACACCGATCACTTCGACCATCGCTCGACCCACAACACCTATGAGAGTTGACAACCCGCCACTACGTCAACCATTGCATAGAACCTCGGAGGTACCTGTCCCGATCACGGCAGAAACCACGACTTCTGTACCACTTTCCACGTTTATTGAGGGTGACCAAGATTCTTCACCCACGATTGTGAGTGATTCACCACCCTCTAACATTCAAACCGAGGGTGATAGGAGAACTGTAACTCCACCCAACGGGGATTCAGTCGCATTGTCTCGTCCCCGTCGTACAACAAGACCACCCCCAAGATATGAACCAGAGAGTGGAACCTGGTCTTGAACTACATTGATGATTTGGTTATTTACGCGAGTTATATTTGTTTGTTATTACGAACGATCCTTTGCGATCTGACACGTTAACGTTCATGATTTACTCGCTAGCTTTGTTTCATTTCTGAGGGACACTCCTTGTTGCTTGACGTCTTGCACGTCATTATTGACAGTTTACCCGGCGTACGGGTAGAACATTGACATATGTGTTATTTTTTTTTTCTTATGTTGACATCATCTTACATGGTCTCAACGGGTGTTGATCTCATCTTATATGCTTTCAACATGGGGGGGATATAGGATTTTATGTCATGTATATATCTTTCTCTTGTTCTTTAGATTAACATTCATAGTTACTATAAATAAACATATGAATAAGACATTCTTCATACACGATTTCTCTTTCGATTTTACAGTGAGTGAAAATACAGACCAGATATGCAACAGTCCCATGTTTCGACCAATCGTCCCAAGTTAGAACAGTTGACGGTAGGTTTTGTAATCGATTTTTACAGTTTCTTGTTTCTACCTCATTTTTTAAACCTCTTAGTAGGAGACTGTATCATTTAATAAGGAATTTTATAACAAATTAAAATGACCATTAGAAAACGAAAGTTTCTTTGTTAATTTCATTTTCACATTTATGGGGACGAACGAAACTTTAGGTGGCCATCGAAAAATCTGGGAAAAACAATTTGTTCTTTTAAAGTATAGCTTTTTTTCAATCGCTCTGGCAGCCATCAAAAAATTGTTTTGTTGTTACCACCTGCCCCCGAATTACTGGCGTGATTTAAAAAACCCAGGAATTTTTTCGACCGCCCGTCCGCCCTTATGCATTTTTAACACCCGTTGCGACGCGAACAGAGCATTTTTTCGATGACCGCCTACTTTCAGAAGATGCTTTATTTGATATGAGGATTCCCATTTCCGTAAAATCGCAATTCCCCATGGTTGCAAAATGGTAGCTATGGGTAATTCCTTTGTTATTTAGCTCGCCCTGAAAAAAAACGCCCTCACCACTACTGTATTGATTGAATATCTCAATCCCGGTACCAAAACACAGCGCAGAAAAATTCAGGGGCGGAGATTTGGCACACGAAAAATATCTCGGTCGTGGCTTCTTCACAAAGACGAAAGACAGATCTGGACTTATTTTGTACTTTCCAGTCTCCTGTTCGTAGTTTTTCTGACTTTCTGGTTCTTTGTGAGTTATTTTCTATGTTTTCTAACTTACTGAATGACTTACCGACAGATCGCGACCGGTAGGATTCGAACCCACTAAATGCAAAGTTCCGATGTTTTGAAACCCATTGCCTTATCCACTGCGCCACGGATTCATGCCAGGATAGCGCTTCTGACGGCTATTTATATTGTACAAACTGCAGACCAGACTTTATTAAGAGAAAATCACAAAAGAGTGCTTGTTTCGAGCTCCAACTCTAACCCTAACTGATAATAACCCAATTCCTAGCCAATCTGATACATAACCACACCCAAACCACACCCATACCCAACCCTACCCAACCAGGTCGCCTGCAGGTCCTGACACTATTCCCGCATACCGGATCCGAAAAATAGATACATGTCTTTCGTCTTTATGAAGAAGTCTTCACCAAATATCTCAGGGGCAGCTCTGCCACGATCTGAAAACTGGAGTTGCAGGAGCCAAGGCTTTGAGGCCTATATTTTTGCAACTATAGACGCTTTCAATGAGTGCCCCGTCAGCAGCACCTTGGACTTTCTACGCAATTCCCCTCACATGGACATGGCATGGGTTGACCCGGGCAAAGGTTCACTTACTTGCCAAGTGAACCGCTGCAAGTAGGAAATGAACCTCAGTCGCCTGTGCAGCAACCAAGGTCAATGACCACTATACCCGCCACAGCACCTTGCTATTTTCTTTTGTTCTGTGTGACGTAAGGACGCTTCGCAAATCAAAAAAGCTTCCACTAACTGCAAGAAGGGATTAAATTGAGAAGTTTCATTGCTTATAACTTTACTTAGGTGAAGAAAATACATGTAATTTGTCAGATGGGAAAATACTAAAAAATCTTTTTATTTTACCATCGTTTGATTGCTCTTGCATATCCCCCTCGACGACTAGTTGACGATTTTTGTTCTTTCATTTGATGATTAGCTGCTTCTTCAGTCGACTCCATTATTAGTCATCTTTCAAACTGATAAAATAATAGTTCTCTTTACTTTTAATCTGATGAAAATGCCTAGATTTCTTGCTTTTTTTCGTTCTGTCTGTCGTCAACTTTTTTGTGTCGACAAAAAAATTGCGTGTGCTGAGCAATAACAAAGTTTGGCTAAAGCTGGTAAAGATCCCGTTCTATCCGTAGAAACCATTTTAAAAAGGATTCGTACATGTAGAGAATCTTACCAAGGAATTTTGTAACTATTTGAGGACATCGGTTGTTGTGACAAAAACATTCTTCTTCATTCCATTCCATTTCACACCAAGCCGAGACCTTCGAAACCTTCATTCTCCGGTCCTTTCCCATGAAAGGAAATAAATAAGAATTGAAAGGAATATCCATACATTGTATGTAATTATTTCGGGCTCTATTTCATTCCTTTTCCTAGATCCGGGGGGGGGGGGTACTAGGGCAAGATGGGTTACGGGGATGCTCCGCTGGTCAGGGTACCTTTTTTAACCTCCACGAGTCCCAGGTAGGGTCGCAAAAACACCAAAATAGAAAAATCAGCCCCTCGTAGGGTGCCTATTTTTGGAAAATTTGGGGAAAAAGTAGAACATTTGAGAAAATTTTGGAATTTCTTTTCGCAAATTTCGAGTCCCACGTAGGGTCCATTTTTCGAACCTCAGCGGAGCACCCCCGTCGGTCGACAAGGGTAGTACCCCCCCCCCCGGGTCCTACTAGATATTTAAGGCTGTGGTCAGCTACATTGAGTTTAAAGCCCGAAGTGCTAGAGGTCAATCTCTTTGGTAGGATTTGAAGCCAACAAATCCTACCAAAGTTGCGCGGCCTTGAGCGACCCGCCTCGTTTTTACACAAATGACAGATTGAAACTAAAATTTACCGCTTAATTTCGAAAAATATATCACTCGAAAACAAAGGAATTGCTAGATTCAATCCGTCATCAAAAATACGGCGCATATTTTAAGGCTTCAATTTTTCTTGCCTGAGAAAGGTTAGAGATTGACCTCTAGCCCTTCGGGCTTGAGAAACTCAATGGTCAGCTAGTCTCGTAGTCTCTGGCAGTCTGTCCCGTGCTCGTGTCCCGTGGCTCCCCGATGGCCCGCAGCTCATTTCACAGGATTTAATTATCATCTGCGTAATTTCAAAAATGTTAATAGAAAACCAGAGGCATTTTGAAGAATGGAATATTCTGAAATTATTGAAAAAATATGTTATTATTTGATTTTAAAGCTTTAAAAAGTATACGAGCTCGGTTTTTCAACTCTCTGGACTTCATTATCTAGTAATGAATCAATAAAATAAACCAAATCTAATATGACAGATTTTTACTAAGGAAATTTTAGCTGCCAATATTTTGATTTTTCGACATCTAAGCTGCACACGACTGCTATATTGATTCGATTGCTACCGCCTGCTAACTGCCAGCCAGCAGCCACAACCAAAGTCAACCACAACCAAAGTCAACCACAACCTTCTGACATCTGATCCACTGACTGCTGTGGCTGTCTGAAAAAGTTGCTGTTTATTGAAGTTTTAGGACCAAGGGTAACTATTGAATATACACGTTCTGACTGAAACTCAATGGTCAGGGTACCTTTTTTAACCTCCACGAGTCCCAGGTAGGGTCGCAAAAACACCAAAATAGAAAAATCAGCCCCTCGTAGGGTGCCTATTTTTGGAAAATTTGGGGAAAAAGTAGAACATTTGAGAAAATTTTGGAATTTCTTTTCGCAAATTTCGAGTCCCACGTAGGGTCCATTTTTCGAACCTCAGCGGAGCACCCCCGTCGGTCGACAAGGGTAGTACCCCCCCCCCCGGGTCCTACTAGATATTTAAGGCTGTGGTCAGCTACATTGAGTTTAAAGCCCGAAGTGCTAGAGGTCAATCTCTTTGGTAGGATTTGAAGCCAACAAATCCTACCAAAGTTGCGCGGCCTTGAGCGACCCGCCTCGTTTTTACACAAATGACAGATTGAAACTAAAATTTACCGCTTAATTTCGAAAAATATATCACTCGAAAACAAAGGAATTGCTAGATTCAATCCGTCATCAAAAATACGGCGCATATTTTAAGGCTTCAATTTTTCTTGCCTGAGAAAGGTTAGAGATTGACCTCTAGCCCTTCGGGCTTGAGAAACTCAATGGTCAGCTAGTCTCGTAGTCTCTGGCAGTCTGTCCCGTGCTCGTGTCCCGTGGCTCCCCGATGGCCCGCAGCTCATTTCACAGGATTTAATTATCATCTGCATAATTTCAAAAATGTTAATAGAAAACCAGAGGCATTTTGAAGAATGAAATATTCTGAAATTATTGAAAAAATATGTTATTATTTGATTTTAAAGCTTTAAAAAGTATACGAGCTCGGTTTTTCAACTCTCTGGACTTCATTATCTAGTAATGAATCAATAAAATAAACCAAATCTAATATGACAGATTTTTACTAAGGAAATTTTAGCTGCCAATATTTTGATTTTTCGACATCTAAGCTGCACACGACTGCTATATTGATTCGATTGCTACCGCCTGCTAACTGCCAGCCAGCAGCCACAACCAAAGTCAACCACAACCAAAGTCAACCACAACCTTCTGACATCTGATCCACTGACTGCTGTGGCTGTCTGAAAAAGTTGCTGTTTATTGAAGTTTTAGGACCAAGGGTAACTATTGAATATACACGTTCTGACTTGATAAAAATTGGTTTTGTGTCACCAGGCTGTCTGTTGACACGTCAACTTTTGTATTTGTTGTATGTTGAATACACTGTCACTGTTTATTGTTTAGGAGTCTCGCTATCTCCACCGTCTTCCACCATAGAGGCGGTAGGTAAAAAATACACACTTTAGTACTTTTGAAGGTTATTAGAGGAATGTAAACATTGTCAATTTTTTTCTTTCCTTTAAATAAAGAGAATGATTTACACCGTGGGTGTAACTTGCATCAGTCAGTTACATCAATATGCCTTCTTACTTGTCTTTAAAAATATAAATAAAAGCAATCACGGAAAAGGACTCGAAAAAAAAAAAGACATAAGTGTGAGAACAGAGTAATCAAACTCGTTAGAAAAAGTACCATTAGAAGTCATAAAAAATCAACTTGAATAAAATGGAGTGTGATTTTTTTCGTGCCTTGCGTGCCTTCGTGCCCTTCGTGCCTTTTGAAAAAAAGTTCGTGCCTTTGAAAAAAAAGTTCGTGCCTTTTGAAAAAAAGTTCGTGCCTTTTGAAAAAAAGTTCGTGCCTTTCGAAAAAAAGTTTGTGCCTTTGAAAACAAAGTTCGTGCCTTTCGAAAAAAAGTTTGTGCCTTTCGAAAAAAAGTTTGTGCCTTTCGAAAAAAAGTTTGTGCCTTTTGAAAAAAAGTTCGTGCCTTTTGAAAAAAAGTTCGTGCCTTTTGAAAAAAAGTTTGTGCCTTTTGAAAAAAAGTTCGTGCCTTTTGAAAAAAGTTCGTGCCTTTTGAAAAAAGTTCGTGCCTTTCGAAAAAAGTTTGTGCCTTTCGAAAAAAAGTTTGTGCCTTTTGAATTTAGTTAATGACAAAAAAAATAACCAGAAGCTTCATGAGGTTAAAAAACTTAGAAGGGTGGTGATTTAAACTACATACACTTTTTTATTAGAACGCCTTTAAATCATATTTCTGATAAATCTGATTTCGAAAAGACGGTATGTGCCCAGCCGCGCAAAATCTGCCTTTCAAAATCGTACCCTTACAGTGCAGTTCAATATGGTTGAAAAGGTTCGAAAGCATCCACCGGAGGGGGGGCCTTAAAATATCTGTTCTGAAGGCATGTTCCACCTGGATATGGCGGGCTGTTCTTAGCAAACTGAAGAAAAAAGTCTGCTGGAAAAATATGATCTGTTCTATTGAAGATTGGGACCAGCTGGAAAAATATGATCTGTTCTATTGAAGATTGGGACCAACTGGAAAAATATGATTTGTTCTACTGAAGATTTTAAGATAAGATAAGCGCGGCACATGACATAGGCCAGATTATATAAGTGCCCCCCCCCCGGGATAAAAATTCATAACTAACTTTTGATTGTTAAAAAAATAATTACATGAATTACACAAATGAGAAAAAAAAGAAGACATTGCATACTAACGAATGCGCTTTCGAATGTTTATTTCAAGATTCGAATGTTTTGTTTTGAAAAGACAGGAAAGACAAAAAAGGATATACATGAATTGTCGGGTTTGAGAAGTCAACAAACGCGTGCAAATTAGCGCGGATGCAAAGAAGAAGTGAAAGAACTAGTAGACGATGCTATCGTCCGTATAATATACTATTTTGATACAATGATATAACATAGTTTGTATTATTATAAAACGTAATATGTTGAGTCTGTGTGCAAAAGGGACGAACTTTTTTTTCAAAGGCACGAACTTTTTTTCAAAGGCACAAACTTTTTTTCAAAGGCACGAACTTTTTTCAAAAGGCACAAACTTTTTTTTCAATGGCACGAACTTTTTTTCAAAAGGCACGAACTTTTTTTCGAAAGGCACAAACTTTTTTTCGAAAGGCACAAACTTTTTTTCGAAAGGCACAAACTTTTTTTCGAAAGGCACAAACTTTTTTTCAAAAGGCACAAACTTTTTTTCGAAAGGCACGAACTTTTTTTCGAAAGGCACGAACTTTTTTTCGAAAGGCACAAACTTTTTTTTCAAAGGCACAAACTTTTTTTCAAAGGCACAAACTTTTTTTCGAAAGGCACGAACTTTTTTTCAAAAGGCACGAAGGGCACAAAGGCACGCAAGGCACGAAAAAAATCAAACTCGAATAAATGTAATCGAAATTCCAGAGAACTTCATAATTCCCCAAACAACATTACATTACTATGTCAAACTCCCATCACATAAATTTTACAATTACGTCAGAGTAGACTACACTCGCCACCGAAGAGGTTTATTTGGAAAGGGTAATTATATTTTATTGTTCGCTTCTTTTTTTAAAGATTCGCCGGGTTGGAAAAGTATGAATTTCTTTGTACATATTTTACCTACCCCAAATATTTAGGAGGCTGAGTTTTAAACGAATTGTAAAGTTGAAACGAACGATAAATGTATCAAGGTCTGTTTTACTTACCCCCTGGTGACTTAACAAAAGAGACTTAACTCGATGTTACAATCCAATTATTGAAAGTTTGTCTCGGCCTTTTTATAATGAGCGAGACATACGTTCTCTGATTACGCAATTTTCATATTGACATTTTCGAGGCATTTTGATGTAACTGTCAGTGGAAGCTAACATGCATAGCCCTCAAATGACTGACCAATCAAAGCAGCAAAATTTCAAAACAAATGAACTACGCAGCTTCGCTCGCAGCTCTACTCTACCATTTTCGTTTTGATTTAACTTTGTATTTTAATGACCAGCCAGGTTATTCGACCAACATTTTACCGAACATCCAAAGTCATTTGATTTGAGTTAATGAACGGTGTATTAAAAAATACACAATTTCTCTTTCGCACCAAGTAGGCTTTTAAATCAAAAAATGAAAAAAATCCATAGTGGAACACACGTGAGTGTCTGTGCACTCTAAGAGGAATATGGATGGCGCGCGGAAGCGCCGATAAATACTATCTTGTTTAAAACGAAACTATGTCATTTAAACCGATACTATCTCGTTTAAAAAGAAACTATGTTTCATTCAGGGGATACTATTTCCCTTAAAAAGAAACTAAGCTCATTTCAGGAGAAACTATCTCATTTAAAACGAAACTATCTCATTTAAAACGAAACTTTCTCATTTAAAACGAAACTTTCTCATTTAAAACGAAACTATCTCATTTAAAACGAAACTATCTCATTTAAAACGAAACTATCTCATTTAAAACGAAACTATCTCATTTAAAAAGAAACTATGTTTCATTCAGGGGATACTATTTCCCTTAAAAATAAACTAAGTTCATTTAAAAAGAACCTATCATATTTATTTAACCGAAATATCTCAGTTCGTCGGAAACTTACGTCCTGAAAAGGCGAGTTACAGTAAACGAGTTATAAATACGGTTTTATAAAAAAGCCGAGTAAGTAAGAGTTGCAACTCGGGCTTGTAAAAAAAGGCGTGCTTTTCTCTGAAGTAGCCAAAAAGTCAAAATTTTGATAAGTCATTCAGTCACGTGGGTCGCGTTTTACTGTCTGGTCCGTATTTTACAGGTGGGTACATAGGGAAAATGGGTGCTGGGTATGTGCTCGAGCCCCCGGGGGGGGGGGTACGGTATGTGCCGCCCTCAAGGGTACCTTTTTTGGACTTCCAAAGTCCCGCTAATGGTCGGAAAAATCAGAAAATCAACTTTCAGTCCCACTAAGGGTCAGGAAAAAAGAAAAAATTTCAACTTTTTACCCCCTGAAAGATCGAAATTTGGTCAAAATTGATCAAATTTGTCCCGCTAAGGGTCGTAAAATTCCCAAAATTTTCCTTTTTATCCTTTTTAGTCCCGGTGAGGGTCCAAAGTTCAAAAGTCGGGCAGCACCCTCCCCCGTCAGCTCGCAACCCTAGTACCCCCAGGCCCCCTCCTTGCCAAGATGCACGAAAGGCCCCGCCCTATTTTCAAAAAAGGTTGTTTGTTGAAAAGGAGGAACAGACACTTTGAGAAAATGGCCTCTTTGGCTAGTTCTTAAAAAGCACGATTTTTCTTCTAAGCTCGAGTTACAACTCTTCATTAATCGGCTTTTTGATAAAACAGTATTTATAACTCGTTTACTGTAACTCGTCTTTTCTGGGCGTAAGTTTCCAATAAACTCGTTTAGAAATGATAGTTTCTTTTTAAATGAGATAGTTTCTTTTTAAACGAGACAGTTTCTTTTTAAACGAGATAGTTTCTTTTTAAATGAGAGTTTCTTTTTAAATGATATAGCTTCTTTTTAAATGAGATAGTTTCGTTTTAAGTGAGATACTGTAGTTTCTCCTGAAACGAACTTAGTTTCTCCTGAAACGAACTTAGTTTCTTTTTAACAACATAGTTTCGTTTTAAACAAGATAGTATTTATTGGCGCTTCCGCACGCCATAGAGGAACGAAGAAGTATGATCGATAAACTTGGTGGAGTTATCAAACAAATTTGTTGTCAAAGAGATTTAACAGTAAGTGAAAATACAGGCCAGATATCAAACAGTCCCATGTTTCAACCAATCGTCCAAGTTCGAGCAGTTGACGATAAATCAAAACAAAAATGGTAGAGGAGAGCTGTGAGCAGAGCTGCATAGTTCATTTGTTTTGAAATTTTGCTGCTTTGATTGGTCAGTCATTTAATGGCTATGCAAGTTTCCCTCCACTGATGCAAGTTACCCGACTTCACGGTACTATCTTTGCTTTAAAACAATACTACCTTTTTTTAAAACATACTTTCTTCATTTAAAAATATACTATCTTTTTAAAACATAATATCTTTTTAAAACAATACCGTGAGTGGTCCTAAATTCGACAGCCCTGCCTAATTTCGACCCCCCAAATAACTGTTATGAAAAAAATCTCTATGTTTACAAACATTCCCTCTCCAAGTTGAATGATAAACTATTGCAAGAACAAAACATCTAACAAGATGACTTAAATGTCAAGATGTCAATTAATATGATCAAAAAAGTGTGAGTTGTAAAAATAATTACCTTTTATTCTGAATCCGTTGTTTGTGTTCAAATTGTTAACTTAAATGTTATTTGATTTAATGGGTTCAATGTGTTATTTAATGGGTTTAATGTATTAAATCTCACAGTTTAGTTGACACTTTGGTATCTTCGTTGCGTCACACCAAAAGGTTTGTTTTTATTTTAGTTTGTATCTTTGAAAGACCCCATCGATCTTTTTTTTAAACATACTATCTTCGTTTAAAAATATACTATCTTTTTAAAACAATAGAAACCATCTTTGTGTAAAAACATACTCTCTTCGTTTAAAAACATACTACAGTATCTCATTTAAAAAGAAACTTTTTAAGTTGAACCGATACTTACATCCAAAATCAAAATCAAAGGAAAAAAACCAAGATAGTATGTTTAAAAAAAAGATAGTATCGTTTTAAACAAGATCGTATTTATTGGTACTTCCACACGCCATACGACACTACTAAACCATGGTTTCAGCCCACTTTTCAGGTGCCCCCATTGAGCATGGTGCCCCCAGCAATTTAGGTCCCCTTGAAAAATTGCTTTGAGTTAGGTACCCCTATTCAGCAGATAATTTCTTTGAATTGACACTTTTTGTTCTTTTGTCATTCCTAAAATCATGCTCACGCATGAACGCCTGCTAATAAGCTTTGTTGTTATGCTATAAAGATGGCGGCTGTAAATCAAAACAATCACATTAGAAAAATATAGCAAAAGATGGGGTGATGAGAAATGAAAGAAAAATTGGATGGGAAACTAGGTGCTGGGGTAAAAAAATTCAATAATAGGGTGGGGCGTCAAATGTCAAAGTCAGAAAATTCAAGATGTAGTGTTTTTTAAAGAAAATTTAACCTATTGTGAGGCATTCTGCGCAATTTTTAAGGTCAGAAGTCCAAGATTGGCCGAACCCCTCTGGGGGTACTGATTCGCACTACAGGCAAAAATTGGAAAAAATGGCATTTTCTGGCCTTTTCAGGCCTGTAAATATGTCAAAACTATTGCAAATCTTATTTTTTTCATTTGCTGTACTAAACTTTATGAAGAAACAAAAAAATAATCATTTTGGGTTGAAAATTGTGCCCATTGGAGCCCTGAACGAGCCGTTTTAAGCCAATTTTGGGTAGCAAAATGCTTTTTAAGGCCAATTTTGTAAGCTCATAAACTTCAAACTGATTAAATCACATGTCTGAAATTTTCAGAGATGGAAGTCTTCAATAAAGTCTTTAAGCGAAATGAATTTCAAGTTTTTCACTTTTTTCAAAAATTCATAATGGCGTCTTCAAAAATCGCTTTTTAGCAAAAAAAATTCATATTTATCAAAAAATAGCATTAAAATAGCATTTTTTAAGGCAAGCTTCTACAAACTGAGTTTAAATGCTGACTGAAATTTTTTATGCAATGCTAGTAGTCTGGAGATACTCCAGGGAAATCAAAATCATTTGGATCTGGGATGCGTCTATGTCCACCATTATGGAAATAAAATCCCTGCTAAGAGCCATTTTTCAGGCAAAAACCCAAATTTGAACTGAAAAAATCTCTAAAATGACAATAGACATGGGCCCGAATTTTCTTGCAGTGATAGTATTCTGGAAATACTACAGGAAAATCAAAATCATCTGGGTTTGGGATTTGGGTATATCCACCATTTTGGAATTGAAATTCCTGCTAAAACGCAATATTTCAAGCAAAAATCCCATTTTTGACTGGAAAAATCTTGAAAATGGCAATAAACATGAACCTAAAATCTTTTTGCAGTGATAGCCTTCTGGAAATACTCCAGGGAAATCAAAATCCTTTGGGTTTAGGATAAGGGTATGTCTGCCATTATGGAATATAAATATGTGCTAAAACTGGCTAAAATGCAACATTTCAAGCAAAAACTCCATTTTTGACTAAAAACTGCTCTGAAATGGCAATAGACATGGACCCAAATTTCTTTGAAGTGATGATAGTATTCTGTGAATTCTCCTGGGAAAACAAATGCATTTGAGTCTGAAATTTGTTTACATCCACCATTATGGAAATGAAATCTCTGTTAAAATGTTACATATTTCCATCCAATACGTCATAATTGACTAGATATTTTGTATGTTACATTAAACAAAGAATATGAATTTACATATTATATTTTATTATTTTTGATACTGATATCTTTTTGGGAAAAATTTTTGTTCGATTTTGCAGATGAGCTCCAACTGAGAAATTTAGTCCCAGTGAAAATTAATCACATTAAAGTAAGTCAGCAAAAAAAGATTTTCCTAGGGGTTTGAGTAAAGAACTGAACAGCCATCATAAGTTTCTTTATTTATCATGTATTTAAATTTGTGCTATCAAATGCTAAGAATAAATAAGTAAATAATATTCAATATATTTATCTTTCAGGAAGTAAACACTTACGAAATGAGTTTATCATTGTCTAATTTTGTCTCTAATTTTGATCTTAATTAAAGGTAAAGAGGTTGTAGAATTTGGGTTAGTGAGGTAAAAATCACTAAAAAGCTGGTTAAATGTAAGGTCCTACACTTTAGAGCCTCCTGATTTCAAATATTAAATTATTTTTACATAGACTTAATGCATAGAAAGTGATAGGTCTAAATAGGTTTCCTCGATTCCAAGAAGCTACCTTCTAGAGGCTATTATTGTCCATGCAAAAACTTTTCAGGAAAAATAACTATATAGATGAAATCAGAGTAGTACCCCTGACCCAAAAATGTTTACAACTCGAGCACCAAAGGATAAAAGAATCATATTTTTCATCTTCATTTTTAATCTTTATTTTCCAATTTTTTTTGAATTATTTTTCTCAGAAATTATAGTGCTCCAAATTATCTTTGAAACAGTATATAATATGTGAGGATTGATGCATTCTTTGAAAAATGGCGAGCAAAAGGAAGATTAGTGCACACTTAAAGCGAATGAACTTTAGTAAACGTAATATTTTCTAATCATTGTTTTTTTGGTACTGGAGTTTTTAATTATTCAACATGACTCTGTGCCTAGCAAAAGATCTATTAGAGCTGTTTGGAGCTGGAATTAGCTCTAGTGAATGAAAAATCTACTTTTCGAAATTTGTCAAAAACATCAAATATTGACTTATTGATATATGATTGATTTGTTCACAGAAGAATAGAAATAAAAATCAGTTTTCTGATAAAATGGAGATACCTCACATTGGATGAAATTCTAATGAAACCAAGATGATGAAAAAACTGTTTTCCGGCGGTGATCACACCGGCTGGATTGGGAAACAATTTCAAGTTGGACGTTATCTATGCACTGTTGAAAGCCTTATTGCCGAAGGTAGGAATTTTTTTTCTCTATGGAAAAAATTATGAAATATATGAATATCCTCCCTCTTGGCTCTCTTCTTTGCTTGACTCCAAAGAAGCCATTCACAGAACTTTCCAGGGAATTTCCCTTCTGTCCACTTCTTTTCTTCTATTTATCAGCGCCATTAGTTTTATGGCATTGAGGTGATGTCCCTTTCTTGATTGCACAGTGCTGATGAGTGCCAATAAGGACAAAATGCATACACACGATCTTCTGATAGAAGAAATTTGGGCATATTAGATATATAAATGACAAGAAAGTGTTATTATTTCATTTCTAGCTCTGGAAAACAATCCAAAATTTCTTTTGAATTTTCTAAATAAAGTTTTATCTATCAATATTTTGCTGATTTGTTATAATATAAAAAAATTTATCTATTTTAGGTGGTTTTGCTCTTGTTTTTGTTGTGAGGACACAGTCAGGCCAAAGATGTGCTCTCAAAAGGACTTCAGTCAACGAAGAAGTAGACCTGATTGTTTCACGTCAAGAAATCAATATTATGGTGAGTGGAGAATCTTTCTTGAGAACATTAAGGTTGCATACTTTTTAATGTTCAAAACCAAAAAACTGAAACTGTTTCACTAAACTGCAAAACAGAAGCTGTTACATTGCTAATTCAATTTCTAGGATCTTGCCTAAAGTCACAGCAACGAATTTCAAAATGGTAGGCCAGCGGAAGAAAACATTAAAGCTTAGGGCTTCTGCATGTGTGCACTTAGTGAACCAGCGTAAACAAAATGTAGTGCTTGGTTATAATAATGGTTTAGCAAAACAAAAAATCAAATGGTGCAGTTTGTTTGCTAAACCCTTGGTTTAGCGAACGAAGAAAACACAGAAAAAAGACTGTTGGCTTTGATCGTCTGTTTAGGTAAACTTTTAAATGAATCAATGCGTTCGCTAAACCCTCTGTTTCACTTTTTTGGGTTTTTGGCTAAATGGTATGCACCCTAACTTTCTACCACAATTTTCATTTTTTGATAAATGACGATTTATTCTCAACTTCAGTTGAGCTAAAATCTGACAATGTCTGTCTGTATGTCCGTCAGAAACCTTTGGGGCAGCCTGGAGACTTCAAAAATTGAACGAATGTTGTCAAAAATAATCGAATGTTTTGGAAATTCAAACACTACTTGGCGCGTGAAATTATGTTAGGAGAAAATAGTTTTGATCAAAAATATTACTTCTAAAAATGAAGTGAAGAAGCGTAATTTCTCCTTATAGTTTCGTTGTTTACGTATTTGTAATCTGCGTCTTGTTTGTGGCGGGACGGCGGAAAAGATGGCGTATTATCAGAATTTTTTGGCGGGAGAGTTGGGTATTACAAAATAATACCCCGCCGTAGGATAAGAGCGCGCAACCTAAATAAAATCAGTC
The DNA here is from genome assembly GCF_902728285.1 of Clytia hemisphaerica. Taxonomy (NCBI): domain Eukaryota; kingdom Metazoa; phylum Cnidaria; class Hydrozoa; order Leptothecata; family Clytiidae; genus Clytia; species Clytia hemisphaerica. Next base: position 287,432 of record NW_027104371.1, read on the forward strand.
ATATAATTAGAATGAAAATCGCAATTTGAGTGGTACCTGCAATTTAATTTTTTAAAATTTTTTTTTGTCCTTTTATTAGAAACTGTTATCGGGACATAAGAACACAATCAAGCTATTGGAATCCGCAATTATTCCCACAGAGCCCGGGATCCATGAAGTTCTTATGTTAATGGAACTATGCAAAGGTGAAATAGCTTTTTGATATTCTTTTCATATTAATACAATCTGGTTGACAAGGTCTGTACATCAAGGTATTGTCTGAAGTTTTGTTTTCTATGAAAAACTTTATAAAAACAGGCAAAAATTACCAGTTCACCTGAATCTTCAATCGGTAAGAAGGTGTAGTAGTACAGAGTAGTAAGTAAGTCTGCGACCGCAGTAAGATAGAGTCGAATTTTACGTGGATAGCCCAGTAATCTAGGACTTTTAGACAGTCTTTCGATTGTTTTCACGGGGTCCACGGCCAGCCGGCTAGGCTATCTATGAACTGAACGGAACATTGGAAGGAGCGGTGATTCGAACTGCGAATCCCTGGTTTAAGACGCTGACGCCTTTGACCACTTGGCCATCGCTCCATGAGAGGCGGCCTAAAGGCTTTTCTTTTGATAAATGCTTACCTGAAGGTGGGGAGAGTGCCACTCTTTCTGTCTCCCTGAATCTTTCTCACCGTAGCTAGTAGTAAAACGCCACTTGCATCGTGTGAAGACTTGTGCAGAGAAAATTTTAGCAGCGGACAAAATAGAAGAAAAGTTGTATAACTATAAATAAAAAATCATGCAATCATTTACTTTACTGAGTTTGTTAATATTATGTTAAGGTGGGCCATTGACCTTTTACATAGTTATAATGTATGTTGATTCAGCAGATTGAAATAAATAGAATCTTTTGTAATGAATCAAGAAAAATGTGGAGCAAGATTTTTTTCTTCCTTTTATTTACAAATTTGAAAGGACTCTTTTATTAAAATTTTGCTGACATCAGTTTCAGACGAGTCAGGTGTATATAACACCGTATAATTCCTTTAAGGTGGGAAATCTTTGCTCTATCAATCAAATATTCAATTTGCAATCAATTTGTTTTTATGAAATTGATAAATTGGTCATGAAAATTCACACATGTTTATAGTCATAACAAGCAATTAAAGTTGTTCTTTTTATTTGTTTATATTTTCTAGCTGGTAGTGTTATTGATCTAATGAACGAGCACATCAATTCGGGCTTCAATGAGAGTTTGGTACTGAAGATATTTTGTGATACCTGTGAGGCTGTATCAGTACTTCATCATAACGAACCACCTGTCCTGCATAGAGATCTGAAGGTATGTATGAACCACGGATATCATAAATAACACACCCAAATGTCAACGCGGTCATATTTTGCACATGTGAAATATTAAATATCGCAAATATTTCGATGTTCTCAACCAATCTAAATGCTTTTTTTTTGAGTCGGCAATAATTCATCATAATGAACCACCTGTTTTGCATAGAGATTTAAGATATGTATGAACCACATTTATCATAAATAACACATTAAATAGGGCTTCTCTGTTCCTGTCGAAGCAAAAATTCACTTTTTGCAAAATATTCTATATCAAGAATATTCTTTGCTTCCTGTCATGTTATCTGTTTGTTCAGATTGATTAAATTACAAGCACAATACTCTGGTCTAATTTCTTTTAAATGAGCTCTTTGCCATAGTCATGTAATTCACACTTTTTCAAACAATACAAACGTGCCTTTTTAGCGTTCGGCCTTCTTGAATTATGAAAAGTTATCATAAAAAAGGATATCATTAAAAATAACAGACCAAGTGCCCTTTTTCGTCTCTAATGGACGCTGCCCTGCCTTTTAAGGATTTGCCTTGCGACTTAGATTTTGAGGGCAAAAGTAAAATAGTTCTTAAAAATGCTGATGTAAAGGCTTTAAGTTTTACATAAGTGTTCCTGTTTCATATCAGATACATGTCTCCTATTGCTATATTGTGTTCGATTTCGTGCTGAATAAATAAATAAATTGTTTTTCTGACCGATCTTGCTCCACATCCGTGTCAATTTAATGTGAAAAAGCTTGTAATTTAAAATTGATGAGTAAGCAAACGATATCAACTTAGCTTAAAGCTAAACTTTTAAGTAACTCACAAAATTAATCTTTGGTGAGTTTAACTATATTGCCTTGTTTTTTTACCAAATTTTGACGTCTTGACATAGCAAACATTACTGAAATATTTTACACACTGTTCCTTTTCTTTGATTAGGTTGAAAACGTTCTAGGCAAGGAGAGCGGCGATTTCGTGTTGTGTGATTTTGGTAGCGCACGGTTGGGTGAGATGGACCCAAACAGGGACAGTGTTCGTGAAATTGAGGATGAGATTCAAAAGTAAGAGCTATTTGTTTTCATAAACTCTTTATAGTTTTTTTTTACTTCAGGACACCCCATTCCCACTGACTAAACCTCTATGGGAATTGATCTTTTAGGACTTGGGATTTGAAATCAATTGTTTTCAAGTCGAAAAATTCAGTGGGAATTAAAAAAGTAGCACAATACTTTGCAGTGAGGATTTGTTTACTTGATTATTTCTAGCGGGGAATAATAATTTTCCACTGGGGAGAATATTTTAAGCCTTTTTTCATCATTTATCGTCAGTTGTTTTCTTCCTAGTGGCCAAAATTTTCTTGGATTCAGATTTTTCCGATCGAAATGAATCTCGAATTTTTTCCCCAATGTTTAAGATACATCAATTTGTGTTTTTAGATACACAACAGTTGCATACCGGGCACCTGAAATGATTGATCTCTACGCTGGCCACATAATCAACACCAAGTCTGACGTCTGGGTACGTTATTCTGCTTTATAGTGTACAACTTGTTGTGTGTGTAGAACGAAGTCAGAAAGTCAGCTACTGCACCAGACTGCAGGCCTTTTTTTATAAGAACAATTTTATAGAAACACTAGTCTGAAAATTTTCCAAAACCTAGAACTAAATAAGAACAATCCTGAGCCTCAGATTTTGGGAATTATTGAAACGTACTGGTTTTAACAGATTGCTTGTAGTAAGCTTTCGTAGGATTGTAATTTCATTTTACTCTTGTTTGGTCCTAAAACTAAAAGGTGTCCTAATGAAACCAAAAAAATCCTTGCCTTTCTTTCAAGCTACAAGCTTTTCGTCAAGTTGAAAATTACAAGAAAATATACCATTCAAAAGCTCATAACAGCTAAGAGATGATAATAGAAGTTGTAATTCATGTAATTTCTTTTGTTGCACCAAGCTGTATACATTAACCAGTACGAATCTTAAAAATTTCCGAAGTTCCCCTTTGATAGACCTTTTCATAAATTATGTCACCAGCAACTCTTACCTCGTTTTCAAAATATTGCTATGGTAATTGATTCCCAAAGGAGTTCATAAGGAGTTTTTACTATTTATAAAAGTAACATTTGAAGACTCAAGGGATTTAATCACCTGGGTAATGGTTTCAAAACGAGGCAGGCTTTGCACTAAAAACGATTTATGAAAAGGCCTATCTGGTTATTTCCTACTCTGTACCAGAGTGTATCTCACCGTTTATCGCTTCATAGTACATTCTGTACAGCTTTGTACAAAATTCACGTACTGAGACCTTTGCGATGAAGTATGATTTATAAATAGCAACACTTCTCTAATCGTCTCCCCTTTCTCACCAACTATCCTCCTTTGCAGCGGTCGGTTTGAAAAATCTCAAATGAGAAAAGACAATGACAACAGACCCTCTACGGCAATGAATTTCGAAATGAGCCATAGATAGGGTGTGTGTACAGACAAGTCATTTCAACGCTTTCTCTTTTGTTACATACAGGCACTTGGGTGTTTGCTCTACAAGCTTTGCTTCTTCACTTCTCCTTTTGGTGAAAGCACACTGGCAATACAGAGTGGCCATTTCACTATACCTGAGGATTCAAGATATTCCAAAGAATTGCATAGTTTGATTTGTGAGTAATATTAGAGAGCTTCCGAAATCACAAAGATAACGGTGACGGCGGCGTGAGAGTAGTCTTTACCGTCGTCGGCATATCACAACGACAACGACGACGACAAAGACCACTCTCACGTCGCCGTCGCTGTCGCCGTTCTCTTTGTGATTTCGGAAGCTCTCTATTATTCTTTTAGACGAAACTATTTAAATTTTTGATCTAAGTCTGACGCCCAGATCTCGAATTTCACGCAGTTTTTGAGTAAATAGATCTTTTGTTAAAGGCCAAGGCATGCCAGTCCAACATTTCATCCCACATGTCCATTTTCGAATGTTGGATAAAATGTCGAGCCGTCATAGTAAAACATAGTAAAACAAAAAAGGAAAATATAAAACAAATATATGGACTGTACAAAATACTTGGGCTGGTTTGCCCTCGATCATACTTTATACATATCAAAAGTTTGCCCAGATCACTACCTCGACCGCTGGTCTATTATTTCAAAAGATTTATTGATATACACTTTTTTTATTTTCAGGTTATATTTTAAATCCTGATCCAATCAAACGTCCTGATATTTATCAAACATATCTTGCTTTCAAGCTGGCCAACAAGAATTGTCCGGTCAGAAATAAATTTGTGAGTACCAATTATATGTCGACTTCATATATTTGCACTTTTGAGGACGGTGGAGTGACTGAACCTGCAGTTTTGACCTGCAAAATCGAGGACTGTAAAAGTGCTGATTTGTCGTCGCCCTCAGTCAGTCAGCAAGATCTAGTCAAATTGAAAGCTAACTCTCCACCGCATAATAACACAAAAGTCAATTTTTTCACCGAACGTGAAACTTTGTTTCTCTAGAAGTTGAAAGTTGCTCTAGCTTTCAGCTGCTTTAACATGAGTTGCACCCCTAGAGTTTGACGGCTTCTTGACGACTCTCAAGGCTACATTTTGAGCTGATATCTTTTTGAGGGCTATTATATATTTCTGAGGGCTATTTAATTAGTGAGGTATAGGGAAATTTTTATTTTTCTGTTATTTTACGGTATGCCGAGTGTCAAAGCCTAGAAGACAATAGTTTTTTACGTATTTTTCATGAATTTTAATTATATTTTCTGACACTAGTACCTATAATTGCTAATTGTTGTAAAGCTTTTAAATAAAGAAATTTTAAATACCTTTATGGCAGATTTAGTTTTAATATCAAAGCGTTTTCATCATGGTTTTCATTTTCAAGGCGGAGCGAATAGGATGAAATTTAGTTTAATTGGATTGGGCTTCTCATCTAATAGTTTTACTTCTTTTTTATAGAATACATCAATTTCTCCGGATGTTCTCCGCTCGATCAATATTCCCGTCAAAGAAACGCCTGAAAATAGGTCAGTACTTTTCTATTGTATGATAAGTGAAAAAGCTTATGTTGTGTAAAGAAGATTTAAAATACACTGTAATTGCCTGAAGATTGCTTCAGCATGAAACACTGTGTAGCAACACACGGATTGCAAAATTATATCAGTGCAGTCAAAACATGTGTTTACTCGAAAAAGTTCACGTGATTTTATTCCCATGTTAGGTTGGACTTAAAAAATTGTTGGTTTGCCGTCACCCGACCCTAGATTTTGGAGGGGGGTCGGTCGGTCAGAAAATTATTTATTTTGACGATTTGTGAAATTTTCGTACACGGAAGAGTTAAAACAGTTCAGTTTACATTTAGGTAATTTTGAATGGAAAATAGAAGAGCGCTAGCAGGGAATTCACGATTCTTATGCTTGAGACAGACAAGATACGAGTTTTTGATTTGATTGTTTGAAGTTTTTGAAGAAAAAAAAATTCTTCTTTAGAATGGCAATAAAATTTTTTGGGTCGGCAGGTTTCGAGGTAGGGTCAGTCGGGTGACAGCAAACCAACAATTTTTTAAGTCCAGCCTTACTTACTTTACAACTTGCAGCTGATAACTTTATCAGTGTCAATAAATTGGAGCCAATCAGAAATAAATTTCATGTAACAAGCACATAATAATTTCGAGTAAAAGCGGTATATATCATGCAGTATAAACTAAGAAAAACTTTCCCTTGAACCTTTTCTTTATTTTGCAACAAAAATAAAACCTCGGTCTTTTGATCATCTGAAAGAGTGTTTTCCTTTTTCTTAATCTCTATGATATCATCAAAAAGCTGTTTTGTTTTTCTAACCTTCAGGAGTAGCTCATCATCTTCACAATCATCTTCAACAAACCAATCACCTGCCGGCCCTGTCATGACGTCCGTGGCACCACGAGAAAGGCCTGTAACGACGTCGTTAGCGCCACGACAACGTCCGAAAGGAAACAACCAGGTGATTGACGGTCAAGAGGAAAATAGTGCTGCCGCTTTCAAACAAACGTCGAATGCACCTACGGAACCTCAATACAATCATAATACACAAATGGCGCCCCAATATCAACAATACATGATGCAGCAGCAACAACAGCCACCCGTTATGGGCGGTATGGTGCCCCATTCAATGATGCCCCAAGAATACGCCATGCAACAACAGTACCTACAACAGCAACAACAAATGAACTATTATCAACAACTTCAGCAACAACAGATTATGCAACAAGAGATGTTGCTAAGGCAACAACAACAACAAGAAATGGAAATGGCGGCTCGCAAACAACAGGAAATGGAAATAGCTGCCAGGCAACAAGAAGCTGCTAGGCAACAAGAAGCTGCTAGGCAACAAGAAGCTGCTAGGCAACAGGAGGCTGCTAGACAACAAGAGGCTGCTGCTAGGCAACAACAGGCACTACAGCAACAACAAGCACTGCAACAAGAAAAGGAAATGGCGGCTCGTCAAAACCAGAAAGAGGAATATATAAGACAGAGACAAGAACAATATAACCGTCTACAAAAATTGAAGGAAGAAGAGGAACAAGCTAAAATACGAATGCAAAGGATCATGGTCCAAAAACAAAAAATGTTGGACGACGATTTTAATCCACGCCAAGATCCCGTCGATCCGCGGCTATGTCATAGCGTTGAACCGCCGTCTGTGAGTAACGGAATAACGAGTAATAAACTGCAACAAATATCGAGCGGCCGCTCCTCTCCTAACGCGTTCGATGACGATTTTAGTCATTCGACGCCGGATCTATCGAATCCGTTTGCCGGACGTCGTGCGTCGGATGATACGGCAATTAATCCGTTCAACGCAAAGAAGAAAACCCATAATAGATCGCGTTCAGATACCTTTACAAAACTAGCCGCCAATCGTGCAGTCGATAAGCTCGGTATAAGCGGGCAATCGAGTCAAAATAAACAGCCATCGCCTCGATTATCTCCTATCCCTTCTGAAGCAAGAAACAGCGAGAAAACGAAACCGTTAGTGATCGATACGAATGAACCCCTGGTTTCGACTGATGGCCCTAATCCATTTCACCAGGAAAAAAAGATTGAGACGGGGGTATTATTAGCTCTTGATGAGGAGGATCAACAATACGACCAGTTACAAAAAGAATTGGATACTTTGGGAGTTATGCTGGATACGTTAGGAGTGAACGAGGAGACCGTCTCTCCGGTGGAGAATGCACGCACTTCATTAGATGTGTCACGGAATGACGCTTCTCCGTTGTTGTCACCCGCCATGTCGCCGCCAGAAGAAGGGCGGAAATACGTTTACCAGCGGACCTCGTCCTGCAGTAGTAGCGATCATTCGAATTCATCTAGTGATGAGGAAAATCATGACGTCACAGGTTCTACAACGCATGCGTATCAAGATTGTAATTCAGAAATGGCACATCAGGAATCAGGCTCTGAGATTGTGAATATTGAGGAACGCAGGCTACATCAAACAGCTGAAGTGGTTGGAAAAGCGTGGTCTAGTAGTGCTTCAACTGCACCTAAGACACAGCGTGATATCTTTGATGCTGCACCATTCGCTCCGCCTGTTAAGCAACAAACGCGCACTTCACATTCCAAGACTACGGCTGACGGTAAAATTAAACGACGTCAAGCTAAAAAGGAGAAACATCATAGGCCGCGCAACGATCAACCAAAGAAAAAAGAGACTAATCCTCAGGTTGTGAATGTTCTACAATCACAGCCTGTGGCTGCTAACCCTTTTGATGATTTCATCGCTTCAAGAAACCCACCTGCTGCCAAACAAACACCGCCCACTAACGCCCAAACAAAACCGCCTATTGCCAATCAAAGCTCGAACGACCCCTTTGAAATGGCGCCCATTAAAGTTTCAAAACATAAAAAGAGAATTGAAGAGACTAGTAAACCGTCTAGCGGTAGTCATGGAGATCCATTCAATATGGCACCTATGGCTGGTAAAAATAACCAAGCTTCTGATCCTTTTTCCGCCAAGGATGATCCATTCGGTGGTGCCCCATTTGTTCCGAATTCCCGTGCGGCTCCGAGCGAGAAGCCACGTAAAAAGCGCATATTACCAAATATCCCGCAATAATGACCGAAAAATTGAAAGAAAAAAAGAGATCGGCTTCAGAGCTTTGTTTTTATACACTAGGTGATATTTTTTTTCTTTATTTTGATTTTAATATTTTGAATTTATGAAAATTAATTTTTTATACAATTAAATTTACCTTTTTTTTTCTTAATTACTACGTTTAGTTCGTTTTAATTTTCCCAATGTTAGGGAACAAAAAGTCACAATCTTTTCCATTATGTTAAAGAAAGAGAACCATAGACATGAAGTGGCTACAAACGACGATCAAAAACTGATTAAAATCTGGCTAATTTCAAGGCCATGAGTCGAGTTGTTATACTCTTAGTACAAGAAATGGAAAAAAAACTCGACACTATTTAGATAAATTCAATTTAATCATAATTCATTTTAGTTTTTGGTGATTTAATTAAAATATTTATTTTTTATTTTCAGCGCTTTAATCTTTTTTCATAATTTTCAAGCAATTTTCCTGAAATATGTCTTTTCTAAATTTCTTGTTAAGGGCATTTTAAAAGAGATTTGAACTTGATCTTTGATAATTATGATAATTATGATAATTATATTTTGCTTTAATACGTTAGTTAAGAACGCGAAGGAAATGCCTCTTGCAGTGTTCAAATTCCCGTCTTAGCCAATTCAAAAAACGGCATTTCTGTCTCAAATTTGTTGAAGAAATTTCGCGGAATTGTTTTGTTAAATAAATTTCACGTCTGAATTGAGAATAGTTGTCTCCACAGTATTGTTTCTTTATTTCTCATCAAGAGCGTTGTTAATATTATTTTATGAGTTTTCAATTTTTCTTTTATAATTTTTCTAGTATAACTAGTGCTCAAACTAAGAAATATTGTAGCGGGAACTTTTAAACAGAGATCACTGAACTAGAAAATTTTGAAGAAAAAAACATTCGCCATTCTCGCAAATTCTAGGGAATTCGCGAAAGTTAATCAAGTTAAGTATTTTCTCGCAAATTATTTTGAAAAGCTCTATTCACGATAATCTATACTAGACGTCACCCGCGTTTTTTTACGCATATAACGTCTATTCCACTTTGCGACTTTTTCGAATGTTTTGAGCCCGGGTTTTCGGGCTCTAAACATTCGATTTTTTGACGTCACTTTTAAATTTCGAAGCTCCTGCAGTAGCACAATAATCGAATTTGCGTCAAAACACTTGAAAGGCTTCTATTTTTCGAAAATCGTCAAAGTGGAACTCACTAAGAAACGAGATGAAAAATCCCGGTTTTTAGTGAGGTGCTCGCTATATTCACGAATGTTTTTTTCCGCGAAAATTTCTTTCTTAAGATATTCATTCGAGTCTCGACACCTTTCCCCAAACTTGCTTTTGTTACTTATTTATTTTGTAAGAACATGAAATTTGATTTTCTTGATATACACAAAGGTCTGGGCAACATTTAAAAGGGCTTTGTATTATTAATAAAAAATTATTCGAGCATTCAAGATAGTTCTGTATACCAAGAAATCTTAAGAATATGTTTACCGAAAAATTATAAAACTTGCCGAAATAAATCTGGGTTAACTTACTGGGTTGAGTAACTATTTTACGTTGTATACTTTCGCAGGCAGAAACTTTCGCGTGCAGAAAGTTTCGCGAGACCGAAAAGTCGCGAAATTTCGCGGATTTAAGTTTCGCGATTTTTACTTTTTGAAGAAAATTTACGTAAGAAACTTTCGCGGTTTTTTGTGAATGTTCAATTTTAGTAGCAATAATTTTCGCGATTGGCTAGGGAAAGTGAAAAAAAAATTATTTCAAATGTCATTTTTTCTTCAATCGAAAGAGTGATACCTATGCTAATAAATGAAAAATAAACTATTTGCATATCTTCCTCCCATTCCGAATCCTAGTCAATGCGATAATATCGATAGTATCGACTCTCCTCGGCTTTTAAAACTTGGAAAAAACTTTCGCGATTTTTAAGAAAAATTGATTTTTCGCGAAATTAACGTTCGCGAATTTCTTGTTTAATTTCTTACCTGGCAGAAACTTTCGCGAAAAAATGCCAAAAACGCGAAAGTTTCTGCCCTTAAAGTATGCAGTTCACTCTCTTTAATTCGATCTTCATGGGACAAATAATTTTCTTCGAATTATAAAAAGATTCGAATAGTAGATGCTCGAATTAGAGAGTTTTTCGTACGTCATCCTGGACAGTTAACCCAGATTCATATCCATGATATTCATGACGTGATGTTTTATACGGAAGCAGCCAAAAACCGGGTCTTTGTCTCTAGTTTTGAATTTAAACAGTAAAATTAGTAACAAAAGCCCGGACTATTTTGGGTGCTTCCGTATAAAACATTACGTCATGACTGTCATGAATATTGTTGTTGTAATGTTATTATTATTGTTTATGGGTTTTTGTAAACTTTTTCATCACTTGCTTACTAGAAAAATTATTGTCTAAAGACATTTGGTAAATAAATCTCGATAATCATTCATCGACGAACATTTGTTCAAAATAATTGTCTCTTGTATTATTGCATTAAATTTTCAAATTTTAAAACAAAGGGGCCCTATACCTTAAGTCAAAATCCTCCAAATTCAATTCCTGCCAAATTTAAATTATTGTATTTACGTATTTCCCCAAATGTGTGCTATTTCAGGCCTTAAACCGGGTTTTTCTTTTATCTTATGGCGTTTTTTGGACAAAAATGTCCTAATTAATTTAAATTCCCTCTGAAAAAAAACTTTTTAGTCCCTTGATTGCTTGGAAAAAAAGAGACAAAACACTCATAAAATTATGAAATTAACAGGGGGAGGTCAGTACTAAAATCTTGGGACATCGTGATGTTTAGTGGCGTGGTGGTAGACCTAAAAACTTAAAAATCACTTTAGTACCTTGGGGCAATAAAATACCAAAAAGATACTGTAAAGAACTTTTTTTGGAAATTGGTACTAAAATTAGTGATGGTGATATTTATCATTTTTCAAATCATTTTTTTTTATCATTTAAATAAAATTTTCTAAGTTCAATTATTTTTGGATCCAGTCAAATGTCTTCAAAGTTTAATCAATTTATAAAGCAGCATTGTTTAAAAGTATCAATTTTTGCAAAAATTCAATATTATGTTGCAAAAATCAGCACTCTTGAGAAAAATGGTCCCAAGAAGACAAAATTTGTTCTGAATAGACCAAAGTTATTTGTCTCCGAGTCTAAATGTCAGGGACAAAATAAAATACAACTTCTCTAAATTGGGGTGGTGGTATGCAAAAAATTCTCGAAAACCCTTTTAGTACCCACATATGTCTGAGATTTTAGTACCGACCCCCTCCTGAAATTAAGAACTTTCTAAGAACATTTTTAGACTTAAAAATCAAAAAGTTTCGAACATCAAGAATTTAAAATTTTTGGATGTTCTTATAAAAAAAAAGTGAGGCTGACAAAAGTTTCTGTACAAGTATAAATAACATTTTAAGATTTTCAGTAATGGTATTTATTCATTAAAATCTACAAGAGAGAGTTTTTTTGTTAGAAAAAGTAAAAGTATTCATATTATATGCAACAAGTTAATTATTAGAATAATAATAATATATAAAAATAAAATACGCAAATGATATTTCAAAATGTAAGAAAAGCTCTACTACCTTTTCCCAAAAAAGTCTTCCCAAAAAATGTCACAGACATGAGTTAGTTTATACATCATCTGTCCTTTTGAAGCACACTTTTTAACTATCGTCCTCAATCAGTTAGGATCTAGACAGATTAAAAACTAACCGTCTCCACTGCTAGAAACACAGCATATAAATTTGCTATAGTCTTTTCACGCTTGTACATAGGAATGCTTCTCTTCATGATGGTAACTGAGAATTAGTTCGAATAACAGAAAAATTCGTTTAATAAAAGTTCGGCAGCCAGGAAGAAAAGACACTTTTTATTCTGCTACTGGCATTTTCATGCCACTTTGGTGACAATCTTCAGGCAATGATAGAATGTCAGTCAGAAAGAAAAGACACTTTTTTATTCTGCTACTGGCAGTTTCATGCCACTTTTGTGACAATCTTCAGGCAATGATAGAATGTCAGTCAGAAAGAAAAGACACTTTTTTATTCTGCTACTATAGCAGTTTCATGCCACTTTGGTGACAATCTTCAGGCAATAGTTTAATAAAAGTTCGAATTATAGAAAGCCCACAGTATGTGAATTGCTTATTTTACTGAGTTTGCAAAATCGAAAATAAATCGATTCCGCTTTTTTTCTGACAAAACTGCAGTTCTAGTCAAACTGCTCACTTAAGGAGAAAGGCGAGTATCAGAAATTGTCTACATCAGAAGAATCACCAAAATAAAAAGGGAAAAGGTGAGAGGGAGAAAAGGGAGTTAACTTTTAATCTATATCTATACATCCAAGTTAAAATGTCATAAATATTGGTTTTGTCGTGTCTTTAGTAATTATGTCAACAAGTAGTTCTGCTGATGCTTGAAAATACAAATTTATCCACATATTCGTTTCGCCCCCACACCGCCCACCACGCTCTGACAGTGAGGATGGACGGAGTACGGACAGGGGCAACACCAATGTGCTGTAGTACTTCCAAGGTCCCCTGCTTTAAACCAACATGGCTTCGATATTGAGAGGTTTTTAAAAAACCTCCCAAAATATTCATTCACTACACCACCGATAAGGGAATCCAGATTTCCATTATTTTAGCTTTGCAGTGAAGTACTAAACGTAATTTCGTTGTCCTCTCCGGCAGAGAGTGCGCCACTTTCAAGCGATGTGGAAGAGAGCGCTTTGTGCTTCATGATAACGGCTTGTGCTTTTTTGGCGTCATTCTCCAGGGCTTCCATGCGCTGTTGTCGCCACTTTGCGCGTTTTTCTGCATCGATTGCACGCTGCTCAGAGGCGCTTGCACTTCGTTTTAACTGAAAGAAAAAAAGGAGGGAAACATTAGGAAAACAGTACAATGAAAAAATACCTTTATCGGGTTAATTTACGCAAGGTTTAATTTCTTATTATTCGGGATGAGCTGGAGTTTTTATAAGATTCTTCACTAAGTGGTTGTTTGAAGTAATAGAAAGCGTGCAAAAAACAAGTGATGGAGGGTGGCTTAATGACTTACCGTACCTGCACTTCACCGTTGTGTGGAAGACTCAAATCGTCTTTTGATTTCTCTTCTTCTAGCACCGTTTGTTTCTCTTGGTACACTACTTTCTCCTCCTAAAATGTCAATCAACCAATCAATCAATAAATCAAGTTAAAAATTTACCGTACTTACGTTTAACAATTGCTCTAAAGTCAAATGAAAAAGTTTTTCCGCTGAAAACGAGAGTTTCCGAATAATTCGAGAAACTTTCTCAGCTGTTCGTCTAAAGATAGACTATTCAAGAAGACACCGAAACACTATTTCGTCATGTTGTCACGTTTTGATTGTTGAGCACAAAACTTTTGGATTGTTAACCATAAGTACAGTACAAACTTCAAGATCGTTTCTTCCTTTAGAAAACTTTATGATCAGAAGAAATGGATGATTCTTTCCGACTATTTGTCAAAATATGTACGAAGTTCAATCTTTCAAACTCACCAGTACGGAGTCACCGGATGTTGCGGACGATTGGGAATCCGGACTGAACCTACTGATCGGTTCTACTAATGACGGATTGTAAAGTACGTTCTCTTGATTCGCTTCGATGGCGTCAGATTCGTCGTAACCGTCGCAAACGATGAGCGAAAGATTATCACCCGCCGTACGTAACGCGCGTACGGCATCGACGTGAGTGGCGCCCAGTAATGAGGTGTTGTTGACCTTAAAAGATAGTCAAGAAGTTTTTTACAAAGGTTTATATGATGTTTTATTCAGCAGAATTGATAGGCTTTTTAAAATTTAGTTTAGTTTTGCGGAAAAAATAGCCAGTTAAAAAAAAAACCTTTATCACAAGATGACGAAATAGCCCCCCCCCCTTTCATACAATGTATGAATGTTACAATTGTAAACTTTTGATTGAAAAAATGTTTTTTTTATCCCTGAAACATCCTTTGTCTCTTTGTCTTTTGACGTGATATTTAAAATTCCCAAAAGTTATTACGCGTAGATAATTTCTTTTTCAAGATTTCTAAACCAATCAAAATAAGAGCACGGGAAACTGTACTAGGTCTTTCCTGGCGACCAAATCCGCTACTGAAGCCATCGTCGTCATAAGAATCAGAAAGATTGTATCCAGCTAACGGGTTCTCGTCGCAAGGTTTCCGGACTAGGAATATATCTTGGTAATGACATAAACGAGATATTCGTTGCACTCAGAATAATTAAAAAAAAGTCCTATCAAACATCAGTAGAAAATGAATTACCTCCAGTATCCTCATGCCCACTTTCAATCGATCGTCACGAGCCGCTGCTCCCGATGAATTGACCTAAAAACGAAACAACAAGATTCGAACTCGTTCAGTAAAAACATTCTCATACTTTTCTCGAAATGGGCTCTTCCAGAAAAAAATTGCACATGGGGGGGGGGGTGGTGGAGGATATATTGTCCAGGGATAGCAAAAATTCATCAAAATTTGCCTTGTCCGGGGGTAATATAATAAAAATAAAATAGAAAAAATCACCACAGGTCTCGTTTTTAAATTTTTGTTGCCTCAAATTATAAATCGATATAGACGATGTTATAGACGGTATAGACACAAATTGCGTTTGAGGATGTACGCACGTTTAACTCACAACGATCTCTTGGGAATACTTCTTTAAACAAAATGTGTACTGATTGTGGAATGTGGAATGATTAAATTGATTTATTTCCCGAAAAGAGTAAATTCGTTGATTGAATTATAGCATGTCAGACTCATGCAATCCCATCGCAAGTCTTCAGAATATATACAGTAATTCAAAATCTAAAATGGTTTTCAGGCGTTACCTTGGAAACGAAAATGCCTTCATCTTCTTTGTCGAGTGGATTCCCTGGATGACCTTTAGCTCCTCCACGGATGCTGATACCAAGTTTCTCGCCCAGTTTCTTGTTGATCATGATCTCCTGCATAGAGAGAGGAAAAGATGTTAGAAGTCGAAAAGGCTGAACAAAATTGAAAACTACCGGATGGCCGATCCCAACCGACACACAACGTTTTTCTGACGTTCACCTAACGTTCTATGGACGTTCTGTACCAGCTGGGAAATATCTTTTTTTCAGAATGAAGACTAGCGCGCATCCATAAGCAAGAGCTTTCATTCAGTTGAGATCCACCAACAACCGAGAGAAATGTTCGAGGAAAGAATTAGATGTTCCCGAAACAGAGCATCAGGGAACATAAGAGAATTGAGCTTGAAAAAAGGAAAACGATTCATTCTTCTGGAAGAAATTTAGCTGATGGTCAGTCTTATTTAGCCAGCTTACCTGAATTCCGGGCGGCGGCGGATCATGGCGGACGAGGAGTTTGATTTCGGGGTCGTTAGAGATGAGGGCGGCGACGGCCTCGTGATGGGTGGCTTGTTGCATGTCTTTTTCGTTGACACGTAAAATGCGATCGCCGACACATAAGTTCGTTTTGGCCGCCTGTCCTGTTGGGTTAACCTGTAATAAAAAGAAAACATGTTTAAAACCAGTTTAAAACCAAAACCAAGGAACTTGGTATGACAGCTTTTATTGCTCCACAAAAACTGCGAGATGCGAAAAAAATACAGTTTCTTAGAAATTTAGAGAGCTTCGTCGTCAACACAAAATCGAAATAGTTTTTGCACAAATATTTTGCAAAATAAGCAATCAATTTCTTAATATGAGCGGGCTTTGATTTCTCGTCGCTTTAAAAAGGAACGTGCTGAAAATCTGTTCAACCAGCAAAACTTTTTTTGTCTCAGGCGGGAAAAAGAGATAACATGAGAGCTGAGAAGTATACCCATTAGAATATCATTTTTGGATTGTTTTGATGAACCTACCCAAATCTGAATCTGAATCACCAGACTAAAACTTGACAGTAAAAATAAACACCAACTTTCTTTCTAAAACAAGACTTACTTTCGAAATGAAGATTCCAGGCTCGTTGACGCCGAATGGGTGGCTCGAATGGTCCGATCCCCCAACGATACTTAATCCTAAGGGTCCGTCTGATTTCTTCAGTGTGATTTCCTGTAGAAAAAAAAACTTCATATTTTGTACACACATTTTTTATGGTATAATAGGAAAGCTATTTCTATACTCTTTCTGAAGGCATTGCATACAACTTATGCTCCTTAAAGTCAAATGGTCAAGGGCTATAGCCAAAAGCCTTGGACACAAATACGCGCTTTTAAGTTATTAGGAAAAGCTGAAAAGAACTAGGATCAGCGCAATTTGCACGAGCCGAAATCAGATCTTAAAGCAGAGAAATAAACCTAGCTAAAAGTGTATGAAAAGGTTCCATTCCAAGGAAATTACAAACCTCCACTAATAGTCTGGGTTCTTCTCTGCATTTACTTCCGTCTGTCGTGTCTTCCGCCTAGAAAAGAAAGAGAGAGAAAATTCAATTTGGGTTATTTCTTGAGCACAAGCAATCCCTGGTGTCTTTACGTGACATGGACACTGACAAAGTTATATCAAAGCAAGACTTTTCATCTGAGACGGAAAGTTTTACACAGCAACTTGGCACATATCCTTGAGATTTAAGTGAATATTTTAGAATTTCGAGACGGAAAAGTCTCTTTATATACTTTGCTGAGATGGAAATCCGTTGGAGACGGAAGATAACTTTTAACACTGTATCAGAGTCTAAAGAAGAGTTTTTCATATATCAAAAAAAGTTAGATTTGCTTTTCTTTAGAAATTATACAGTTATAAGTTTTTTTGCGGCTAACCCATCTAAAGAAAAAACTCCAATAAAATGTTTCGTTAGTTTGAATTGAGAAACTGCCTTAATATATAAAATTCAGTGGACATGAACCTTTCTCAATAAACTCCTGGACATTTTGAATATCCTTTGGAAGATGAGTGACCGAAACATCTGGAAAGTCAAATTTTATCAAAATGGGGCTAGGAAACAAATATTGATGTATTTTTGAAGAAAGATAACTTCTTGGAAACCTTTTAATGAACCCCTTGGAATTTTTTTAAATGCATAAGTCCCTTTTGGAAAAGTAAGGCTCAGACCAGCCCCCTCCGGAAAAGTTCGTCAATACCCATATGATGGTTTTAAAATCGAATAGCACAATATTTGTATTATCTGACTAAAATAAAAATTATTTCCTGAGAAAGCTCTAATTGTTCACCATCCATCTCACAGTAATCAACGGCACGAGAGAAAAACTAAAATCTTCTCCGCATTCTCACCTTTAAATTCCTGATACAGATCTCTTGTTGTAAGCGAATCCTGCGCGGTGACAAAACGAACCGCATGACGTGACAGTGTGGAGAAAAACTATTACGTTGTAGGTAAGGAAGGTATCAGAAGAATTTTTCGTGCAGAGAAACGTGAACAGTTTCTATTTATTTTATAAATGTTTCCACTTGATGAAAAATGAAGAGAATCATTATTAAAGAGCTTTTCTTCACTTCTCATAAAACATAGAGAAAACTCGTTAATAATTCCCTTTGCAACAACACAATAAGACCGATCGCTTTATAAAATAAAGTTAATCAAGCCCAATAAGTTCGAATTTAACTCGTGTTCTTAAATTTCCCGGCCAAACAGATTGAAATGAAGGAAATATAGAAAACTAAAATAAGTCCAGCCGAAAATTTGACCGCTTGTAAGAAGAACAACGAATCAAACAGATTTACCATCCCTGTAAAGTCTCAAACGTAATCCGAAGTATGCTTACAGAAAGCGAAAAAATATTAGTAACATAATTTCATGTTTCCATTTTAACAAGTCCTTTTGAAAGTAATTAAATAAAGTCTCAAACTCACTTATCAAGCCTAGCTGTGAAAATTTCCCTAAATTATCATTTCGGATCCCAAGTCACGAAAAGGTGACATTTTTTTGCAGCTTGTCCGACCTTACTTAAACCCTTCCTAATACCCAATATTTAGCTTTAAATCCAAAATGAATAATGGAACAAAGCCAGTGAAGATTGGTTACACTTTTTTCTTTTATAAGAACAATTTAATAAGAACAATGAGGCTCAAAATCGCCAAAAAATAAGAACAATCTAAGAACAATGCCGAGGCTGAAATCACTCCATTTCAAGAAATTTAGGGGTTAAAGTAGTAAAAATTGGGTATAAAATACCTCTATTTCACTCTATAAATAAGAACAGAATGAGAACAATTTGAGGCTCAAAGTGCCAGAAAAATTAGAACAGCCGAGGCTCATCAAAATTTGACTGGTTCTTATAAAAAAAGTGTAGCTGGAAAAAATACAAAGAAAACGCATCTAGATAAAGACAGTTATCAAACATAAGAACTTCAAGGATCAAGAATTTAGTGAGCTGCCAAAAGCAAACAAAAGATCAAAGCACTGATATCTAAAAAAAGATAGATATCACGGCTCAAAACACAGTATTTACATTCCACTTTTCTGAATGTCGTGTTCTTAAGTTAAGCATATAGTAAGCTACCAAAAGCAAACAAAAGATCAAAGCACTGATATCTAAAAAAAAGATAGATATCACGGCTCAAAACACAGTATTTACATTCCACTTTTCTGAATGTCGTGTTCTTAAGTTAAGCATATAGTAAGCTACCAAAAGCAAACAAAAGATCAAAAGCACTGATATCTAAAAAAAAAGATAGATATCACGGCTCAAAACACAGTATTTACATTCCACTTTTCTGAATGTCGTGTTCTTAAGTTAAGCATATAGTAAGCTACCAAAAGCAAACAAAAGATCAAAAGCACTGATATCTAAACAACATACAAGATAGACAAAACGGCTAAGAAACATAGCGTTTCGATTCCACTTTCTGTCTGTCATGTTCATTTAGTAGAGCCAGTACTTAACTACAAAGAAAGAAAGATAGAGGGACATGTTACAGTATTTATGAAGAGAGGTTTGAAAGGAAAGACAGCCATCTGTTGACAGGAAGGTCAAAACACAAGAAGGTCTACTTTTCATTTTTTCTCTAATCCTTTTTCTTTTATTTATGAAGCTTTGCAAAAGCTGGTTGTTTTAAGACACCTCCTCCCCTTTCCTAAAGTTAAACAAAAACACCTCCCTTTTAGGAGAATTCGAAGGTCATCCGTTCCACGAAGAGACTACATTTAAAGTCAACCAAGTCTACCGAAATACACCTATCAGGGGGAGGGGAGGTACGGTTGACAGTGTGTGACCACTTTTCTGGTGTGACGGTTTTTTCTGTCGGTGTTTCAGCAAAAAGACGGTGTTCCGATGTCAAAAGTGACATGCATACTAAGTACTTTAGTAACTTTAGCTGTAAGTGTTGAAAAATGAGTCGATATGTCGGTATTAGTAACCCTCGTACTGCTCCCACCTATCATTGTGCCAAAATTTGTATAAGAAGCATGTATTAGTTTCGAATTTAATAGGGTCGAAGCGCTGACAAAATCACGGATAAAGATAAGTTTGACGTCAAACAAAAAAGTAAATTCGGACCTAATCTTTTTGTAACTTAAGGGCTCATAGGTCAAGTAAGATAAAAAAAACAAAAGTTCTAGAAAAACGCCATTCACTCATTCAGTAGCTTTTGAATTTATTTGACAAAGACAGACGATACTCTTGCCTGTACCAGGGAGACACATTTGTATGCTCTCAACAACGTTTTCAGGGTCTTCACGGACGGCTCACAAAAAAGGGCTCATAGGTTTATAGAATCTTCAATTTATATATGACATGAATCTATCAATTCTAGCTGCCAGCAGTAATTTCCATTACAAAGTGTCCCATGACCCTGGGGTTTCTACCCTTAATAAACAATGATCAATGACAAAAGAAAGCCAAAAAACCCTTAACAGGCTAGAATGAAAGAAAAAGAGAAAAGCAAAAACCAGGATCTTTGAACATATAATTAACCGAAACCGTAGAGGTTTATTTCCTATGAAAAAAGAGTTAAGCTTTTCGAGCTTAAACCTTTTTTAGTTTTTTATGCAATAAGAAAAGCAAACTTCTTTTTTCGAAAAGTAGAAGGGACAGATTTTGAAGGGCTTTTCACGTATTCACTCAAAACAGAAGGATATTATTTTACAAGTAAGCCCTCCTACGAAGACTACAGCAGTATAAAAGCTGCTCTGAAAGTTACGAATACACTCATTACAAAACTTCGCTTTTCCAACTTTTTACCAAATCTCTAAAGCAAGATAATTTTATTTTTTAAAGAAAATCTCACATGGGCACATCAAAATCGGATGCTTTTTGGCATATGATTTTAGCCTAAAAAGCTTAAAAATTGCCCAAATTCACAACACCAAAATCTTCTTTTCACTTTTTCATGTGAGAAACTTTGCCCTGCACGGCGAGTTTTGTTGAAAGGGGCGGCGCTAAGAGCACCCTCTTTACAAAACACCGCCCAGCAGTTGATGCCACATCAATCTAACAATTCAGACAACTGTGAACACTTAAGTTTGAAGAACATTCGAAAGCAAACACCACAACAATAGTATCACGTTTTACTTTCACTTTCACTTCAAAAATATGATATGTTATTTTTCTGCTTTTTCTGAAAAAAAAACAAAACAAAAAACACATAAGGTGTGGTTTCTGGTGTCGAAAATAACATCAATTTTGTATTTCTTGGAGTTTTGACAAGAAAATATACTACAATATGTTAGGCGTCTCAATTTTACTTTTTCCTGCCTGTTTTAACGGGAATTTTCCTTCTTCTTCTTTTTTTACTTTAGACGTGTACGACCTTATGGTTAAAATGTTATATCAATATCTATGCAGGACATCGAGATAACTTTTCTTTTGGAAATAAGAAAGGAAGCGCGCTTAAAATCTAAGTAAACGTGCGTATATAAGAGAATCAAGGTCAAATTTATCCTTAATTTAGTCGGGAAACAAATAGGCAAACGGGTTATACAATTTTCAAACCATTTGTATTGAGTACCTTTCCAGAGGAGTATGCCCTTTCTGGATTTTCCTTGAACACTTTTTAGAATATCCTAGGGGGTATTTCAGGTTTCCAGGGGGTCCTCCTCTCTCTTAAAATAGACATCATACTTGTTTTCCAGTCCCAATTTTCACAAAATTTCACTTTCCAGAAGTGTTTAGCCCTAACTGCTAGTAGACAACTTAATATTAAAAATTAATATTTTTTTCGAAGATGGTTTCTTAAAAACGTTTTGTCTGAGACAAAAAATGAGTTTTACACAGCAAATTAGCACATATTCTTGACATTTTGGTGAATTATGCAGAACTTATTATGTCGAATTCTGAGACGTAAAAGCCTCTAAATATAGCTACGGAGATTCGTCTGAGTTGGAAGAACTTCTACTAAATACAAACCTTAGTGCTTTCTCCGAACGTCTTGATGCTTCCACCGTTGATTTCAGACATGGGACGCATCTTTTTATTGATGACTTTCTCACGATAAGCGACCAAAGAGACTTTGTCTGTGCTACTGGTCAGGATTTTGACGATATCTTCGTGTTTCGAATGCCGTACGTCAACGCCGTTGATCTGAAAGTTGTAAAAACATTGAATTAGTAAGATGTAAACATTACACAATGCTAAACTCAATGATTCGAAACTCGTGCCGTGTATTCAGCTGAAAGCTTTTAAGATATAGAAAAATGGCGTGGTTTAGACGGCTAACTTTCAGTCCTGCCTATCTTAATTGTGAATTAAAGTGGGCAGAAAGTTGTCCGTCTAAAGTCAATAGGCCATTTCACAGTCGCAAAAGCGTAATGGGCAATCAGGACCATTGCGCGCTAATGACGACTTATTATTGGTCCAATAATATGAAAAATTCTCAAGATTTTTGCGTCTAACCAATGGGACACCTTTATCGGGGCGCAATCAGTCCTGATTACCCATGATCCATTTCGACCATGAAATGGCCTATGCCTTGCTCTCTTTTGACGTCAATGCAATGCCTTCTTTCAACCTTTCTCAAGCAAGGATTCAAACTGCTTTAAGCTTTCTGCCTAATCTAACAATTAAAATAGGCAGGGTAAAAAATCAGCCGTCTAAACTAGAGCTTAAGAAACAACGTAGACATACCGATAGCAGTTTGTCACCAACTTGTAACCGTTTATCGAGAGCTGCTGGTCCATTCTCTGATATTCGACTGATGTACACACCCTACAAACAAAATGTTCACATTTAAAATATATTATAAATCATTGTTAAAGAAAAATTTATGTACTCAGGCCGAAACTTAACTGTAAATAAAATTAACTTCTTCAAATTTCGCTAACTTATCAGGCCTCTTTTTACAAATGGTACTTGATGCAAGAAGAGTCAAGGGTAAGTGGGAAAATCTAGGGCGCAAGTAAGTGGTTCCCTACCTTTTTATTTCGACTAGATACCTATTGAAAAAAGAGCCTTTGGGTTGCCCAAGACAGTCATTCAAGATCATAAAAATAAACCGTCTCTGCCGCAAAAAAGCGAATCTGTAAGGTCAAAGAAAAATGGTTTCTAAGATACTAACCTCGTCGGTACCTCTGTAGGGTGTTGCACCTTTACCACCTGCGATACTAAATCCCAACCCTTTACCGTCACGTTTCAGCATTACTGGAATGGTCTGAAAAAAAGGAACAAAAGGATTATGAAAACAGTCAGTTAATGGCTTATATCCGACATTAAGTCCCGACAACTACAGGTAACAATAAGCGATTTCTTCCCATGCGTTTGATTTTCAAATTCCATAATTCAAATTCAAAGGTAAAGGTTGGACAAGGAATTTGAAAAAACAGTCAGGTCACTTAAGATGAGGAATCTTTTTTTGTAAAGGAAGCATGGTCAAAGTTGATAAAATGTCCTGTTTTCCAAGAATAGAAGAAAGAGATTGCATCTCTCATGCCAAACCAAACGAAGCATCAAATCCAGGAAAGATTAATAATAAACTTCATCATCAACCATTTCTTGTAACAATCACACAAAAATCATGATCCAATTCAACTCATTAAAGCATAAAACCCAAAGAAAAATAGCAAAAGAGCAGTAGCAACCAGTTGTTTTTTTGCCGCCATCTTTATTTTGACTGTTAGAAAGCAGTATGGTCCGATCAAAAATACGCTTCCGAACCGCGCGACGTTTCCCGATCGGCAAGGAACCGTAGGCTATTTTCCGTTGACGTGTCTCAAAAGAAACGTACTCCGTCTCAAAAAAAAACACTGTACTGTTTTCCCGCTCGGAGCTCGATCTAAAAAGAGACTTGGAAAAAAATCCATAATGGCCACCCCACGGCTCATAGAAAATTAGACTTTTAGTATCATCATTTGAATTCATTTCCCATTAAACAAGTCAGAAAAAATTATACAGTTGACACTCTCTAATTCGACGTTCTAGTTTTCGATAAGCTCTATTATTCGATATTATTGAAAGTCGCCGTCAACAAGAAACTCTCATAAACAATACTCTACTATTTGATACACTCCCTTATTCGATGAAAATTCAATTCATATGAAGATCGAATTAGAGAGCGCCAACTGTATGTCAACACCTTTTAGTTAAGAAACAGTTAAAACAATATATAAGAGGCAAAGGACCAATTAATTGTTTTTAAAACATCGAGTCTAGCATTTATAACCGTTATAAATTTATACATCGTACTCTCAGGCTAGTCTTCCAAGTTCTAGCAAGAAGTCCATGAGATTGAACGCCCGGTGAGGGTGTATCATGACCAACACTGAGTCCATCGGGTGCACCACTATCCAGTTTTTCATGAATTGACGCCCTTAAAGTTTGACTCAATTGTTTGAGTAATTTCTTTCGCCCCATTACGTACTCAAACTCAAATATCCTACTGTATTTTCTATTTCTTTTTCGTTTTTATCTACAGAACAGATGAAAGTTTATTTATTAAAATCTGATCAAACAGCGACGACTGCTCTCCAAAATCCAGGGTATCAAGAAAAATTGAAATTATTGAAGGGATATACACGATTCTTTTTATAAGAACAAACTATATACTTCGATGGCCAAAATGTTAAGAACAAGTTAAGAACATCTCAAGGTTTCAATGACTCTAAAACATCCATTTCCTGAGGAAAATGGACAAAAATATTAACAAAATAGTGAAAATAAGAACATGTTAAAAACATTTTTAGGTTCAAAACCCAAAAAATTAAGAACACCCGAAGGCTTCAAAAATGTTGGTTGTAAAGAAACAAAGATACACGACGTTTGAAAATACATTTCTCGCGGCTTTTAGGAAATTTTTCCAAATTTTCACTGTAGGTTATGTATCAGAAAAGTGAGAGAGTGGATATGGACTTCTCATCTATCTCAGCAAAAAATAGAGCAAAGTGACTTTTCTAGATGAGTAGATGTTACTGATGACCTAGAGCAAAATTGCACATACTAATTAAAAAATTCACAAATAGTCCAAAATGTGCAAGAAAAGCTGCTTGTAAATTGACTTGTCAGAACAGACCATTTGGTATTACTCCTTTATATAAAAATGTCAAATTTTCTACCAATTAAAGCCTCGAGATTCAAAATGCACAAAACAAAACAAATTGCCAGGACTCTCATCATCTCATTAAACCATTATTTCTCATTATGTATGAAGTTAACATGTTAATTAAGTTATTTTAAGTTTTTAAGTTTTTTTTCTCTTTATCGCACTTTCTTTATCTCGAACTAAGAGTTTGGCAACTCAAAAAAGTTCGAGATAGAGAGAGAGCCTACTCCAACAAATGACGAGAAAGCGAATTCGCAACCAAC
Source organism: Clytia hemisphaerica (assembly GCF_902728285.1). Lineage (NCBI taxonomy): Eukaryota > Metazoa > Cnidaria > Hydrozoa > Leptothecata > Clytiidae > Clytia > Clytia hemisphaerica. Next base: position 312,539 of record NW_027104371.1, read on the forward strand.
CACCAAATAATAAAATGTTGTAAAATAGTAACAATGTTTAAAAAAATTTGACATTCAGTCGAGAGTTTGACAAACTTCATACAAGATCTGTTTCTATTTTTCCATGGTGCGTAATTAAGCAGGGAAGCTCGTTAAGTTAATATAATTCTTTTTTTACCACTAATGTTAAAGGAAACGATTATGGTTCCTGATTATTAAGCCGCTTTCTCTCTCTCTCTCTTGCTATAAGTTAATGTTGGAGTTTCAATATAAGTGAAATTCTAAGAATTACTCTATATGAAATATCTTTCCCTGTTTCATGCTACAATGGAGCTGAAACTCGTCTCAATAAAAAGTGATGTAGTACCTAATTTCAATGAATTTATATAAATATTGAAGTTTCTCGGAGTAGTGTATTTTTTATGTTGTGAAGAAAGATATCTTTAAATATTTCACTTGGCTCTGGTTTCATTGAGCACTCTGCAACATCAATCACAAACAATATTTAAATATAAGTTTAAGTTTAATATAAATTTAAATATAAGTTTCCATAATCCAGCGACTTTTAACACATAAAAAGTTTGAAGTTTGGATTTTCCGCTCTTATTCGTGTAACAGGAAAGTATTTTCAAATTTTGTCACTCAGCAACCGAACTTTCGATAGAGGAAAATGATGCTAATTGTATAAAAATATCCTTGCACCGAGTTTCCGTTAAACTAGAGGATAATGGACAGGAAATGAGTGAGAAAAACGGAAATGTCACAAATTTTTTAAATGGGTCTGGTAGACTGGAATCGTTCATAATGCGTGTAATACAGTAAGTATAGGCGTTATATGATAATACGATTATTGTTACGGGATTTAGTTTGTATAAAATTGTTCCCTGCATCACTTTTTGCTTTATACAATGTCTGAATTAGTTGTCTAGCTTGCTAGCCTAGACAAAGATTTTGTTCACTTAAGTTGTCAACTCGTTCATGAAAAGTTCGACAAAAACAGTTATTTAGTCATCGACACTACACTTCTCAAAGCAGTTCGTGGTCCCAATTAAGTTTTATATGCGGTAATCGAACAGAAAAAAAAAAGTTAATTTGCAACATGTAGTCATGCGCTAAATTAAACCTAATGGTACGTAGGATGCAAGCATCTCTCGAATATGATTTAATTTATTATAACAAAAACTGTTTTAGTACACATTGGCCACTCGGAACCATTTTCCTGAAAAATACTGATTACCACATACTGGTCACCATAACGTTACAAAAATCATGGTGTCCCAGATAAAACTGATCCCCTGTCTATAAAAAAAACGATGATGATGATAAGTAACCGAAAATTACTGTTAAAAAATCTCAAGAAAGGTTACCTGAGCTTCGATCTCAATATCTTCGACTTCTGGTTCGGCCGCGAAGCGTACGTTCTTCTCGTTCTAAAACGTGAAATAAGAAATGGTAAAAATATCTTGTTTAGTTTAGCTGATGCACGCAGGTTGCAGAAAATTTGTAAATATAAAATTTCGTGTGTCTTGGTGGGAGGGTAGAAAAGGATTTCTGGATAGTTTACAAAGTATATCCAAAAGCCAAACTGGAAAGGAACAGTATTCAGAAGTATGAAACAAATCAGACAAGTGATACTTTTATGGACCTACCTGGTTATGCATTTTAAACACATATATAATTGATATCTACGTGAGCATGACCGTTAAACAATCATTCAGAACACAAATAGTGACGATCTATTAAAATTAGTCGTTTGTTTCTTATAAAAAACACGTTTAGAAACCAAAATTTCATAATTCTTTCATATTCAAGACTTCGAGAGTAAAAAAAAACATCTCATCAAAACTTTCAGTAATTTTAAGAACATTGATGTATGCTTATTAATAGTGATTCTTATAGATAAATATGCGTTTTTTGAGCTGAAAAATTATGTTTTTACAAAAATCTGCTTGAGCCATCTTTTACCTACTTTCATGCAAAAAGTCAGAAAATAACAAGTCCAAAAAACCCTTTTTTTAGCCCAAAATTTTTTTTCCAAAAATCGAGCTCCATCACATTCAAGGGTTTATAGTTATGCATCTTTGTGCAAAAAATCACAAAGAATAAAAGAGCCGATCTCGAGAAAAGCTAATACATAAGTAATTGATAGTGTGCTTATAAAAAAATATCGAATTTGGCCAGTTTTTCTATAAAAACAAGCCAAGCAACCAAAATTTCATGTCTAAACACATAAATTCTTTAAAAGTAAACCCTCATGAGCAAAAAAAACATCTATCTCATAAAAAAAATTGAGTAATTTGACTAAGAACATTGATGTATGCTTATTAATAGTGATTCTTATAGGTAAACATGTGTTTTTTAAGCCAACTAATTTTTTTTGCAAAAATCTGCTTGAACCGTATTTTACCTATGATGGTACCTTACTTTCCTGCAAAAAATCAGAAAAAATTAATGATCCAATTTTTCACAAAGTCCAAAAAAAACCATTTTTTAGCCGTTTTTTGGCCCAAATTTGCCCAATTTTTTTTTTTTTTGAAAATCGGGCTCCGTCACATTCGAGGGTTTATAGTTATGCATCTTTGTTAAAAAAATCGTAAAGAATGAAAGAGTAAATCTCGAGAAAAGCTAATACCTAAGTAATTGATAATGTGCTTATAAAAAAAATATCGAATTTGGCCAGTTATTCTATAAAAACACGCCAAGCAACCAAAATTTCATGTCTAAACACACATATTCTTCAAAAGTAAGCCCTCATGAGCAAAAAAAACATCTATCTCATAAAAAAATTGAGTAATTTGACTAAGAACATTGATGTATGCTTATGAATAGTGATTCTTATAGATAAACATGCGTTTTTTGAGCCAACAAAATTTTTTTGCAAAAATTCGCTTAAGCCATCTTTTACCTACGATGGTACTCTACTTTCATCCAAAAAATCAGAAAAAATTAACGACCTAATTTTTCACAAAGTCCAAAAAACCCGTTTTTTAGCCGTTTTTTGGCCCAAATTTGCCCAAAAATTTTTTTTTTGAAAATCGGGCTCCGTCACATTTGAGGGTTTATAGTTATGCATCTTTGTGCAAAAAATCAGAAAAAACTAACGAGCCAATCATGAGGAAAGCTAATAACGAACGAACGAACGAACGAACGAACAGACGAACGGACAAAGGTTAATTTATAGGACCTCCACCGGGGTAGGTCCAAAAATGAAAATAGGACCTGCACTACCGACTATCATCAATACAGCGGAACCTCCGTAACTCGGACACAAATAGGGAATTGAAATTGTTTCAATTATGGAGATTTCGAGTTATGGGGTAAGGTTTATAAGGCATAGTTCACTGGAGGGGCGAAAAAACTTGTTCGAGCTAAGAAGACATTCGAGAAATAGAGGTTCGAGCTCTGGAGACTTCAGTGTATTCACGAACATCGAGATATGACAATGAAATAAAAGATGTTTAATCTTCTAGCAATAAGAATTAAACTGCTTACACTTAGAGCGATGTCAATTTGGTCTTGATCTGTGACTTCTCTTAAGACAACAATGGAGACAGGGCTGGTTGCAACTCGAAGTATTTTGACGGCTTCTGAATGTTCAATCATACTCAAGTCCTGTTCGTTAACCTGTTGTGGAGAAAAGAGAAAGCGTTATATCAGAAAAATCACGTACCTTGACGTTATCTCCCGTGACACTGGCTTGCTTCTAGGAAACCTCTAGACAACTATGATAGATAGAGACGGCTGAAAAAACCGAGTATTTTTACCCCAGCCAACTCGCCCGATTGGATAATGTTAGGTAAAGTAACATCAGAAAAAAAGAAAAGAATCTTGCTTAATGTGGACAAGTTTTGAGAATAGAATGTGGCTATCCACATTAGGTTTTTTAGGCAGACTTTCGATTGTTTTCACGGGCTCCACGGCCAGTCGGCTACTCTCGGGTACCTAATAGCCGGGAGGGGGGCCCGCTAATTAATTTGAAAGTTCCCTCTTTTGCCCTAATTCTGCTGTATTAGCCTCCTTTTCGAAAATTTACCACCCGGGACATTTTTATTCCAACTCACCCGCTTATTAATTTTGAGATTTCTTCCAACCCCCCTGCTTATTCCAAACCCCCCGGCTATTAGGTACCTGAGAGTAGATGATCGGAACTTCGGAAGGAGCAGGGATTCGAACCACGAACCCGAGAACACGAGTTTTTTTTTTCGATTTTTGAAGGACGTTACGGTTGGCTATAACTAGAGGAATTTTAGTTACTTTTACATTTTTTTAGCCAATATTTGTGTAAACAACATAACTACTTACTTTGATGATTTTATCACCAACATTGAGAGCTCCAGAGCGGTCAGCTGGTCCATTAGAAGTTATCTTACTGATATAGACACCCTGGTTATCAAGTAGAGAGATGATCATTTAGAACAACGTTAGACTAAGAAGTGGATTTGCAGAAAGGGTATCTAAAACAGGGCGTTTCTAGAAAAAATTATGTTTTAAAAGCTCATGCAACATCATACACATGCATATTGAAGTACTGAAAAGTGGGATTCAAGTCGGCTATCAGATTCAGGGGCAGACAATTTTTAACCAAAGCCTTTGGATAATTTAGGTTGCTTGGTATATATAAGACTAAATGGAACTAAAGCTAAAATAACTGCATATTAGAGGGTATGTATGTGCATTGTTAGAAAGGTTATGCGGATGGGGTGTGTGCATATGTCAACAAGTCTGTCTATCGGTAAAAAAATGTCGTGGTCGTAGTAGTGGTCGTCTGTCAGGAAAACCGTGCATATTGAAAAAATCTGAAACTAGGTACCTCGTCATCAAACTTTTTCTCGAAGTCCGTTGAAAGCTGGTCGTAATAAAAATAAAGAGATGGAGAAAAGTTAAGTCAAATGGTATACCAGTCGACGAAAAATTTCACCTAGATTTCGAAAAACGCAATAAAAGCCAGCGAAAATTTCTGTGGCAAAATCTTTTGGCCATTATAAATACCACCCATATATTGATCCCTCTCCTTTCTACAAGTAGAAGTATAATCGTCGGCAGTGAACATTATAACACCGTAAACTTAAATTAGTTCCCATAGTTCTCATAATAAATGAGAGTTGTCAGTTATCTTTCTCCTAGAGTCTCCCTCCGGTCGCGTCAAAAAGTGGAACGAAAGACTGGGTCGGAATCAAGAACTTCAAACAGTATTTTGTCGTGTAAGGTGTGTCATTAGTTGTATGTTAGTCGTAAAAAAGTTATGTTTAAGCGTCGTTTTAAAAACTCTCCATAAAGTTATAGTTTTTTAGTTTAATGAGGTTTTAACGGAGTTACTTTACAGGTTTTAACGGATTGAATTTATATTATAGTTTACTTTCAAAGTTCGAACATTGGACCCGGGCTTCCTCAGGCTGCACGTGTCTCCTCTGATGTTTTGGTATGGGAGATGCTTACGTTTCGTGTATAAAATTCCTGTCCGAGCAATTTGTCTCTAAATTTGTGGATTTCTAAACGTTTAAAAAAAAATTAAAACAGGTTACCCCAAATTTAGGGTAACTCTCGGACGGGAACTTTATACACGATACGCATCCCCTATATCAAAACATATCAGACGGGATGCGCGCATCCCATCCTTTTCTTGAGCGCTTTAAAAAAGTGTTTTTTACCGTGCACAAGGAAAATCATTTAAGTTAATTATAAAGGGGTGAAAGTTTAGGATTTAAATATTTTTAAAAGTTTAAAGCATGGCATGCACATGTTCTACTCTGTACATAACCCTTTTCACGATGACTTAGGTTGACTATCATTAATTGTTTGAGTTATAGAGGTTCGAGTTATAGAGGTTCGAGTTATGGAGAAATTCATTGGGAATAAGGACTGATCATAAACTGACCAAAATTTGTGACATGATAGAAAGCCATTAGTCCTGATCCCACATGAATCATTGTGACCTAAACCCCAGGATGCATTACTGCGTGATCGTGAAAAGGATTATGGATCAGCACTTACGTCATCATCAAAATCGTCGGCCTGTTCCAAAGACATCTGCGCATGTGCAACGTGAAAATGAAGAATACAAGATGATAGACATAGTTGTGTGTAAGAAGGTTTAACATAAAATATAATAAGTTTATTACTAGTGAGTGCGGAACGGGTTACAAGTTACAGTAGCGTAGATAGTAGGGGCGCAAAATTTGTGAAGGGAGCAGATTGTTATGACACAGTAACTTTCTATTCATAATGTAAAAAGGTAATTAGACAGGGGGGTCACGCAGTTACTACAAGACAGTATGACACTTACTACCGTGGTGGTACTGTATTCAGAAGTTATGAAAACAGTTACTACACAGTGTAGTAACTGCTGTTTGGGGGTGGTGCCAAACACTAAAACTAGCACTTTTGGTGTAGTAAGTGCTTATATTTTAATTCTTTTTAAAGAACTTTCAAAATTTTTCACAAAAAATGAATTTTTTTGTGAAAATATTCTTTGTTAAAAAAAATATTTTTGTTATAAATGGACGAAAAAAATTTTGATTTTTCTCAGACCCAACTTTGAAATAATGCTTTCCCTAATTATCATTAAAATGTTCTCAACAGCTGTTAACCAAGTAAATTAAAAGAAAATCTAGCACAAAAATAGGTTTAGGTTGAAAAATAATCGCAATTTAGGGTAATTTCGAGCATGTTTTTGATGATATCACTCAAAACAGGGGTGGTACCTGGAAATCTTTTCTGAAAACAGTTACTACCAAGGTGAAGTAACTGCAAAGGGTGGTGAAAAAGCACTTACTACACATCATGTCTTGTAGTAACTGCGTGACCCCCCCCCCCTGAATTAGAGTGTCATAAAAATTTGCTCTTCTACACAAATTTTGCGCCCCTACTATCTACGCTACTGAGTTAATCATTTTGTCTATATCTATAAATCAGTTTATTTATTAAGGGATGATGCAAATGTGTGCGCAAATTAGTATGAATATACGGTTAGAATCATTGTTAGTAAAATGGTAGACTTTTACAGCTTTAATTCATTTTCTAGACTTTTATTAAGTGATTTCAAAAAAATTGCCTCCTAGAAATGAACAACTTTTAGGCAAAGCTATTGTTAAAATTAATTAAACTGCCCGAAGGTTATATGAGACAGGTCTTAACAGGTTCACTACCGAGTCCTTTATTTGAAGTAAGAAAAAGGACCTCATCGAATTTTATTGAGAGTTTGACTTTCAGAGGCTTCTGCGGCCTCAGTTTTGCTTCAAACACCTTCAAATTGTATACCAAACGATGCAAAATTTTATGTAGATCTAAAAAAAGCAACATTTATTTATCAGAAGTAATGACTCTTTTGTTTTGTATTGTGACCCCTCTACTATGAGTATACTCTTAAGGCCGGTCTCCACTTTCGCGCGAAATGGGCAACAGTTTTTTATTAACCTTTTTTGCCCGAAGAAAAGATTACGTCATAAAAAAGTTTCGCGCGAACAAAAAAAAAGTTGATGGAAGTTCTACTTTTTTTAACCGTTACGTCAATTTCGACCAATGGAATTGCTTCATTTTTCAACCGACCAATGACCTTACAAAAACGAGACCGGCCTTTAGTTGGCAGTGAACGTGTTAAAAGGGTTAATCAATTCCTTAGAGACAGCCTGAACATAAAAAAACACGAAGGAAACAGTTCACTAGAACCCATACCTCTTCATCTTGGTCAAAAGTGGTGGTCCCCAGGCCCCCAGCAATATTGATTCCTAAACTCAGACCATCCCTCTCAACAGTTACTGAGATCTAAAAAGAGAAAGAAAAAGATGAATATTATTTCTACAACTAGGAATCATAAAGGGGTCATCTTCATAATACGTAAGCAAATTTCTTATTTATTATTTGTACACAGAAAACAACAGAAATGACGTCATTTAAACAATAGTCAATCTTTCAGTATGGGTACAGTTGAGTCTCCATAACTCGAACACGGATTTATGGAAATTTCGAGTTATGGAGATTATGGAGATGGTTTATAAGGCATTGTCAACTGAAGGGACCAGAAAACTTGTTTGAGTTTAAAAGAATCCACTGCACAAGAGGACAATAGGACACTCGTTTCTGTACCTCTTCGTAAACTTTAGTAATAGTCCTTGTTGTCTCCTCTCCGTCCGCCCTCTGTTCATCTCCTTCTTCGTCTTCTTTGTCCGAACTGTCTGAACTTTTGTCCGAATCATCTTCATCTTCATCTTCATCTTCTTCTTCTTCTTCAGCGAAAATATGAGAAGGGTCTTGTTGTGGTTCGAAAGGTTTTTTGGCGAAATCTGCTGGTCGAGGTGTGTCTTTACGAGTGTACTTTTGAACACCTGAATAGGAGGATTGGTAGAGTAAAATAAAAGATTAAGAGCGCCTAACCCATTATAAGCACCACTGGCATCATAGTGGATCGCTCAATTCTTTCGGTCCTGTACAGATAGGGAATTACACTGAGCTGTCAGCTGGGGAGACTCGTCGTGCTCTACTGCACAGGCTTATACAGTTTTTGCACGTGTCAGTAATTTTCGCGAGTAGATCGACCAATCAATGGCTTCGAATTAAGATGCTCATTTTGAAGGAAATTGTTATTGTCATTCTTAGCCTTTGTTTCCTAAACTTTCACCCCTTTATAAGTAACATCGATCCACACCGCTTTTTTACCAGTCCAGCTTACCATTTTTCGAACGCACAAAAATATTTGAAAACTTGAAGTTACAGAGTGACGAGTTAAAAGAAAATTTGTATCAAAGATATGACAGAACTGGACAGAATAGAGATTTAATACGGAAATGACCGAGGAAACTTGAGTTCCATTTAATTTAACTCTTTCTTGCTACCATTTGGTAACCACCCCTAAGGGAAAATCAAGATGATAATGTTTCCATTTGGTAGCAATAAAGTAAAATGCACACTTAAAGCGAATGGTCTTTGATTACGTTGTTTAAATTGTTCGACGTACCTTTTTTCTTGTCTTCGATTTGTTCAACAGTTGGGCCGTCCATGGTGTCCTCACTCTGTTCGGCAACCGGCGTTTCTTCATCATCCGGTGTTGTATTGTTTTCGGCTTCCTCTACACTGCGTTGTCGGATGGTCTGTAAAATATTTTGTAATTGACTGTCATCATCGTTCTTACCAATACGTTTCCCTTTCAGGTGATGCGGCGTGTCTTTACGTGTAAGACGGCACACGTCGTCGTCCTCTACGTCAAAACGTGTGTCACGCTCCGGTACATGTTCGTCTTCGACAAAGTCAAAGCCGACACGCCTACGTCCCTCCGTGTCACTATTTTCGTAGTCGTGGTCGGAAGTGTTGTCGTGCTAATGGATAAAGACGTTGTGAGTGGTGAGTGCGAGTTGTAGTTACGAAACATGGAAAACGAACAAAATGAGGGTAGAGTTACATTTACAAAATGCGGAAAAAATTTACACAGTTTTCGTTAGAGCAATCTTGTAAGAACACGAGGTTCAATTTTGACCTAAGAACAAATTAAGAATAATAGCAGCCACATATATTAGAATTGAAATCCTGATTTTGAGCCCGTTTAAAGTAGCATTTTAAAAGAGGGATAAAAGGACTGATTTTTGTATAAAAAGAACCAATAAAATTTTCGGCTTAGACTCGGTTTAACAGTTCTCAACATTAATGTGCAAAATTCACATCCACTTATTTGCTTATCAATAATCAAAGGAAGACAAAAGAAGTTATGTTAGAATTCGTGTATAAGTGCGTATGCGTGTTTGTGTATAGAGGGTTTTCAAGTTTTGTTTACGTTATGCAACTTCCGCCATTATGGAAGTAAACGTTCGATTTGCGTAAGGGATCACCTCTACAGATTCGAACGTTTGCTTCCACAATTGTACTCCGTACAAGGTATCTTACGTAAAGCGTAACGTAGTACGGCAATGAATTTTGAAATTGTTGTACCTTGTACTTGGTATCTTACGTATAACGCAGCGTAGTGCTACGGTGATGAATTTTAAAAATTTCCGCAGACATCGGGTCTGTTTAAAGACAACCATATTGGCGGAAGTTACGTAACTTAACAAAAACATGAAATACCTCTAGATATAAGTGTATGTAAACAAAGAAAACAGGTGTGTAGTGTGTCGTGAGATGTAAAGTGTGCGTATGTGTATTGTGTGAGTGTGGTGGTGGAGAAAGAGATCGTACATGGGTTTATAAAGAGGCTTGTTACTCAAAGAAACAAACACCCAATTCTTCTCTATGACACTTGGAAAGTTTGTCTTGAGTAAGAATTAAGTACTATTTTATAAGACGGAGGGAAAAATTTATCGCGGCTTTGATTTACATATGTTTTTAGAGATTCTTCTCCCGTCAGCGAGCAAGGAGGAGGAAGTTAGCTCCACATCTATGCAAAGACCTTCTGATAACCCATTCATGGTCAAATGTAATTTCCTCACACCCTCAAACTTGCCCGATGACGGGAGAAGAATCTCTCGAAACGTAGCCAAACGTAAATCTCGTGATCCAAGCCAAGATGAACATTCAATATAAATATCACTGGAATGATTAACTCAAACTTATTTAGTTAATTTAAACACTGTGATATTGTTTTCCATTTGAAATGATCGAAAACGATAGAATCCCAATTTTGCTTAAAACCTTACCTCTTCACTCTCCGCATCAAAATTAGCGGCCGGATTATCAAAGACAGCGGCTGGGTTCACCATACCGCCTATACCACCACCAGGGGCGCTTTTAATAACAATGGGCGATTCTCCGAAACTGATTCCGCCCTTCTTTTTGGATTCATGGTTGGGGCTTAGAGGGTCGGCTTCACCGCGACTCTCGTTACGTTCGTGTTCATTGTGATGGCTATGGTGACTGTGCTCGCTCTGCAAAGAACGGAAAGAAATGTTTATTGTGTGAGTATCACAGATAACTTATGTAAAACGTTAGACGGAGATCCCTAGTGAAAGTAAAATTATGCCCTATCTTTGATTGAATTGAGATACAATTTTAATTCCGTGAGCCTTGAAGTTTTGCGACGTGGCTTAATTAATAGTCCGGTTGTACACTTGGACTAGTTTTCTTCAAAACTGTCAATGAAAATGACGGAAATTTTACTCGTCCAGTAAATATCATTGTTCAGCTTTCCAAGTAATGTTTGCAGCCAAAATACTCCAGCAGTGAAAATAAAGGTTTCTACTGTATTCTACTTTCACCAAAGATGGCGCATTAATTTTCGCAATCTGAATCCAGAGAATCATAGTAGGGAGCTCTATGAGGCAAACATTTATATAAGAGTCGAGTTATGAAGATTGGTTTACAATGGTTTGTTAGCTAAAGGGCCAGCCAGACAAGTTGACTTTAAAAAATACAATTTCTTAGGAAATCACATCAAAACATTCACATTTAAAAACAAGTTTAGGCTTAAAACCCAAAAAGGTGAAAGCATCCAAAGGCTTCAGCAATTCCCCCGACGTTCTTATGATAACAAATTGAGCTGAACTTACGTCTTGCGATCCGGAACGTTTACGGATGAGGTGGGGATGACGATCACGAAGGTCTTTGGGATATGGTGTTCCACGACGTTGTAAATTCGACTGCAAATAAGAAAGAAGAATCATGCACATGCTTAAATATCATTCACATTGGTTGTACAGAGGTGTAAAGATCCCTTACAAGCCTCCACAACTCGTCTAAATATTTCATTGAGTAGTCACTACAAACGTCAAAGCGGCATTTTATGTACCGAGTAGTGATACATAGTTCATTTCCGAAGACATGGTCATATTTGGAGCTAGTTCTTACCAGTCACCAGTTTCTAGATTATTTTTTAGACATCATAGATCGTGCAGAGTACATTAAACAGTCAAGAAAGACCCCCCTCCCTCTATTTCGTTCCTAAAAGGGATCAAAGAATGTTAGGAATAAAAATTTGCAAATTTGTTCGGATTATAGAAATGACGCACAAACCTCTTTATTTTCATCATCAGCGTTGTTTCCACCGAAAGTGACGGCAGATGGTGAGAAAGATTTCCATACTTTCCCATCATCCCCTTCTCCGTCGTTCTCCTTGATAAAGTCTTCTGCAAATAGAAGAAAGAGAGAAAAAGAGAATTAATTCACACGCTATCACAGATTCTGATAAAGACTTCAGCAAAACGAAGAGATTCTAAACTTTGAAGTCAATTTCGTTCAACTTGATAAAGTCCCCTGGAAAAGGAGAGAAAAGGAAAGTTAGTTCACACGCTATCACGGATTCTAAAATTTGAAGTCAATTTCTTTGAACTTGATAAAGTTCTCTGGGAAAGAAAAGAGAGTAAGTTCACAAGCTAGCGTTCGTTTTCGTTCTGCAATGTGTAATTCTAACCTTCCAAGTAATCATCCTGTTTGAATATCCTATGAATACAAAAGTTCTTTTCTTTGGTATTTATTGGAAATCGTGTGTTAATCAAACTCTCAATTCAATCGAAAATGCGCGAAACATGTTTTCAAATTCAAGAAAAACACACGCTTTCAAATGCAAGGAAACACGTCCAGATCCAAATTTTAAAACTATCATCTAGTCTAGCAAGTTCCTTGAGTCTAGCCTGGACGACTTACCTTCATCACGATGAGTGAACAGGCTCTTCCTCAAAAGGTCCCTTCGATGTAAACAGAAAGCATAACCATCTCTCCCAACCATTTTTTGGAGAACTATACTTCTAACATCTAAATCTTCTGCTCACTTTTAGTTCACAATGAGTTTTTACTATATCATTTTTTCATGTCATATTTATTTACATTTCACACTGCGATAATTACAGATGAATCCTTGGCTTCAACCACACATTCACTTCCAGAAAAGTTAAAAACTATTGAGAGAAAATGTCGAGTCGAGAGAGATTGTTGGTCGAAAAACTTTTCTCAAGAGAATTCTAAATAAACAAACATGCGCTAATCAATATTTACTCGTCAACTTGGTAATTTGTTATGGAGGACAAAAAGATTACATATCTTGCGTGTATACAAGAAAAATCAATAAAATATCTCTCTTGTCCTCACAGAAGATTACATCAATGTTCTTGAGAGAAAATTATAACCTACTCTGTACCAGAGTGTATCTCACGTTTATCGCTTCGTAGTACGGCAATGGATTTTGAAATTAGTCGTAGATACTGGGTCTGTGTACAGACAAACTATAACCCAGCTGGTGCAAAACGTCATTATAACGTCCATCTGAAGTCCATAACGTCCATATAACGTTAGATGAACGTTGAAAAAACATCGTACACGTTTTTTTATAAGAACATAAGGCTTTGGTGACGAAAATATGAAGAACAAGTTAAGAACATTTTGAGGCTTTGTGGATTCTGTTTCTCAGAAGAATGGACAAAAATACTCACAAAATGGTAAAAATAAGAACATGTTTAAGAACATTTTTAGGGTCAAAAGTCAATAAGTTAAAAACGAGAAAAAAAACGTGTAACGTCGAAGCAACGACGATTTGAAGTCCATAAAACATCCATTTAACGTTATATGGACGTTGAAAAAAGTTGTGCGCCAGACAGATGTGGTGAAGGAAAGTTGGCTAACTCGACTTGAATCTTGATTTCCTAAACTTTCCTCTGACATTACTCAATCAGCCAAGTTCAGAATGTTCTTCAATTGTAATACTTCTTAGACTCTCTTTTAAACAAATTTCCTTTGACAACCATTGACACGAGTTAAAATAGTTTAAGCCGATTAAAAACGGATGTCTTTAATTATGGTGATTACATTAATTCAGCTTATTAGAAGTGAAAGTCAGAAGAAAAATCTTCAATGACAAATGTCACTGGTGAACCTTCAAAGTTGGCAAATTACACTTTTGTTTTTTTAAAACAGCATCCAAAATTTTTGAAGCCTTCGGATGTTCTTAACTTTTTTAATTTTAAGCCTAAAAATGTTCTTAACATTTCTTGAGTATTTTTGTCCATTTTTACCAAGAAATTGGGTGTTTGAGAGTCCGCGAAGCCTGTTCTTAAACTTGTTATTAATATGTTGGCCATCGAAGCGTTATGTTCTTATTTAATTTGTTCTTATAAAAAAAACGTGTATTACCAAAGATCGAGAGTTTCAGAACATTTTAAACCTTTACAGACTCTAAAATACAGGTGAAAATTACACCTAATTTCCCACAATAATAAATTTGTAAATAAAGAACATTTTAGGCTTAACCCTGTAAAGTTATGAACGTCGGAAGAATTCAAAAAATGTTGACCTTCTTATAAGAAAAATAAGTGTACGAGTCTCTTTTCTAGAGAGCTGGCTACTGAAAGTCAGAAGGCAACCTGGCAACAAGACATTATGCTGCAACACAATCATGTGCTAGATAATAGTAAGATAGAAAAAGTCATCTCAAATTGAAAAACCTTTTCACTTTTCTACAGAGCTGGCTACTGAAAGTCAGAAGGCAACCTGACAACAAAACATCATGCTGCAACACACTCATGTGCTAGATAATAGTAAGATAGAAAAAGTCATCTCAAATTGAAAAACCTTTTCACTTTTCTACGAGCTGGCTACAGAAGGAAGAAGGCAACCTGACAACAAAACATCATGCTGCAACACACTCATGTGCTAGATAATAGTAAGATAGAAAAAGTCATCTCAAATTGAAAAACCTTTTCACTTTTCTACAGAGCTTGCTACTGAAAGTCAGAAGGCAACCTGACAACAAGACATCATGCTGCAACACAATCATGTGCTAGATAATAGTAAGATAGAAAAAGTTATCTCCAATTTAAAGATGAAAACACGTGGACGAGTGACGTTGAGCTTGGGGAGATACATGTTTTTCTATAAGAACAAACTACATAAGAACATGAGGCTTCGATGGACAAAATATTAAGAACTTCACGGACTACAAAACATCCCAGAACTACAGAAGAATACTCACAAACTGGTCAAAATAATAATATTTTATGAACATTTTAAAGCTTAAAGCTCAAAAAGTCTTTTAAAGAACATCAGAAGGCTGTAAAAATTGTGGATGTTCTTATAAAATAAACGTGTACGGTGTCAAAAGAAAAAAGATTCACTCTCAATCAAAACTTCCAATCCAATCTTCAACCAATAAAAAAGGGTTTTTAACAGTATTAATCACCTAGAAAGACCCTTAAAGAGAAAATCTCACGACTCAACTTTTCAACTTTTAGCCTCAGACTCGACAATTCATTATTTTGATAGAGTTTCTTTAAAGCTTTGATTCAAAACAAAATATGTAAGTAAAGTTCTCTCAAGAAACACACTGATCGATCAGCTAAGAAAGAGTTTTTCGTATCGCTAATACCAAACTTTCAATAGTTTTAATACAAGACAGCCAAGGCAAAATGTAAACAAATATTGATTAAGATAATCTCATGACAAACTGTGATGGATAATGCTTAACATTTTGTCTCACTCAATTAACAACATCGAAACATTTTGACGAGTATTGTGTATGGGACATCGAGGTAAAATGTAAACAAACACATAAGTGCTAAGACCTAGTTGACCTTACACTTAAGCTTGTAAAAAAGAATGCGGAGATGATGCTCTGAGAGATAAACGAGGTGTAAAGAAAATAATATTTTCGTAAAACAGTTGATCATTAAATTCTTAGACATCGATCAGACGAAAAAGCTCAAATATCAAAACAAAAGTTAACTTTAAGGATATACGATATGCAAAAATCGCTGAATTCGCGATACACGCTTTTTATAAGAACATCCCAAATTGTGTTCTTAACTTTTTGAGTTTTAAGCCTAAAAATGTTCTTAACATATTTTATTTTTCACTGTTTTGAGAGTATTTTCATACAATTAACTTCCTAAAAATATGGGTGTTGTAGAGACGCCAAAGCCTTTAAATGTTCTTAATTTGTTCCTACTAATTTAGCCATTGAAGTCTTATGCTCTTATATAGTTTGTTCTTATAAAAAAGCGTGTCGATAGATATTCTGAAGGAGGAAAAGAATAAACATGGTCTGATGTATTAGGAAACTTTCATTCTTACGAATTTTGAAGACTTTCAATGTAAAGAATGATGAAAAACTTTTTTCTATATACAGGGAAACATAAAATGGAGAATTCTTTATACTGCATCTTCCATTGTTCCAACTTTACAGATGCAGCTTATTATTTTGGGATTATAAGTTTTCTTTTATAAGAACAAACTATATAAGAACATAAGGCTTCGCTGTCAAAAATGTTAAGAGCAAGTTAAGAAAATTTAAAGGCTTTGGGGAGTCAAAAACACCCTATTTCTTAGGAAAATGGTCAAAATAAGAACATATTAGGAACATTTCTAGGCTTAAAACTCAAAAAGTTAAGAACATCCGAAGGCTTAAAAAATTTTGGATGTTCTTATAAAAAAAACGTGTAACCGATATATCAGAATAGCCTTTCATTTTGTCAAAAGACTTGCTCCTCAATAGTTAGAAAACTTCTTCGACAATCTGCTAACAGACAATATTTTATAAAACACAAAAATATGTTACTGACAAAATCACTCTCGAGAAGAAAAAGCTAGAAAAAGAAAAGTGCAAAAAAATCTGTTACGAATTTATTTCTCCTCTTCTAAAAATTTTTTCCTAAAACTTCATTTCTCAATAGATTTTAAAACTACCCTTAAATCTAGTTTGAGAAGTGTCTCCTTGCAGATTAACTTTTTTTTGCTATAAATCATGAAAGAAAATGTCCAAAATTAAGATGAAAACTAACTAATCTTAGAACATTAAAAAGTCTGCGTTATCCTCATAGAAGAATTTGCTTTCTTTCGACTTTCGATATTTTTAGGAAATACGAGTCTTTAAGAGTCCTTAAGTCTCAACAAGCAATACCAAGAAAAGTAAGGCTTTAAGAGTCCAAGAGCCTCCCATAGCTTAGAATTTTAATCATTTCAAAACAGGCAAATAAAAGCTTTACTATAAAGTACAAGAAAGCAAAATCAGAAACATTTTTGGGGTTGAAACACAATACGGTACAGTTCTGCTCCGAAACGACATGCATGAAACGCTGACGACGACTCCACTCAAAATTATTCATTAGAACGACTTTATTTCAAGGTCAGAAAGAAACCGTAACATATGAGGTCTAAAACAGTAGACTTACCGAGACTGGCAGCTTTCAGTCTTTCTTGTGGGAACAGGAAACAGGTGAGTACTCTCTCTTGTGTCTTTTCGATTTCTTCCACTTGTAACTTCAATACAGATTGCGACTAAAAAGAAAACGAGAAGGACGAAAATATTTATAAGCTGTCTGAAGCAAGTATTTTATACAGTAGTTAAAAATAAAAAAATGGGTTGAAAATAAGAAGTATTACTCTTAAAAACCTGGAGAATGTATCATAAATCAAATGTTTTTCATGAGCGTCTAAAGTCAATTAAAAAAACAGAAACTACTTGCTAATTCAAAGATTTCACCGTCCCATATAGACATCCTTTATGGGAAATTTCTCTCACTAGATGGTTTCGATTAAAAAGTATAGTATGACTGACTAATTGTTATCTTGTAATTTGCGTCTACTATAAGAGTGACATACGCATAAAAAGACTTGATTTGACTGAATAAAATCATACCTGATTTTGTGATAGCCATAACGCTTTCAAATGAAGTGTGGATATTGATAACGGTAAGTTCTCCAATCTATAAGACACAAAGAAACGTTTTTAAAAAAATGACCGAAATTAAATAATTTTTGACGAGTTCACGGTACATCTTTAACACTTTTAAGTTTAACCCAATCAATATTCCTCACAGGCATGTGCCTTCCTCACTATTTCTCAAGCCTTTCTCAGAAGTTTTCAAAGAATATTCCGACGTCCCAAATTTTCAAGAGAAAATAATTCATCACTTATACAGTAGCTGGTACTGGTCGTCAATTTTGTCAGATGCGTAATGAAGAAAAATTAAAATAAATTGAAACTAGACTGGACTTCTTGGTTTGCCGTCACCCGACCGACCTACCTCAAAACCTTACCCAAAAAAAATATGGCAATTTTAAAGAAGAAAGTCAAAATCTCTATTGTGTTTGTCTTGTTTTAACTTTAGCTTACCGTGTATTTCACTTTTAGTTTCATTTTAAAATTACCCAAACATATATTGTCAAAACGAAAAATTTTTCCAAACAACCAAAAATCTAGGATTGCTTGACAAAAAACAAACATGTTTTTAAGTCCAGCCCCTTCTAACCGCAACAACACTTACTTGTTTCCAGAGAGCGCTAGAACAGTCATGCTCTTGCAGTTACCGATTTCATCGGGGATTTTGGCTATTTGGTTATCACGTGCTGACAGTACACTGAGATGAACACATTTGCCAATCTAAATGTTCAAGAAAATCAATTTACATCTGAAGGATGGGGGTAACACAGTAGGAATTTCTATAATCCTTTGATTAATGAGATAACATCAATTTGACTCAAGTCCATTTATGGGCAGAACAGAACAAAAGGAGCTGGGGATTCAAACCTTGGTTTCGCTAAAACGCCTCAGACCTATACCTCAACACTATTTTGATTAATATGTAATAATTAATAGAAATAAAAAATTTTCAAACATCTTCGACACTTACTTCAGGTGGAAGGGTAAACAAACGATTTCGATCGATGTTCATATGTGTTAATTTTGTCATTCTTCCAATTGCTGATGGTAAATACTGTAAAAAAAAGAGAATAAAATATCATACTTGAATTTCCACAGATAATTTATGTAATGATTTTCTAATAGATTTCATTATATTGTTATTAGGGATGAAGTAACTTAATCCAGAATTGGCTGTCATTAAAGAGGATTAAATTTCGTATTGGAAATTTATCGTGGCTTAGATTAGGAGATTTAAGTTTGACTACATTTCTGGAGATTCCCCTCCCATCATCGGACAAGGGAAAATTTTTCACAATTTTCACAAACTTCCCAATTTTTCCCAAAACTCAAAAGTAAAAAATGTAAAGTTGTGTCTTCAAAAAAAATCATACCTCTATGACATTATCTGTTAGGATTAATTCAGACATTTCTGTGCAACTGAAATAGAACACCATATCCATTTATAAAAAAACATTTGACATACATAAATCCAATAGCTTTTTTATTTGAGTACCCCTTAATAAAGTATTCAAAATAATCATATAATATCAAGTTGCGAAAACTCTTCTCAAATTACCTGCCTGCAAAAACCTTTTTCTAGTATCTCTTGTATTTTGAAAAGCTACTTTCATATACAACTTTCCTGACATTGCTTTATAAAGTTAAGGGTCTCAGTACAGAAAGAAACGGTTTTAATGAAAAATGGCTTACTTTCCAACTTTCTCAGTTAATTCATCGATTTCATTTGAGTCCAACTTCAAGATTTGTAAATGTGACAGTTTTCCTGCAAAAATTATCAAAGAGATATTGTTAGCAAAACCTCTTTCTGAATTCGTTTTAGACTTTAGCTGATCCAGATAAAAAAAGTATAAATTCACAATTTTGCATGTTTACATAAGTGTTTACATAATTAAAATGTATTTGGCGAATTTGGTGGATTTAACCAAAATATAGCCCAAATCCCCTCAAATTTAATTCCCACCAAAATTCCACCAAATTAAATTCCCGTCAAAATTTCTTCCCTTAAGGTAAGTTAATCCTATTCAAAAACAACAAGATAATTTTATAAGCATACCTATTCCTTCAGGCAGTTCGTGCAGTACATTGGATGACAAAATTAGATCTGTCAGGGATTGTAGACCATAGATTTCTTCTGGCAATTCATCGACACGATTTTCCGACACATCAAGGCATTGAAGGTTTCGCAGTTCTCCAATCTCTGGTGGCAGTGTTGTTAAAAAGTTATTGTCAAGCCAAAGTTCTATTAGACTGGATAATTGTCCAATAAAGTCTGGTAGTTCTTCCAACTCGTTTCCTCCAAGATCCAATCGTTCCAAGGTTGAAAGGAAAGAAAAGCTCCTATAATACAGAATAAAGGAATAAAACAATTACTGTAATAAAAAAAAGATTTCAAATGAGGAAAATAAGATAATAATAATAATTCTGTTATATTATTTTCTCTTCTTTATTCTATGATTCTTCTTTGAAAAACAATACAAAATTCTAATATAATTATGTATTTGTATATTATTTGATATGTATACCATATGTAAACCAACGTTAGTGGTTTAAAATCAAAACATAACAAAAACCTAAAGGAGGAAGTATCAAAAAATTTACTTTTATCAAAAGAAAGTTTATAAACCACAATTTATATTATCATTGTACTAAGTTCCCTCTGTTTGCCCTTACTACTTACATGGGTAGAAACTTTAAGCAATTGTCTCTGAGCTCCAAGATGACCAAATTGGAGAGACTAAAGGGAAACGATAAACTTTTAATAAAAAAAACAGTGTAAATTTGTAGGAATGGTTCTCTAACAAGATAAAAAAAGTCGAATTCTTATGTGACAAAAGTAAAAACCAAAAAATCAAAGGGGACATAAAGGCACATGCATGTTCCATGATGCTTAAAAAGAGAAGAGGAGACACAAGTCAAGATCAGTGAAAAACATTGTCCTCGCATACCTTCCAACTTCTGGGGGAATTTCTCCAAGTGCAATATCGTTGCAAACCCATGTTCGAAGCTCTCCTAATTTTGTGATAGCATCAGGAACTCTAAAATTAAAAAAATAAGCAATATTATTTTAACAGTGGTTTGAATTTGGATAGGTAGACTAATAAAGGACTCAAAAAAGTTTTTAATTTTTCTTTGTTATTGATAGTTTACTTTTGCAAATTAAGTTTTTACCTATATTAATGTCTAAAAAGAAATTTTGGACAGACAGTTTTAACAAAGTCAATAAAAATATCTGCTGCAAAGTCTATTAATAAGAAGACTCTTTGTTACATTACAACATCAGAAGAGTATTTAATTTAATGAGAAAAAGCTTCATTAAAAAAAGCTGTGTGGAGCACAGTTAAGACAAAGAGACATCAATTTATAAATGATAAAAACAGTGTTGCATACTTACTCTCCTAAAGTGTTATTACTGACATCCAAATGTGTCAAATTCTTTAATTTTTCTATACTGTCAGGAATTATTCGAAAATCTAAAATGTCAAAAGATATTCTTTTCTATAGTATAGGAAGAAGGGGCCTCTAGAATGACAAATTAGAATAAACAAAAGAATTTCTCAAGATTTGTAGATGTTAAAAATAATCATGAATGAATTCCCCTATTAAATTCCCTCAATCAATAACAATTATATATAATACACTTTCCAATCACATAAACACAAATGAGAAAACAATTTCTTCCTTAAATCTTTTCTTTGAAAGGCAAGGGTGCTGGATAGTAAATTCAAAAGTCAAAGGAGCAATATTTCAATGATAACTTTTCAATCCGTTATCAAAAGTAAAGAAGAATGGAGGAGGTTTCTAAAAAGCTGTTAAAGGAGTAACTTACTAAAAAAGGTGTTATTAAAAAGAAGACAAAATACAAAGGAATGTAATGAAAATCTCTTTTTCGAAATGAAAATCCACAATCGATGGTTCACTTACCATTTTTACTAATATCTAATTCTTCTAAAGATATCAAATTGCCAATTTCTGAGGAAATGTCTAAAATTTCATTGTCAGCCAATATCAGTCGTCTGAGTTTGTACATGCGAAACAATGCCTATAATGTGATAAAAAGAATATAGAATATAGATTTGAAAAAACTGTAGGACTTTATTTATTAAAAGGAAAAGCTAATACACTCAAAATAATAAAAGATATTTTAGTCTTAGCAATGGTGTTAAACGATTCTGAAAAATGAAGAAAATGGTTGTTGTTTGCAAACAGACAACTAGACTCTTTCAAAACCACATTTTTTTCAATATCTGATTAATTTGCTTAGACGTTCCTTTAATAAAAAAATTCAAATAAAAACTTAAGGACCTACCTTGGGTAGGTCTTGTATTTGGTTAGCTTCTAACGATAATTCTTCTAATGTTCTTTCATGTGACAGTACATCTTCGCCAACAAGTGTTAAACTACAATGGCTTTTATCTAAATATTCCAAATGTCTAGGCTGCCACCTTCCCCATCTCTTTCGAAATGAAAATATACTTCCACATTTGAACATGTTGGTCCTAAAAAATGTCTATTTCACTTTTGATATATATATCTATATTCTCTAATAAATTTAATGGTGGTAGCAATATGCACCAAATTGTTTCTTTCAATGATAATGAGTTTGTAATTTATTGTTGTTCTAAAAAAAGAGAGCATTACAAGGGAAAAATTAGCACATTGCATGTTTGTTTGTAAATAATTCATTTGTTAGCAAAAGCACAAAAACAAACCAATGTTCAGCTACAATATTCTAAAAGATTAACAAATATTCAAGTGATGGGGGGGGCTTACATATATATTGTAGAATATTTTCAAGCACTGTTATGAAATTTGGTCTTCATGAAAGGAAATTCTCTGTTAGAGTAGTCCAAGTCAAAAAGAAGAAAAAAGTTTATTATTTTGCTCTCTCTGTCTCTAAAGATATTTCACATTATTTGTTAGCTATTTTTGTCCAAAATCCTAAGGGATAGGGTCAGACCCTTTTCCGCATTATGGCAAAACTCAGATTTTATAAGTGTGATTGACCACATGCCTGGAGTTTTCAAATGACAAAGCCTGAGTAGATACATTCCTTCATTGTGCAATGTCTTAAAAATGTTTAAGTTTAAGTTTACCTCACTGAGAGGAGAGGATTAGAAGGGCTTTGCCAACAAAGGACCAACTCACGATTCCGTGTATATAATCAAGAAGTATGAAACCTTCAACTATTCAAAATGAAAACATAAAAATTAACAAAACCCATAAAACAAAATAAAGATAAATCACAACAAATATATAGAATGAATATCCACAACAAAACTCAGGGTTGTTAAGAAATGGAAACAATACGATGCAACAGAGACCCATCAAGGTAACGAATTGTCATGGAAGAATGTAACTCAATATGAGTTATAGGTATTTTCACAAAATACATGATCTGTTCCTCAGTTTTCAACCTACACAGGATTTCAGATTTTTCAGGGTATTTCTGGGCATTTTGATAAAATTAATTAACAAAGATTTTAAAAATGAAACTTTCTTCTCATACATAGTGATGAAATCTTAGATAAGATAAAAAGACAAAAAAAGAGTATCAACTGTAATAAGTCAGGAGTAAACCTTAATACTCGAGCTTATACTTTATAGAGATCCCACTGGCATTTTTGAAAAAACATGCATGAAAAAATGCCAAAAAGAGCAGAAAAAAATGCTAAATAATGCTAATTTTAAATGGAAAAACATGAAAAACATGCTAAAAAGTAGAGTTATTAATCAACGAAGTCCCCGTGTTTCCCGTACCTAAAAACAGTGATGTAGACATGATGAGAATTCGATATATAATCTAATAAATATCACAAACATAAGTAGAAATCATTTCATTTGGAATTTATTAATCAATCAAAGGCTGCAATTTAAAATGTAGCCCACCATGGTTGGACAATAGGAAAAGTTTATGATTTTCAAGATGCAAAAAAAGTGTCTTTTCAAGGGTGGGAAACTAAATAGAAAATAACTGATTGAAATGTAGGAACAATATAACTAAGAATCAGAAAAATGTACATAAGGCAAATTTTAGCTTAGGAAGCCCTGTTCCTGAAAAAACCAAGGTTGGTCCCAAAGGAGAATTATTTAAAAATCATGTATATCCAGACACTAGAATACAAGCTATAATGCAAGAGACATTTTAAAAATTGGTGCTTTAAAAAAACCCTGTGTTTTGCCGAGGTCATGGACCTGTCTAAACCCTGGAAGAATAATGAGGTGGTTCAGTGACATGTAGTCTTGACAAAACTTCCAAATATTGGCTACTTGTTTTATAAAGTAGAGCTTGAACGGAGAAAAACATAGTGTGCAGAGGGATCTAAACCCCCTATTTTTATTTCATCCCCCCTATATGTGTATCCCCCTATTTAAATTTCGAACCCGTGCTATTGACAGCAGCAGTCCACCAGTCATTCAAAACCGAGAACATTGAAATTTGTATCAAAAATTATATGAAAAAAAGAGTTTAACATGGTGCCGCAGGCAAAGATTTAGCTATCTACACTTGTTTTTTAGTTGTCCCATACCAAATATCTAAATCAATATAAATATGATAGATATTTTGACCAAAAGTTGTTATCCCCCTATTTTTACTTGACCCCCCCCCTAAAATCTTAAACCCCCCATTTCTTCGGGAAATCTCCTACCTCCCTATAAAGCATTGGAAAAGATGGATCCCCCCTGCCTGACACATCCTTGTTTTAACACTTCTGTCAATGGTATTTATTGAAAACTTAAGATAATATTTAACGTTGCCCACCATGGTTGGACAAGTGAGAAAATTTTAGAATTTTGGGGGGCTGAAAGTGCTATTTTGAGCTATCTTTAATGAATCTGAATATCAGGACAGAGGAGAGACAATATAAACAAAATTACCTAATGTTTCTCTGGAAAACATGCCAAAATGACCCAAAACATGCTAAAAACCATGAAAAATGCCAAATTTGCAAAAATCATGAAAATCATGAAAAACATGCCGAGTGGGATCTCTAGCTTATACTTTATAGGACGTTGGGAGGAAAAATTGCAGCGTTATTGCATGCTAATTCAGGAGAATGTTAGCGTGCCAATTTGAACTAAACTTATTATAGTTAATATCAGTCAGGAAGAAAAGACACTTTTTTTTATTCTGCTGCTGGCAGTTTCATGCCACTTTGATGTCCTAAAAACAATCTTCTTAAATCAACAAATATTTTATACTAGGTATAGGAATCGGGGCTGCTTTAAAAAAAACTTTTAATATTTAGGGGGACCTAAATCTTTGGGGGACTTATTCTTTTGCCTGGGACCTAGACCTGGGCTGACCCTATGCATATTCAGCAGCCATTGAGAAGAATTTGAATTCCTGCTGCCATCTTAAAACTTTTGTTCTCACACGATTTTTTATCATCCAACCATGCTATTTTATTTCCCTGCACTTCTGTCGGCGAGTAACTCACCAAAGATACTTTTGCAGTTGTGGAGCTGCAAGGGGAACTTGCACTGTTACAGTCATTGTTACTTGCACTGTTACATTTATTCTTGAAATATTGCTGCTTTGGTTAGTCAGGCATTTGATGGCTATGCAAGTTTCCAAGTTTTTTGATTGGTATAAAAAGTATTACATCAAACAAATACTCAGCTTTTCTAGATCAAAAGTTATAGACAATTTTGTGGTAAAAAAACAGGGAATTTCCTGCATGCAAAATTATAAGACTTTTTTATCACAAAACAGCATTAACTTTTGATCTACTCTAGAAAAGTTGATACAATTTGATGTAATGAATTTTTTTGCAGTTTGAATACCGTCAACTGCTCTAACTTGAGACTATCTGACAAAACGTGGGACGGCAATTTGGTCACCATTTCACCGAATCTCAACAGTCATTTGCTTTGAGTTAATGAATGGCGTATTAAAAAATACCCGATTTCTCTTTCGTACAGAGTAGGCTTTTAAATCGAAATATGAAAAAAATCTGTAGTGGAACACACGCAAATGTCTGGAACAAAGAAGACCAAATTAGTGGCAAAACGATGGAGCGTTTGACGTCACTCGCGCAGCAAGTTACTGCACACACTTATCATTTGTTAATCCCATTGGGCAATAGGCGGTTAGTCGGCGGACGTTCTCTAATTCTCCAGTCGGCATCCGGTCATTTTGAATGAAATCAAAAAAGTTAAAAAGGGCGCGCTATCAGTGAAAGTTATTGTGACATGTTATGACAGAAAGTATGATTGATAAACTTGGTGGAGTTATCAAAACAAATTTGTTGTCAAAGAGATTTAACATAACAGTATAAGTGAAAACACAGTAGGCCAGAATGTCAACAGTCCCATGACGGCCAGGTTTCAACCAATCGTCCCAAGTTAGAGCAGTTGACGGTAGCTTTATCACGTAGTATAAATAAGTCTTTTTTTGTTTTGAATAACCCTCAAATATCATGAACAATTTTGCCTGAAAACGCAAAAAATTGCAAATTACGGAAAAACTTCGGATTTTCAAGCTTGTAACATTTAAATTCCAAATCAGCACCCTCAAATACACCGTTTAACAGTCTCACCATCTCCACCGTAGAGGCGGTAGGTAAAAATGCTCACTTTAATAGACCTTTTTTCAAAGAGGCCACCCTGTTGAATAATTATGTAGTCCAGCAGAAAAACAATGATAAAACCATGCATAATTATTACAATATGCATGATACAGTACACTATCATTGTTTCTATGGCTGGACTACATAATTATTCAACAGGACGTCCTCTTTGAAAAAAGGTCTATACTGTGGATGGTTAGAGAAATGTAAACATTGCCATTTTTTTTCTTTCCTTACTTTAAAGAGAATGTTTTAGATGTTTGCACATGATATTAATGACAATTTTATGTCTCTCCTGAAAATTTCTGAAAAATTCATCTAGAGGAAAAGAAGTTATGATTAAAAGGAGTTCTTTACCTACCATTTCTCTGCTGGGTTTTCTTATGAGAACTGGATGTTTACCTACCATTTTTTATGGGGGAGAGTGAAATTTCCCGTGGTTGCCAAAATCAAAACAATGGAAAATTGTTCATATGCGTTTGCAGTCGACACGGTTGTGGCTTCTTCGTAAAGACGAAAGACAGATCTGGACTTATTTCGTACTTTCCAGTCTCTTGTTCGTAGTTTTTCTGACTTTCTGGTTCTGTGTGAGTTATTTACTATGTTTTCTAACTTACTGAATGACTTACCGACAGATCGTCACCGGTGGGATTCGAACCCACTAAATGCAAAGTTCCGATGTTTTGAAACCCAATGCCTTATCCACTGCGCCACGGATTCATGCCGAAAGAGCGTTTCTGATGGCTATTTATATTGTACAAACTGCAGACCAGACTGTATTAAGAGAAAATCACAAAAGAGTGCTTTTTTCGAGCTCCAACCCTAACCCTAACTGATAATAACCAAATTCCTAGCCAATCTGATACGTAACCACACCCAAACCACACCCATACCCAACCCTACCAGGTCGCCTGCAGGTCCTGACATTATTCCTGCATGCCGGATCCGAAAAATAGATACATGTCTTTCGCTTTTACGAAGAAGCCTTCACCAGTCGACACTGTTAAACGGTGTATTGACTAAAATCATTGGTCAAGGCTTGTTCACCAACATTTTGTAAAAAAGTGAAATGTTTTGAGGGGCTGGCCGTGGCCTAAAATAATCAGATCATATATTTAAATTGAATAAAAATAAGCAGTTCATTAAATACATATATAGGGTGGTCAGAGGAAATTTCAAACTTACTTGCAGAATACCAAACTAAGTTTAATGGAAAGCCATAACCATCAGAAGAAAAATGAGGGGTCATTTACCTTCCAATACTTTAAAGTTCCAAAGATATTCCATTTTGAAGTTCAATTTTTCAAGCATTTTCGTGCACGCATCGCCAGCCATTTTGTACCTTCATTACGGCACCAAAAGCGAAAGTGCTTTATGAAAAATTCCGCCTGGGAGGTTTGGTGCGAGTTTTATTTTCCGTAGATGTAGCTGAAACGGGGTAATTACACCATAATCTTTCCCTTAGCGCTTGCCACCGGAAACATCTTGATTCTTACTTTTTTTACATTTGGAAAGAAAAAACATTGTTCTTTCTAAAAAATTCACGTTCGATAAAAAAATTTGATTTTTCAATGAAAAAAAACGCATTTTAAGTACATAATTTGACCAGTCGGGTGTTTAAGATAAAAACTGCAATTATTGCTCTTTTCGGAAATTATTGCCGAAAACGGCAATTTTTTCTACGATGAAATGCTGAATCAGCAAAATGTGTTGTCCTTTTAAGGGCAAAGATGTTAGAGGTGTTTGAAAATAGTAAAATTGCATCGAGAAAAAGGTTTTTCGGATTTTTAAAAGTGATTTTTTCAATTTTTCGTTGCTCAATAACATGAAAAGTTCTAAAATAATATGTTAAAAGATCCTGCATCGATGCCGAAACACAGCCAGAAAGAGATAACAAAACCCCCGTCGTAAATTTGTTTACATATGACTCGAATTTGCTATCTGCATTTCCAACAAAAACCAGTTGAAAACAAAACTAAACGAGGCACAGTGGACCTACTTATCGCGAGGGTGTCAAATACCACGTGTTCAATAATAAAATCAACTTTTATTTCTAAAAACGGCAATAATTGCCGAAAAACGGCAATTTTCATTTATTTACTTTTTTATTTTTCTGCTGATTCAGCATTTTATCATTGAAAAAATTGCCGTTTTCGGCAATAATTGCCGAAAAGGACAATAATTGCAGTTTTTATCTTAAACACCCGACTGTTGACTTCCTGAAAAATATACGTTGCTCCAACCAACGAACGTGGTACGTCTCAAAAGCTGAACTATTGCGGGGAATGATGCAAAAAATTCCAGGTCGATAGCTGTTTCGGGTGGCTAGCGCTTTGGATTTTAGAACCCCCGGATAAAAAATTTTGCCGTGCCGCGAACAAGAAGTTTGAAAAAACTCACCCGCGAGTACTCATTTTCAAATTTTGAAGGAACATGAAGACATGATGTGCTGATTTTTTCTGCAAAAGAAAGCTGCATAAATTCTCTACACTTTGGAAAAAATACTTATGTTAAAAGAGGTTTCCTTCCTTGAGATATGTAAGCTTGAATATTTTTTTCTCGAAAATCTATGTTTTGTTACTGCCGCACGCGTAAGGCCCAACCTCCCTAACATATATTTTAAAGGACCCCCCAGTTATTAAAACAGGCTGTACGACCCTCGACATGGCCCGAGAATTCTCGGGCCAAAACTTTTATTGGAATTCGCGTAAAGCCCGAGTATGGCCCGAGCTGGCCCGAGAATTCGGGCCGTGTTCGGGCCACGCACGGGCCACACTCGGGCCAATTTTTGAAAACATGATTTAAACATGCGTGTAATTTCAGGACTGAATTTTTTTAACATTTTCTTTGAAAAAAACTTGGTTTCTCTTAATTAAATTAAATATATGAATGTTGTAAATTCATATAAATATTAAATGTCTTATTTGGTATGAAAACATAGTTATAAATATACTTAGGGTGGAAATATTTGCTAGTAAACTGGTCCTGGTTTTAAACTGAAGCGTGTCCACGGGAAGCTCGTAAAGTTTTTTTGAGCGATATAAACAAAACAGACAAATCTTATTTTGTACTATTTTGTTTGACTGGACATGCTGAATCAATTTAAAATTTAACATGGCCCGAACATGGCCCGAATGACTCGGGTCATATTCGGGCCAAAAGAATTGATAGGGTCTCTCGGCCCGAACATGGCCCGAGAATTCTCGGGCCATGTCGAGGGTCGTCAGGCTGTACACCTAATCACACAAGTAAACTTTGCATATATAGTATGGATAGCAAAAATTTAGTTTTAACTTTCATTTCACAAAGACTGAAGGATGGAAAATAATAAACACATTAAGAAGATTAAAATTTAAAATCACAGCACAAACATTTCTAACTAAACCCATCTTGTAAAGTGTAATTTCCAGGGTTCGATAGACTTGCGAACCTCCCATTTGGTCGAAAACAGAAAAAACAATTTCTTAAATATTGGATAAAAGAAGACTAATACCACTTGATATGCCAATGAGATATTTACTCAAAATCAATTCGATTTTAGTATTATTTTTGTACTCTTACATCCGCCATCTTTGATTTTGTTTAGAATGGGAACGCCGAGCCTACCCATAATGCTTTGTACTATCATTCTCGGAATTTTTGAAGCGAGAAGCGGCAAAAGAAAAATGAGTGAACTTTTGCGAGAAAATGAAAATCCTAAAACCATTTTTTTGCTATTATTCATGCATTATTTTATCGAGAGCCTGTTTTTTTATGTACGATGTCTTTTCTCCTACCTTTTCTCCACAGCTACTTATATACCCCACAATATTTCTACTTGCGAGATCCTCTTCCCCGCCGGGATCCTTCTCTTACCGTGAGAATCACAGCTCGAATATATAACCATGAGTACATGATTGCTCGAATGAAGTTGAATAAATAAAGGCCTCTGGTACTTCCTAGGGTACACTTCTCGTGCTTTTCACTTTTCAGGATTTTGTTGCTCCCACATCAGCTTTTTTGGTAGAAAACCTCTTTGATAATTTGGAATGAAGTAAATTTTGGCTCTTCTTCCTTCTTAAGGACTTAAGCGCTAGCAGCAGACTAAATTTTGGTCAATTTTAACAATCCGCTTTTTGAGGGGGGTAATTTTCTATTTTAGTGATTCTGAATGGATGAATTTGTTTGTACTCCTTTTAGGGATTTTTTAGACCCGGGGGTGGGGGGAGCATTCAAGGTAAAATGACCTACCGTGTGTGCGGCCATGTTAAGGGTCCTTTTATTCCCAAGCTTTCTAAAGTGCACTGTGTAACTAACTAAGGGTCGAAATGATCAAAGATGAGAAAAAATTTGAAATATTGTACTCTAACGGTTGTAAAGGGTGTGAATTTGGAAAATGTGAGTGACCATACTTGATACTTTGCCTGAAGCTGAAAATAGTCAAAAGTTTTCAAGAAATTGTACCGTTTTAAGGGTCGACTTTCGTCCAAATTTACTCAAATTGGGAAAAGTGACACTGTGTGTAACAATTTGATTCAAAGTAGCCTAAAGTAAACTGAAGTAAAGTACCTTATCACTATCAGGGAAAACTTCGTCGGGGAAAATTTTCGTCACTTGCTGGTTTTGGTAAACGCATATTAAGGCCGGGGAAAATTTTCGTCACTTTTCCCCGACAAAGTTTTCCCCGATAAGGAATAAGGTATCATCAGCCGGCGTACTTTGGCGTCAATCAGTGCATAGATGGTGTTCTTGACTGGATTACCTGATTATATTTTTCGTCATGTAGAACTAGCCCGGGGTCCACTTAGAGCTTTTTTATGGTCTTTTTGGCGCTGATAAGTGGCCCGGTAGTATATGGTAATATGCTTTTGGTTAGGCGGACTGTAAAACAGTCCGCCAGATTTTCGTTGTTTTTGGAAGGTAAAAACAGTACGAAGCAATGTTTTTATTTGAGAATAGGGCATTGCAAATCTGTTATTGGCCCAGCGCTAATTGGCCCAGCGCTAAGCGTAGGCCTTTCATTTGCAATTTTCTGTCTGTCTGTCCGTCCGTGTGTCACTTTAGGCAGAAACGGCGCTTAAAACCAGTACCACACTTTTTAATTTTGCCGTCTGGAGATGGAAAAGCTTGCTAAAGTCGGATACTGGCTATAAAAGATATATTTTCTGATTCCGCGCTCCTTCAAAACAATTTTCAAAACAAAACAAGATGGCGGTCGAAGCGAGGAGGTTATAATTCATACTTTCTTGAACATTTTCTTTGCTTTAGTGGTCAAGAGACTTTCAAACCAAAGAAATTTTGTAATTGTTTTTCTTTATAAACCTTTTTCAACATTCTGCCATATCTTATAGTCTTTGCTCAAGTTTTCATAAAGTTTTATGAGTAAAAATTCTACCTTAAATCACTTTCATTTTTAGTTTCTTGTTTTCAAAAAGACTTTATAAATTTTTAGGAAATAATGGCTACTGATATAGAAATAAATAAACTGAAATGCAGCTGATGTGTAAAATTGAATAAGATTGGAACTTTTTTCTTGATGCTACATAAGAAAACAGTCACTTCTGGATCTGTCGCTGTTCAGGCTGTTAACAAAACCACGTTCAGACGGTGCGGTGGTCAGTGGTGGGACGTGGTATGATTTTCAAACTCAACACATAATTATTTCAAGTAAAATGATTCTGGAATTTGGTAATGAACACTAAAATGGATCCCATGTGTAAATTGGAACAAGATTGGAACTTTTTCCATGATGCTGCTTACACGTGAAAATGGTTATTTCTGGATCTGTCTCGTTTGGCGATTGGTGGCTTGATTTGTCAAACTCGACACATAATTATTTCAAATAAGTTGATTATGGAATCATGTTAATGGAGACTGAAATGCAGCTCATGTGTAAATTTGAAGAAGATTGGGACTTTTTTCATGATTCTACACGTATATTAAATAAAATGGTCATTTCTGGATCTGTCGCATTAAACGATCGGTGGTTGGATTTTTCAAACCTGACAGAGAATTTTTCCACGTAAACTTATGTTTTAACTCATTAAAGGATACTAAAATGCAGCTCATGTGTAAATTTGAATAAGTTTGGAACATTTTTCATGATGCTACCCGTGAAAATGGTTAATTTTGGACCTATCGCTCTAAACGGTCGGTGGCTGGATTTTTCAAACCTGACAGAGAATTTTTCCAAGTAAACTTATGTTGTAACTCATTAAAGGATACTAAAATGCAGCTCATGTGTAAATTTGAATAAGTTTGGAATGTTTTACATGATGCTACCTTGAAAATGGTTAATTTTGGACCTATCGCTCTAAACGGTCGGTGGCTGGATTTTTCAAACCTGACAGAGAATTTTTCCAAGTAAACTTTAGCTGGGAGACCCGGCTACAATGTCCGTGTGGTTTTGAGGTATAGCATTTAGTTCGAGCAGAAAATATCAGAGTTTTGACATAGTAGCCGGGAATTATTGAAGATGTAAGAATCAGCGCAAAATTTGATTGGCTAATATTTTATTGTTATGATTTGATAAACAAAAGTATGACGTCAAACAGCTCTACTGTTTCAAGAAGTGGCGCGAGCTTTTAAATTGTTTTGAAAAGATAACGGTTTTTTCTTTTGTGATTTGAAGTGATTTGAATTGAGTCAATAATTCCATACTCTGTATTTCAGTGAAGTTGTTGGGATTTTGACAGGATAGAAATATTTTTGTAACAGAGTATGGTCTCCAGACTAAGTAAACTTATGTTGTTACTCATTAAAGGATACTAAAATGCAGCTCATGTGTAAATTTGAATAAGTTTGGAATGTTTTTCATGATGCTACCCGTGAAAATGGTCAATTTTGGATTTATCGTTCTAAACTAAAAACGGTCGGTGGTTGGATTTGTCGAACCTGACAGAGAATTTTCCCAAGTAAACTTATGTTGTACCGTGAAAAAGGGTAACTTGCATCAGTGGAGGCTAACATGCATAGCCCTCAAATGAATGACCTGGCTGGTCATTAAAATACAACTACGCAGCTCTGCTCGCAGCTCTACTCTACCATTTTTGTTTTGATTTATTTTTGTATTTTAATGACCAGCTGGGTCTTTCATTTGAGGGCTATGCATGTTAGCCTCCAATGATGCAAGTTACCCTTTTTCACGGTAACTCATTAAAGGATACTAAAATACAGCTCATGTGTAAATTTGAATAAGTTTGGAATATTTTTCATGATGCTACCTGTGAAAATGGTTAATTTTGGATTTATCGCTCTAAACGGTCGGTGACTGGATTTTTCAAACCTGACAGAGAATTTTCCCAAGTAAACTTATGTTGTAACTCATTAAAGAATACTAAAACGCAGCTCATGTGTAAATTTTAATAAGTTTGGAATGTTTTTCATGATGCTACGAGTTAAATCGATATTTCTGAACTTTGACGGTCAACATTTGACATTTGAAGTTTGTGAATTTATTTAAACCGATTTTTTCTTTCATACTAGTAACAAAAACATAAAGTAAATCTATTATATACATATAATTGCGTATCATTTATCATTGCTGACCTTCCAGCGCAGCTGGTTTCTTTTCTCTTTTTTTCATTAAGCCAATTTTCGAACTTTTTTAACTTTTTGAATGTTCCGTATTTCAATCTCAGCCGAAAATGTGCATTAGGATTCTAAGAAACAATGTTTTCTTTCAAACCCTAAAATTTCAAAAATACTATTCCGCAAACATTGGTTCTCTTAAGGTACCCAATACAAATGACATTTGGTTATCGCCACGTCAGCTGGGCCTTCACGCCGCTACGGCTTATTGTTGATGTTTATTTCTCATTTTTGATTGGCAACGACTTGGTGTAAGAAGCTACATATTGCAGACATTTATCTTATATATATTATATTCCGCCTGTTATATCCGCCTGCTATATATGTAGCATAATATATGTAATGCGTAATATCGCATCCCCTATCCTCACATCCTCATTGTCCTCACCATCCTCACTATCCTCACTATACTCACTATACTCTCTATATTCACACTCCTCACTGTCCTCACATCCTCATTGTCCTCACCATCCTCACTATACTCACTATACTCACCATCCACACTATCCTCACTATACTCACACTCCTCACCATCCTCACTATCCTCACTATACTCACTATACTCACTATTATACTCTCTATATTCACACTCCTCACTGTCCTCACATCCTCATTGTCCTCACCATCCTCACTATACTCACTATACTCACCATCCACACTATCCTCACTATACTCACACTCCTCACCATCCTCACTATCCTCACTATCCTCACCATCCTCACTATACTCTCTATACTCACACTCCTCACTGTCCTCACTATCCTCATTGTCCTCACCATCCTCACTATACTTACTATCCTCACTATACTCTCTATACTCACACTCGTCACTGTCCTCACATCCTCACTGTCCTCACCATCCTCACTATCCTCACTGTCCTCACTGTCCTCACTATCCTCGTTGTCATCACCATCCTCACTATTATACTCACTATACTCACCATCCTTACTATCCTCACTATACTCACACTCCTCACCGTCCTCACTATACTCACCATCCTCACCATCCTCACTATCCTTACTGTCAACTGTCTTCACTGTTCTCAGTGGCGGCCTGGCAGGGGGTGCAGGGTGTGCAGTGCACCACCCAGAAAGATCTGAAAGGGGCGCCAAAAGAGTTTTTCAAGGGGGCGCCAAAATTTTGTTGATGTTTAATTGGGCGATTTGGCGCCCTTCGACAAGTTTATAGCGCCTTCTATAAGTGCAATGTTGATTTTTTTCGCCTGCGGCGCTGCATTTTATTTTACACTCTTGCTTCCTTTCCCTTGATTTTTTTCAAAACTATCAACATTGAATCGTGAAAAGTCAAAGCAAGAGAAGTGTTGTGTATCCACCAGGGGTTAAAGAGGATGCTGACCCCCAAAATGAGAGATTGCCAAAAAGATCGAAACTTGTTGATGCTCGCTGTGGTTTTTCTGGTCTTATGCTGACTAACTTTCTCCTTTTTAGAAGATCTTTTAAGCTGTTTGACGTTTCTTAAACCAATTTTTTTTGCCTGCGGCGCCTTAATTAAAAAGAACCCTTATTCCTGCCAAGTTTCGAATTTTAGGGGCCTCTTTCAGTCATTGATCTTTAATGGGGAGTAAAGTAAGACCAGCAGCGCAAAAGTTTAAAGATTATTAGGTAATTTTTCTGATAAAGTTTTAGAAAACAAAAATATAAACCAAATCTACTTGGTATAAAATTTCCATTTCAAGTATCAACAGCTCATGTTTTTTATTTGAGGAGCTTTATATTTTTGGTGCTGAATCGGGATAAATTGGGGCATTTTTAGACATTTTAAAAGTTGAAAATTGAAAAATTTTCCTTCAGAAAATGTTCAGAAAATGACATTTCAAATTATAACAAGGAAATAGATATCAAGTTATCAATACTACCACATTCGTATAAATGAAAGTTTTTTAACTCAAAGATTCCGGGCGTTACTTTCAACATTCAACCAGTCACCTGCTCTGACTTCTAATATTTCCACTTATTTATGGAGGGCGCAAGTAGGGACAAAAATATCAGGGGCGCCAATTTCATAGTTTGCACCACCAAGAAAATTAAGCCAGGCCGCTACTGACTGTTCTCACTATCCTCACCAGCCTTGATCCTCAATCTCATGATTTTTCTCAATATATCTTCGATATCTTCACTTCCCTAACCATCCTCAATCTTCTTACTATCCTTTTTGTTATCCTTGCCATCCTCGCTAAGGTAAATGAAATTGTCCACCCCTCTAAATTTTCTGCTATTGAAATCAGGCCCAGTAAAATCTCTTTTTGTTGAGAGCGAGGACACGACGATCTGTAATCGGATTAATACAGCAACTTGTAATTGGATTAATCGGATTGCTAAATTGAGTATTTTTAATGTATAGGAAGATTCCCTTTCGGGAAATTTTGAGAAAACGAGAGGCTAAAACTTGTTAATTTTTGTGATAAAACGGAAACCTACCTTGCCAATCTTTACTTGTTGTTCTCATTACATGATAGAGAGGACAGTGAGGATGGAGAGGATAGAGAGGACAGCAAGGACAGTGAGGATAGAGAGGACAGTGAGGATGGAGAGGACATGGAGGATAGAGAGGACAGTGAGGATAGAGAGGACAATGAGGATGGAGAGAACAGTGAGGATAGAGAGGACAGTGAGGATGGAGAGGACAGTGAGGATAGAGAGGACAGTGAGGATGGAGAGGACAGTGTCCTCTCTATCCTCACTGTCCTCTCTATCCTTGTAATGTGATTCATCAAATTTTTAGTATATTTAAAAAAGCAAAAATATTTTATAGTTCAATTTTCAGTGTCTTGTTTTTGTCAGTGTCTTTTTGTCCCCAGCGTCCTTTGTTTTCCCAGTGCTTTCTTTTTCAGCGTCTTTTCTCTCTTGTGCATTCTCGTGTTTCATGCGTCGTTTGTTTTGTTCTATGTTTAAAGTCATTTATCTATGTTATCAATTATTTCAAACACTTTGTCAGTTATTATCATTTTGTCATTTAGTCATTATCTAGTAATTAATTATTTCACACGCATTATTTAATTATCATTTGATTTCTCAAGAGTGTTATATTATTCATTGTTTTATATCTTGTCAAACTAGTTTTTTTGTATCAAATTTATTATAAAAAGGCCAACTTTTTCTCACTCGCTACTCAGTCACAAGTTGACTATGAGAGAGTCAACATCAATATGACTAATGACAAATGACAATAATCAGAATTTCTTCAATTTCAACTTTGTATTTTCACTGGCTCACATTTCCAGCACACATTCTTGGCCAGCTGGTAGGTTTTTCTTGTTTCTTGTTTGCACTTTTTCTGTTTTCTTTGTTTCTTTTGCATAGTGACTGTTCAGGCCTTAGGTTAAGTTAAGTTAGGCTCTACTTGTCAAATACATTTATAATTCAAGGCTCAATTTATTTTGTTAATTAGAAACTTAGGAATTTTCATTCATTTTATTTTTTAGTTTGAACTTGAACCTCAATATCAATTCATCAATCAACGTTACAAATTCTTGTCTGTGTGTGTGCGTGGACTTACATTCAAACAGAACCCATCTCAACATCCGCTGATCGTGTGCAGCAAATCGTTTCAATCAATTCAATCATTCAACTTATTTCAACTGAATCAGTCAAATCTCTCAATTTATTATCAACTTGTTCACGTTACTCAATTTACGTGAATGTCAAGACGTAATCTTCGTCGGATCGATTACAAAATACTCAACTCTACTGGGCAGCTAGTCGAGAAAGTTGCCACGTCAAAGGAGTCTTCAACTGAATTTCAAATCTACTCAACAAAATCAACATTCAACGAGATGCCATCTCAATCTGCAATCAACATCAAAGTCCTTATCCAGGAGGTAGCTGACACTATTGACGAAAATCCTGTCGAACCTGGAGCTGACTACAAAGACGTCATCGAGAGGTTAATCGAGTTACGTAAATCCATTCGTTCCAATGAACAAACTCTCGTTACTGAAACCCCCGATCCAATCTTGACAACATCCATCCTAGAGACACTCAACGTGATGAAGGATTACATCAAGGATGCTACCAGATCCAAACGTCATTTTC
Organism: Clytia hemisphaerica; assembly: GCF_902728285.1. Lineage (NCBI taxonomy): Eukaryota > Metazoa > Cnidaria > Hydrozoa > Leptothecata > Clytiidae > Clytia > Clytia hemisphaerica. The sequence goes on from NW_027104371.1 coordinate 350,275, forward strand.
AAATGGTACAAGCAAAGCAGGAAAGTGATGCTGTTGACCGTAAGGAAAAATCACTTCTATTCTCAATAAAAGATTCTAAAAATTCTATCGAGGAGCTTATTACTCAGTTCTCACGCCAACCAAAAGACTGTTCCAACGAGGAGTTAATGGACATGAAATCAAATCTATCATCACATATCAACTTAGTCAATGAAACTTCAAAACGTCTTGAATCCATCTCTTCAGCTGAAACCAACAATGAAACTACTACAGAAGCAATCCAACGTCTATTGGAACGGTATGATCATTTGACTTTATTAAAATCTGTGTACATCAGAGATCTCAACAAAGAAATCGATGACCGTCAAGTCTATAAACAAAAGTTGTTTTCCGAATCGAACCTGAACATTAAACTTGAGAAATTTTCTGGATATTCAGATAGTATCGATATTTATACCTTCAAGTCAAAATTTGAAAAACTACATCTCAAAACTACTCCGAAACATCTACTTGCTGATTTACTCAAGAATAACTATCTGAAGGAACCAGCCCTGAGTTGTGTCAAAACTCAAGATGACATAGACGAAATTTGGGATCGACTGAATCAAGCCTATGGCAACGTCATGCTCATCCTCCAAAGAAAAATCAACCAACTGACGTCATCAAGTTCCATTCAACGCTCCAAAGACACTGGATCAATCATTGAATCAATGACCAATATTGTCAACCTCATCAAGGACCTTACATCTTTGGCAAGGGAACATCACGTCGAGAATTATCTGTATTACGGTGGTGCAATCAACAAAGTCTATAACCTGCTTGGTGATGCCAGGCTATCAAGATGGTTAACACAGATATCAAACGTCACTCTTACACCTGAGGAGACTTGGTCAAAACTGTGCACCTTCCTCGAAGATGAGCTGAAAATCCAACACCAGAAGCTGACAGTGAAATCAAGCATTCAAGACAACAAGACCGATAACAAACGTCCAAACAACCAAGATTCATCCAAACGAACTGGATCAAATCAAGACTCATCAAAGAACAACGGGACTCAGAGGTATGGATTTTCTTCTTTTCCTTCCATACCTCAATCTGAGCCCATTTGCTTTATCTGTGGTGCAAAAGACGGAACTGATGAACATGTATCCACTCTTGGTCCTGGAGGCACCAGGATTCTACAGTACTACACCTGCAAGAAGTTTGTAGAATTAAGTCCAGCTGATAGACTCTCATTACTAAGAAGCAAAAGATACTGCTTTCAGTGCCTTTTTCCAGGTGCTGATGCTTCATCACCTAAGCACAAAGAAGGGAGATGTCAACGTGATTACACCTGCCCAAATCCTATCCACCAGAAGTATCCAACCAAAAAACACGTCCTTGTTTGCAACGACCACAAGGAGGATCAAGTCAACAAAGATTTGTTATCAACTTACAAACAACGCTGTGTCCGAAGCTCCAATCTGCCAGAATTTTCCAAAAACATCAGTTTATCATTTCATGCACATGAATCGTTCAAGACGACTCCAACATCTGGTGATAAAGAATCAACTGACCAGCGTGGTATCTACATGCTACAAACAATCTCAATTGACAACACCCCATACACTATCTTCTATGACACAGGGTGTAGTGACTTTATCGTCAAACGTTCAGCCATTCAATCACTTGGTTCAAGAGCTACAAAAATGTCATCCCAAGTTACGTCCATCGGCGGAGTTGGTCAAACATCATTGCAGTCATTTGGAACCTTCAACGTCAAAATCCCAATGCACGATGGCAATTTAGCATCATTCAATGGCATATCACTTGATACGATAACCGCTACCTTTCCACAGTATCCACTCACTGATGTTTACACGGAGATTGCTCAAAGCTACCACTCATCCGATCATTGTTCAACTCGACTTCCATCTGTACCTTCAAGTATCGGAGGAGATGTCCACTTCATGGTTGGTATTAGCTATTTACGATATCACCCAAAAGTCGTATATCAACTTGCGTCAGGACTGACGATCTATGAATCAGTTTTCAACAACCAAGATGGTGGTCGTGGGGTTATTGGAGGACCTCATGAGATTTTCACGAAAATTCATCAAACATTCTTCAATCAAACCAACTTCCTTGGATTTTTGAGTGATCAATTATCATTGTACCGAACTGGAATTCAAGTGAATCCAGATGTCAACAAGTTATTTTCTTACTCATCGTATCCCATCAAGCAATTCGAAGAGATAGAATCAACTGGTTCAACCATATCTTATCGGTGCATCAAGTGCAGAGAATGCAACGATTGTAAGAATTCAAACATCCCAGAGGAAATCAGCATCAAAGAAGAATATGAGCAGAACATCATTGATTCATCTGTTAAAATCGACCCTGATACGAAAACTGTCACTGCAACTCTACCCTTTGTTGCAGACCCTCTCACCAAGTTGGCACCAAACAAGAGCATCGCCCTGAAGATATATCACCAACAGCTTCGAAAACTCAACAACTCTCCATCAGATAAAGTCGAAATCATTTCATCTGAAGCAAAACTTCAAGATCTTGGTTTTGTGGACTACATTGAAAATCTTAATGCTCAACAACAATCAATGCTCAAGGACACATCGATCCACAACTTCATACCTTGGAGAGTCGTATGGAAGGCTTCATCTGTCACAACTCCTTGTAGAATCGTCTTCGATGGATCACACCCAACATCAACTGGCTTTAGCATCAACGATTTACTGGCTAAAGGTCACAATAGTCTCAATAAACTCCAGGAAATACTCATCCGTTGGACAATCCATCCCATCGGCTTTCATACTGACATTAGAAAAATGTAACAACACCATTAGACTCCACGAATCCCATTGGTGTTACCAACGTTACCTCTGGGAAGAATCACTTGACTCAACCAAAGCTCCAAAAGAAAAGATCATAAAGACTTTGATCTATGGCATTCGTCCAAGTGGCAATCAAGCCGAATACGCCCTTCGTTCGATCTCGACATCCTTCAAAGATCAATATCCCAAAGTTGACGAAATCCTTCAACACGACGTCTATGTTGTTGATTGTATAACAGGTGCATTAACTATTCCAGATGCACACCAAAGAGCTGATGAGATTGAATTCGTCCTGAGTCATGGTAATTTCAAGCTAAAAGGAATCACGTTTTCCGGATCTGATCCACCAGAACAGCTAACGGATGATGGTGTCACAATTGGCGTCGGAGGCATGATATGGCACCCCAAAACCGATGAGCTCTCAATCAATATATCCGAATTGAATTTTTCAAAGAAACGTAGAGGGAAGAAATCAACTGAAACCATCAATATCATCCCAGAACGATTGACAGACGTCACTGTGCTTCTAAGTCGCAGAAATCTTCGACCTTACCGGACGAATCGCACCAATTGTTGCTACTCTCAAGCTCGATCTCCACGAACTTTCAACTCGACAACTCGACTGGGATGATAAGATTCCAGACGAACTTCGCCCAATCTGGCTAGATCATTTCGAGATGATGCAAGAGATTCCAAATATCAAATTCAAACGTGCTGTTATTCCCTCAGATGCAACTTCATTAAAAGTCAATACCGTAGATTTTGGGGATGCATCTCAATCACTCATCTGCACTGCAATTTACGCTCGTTTTCCTCGACCTCATGGGGAATTTTCATCACAACTCATTTCGCGCCGAACGAAAAGTCGTACCAAAAGATTACACTCTACCTCGGGCAGAATTATTTGCTGCTCTTGTAAACACTCCACAAGCGAAATCGTCAAACGATCATTGAAAAGTCTTCATGATTCATCTATCAAGCTGACCGATAGCCAAATTGCAATGTACTGGATAAGCAATGACGACAAACCTTTGAAAAAGTGGGTTCGAAGTCGCGTCTTAGAAATCCTTCGTTTCTCGGACAAGAAAGATTGGTACTACGTTCCCAGATCAAAACCTTGCAGACCTTGGCACCAGAAGAGGAGCCACATTCCAGATATCGACCAATCATCTAATTGGATCAATGGACATCAGTGGATGAAGCAATCACAGTCATCATTTCCCATCCAATCAGCATCTGAAGTTACGATCTCCAACAAACAGATGGTTGAAATCAACAAGGAACATACTATCGTTCAAAGTTATCACACCTTATCATTCAAAGAAACATCTGAAAGGTATAAATTCTCTCAATACCTTCTGAACCCAAATCAACACAAGTTTTCTACAGTTATTCGTATCATGGCAATCGTCTTCAAGTATGTTTACACTCTACTCAAACGTACAAAAGATAAATCTCGTTCCCAACTCACCATGATGAAACATTCAACCATTCAACGATGACGAGATCAAAGCTGCCGAGACGTATTTCTACAGGAAAGCATCACAAGAGATAATTCAATTCCTTCCAAAATCAAAATATGAAAATATCACCAGACTCAACGACAATGGAATCTTGGTGTACACTGGTCGAATCCTCGCCGATGATCAAGTATCCATAGTTGGACGTTTCACCAAATCAATGAAAGATTTATCTTCGACATCCTTCTGTGTACCAGTTATAGACAGAAGATCACCAATTGCATATAGTATTATCCTCGACACACATTGGAATCATCCAGAAGTCAGTCATGCTGGGATAGAGTCCACACTTCGCTATGTCCTCAAGAAAAGTTTACATCCTTGAAGGTCGAATTCTTATCAAATCCATCAAAAGTTCGTGTCAACGTTGCAAGTTTTTGGCCAAACGAACCATCGACATGGCTATGGGTCCAATCTCCAGATGCAATATCACCATAGCTCCAGCATTCTTCTACACCCAAGTCGACCTATCTGGACCGTTTCAATGCTACACACCACATCACAACGAAAGACAGTTAAAATATGGTGGCTGTCTTTGCTGTTGCTCTACATCAGCTGTCAAAATCAAGGTTATGGACGATTATGGAAACGACATCATTCATCCTTGCTTTCAATCGCTTCTCCTGTGACCACGGTTACCCGAAACGACTTCTTTGTGACGAAGGAGGTCAACTCATCAAAGCCTGCAAAGAAATGCAACTTGATTTCATTGATATCAAATCCAAATTGATGAAACAAGCACGTGTTGAGTTCGAATTATGTCCAGTTCAAGGCCACTCAATGCATGGAAAAGTAGAACGAAAAATTTGTGAAATCAACAGTTCAATCGAAAAATCTGCTCACAACCAACGTCTTCCAATCCTTCAGTGGGAAACGTTATCATCATCTATTGGCAATCAAATTAACAACTTGCCCTTGGCTGTTGGTAACATTGTGGGAGACTTCGAATGTCTCGACTTGATAACGCCGAATCGTTTACTATTGGGACGAAACAATAATCGTTGCCCCACTGGCATTCTATCATCTACCAACCCATCAAATATCATCAAGGAGAACCAATTCATCTTCAATGCCTGGTTTGAAGTTTGGCTTCTCGTCCATGTGCCAAAACTCATGCACCAGCAAAAATGGTTTACATCAGACAAAATCAACGTTGGCGATATCATCTTGTTCACCAAAAACGAATCAGTTCTGTCAAACTCGTACACCTATGGAATCGTCAAGAGTCTCGAATTCGGTCGTGATGGCGTGGCACGTAAGGCCATCATTCGATATCGTAACGAAAATGAAAACGTATTTCGAGAAACAAAGCGAGCTGTTCGATCATTGGTCGTTATTCATCACGTGGACGATTGTGATATGATGAAAGAGTTGGGTGAAATGGCTTTATATGTTGATTTGATTCGTAAATGAATTCGTAAATTATGGTAAATGTTTGCTTTTTTGGTGGGAGTGTAATGTGATTCATCAAATTTTTAGTATATTTAAAAAAGCAAAAATATTTTATAGTTCAATTTTCAGTGTCTTGTTTTTGTCAGTGTCTTTTTGTCCCCAGCGTCCTTTGTTTTCCCAGTGCTTTCTTTTTCAGCGTCTTTTCTCTCTTGTGCATTCTCGTGTTTCATGCGTCGTTTGTTTTGTTCTATGTTTAAAGTCATTTATCTATGTTATCAATTATTTCAAACACTTTGTCAGTTATTATCATTTTGTCATTTAGTCATTATCTAGTAATTAATTATTTCACACGCATTTTATTTAATTATCATTTGATTTCTCAAGAGTGTTATATATTCATTGTTTTTATATCTTGTCAAACTAGTTTTTTTGTATCAAATCTATTATAAAAAGGCCAACTTTTTCTCACTCGCTACTCAGTCACAAGTTGACTATGAGAGAGTCAATATCAATATGATTAATGACAAATGACAATAATCAGAATTTCTTCAATTTCAACTTTGTATTTTCACTGGCTCACATTTCCAGCACACATTCTTGGCCAGCTGGTAGGTTTTTCTTGTTTCTTGTTTGCACTTTTTCTGTTTTCTTTGTTTCTTTCGCATAGTGACTGTTCAGGCCTTAGGTTAAGTTAAGTTAGGCTCTACTTGTCAAATACATTTATAATTCAAGGCTCAATTTATTTTGTTAATTAGAAACTTAGGAATTTTCATTCATTTTATTTTTTAGTTTGAACTTGAACCTCAATATCAATTCATCAATCAACGTTACAAATTCTTGTCTGTGTGTGTGCGTGGACTTACAGTACTGACCTTTGTAATTGAAGGATTGATTAAGTTCTACGGTCGCTATGTAGACGATACGCTTCTCCTTGTGAAACCAAATGACGTCGATCGAATTCATCAAAAATTAAACAAAGTTTCTCTTCTTCTGGTTCAATAACAGCCGCTTGTCTGATCTATTTTTTTCACATTCATCACATTTACAGTTCTCACTACACACATTACAACACATATGAGCAACACTGGGACTTTCACAAGATTCATTGAATAGAGAGATAATAACAACTGCCTTCTACATTTACTTTCACTGTTGACAATGTAAACCTTCAGGTCTGGGTCTCTGATACGGGCAAAGTCGTGAGATCGATAGCATAAGGTTGCTTCACTTTGATGGTTGTCTCTGCCTGCTCTTTCAACTTCCTGAACATATGATTATCGATGTCACTTGGCAAACCATGATGAAATACATACCGAATGTTTTGAATGTTTACCCTCATCCCAAGGGCAGAAGTTGCAATAATGACTGAATAGTGGTAGCTATCAGCTTGAACAAAATCTTTGAGCAAATCATCTTTAATGTGCTCTAATGTTTGAGAGTGATACATGGCTACCGTTACAGAGTATTGATCTGTTGTCAGCAATTGCAACTTTGGTTTGAGAGTTATATAAACATCACCACGCAGAGCAAAACTGCTGCAATATATGATCGTTTTATTGAAACTCAGGGGAGAACTTGATCAAATTTGCGTTCTTTAATTCCAATGTCCGGATAATACCTGTTCTGGTTTTACGGTTTGCTGTAGCTGTCAGACATATGATAGGCTTGCGATTAAAATATACTTTCAATTTTGCAATTTCACTTTACTGTTTCCTGAAGGCTTTTGACATACGAGATTGCTGACCCCTGAAAAGTGAAAGTGAAATTAAAAAATATAAGTTCATATACATTCATCATCAGTTCATATATTCATATGCTCCAGCCCAGCCCTGGTGTATTTTCCAAAGAAAGATGAAAAGGACAAAGATTGATATCATTGTTATAGTTTGTATTTTTGAATCTTTGTAGTAAATTATCTTTCGATTGATGAACCATGATTGATTTTCAAATATTTCACTCCCAGACCATGAGCCATCTAGTTTGAAACTGTCTAGAACTTATGATCGATCTATTATATCAGTCTGAAACAAAATAACTAAACTAGTTTGGGATGGGTATATTGTTTTTCTTTTATGGATTATTAAATGCGGATTATTATATGCGGGCGACCGGGAAAAATTTTTTTTTGGTCCTTTTCATGATTTTTTTCCCTTCTGTTTTCAGGCTTGCCGTAACGAAATTATGGTGCCAAAGTCGACCTATCGCTATGAGCAAGGAAATTTTAGTCGTCTTGAACAATGCACGCTACGTATACATGATCATAACGTTACGAACGCACACCCACAATTAAAAACAAAAGATAATTGGGAACTTGTAAAAGGATCAAAACTGCCAAACATCGACACTCGAGAAACGTATTGCAATAATACCTCTACTCCAAAATAAATATAACGATCTTTTTTTCTTTTTTATCTATTTAGAAAACGCAAACATACAAATTCCTGTGTAGAATATTATACATGAAAATGAAAGTGAGGAATATAAAATACCATGCCTCAAAACAAAAATAACAGTCGTTTTCGTTTTTGCCAAGAATAAAATATGGGAGTTTTCTAATATTTCGTACTTTATTAATATCATTTAGCTTTGATGTCATTTCCTTTTCGCTTGGAATATCATTAGTGAACAATTCGTCAAACTTCATGTAGTGACCTGGATTGTTTTCGTCGAGTTTCGGAAACCATTTCATTTGACTAGTTGGCGTATCACAACACGTAGGATCATTACAACGTTTGATCTATGGAGGAGAACAAATGTGAAGTTTGAAATCACAAATATGAATTTCGTTGAAACTTTAAAAAGACGAAAATCTTTATTTAGCAAAAAAAAAGATTACTCTACAAAATAACTAATTCGAAAGAATACCTGAAATGCGTAGTGTCCTTCTATACAATCAATGATCTTTGCACGAAGCGACGTCGGTTTTCGCTAATTGTTGAGATCTTTTTAATGTTGGAAGTGCAGGGTCAATATCCGCAGACGAGTCAATGAATTCGTTGGGACTGATATCGCTCGCTGGTTCGTGAACCTTAAAAAGAACATAAAGATTTGCGTAGCAAAGATTTTTCTCTCTTCAATATATACATAGAATATAAAAAGGATCCAAAGAAACCCCTGATCAACAAACCTGATAATCTCTTATTTTCTTAAGGCGCGGTAAACTTCTGAAGGTCTTTGAAAATTAGCCATCTGAGAGAAAGTCTTACCGCCGAAAGATCTATAAGAATCTTATTACACGTGCCGGAATGTCAAAAACTGTTGTCCCTACTAGCTAAAGTATTTTCGCCGAGTCAATGAGACAGTGATGTAATATAAGGGAAACAATCTTACCTGAAAAGGTCTTTCTTTAAGAGAAAGTCGTGGTGTTCGTTGTTTGAGGGTTTCTACCATTGGCTTAATCGAAGCGAGCCATTCGTCCTTGATATCCAACTTGCGCTTCCTTAAATCTTCTAAGTTTTTGCATTTGCGGATAGTGTCATCTACCTCGGATTCATTTCTTTCAAATGCAACATTTTGAAATCCCAAATTTAAAATACTCATCACCCTTTCAACAACGTTAATATAACTCTGACTGGGAGCAGTCCGGATTGCAACCAACATTTCTAAATTCAGCTCTTTGAATATGAGTATTAATGGGATTTTGACCGACTCAAAGTTCACGCGGTGTTTTGGCCCACCATCTGTCATCATGAACAGGTATTTCACATCTGCTAACGTCGACTCAACTTTTCTGAGAACATTTATTATTTCCAAAACCGAGCGAAAGCTATCACTAACTTAAAACAGAATCCTTAAAAGTGACATGTACATCCCCTATGTAAAAAGAACTGGCAATGTCATCAGGGATCTGGCCGACGAGAGTAACGGATGGGGTGATGCTCCCTTTACTATTAACATCGTGATCAAGAGCGGGAAGGCGGCTCGAAGATGGAGCAATCGATTTCTTGCCCCTAACTCCAGTAGACAAAGCATATCCAGGCTCGCCATAATCAACTTTGGCTTTGTCATCGCAAGAGATGAAAGCAGCATGATCTTTAAATTGAATCGCCATTTCTCGTAAATATTTGTAGAGAGCGTTGCACCAATCTGCATCGGCGTGAAAGGAACGCAGCTGGCGCCGTCGAATGGTATGCTTCAGATTTACCCGCCGCTGATAAACGAACTCATGTGGCTCACGCCATGTCTACGGTCATCTGCCGCAGTGATCTCATCAACCAGTTTTTCCAGCTCATCAAAAAAGGCTTGAAAAGTATCAACAGGCCTTCCTTCATTAAGATGGCGAAGATCTAAAACTAGATTTGGTTCTTCAACCTCTGCAGCCAGACGCACTCTTTCATCAATTTCGTGATTGTTGATCTCTGCGGATGAATCGTTGGTCAAGGTTCTGTAAATGTAGCGAAGCACGTGACCAGGTACAGGAACTCTGGTTATCCGATCCAAATTTTCATAGAAATCCTTTTGCATAGCCCGTGTATGGTGAATCGGAATATCGGCCTCTACCTTGGCTAGCATACGCATTCCAGCACTAATTCGATCGTTTTCGTTGAACATTGGTGACACTTTATAAATAAAGAACAGCACCATTTTTCCACTACCTGGATCGTACCTTAAAAAACAGACGAAGTACTTTTAAACTATTCAACTATGTGATTTAAATAAAAACTAAAATCACTCAACACATCGCATCGCAAATTTATTTTCACAGTTCTTATAAAGCAGGAACCGTCGCAACAGAATAAACGAAAAGATTAAAGAAAATATAATCCACGGTATGCGATTTCCAAAGAAAGTGAATCTAGGACACAACAGTAGTAGGACATAATATCTTTATATTTGTAAAAGTTTACAGTGTATTTATTTTGCTCCTAAACCAGAGGACTTTGAATAAGCAACGGTAAGTATGAACTCACCACAGTTTGTACCTACAGTCATTGTACGTATAAATTTCGAAGTTTGTTTAAAAAGTTCGTCAACAGTATAAATGTAAATGTCATTTTCGTGAAGATATTGATCGTGTTTTAATGGCTAAAGGTTAAAAGAAAATTGAAAACAGATTTCAAACTTATATTTTACTAGGCATTTAGTTTTTATTGAGACACCCCTGTATCATTTCCTATTGGATAAACGTAATTGCATCACAAAATATAAATTTTTGGTAAGCATTTTTGGTAAAGCTTAACGGGGAAATAAAAGATAGTAGTGGAACCATACCTAATGGATTGAACAGGGATTTCTAATGCCAAGTTTCGGAGAAGATAGAACCTCTGCGATTCATTCAGTTCCTTTGCAAAATGTTCACCGGTGATCAAAACAGGAACTAGCTCGTCTTCATCAGCCATGGTACTTGAGAGAATCTTTAGGTCTTTATGAACTTTGGTTCTACGGCTGGCCAATAGTTCCGTGTGCATTAGTGCTTAGCTAGAGAAATAAATAAAATATGTGCAACTTAAACGAAATATCATGTCATATAAAGGGAGCAAGCGAGAGATTGTGGTTCAATCCCTACTAAAACCTCTTAACATTTGGATGTATATACATATAAGTGCAAGCTACCGATCTTGATTCACTACAAAAGAAAGAATTTGTCTCGTCTTATAGTTAATAAAATAACAACTTGTCTCACCTTCCTAGCTGTGTAAAGTTAAGACTCTTTTTGAGTCTCATTTGCCTTCTGCAGGTAGTCAGAGTATGATTTCAATGATGATGCAAGTAAGATGATGTCTTCCAGCCATTCAGACGGCCACTTTAGAGTTTTCTTATCCGATGTTCTCATTCGGATTTCTAAAATAGAAAATAAATATTTTTACCGTAGATGAAAAATTTTTAGTTCGCTCCGTTTTCAAAAAAGGTTACAAAAAGTTTTTAAAAGTTTTATTTCCTCAATCCGGAAAAGCAAAATGGTTATTAGTCCAGGAGCTGGAGCTCAACTACTTTTTGCCTTTGAAAATCTGATGGTGGAAAAAGTAGAGAGTCCAGTGAAATCCCAAATTAATGTAACTGAAATTTTCAACTGTCACACCAAATTTGAATTCAAAACTAATCAGAATTCCCTCTTTTTTTAATTTATGACTATGGTGTTCGCATATTTAAGGGGGTAACACCTTAATTATGCATTCTAAAGTGGCAGAATTAAAATGTAAACATAAAATGAAAGTGAATTCCTATCTTTTAAAAAAGCTAGATGACAAGGTCAAAAGAAAGCATATTTTATGATGAAACAGAAGTTTTCTCTTCTTTTTTCTTTTATATATTATTCTCAGTTAACAAAAAGGCTTCCTTACCAAATATATAACTTCTATTAAAAAAGTTATATTGATCCCCTTTTTTAATAAAAAAACAAGTATCTTTACTACTAAGAACTCGCAGTACATCGTACACCAGTTCTCCATTAGTAGGTATAAAAGGAGAGTTTAAACACAATGGGTATTGTTAACATGAATAGAAATGAATGGGTATTGTTAACATGAATAGGAGAGTTTAAACACAATGGGTATTGTTAACATGAATAGAAATGAATGGGTATTGTTAACATGAATAGGAGAGTTTGAACACAATGGGTATTGTTAACATGAGCAGAAATGAATAGGTATTGTGTTAGAGCAGAAAATGAATAGGCATTGTGTTAGAACAGAAATGAATAGGCATTGTGTTAGAACAGAAATGAATAGGCATTGTGTTAGAGCAGAAATGAATAGGCATTGTGTTAGAATAAAAATGAATAGGTATTGTGTTTACTTTAAATCATTAAATTTTAAAACGAAAAGGCATGAGAAGAGCTGAAAATGAATAAGCATTGTTTTCCACTTTTTAAAGTAAATCAAGATACAGTTTTTACGCTTTGATTAAAACACAACCTATAAAAGGAACGCCGAAGGTGTTCTCCGCATAGCGATATCAGTTAATGATGTGAATTGGAAGAGAAAATCCGAGGGATTATTATCTCAAAGAGGATAGTTGATCCAATAGGTATTCTAATAAAGGGATTCGATAATCTCTAAAAGATTTACTTGAATCGGATAATTAGAAAGAGGGATTAGGAAATCTTATAATAGAGGTTAGCTGATCTGAGATAAGGATTGACTTGAATTAGGTAAACCTAAACAGAGATTAGGTAATCCCAAACAGAGATTAGGTGAAGGATTAGGTAATCCCAAACAGAGATTAGGTGAAGGATTAGGTAATCTTAAACAGGGATTAGGTGATCTCAAAAAGGATTCAATCCCCAATTAAAGATTAGGTAATCTTAAACATGGATTAGGTGATCTCAAAAAGGATTGCGTTAGATTAGGTAATCTTTAATAGGGATTAGGTGATAGTCCCAAAATGATTAATAAAACAGACTAGGAAATATAGAATAAGATCAAGCTAGCTTAGTCCCAAAATCGATTCTAAAGAAGAAAAAAAAGAAAAAAAAAGACATGAGCGTACTCAATTGAAGAAGAAGAATCCAAGATCCTGAAGAGAAACCCGATATTGGATTCCTCTTGCATTTTGACTATAAATTGGCAAGAAAAGATTCCATTTCTTCATAATGTTTAAAACCAAGGGCGACAATGTATGAATGTGACGATTGCGAAAAGACCTTTTCCACAAAAAGCAATTACAATCGCCATGCTGCAAAAGCCCACCCTGAAGAATCTGAAGAGGAAGAAGATGATGATTATTCAGACAGTGAGTCAATGTCCAATGATGAAGATTCTGATGACAGTGAACAATCTCAAAGTGACGAAGAAACGATAAATATCTGGGAGATCATGTTCAACGAATGTGAAGAGACTGGTTTATCAATTAATGAAATTTATAAATACAAAGTCCTTTTTCTCCGAGCAATGAAAAATAATATAGCTCATAAAGCCATCATGCAAACTTTGCAAAGAGTTAGAGACGAAGAAGATATGGACTTTGAGGAAGCATTGGATTTTGCCATTGAAAAACGTCAGTCTTTGATTCATCGACAAATAATTCAATTTTCAAATGATGAAATGAAAGAATGAAACGAATCAATCTCTGTAATGGATACTTGTATTTTCATTAAAGCTCTGAATATATTGCTCTCTGATTAGATTATACTAGGATGTTAGCACTAACAAAAAGCTAGAAGAAATTTATAAATATAAATGAAATAGCGTATTGTAATAACAAAATGACCAAGGCATCAGTAATTGTGATCAAAGAAAACAATGATGTCTTATTTTTATTTGTAAAGAATGAATTTGGGAACGTTCGCTCTTGAAAGTCTTCAAGGTATTTTATTGAAGTTATTTGGAAAGACAAATTTTTAGGTATCTACATAGCAGACGAATTTAACAAATATAAAAAATAGCCAACAATTATGCAACTGCTTTAAAAAATCCTGTAGCTATTTTTAATACGAAATCATGATCAGAAGGAGGAGAACGCTGGATCGTCATCACCCGGCGTCGCACCCCACGATGATTAGATAAGATGAATGCATCCTAAGCCCTTTAGATAGTAAAGGAGAAATTATAGACTGAATTAATCTCTAAGAACGAAAAATTGCTACTTGAGACCAATCAAATTTTAATCAGTTCTACAAAATGATTTTATCTGTGCCTTCTGACTCTATTATGATGTGTGTAATCATTATTAAAAATCAGAGGAAAACAAACTAATTATATTCGACTTTTGGAAAAATTGGATTCAATAAATTTTTCGTTACCATCATTTCACAATTTCGCAAAAATATCGAACATCAAACCCTTAAAACATAATGGAAAAATAGACTTTTTTATGATAACTATTTATAAAACTCAATATTTAAAAAACCGAAAAAAGCTATCAAAATTAATCTAAAGTTTTTTCAGCTATGCATTATCATTAAATATGACAAACACAGAAACATTCGGGATCAGCTATCTATCAATTACAATTAGATGGTATAGTAACTTGTGGATCATCCATTCTATTTTTCGTCTCAAAGTTATTTAGTTTAACTAACATAAATATAGAAAGCATTGAAAATTTATTGTCTCATCACTTTTTTCGATAATGCAAACAAAGATGACAAATTTTCCTTAAATACATAGAAAATAGACGATTTCATTGTAAAACAATTTAAAAATAGATTACAACTTTTAGTTTATGAAAAAAAAAAAACTATTTTAAATTTTTTAGACTTATATTAGCCACATATAATTTGTAACAATGAATCAATAAATTATCAATCCACTTTTCTAATTTTTCTCTATCTTCATAGTCTTCGCTCAAATATCCTATTCTTTTAATAAATTCTGAAAACTGTTTTAAATAAAAGTCATATTTATCAAAAGATAAAAATCAAAAGATAAAAATCCTTTCAGTAAACGTATTAGTTGTTGTATCTTTGTTCCAAATGAAAAAAGTTTGTACCGAGACTATGAACTAAAGAAAGATTAAATGACTGCTGGACACCCCTACAAAATCAGATCAAAATACTTTATAACTTTGAGTATTAATACATGATCGTCCCAGTCCCATCTCTCTAGCTCCTTTGCCAACTTGGGTAAGAACATGCGTATAGCATGATACTCATGTGGGTATGGTCCATCATGTCCGCGCTTTTTAATATCGTTGATTATACTCAGTGTAATGAGTGAAGGTGGTTGGTCATTTTGACGTCTAAACCTCATGTGGGGGCAGACGAATCGCCTGAAATATTGACATTAATTAGACACTCTTGAAACAATGTTTACCATACACTTTTCTTTTAGATTTCTTTCTAATGTCCCTAAATCATCCTCTTATTTTCATTTGAATTTAATACTATACTTTTCTTTTAGAAAATAGTCTTCTATAGTAATGCCTTCATCATTCTTTGATTCATAAAGCAACTCTAATTTAATCTTATTGTTTCCATGCATCAAATGCAAAAATGTAACCAGTTCTTATTCAAACTTGCCTACATCTGTACTTTCCCATATCAAGTTCTATATCCTTCTAAATCACGAATTTTTGTAATTGAAGTCATGCATTCACCTAGTCTAAATAAAAAAATAAAAAAATGAAAAAACATTACACATTGTAATGATACATTTTACTACTTTTTAAATAAATTTTATACAAGCGAAATAAAGCAAATTCCGAAATAACTGCATCGAAGTACTTGATTTCATCAAATTTTTCCTCAGCTTATCGAGAATGTTATTTGCGATTAAGGCGGCTAATTCTTCTTGCGGACACATAGAATCAAGTACAGTCCGTAATCTCAGCGAAATAAACCTTGCTCTGTTGTGTCGATAGGTAACTTGAAAATCAAAATCCACGGTTTCTTCTATTTGTTCCAAAAGCATTAAAATAGATTTCCACATCAAGAAGCAGCCTTCAGATTGTTATTCCCCTTTTTAGAAAAATGACAAAAAATCTGCACACGGAAAAAAAAAAAACAAGATGCGATGGTCTTATTTGTGTTAAGTTATTCCTCATTTGGGGATTTACTTCGAAAAACTCACGACCTGAAATAATGTTATAAATATTATTTTTTTTTTTTTTTTTTATTATTTTTTTCTTAATTACATTTTTACTTGTAATTTTTTTATTTTTAACTTTTTTTTTTTTTTTTTTTTGCTAGGTTTTTTTTTTTTTATTATTTTTTTTTATAATTTTTTTTTTTTTCCTTATAATCATTGATTTTTTTGCTGACATTTAAAAAAAATTCACTACTGCCTTCATCTGCCATCATATACCACACAAAAAACTGAACTACTTACTTAGCAGCGCTTACTCGCCTCAAACTATTTTATTAAAGGGTATTTATGAATTTCTAAATATAAAAAATAAAGTTTCCTTACCCGTCCATATTGGAAATGGAAGTGTTTTTTGCCATTTTTTTATTTTTTCGTGTTAACTCTTTAATAAAGATTATACAATTTGTTTTGGCGAAGACGAAGTCTTTGAAATAAATGCGGTTGACACATATATTTTAAGCTAGAAAAGGAAAAACACAAACTAATTTAGAACTATATAAACCGAACGTTAGCCTAAGATAAATCTCGATAGATCAAAATATACAATGTACACTAAACTATACTTCAAATTTTATCACATATATTCACGATTGAATGCCAAAACAAATGCACGATATGCAAAAATCCCAAAAAATATCAAAGTTCGAACGAAACTCCAAACATTTCTATGTGTTAATAAATTCGAGAACGATTTTCTCTGACACGTCTAATCTCAACAAGTTTCTCAAGTGAAGTGCAAAAAAAAAGGCGATAGAAAAAACCTATACAGTAAAAAACTAATTAAAAATAGACAAAAGACGCACGATACAATACACATGACGATACGCACAACACATAACATTAAAATGCTAATTACCCAATGCAACATCATTAATTAGCCAAAACACTCCCCGGCAGAATTTGGGACTGTTCTTAATCGGCCCTTCCCATAAGTAACATTTGCCGCCGGGCATGTGTGGACGCCGTTTTTTGTTTTTAAAACTATTTTCTCACGATACCATCGTTCCTGGAAATTTTCATTATTCTTCCAATCGGCCATTTCTGTCTCTCGACCGGATCATCAATAAAACAACGACGTCATTAACGTGCGGGTGTTTTCGAACCACAGAGACGTTTCGTAAGTTGAGGTAGATAATTATCAACCAAAGCTGCCAAATTTCGAGGTCAGCCGCACTTTTCGCCACGTTTTTCTAAACTTAACTCATATTCCGTACAATCTTTCAGAACAGATACCTGACCGTTAAAAAATGACTTGGTGTGATGACGTCAATATCATCTGGGTCATCAGTTGTTGAGGAGTGGGAGATGTTCATGAAAGATTCGACCTCCACAAGGAATTTCTTAAGCATTCTTCGTCGAACAATTTCTCAGTGATAACCGTTTTCAAACACTTTTTGGCAATCTTAACCATGGATTCGTATATGCCTCCCATCCATGGAGAAGCAGGTGGTAATAATTTCCATTCGATCGACAATTCGGAGGGAATTCAAAAGCTTGTGATCATTCAAACGTTGATGCCCAACGAAATCGTACATTATCGCGATTCTTTGGTTGGCCTCTTCTAGCTATGGAAACGTCGACTAGGAGGAAGCAATCAGTGGTTAGTCGTGTACAACCTCAATGGGGCAGCCCTTGTCGTCAGGCATGTCTGGATACCATCGTTGGCGGTTGCTGCGTCGAACGTGTAGCGTGCTTGAGTTTCTGATCATCGTGCCAAAGTAGTCGACACACAATACGTAAATGGGATGTTCGTTCGTTGCCAGACGTTCTTTTGGAATATCGCTCATCATTGGAATTTTGTGTCGCTGGATGATCTTACACCACTGCAGTTTCTAATTATAGTTCTTTCAAAGTTTGCCTGATATCAACCAAATTGATTTCGAAGGATGCAAGTGTTGCTTCACGTCACAGTGGAAGTTGATTCGTGGAGCAGTGTAGGATTGCGATGGGATGTTTGCTGCAGATGACGATTTGATGTTTACGAGTGTAGTCGACTTTTGCATGCTTGATACGACCACCAACACGAAGGATGCCATCATCATCTACGAACGGTTTGAGTTGAAGAAGTTGGAAGTTGAAGGTGTACAGGAAAAAATCACTACTGAGTTAAGTTTTTCTCAAGTGCATGACCAGACCCGGTCGCGGAAAAATATCTCGAGTGTAGCAACCTTGCCATTGGTTCCGCTGGGGGGCCTCGTATACGAGGGCATTCTACCATTTATAATAGATCGTAATGTCTAACGTCTGCCCCACTCTCGACTACTTAACAAAAACAAACGACTTCTCTGATAATTCAGACTCTGCAAACTGGCTTTTCACCCAAATTTGTAGAAATGTTTGACAATTGTTCGAAAATTTTCCCGATTTCCCCAAAAATCGGGTTTGCTTGAATTTCGAGAAAAACTTGCATGAATGCGTGAATTGCGCAAAATTTTTGCGTGAATGCGTGAATTTAGAGTCTGCTGGGGGGCCTCATATAATGTACCCTAAGCATGCGTATTTCTACTCGTTTATTCCACTGTATTAGATTTTCTTTTTTCATCTTCTATTCTCAAAAATAATGTTCTTCGTTTAAACAGCTTGCTCTTTTGTTCCTTTATTAAAATTGTTGGAAATGGTCAAAGGGAATTACCAATAGACTTTTTCAGACAACGCTTTGGTGCAGAAAAACACGTTTTTTTATTACTCATGCTGTGGGTCATCACGAAGCCAGGGGTGCGATTAAAAAACTGTCATTCTCTCCCCAATTTTATCGTTGAGGAGCATGCTGTCCTACGACCTCTCCTCCGCTCACTACTATTAATGAATTGAATTTTTGATCATAATAACAAAGGATCTTATGAATGTGAAGANTCTTACGCCGCTGCGGCCTCTGCTGACAGCCAATTGTTTTCCTCGAACGACGATATAAAGATAGCCGTGAAAGAGGTGCACAAAGAGGAAGCTGCGGAAGAAAAGGACAAATTAAAACGTTCAAAAAACATCATCATTCACGGTGTTGAAGAATTCACTGATGATCAACCGAAGAAGGACGAGGAGTGGGTGAAAACACTCACCCAAAATCTTCATGCTAAGGTCAAGATCAAACATATGACAAGACTTGGAGCAAAAGTAGCCGACAAGAAACGCCCATTGCTAGTTTCATTGGGCAAGGAAAAAGAAAAGGAAAGTATATTCGGTAACCTTCACGTATTGAAGGGTGTGCATATGTGATATATGGGATAAGTATCTGTGAAGATCTAACCCCTGATCAAAGGAAAGAATTCAAAAATCTTGTAATTGAAGCTAAAAGAAAGAATGAAAGCGAAACAGGTGGGATCTGGCGACTCCGTGGCTCCTCAAAAAACGGATTCCGCCTCAAGAAGGTCAACAACCAACGACAAGATTAATTTCCACCAAAGAATGTAAGAAAAAATACGAAAATAACGAAAGAAATAAAACCCAAAAAATCAAGAAACAAGATAATATAATACAATAACTGCGAAGAATATAAAAATCATGTATACCAATGCAGACCAACTAACATCTGAAAAATTGGGAGAATTAAAAATGCAATCACGAAATGTAAAACCACACTTGATTGCAA
The DNA here is from genome assembly GCF_902728285.1 of Clytia hemisphaerica. Classification (NCBI taxonomy): domain Eukaryota; kingdom Metazoa; phylum Cnidaria; class Hydrozoa; order Leptothecata; family Clytiidae; genus Clytia; species Clytia hemisphaerica. The sequence goes on from NW_027104371.1 coordinate 370,046, forward strand.
TTTGTAAAGTTAAATCAAAGGTTGGTGCACTGAGAGAACCTCATGAATACGAATTTGAAGAGTATAAGCTGGTGAACCATGAAAATATAACATCAAAAAAAGGACGCGGGATCATTATATTAGCTCACAACTCGATCAAGCATCTAATAGTTGGTGTAAAATCGGCGACAGAATTTGATGAATCATGCATAATCGAAATTCGACTTTGCGGCAGGGATGTGTTAGTTTTTGGATGCCTTTACCGTAGTCCAACAAACAACAATCATTCAGAAGAAATGTGACTCCCCAAGCGATTTGAAGTACATAAAAGTCCGATCGGTAAAAAGACCGATCTTCTTTGGCCTCTACTCGACCGGTCCTTTTACCTTTTGGGCCGCTCGGATATTGAAGAAGGCCGATGCGAGGCCGCTTATTAAAAGCGGCCACAGTGAAGCGGCCACATAGTAAGTTTTAAGCTGCTAACAGCGGCCCTTAGCTGCCATTAGCGGCCCTTAGCTTTATTTTTCAATTTTCTTACATTTTCAAGTATATTTGGAAGAAAGAAAGATTTTGACAGAAAAAAAGATAAAAGGGAGGGCGCTCAAAATAAAAAGGACCTAAGAAGCGATCAAATGTTGTAAATGAAATAAAATGATTGCTTCCCCAGTAGAGGAGAGGGAAAGCTTCCAAAAGGGCATCTCGCAGGCTTTGCTTTCTTAAAAGTTCCTGATTTGTCACAAGCTCCTGATCTGTGACGTTTCGAATGTTTGATGCAACTTTTAGAATGCGAGAGAGAGAAAAAGCGAAAGAGTGTATTTCATCACTATTTTTGGTAAAAGTTCACGTGATAACACGAAGGAAAGCACACAGAGGGAGCTCAATGTAAACAAACATTTTAGTAAAAGTCTGCACTCTGCTTCGAGACATTTTTCTTGCTTTCCAAATCTATATTATGATCTGTTATGATTTGAAAAGAAATGTAAGAGAGCAAAGTATTTCGCTATTCAAAAATACTAGATAAACAAATTCAGAATCTGTAAGTAGTTAAAGGAACAATTTTTTTAGGATAACCCTGTCTCACCACGAACGATCCTTTTGTTAATATCCCCGTCTCAGTCAGTGGAATTCTCTATTTTTATTTTGGACAATGTAAAATTCTTTATAGCCGAAATTTGGAAAAAAACTTTAACTGAATTCCACAAGGAAAAATTCTATTGGCCGCTTCATGGCCGATCTTCTAAAATGTTAGGCCGCTTGAAATTTCACTTCACCCGCTATGAGACCGGTCTTTTACCCGCTATAGCCGATCGGACTTTTGTGTACTTCAAGTCGCTTGGGGAGTCACAAATGGGTGGTCATTAGGTTGTTTCCAACAGATGGTATAACAAAATTAAGTGAAAAGGGCCAAATCTCATGTATGGCTCAGAAACTTGATCCCTTGCCGAAAATTTTGAGAGACAGCTGGAAAACGGATCATTGTTTTCTTTTTGTTGCCTCTTTCAAGGTCATTTCTTCTTTTTTACCATGGAAGCCCAAGAGTGTGATCCAAAGATGGAGAAAATTTAACTTTTCAGATATTATCAGCAAGGACTGTAGCCTCGAACTTTGTGACCTTTCCATTGCTATGTGGGAGCGCGACTCCTGTTGCCAGCGAGTTTAATCCATCATCTCGACTGCGGTCATTTCATCAAAGTCGTAGTCTTTTCTTTATGAAGGACTTATTTGACCAACTGAAGATTTTGCATTTTAATGTAATTTAAGTTTTAGAAAGTTGAAGACACAAATGCTGGTGAAGGTATCCAAAATTTTGTGTAGAAAAACTGACATGAGTCCAGTGAAACCCCAAATTAATGTAACTGAAATTTTCTACTGTCACACCAAATTTGAATTTAAAACCAATCAGAATTCCCTCTTTTTTTAATTTATGACTATGGTGTTCGCATATTTAAGGGGGTGTAACACCTTAATTATGCATTCTAAAATGGCAGAATTAAAATGTAAACATAAAAAAGAAAGTGAATTCCTATCTTTTAAAAAAGCTAGACGACACGTTCAAGAAAAAGCATAATTTATGATGAAACGTTTTCTCTTTGCTATATAAATCACATCTTCAAACATATGATCTTATCAAAATGACCTTGAATGGTTTGGATTGAAGCCACGAAATTTTTCTGGGTTTGGTAGCTAGGTCTGCGAAAAATGCCGTTTTAAAATGGTGTACCCTAGCAGTGAGAAAGTAGCTGAAAAAGTATATAAAAATATTGTAACCAGAAAAGATGGAAACGATAGGGAAGAAGATTTGGTAGCCCCCCAAACGTAAGATTAATACACAGACTTAATCTCCCGAAAAGATATTTGCAAGAATTAAAATTTCCAACGCACGCTCTATACTGCTGTAGACTTATTCCCATATCAAGTCATCCTGTTCGACAAATCCCAAACCAAAATAAACCTTACAGATGTAGCTCCAACATACAAATAAAATAGTAAAAAAGGTAAGACAAAACATTATAGAAAAAGAGTTGATAAAAAGTAATTAGTTAGAAAATACTCAAACACAAATGTAATGGTAATCACACCCGTAATCAAATTGCAGGTGATAAAAAGACAAAAAGAAAAGCAATTAATAATCACTTTCAGTGTAGAAAAAGGGCATTATATAAAATGTAAAAACGGCAGATGGTTTAAAAAAATGTTATGAGAGAAACAATGTAGAGTTTGACGAAAAACAAAATCACAACAGAAAAAAATCAAGATCTTACTCTTGAACGAATCAATATTGTCAAAAAAATTGTATTGGTTTGACTTCAACCTCGCAACAGTGTTGCAATTGATGTCCGCAAAAACAAAATCAACGTTGCAGTCCTTAGTGATAAACTCTTTAGCTTCATCCAATAATTTCAACCGCTTTTTTGTTAAATCCAAGTAAACTTTGATGTTATTTTTTGCTTTTTTTCTGGCCTTGTAGATCGATGTACGTTTATCAAAAGAATAAAGTTTGACTATCATAGTACTGCGTTCTTTGCCTACACGGTGAGCTCTTTCAATGTCTTTGGGTTCAATAGCAACATCCATGTCCTTACAAACTTCGATTACCTTTTTAACACAATCAGCACTAGATTCGTTTTCCCTTTTCTCGATTCCATTGATCCTTAAACAACTCCTACGTGAATACTGCTCTTGATCGTCACTTTTTTTAGTCAAAAAGTCTACTGTGCTACTCAAAACAGCATTTTTGTCCTGAAGGATAAGCAAATTTTGTTCAAGGAATGAAATTCTCTCCTCGTGATCCATAGACTCTTTTTCAAGTGAGGCAATCTTCTTATCCTGATACAAAATGTTCTCATGAATCTTGTTAAAGATGCCTTTGATCTCAGCAACATCATCCTTCGAGGCCAAGTTTTCAAGTCTGTTGTCTAATATTTCTTCTATCATCTTAGCAAGTTCAGTTGAGCTTCTTGTCTTTTGACTCATAATAACAATTAAACCAGAAAAATAAATCAATAAACCAAGCCAAAAAGCAACAGAAAATCAAAAAACCAATAGCCAAGCAAAAAGATTGAGCAAAAAAATTCAAACGCCCTTTTTTAAAAGACACGTTAGCACATCAAGAGCATGACCGTACACCAAGACGGAATTTTTTATTCTTCATCATCCATTGACTTTTAACACCAAGTATCAAGTATCAAATAAGGTCAATCAATGAGAGGTTTTTGCAAGTCGCGCGGGCGGGCGGGCGGGAGGAGTGCTCTTTTAGTGAACGAAACTTACCTTGCAAAACCAAGTGGATATTCTATGATAAAGAAGTACGGAGGTAAACAAATTTGTCGAATTTGTCAAGAAATAAATCAAAACTGCCCAAGAATCAACAAGCCATCTTTGTATATTTTTGTTTTTGTTTTATTTTTATGTTTTGATGATATCGACAGACGATATGTGATTCGAATAAAAATGTTCGATCGTTCGACGAATATCGTTCGATTTTATTAAGGCACCATTTACACTAGAATAACTAGAGGAAAAAAAGAACGACGCGGGCGGCGGCGGGTGTTGTGCGGCCTTGGATTATGTAGTGTGTTTGGGGTATTAAGGCTATTACGACCCTGCCTCTATAATACCGGCTTTATTAGAGGGATTTTTAGAGTGCCTCTTATTTTGCTAGCAACTTGCGAATTGAGGTAGAGTCTGGATCGCTTCGCAACCCTTATACAATACGGCTAGTTCTTTTATATATTATTCTCACTTAACAAAAAAGGCTTCCCTACCAAATATTTAACGCGCGGATACCAAACTTCCTTTAAAAAAGTTATATTGATTCCCTTTTTTAATAAAAAACAAGTATCTTTACTACTAAGAACTTGCAGTACACCGTCTCCATTCAACACTGCCATAACTCAATCTACCATCTTTCTATTCCTTTCCAATACAGTTTATTTACACCCAGGGGGCCCTGGTTGTATTTACTGGAGATCTATAAACCAAATACAATGAAAACACTTTGATATTTCGTGCGACCAAGGTTCTCGCTCTTCTCATGATACGATATTCGATGACATCATATTTTGACCTCATAAGGTGTGTTTCAACAAGCAGCGGAGAGCTTTCTCTTCCCTATTTTTTTACTGTATAGGTATAAACAGAGCACTCCCTCACATGTAAATAAAGCAGCCGTGCCTTATTATTGATAAGCCAGTCGTACAGCAACAAGAAGACGACGACGAACAGCTGAGTAAATCGCAGAAGAAAGGAAATATGCCAAGTGTGAGGAAAGGGAATTAATTGGTCCCGTAAATAGTGACAAAATTAGCAACCTTAGGTTGATTAAACACCCTCCGGTTTTTTTGTTTCTTTTAACCGCTCATATGGACCTTTCCATATATTCGATGAAAATTTTAAAGGAGATCTTCAAAAATTATGAAACTAAGACTGGAAACTTTGCATAAAGAAAAAAAGCACATTTTCAATCCACACATTTTCATATGTTATTTTGAATACCGCATCCAATGAAAGAAAGTATGGTTCAACGAAATGAGTTTTTCATGCAAATTGTGCCTAGAAAAATATAATGATAGTTCTGATTCACGTCTTAAAATAACGAATGATATCATTGGACGTCTTCAAAACCTCGGGATATATTTTCTTAACAACAGCACCTTGCAAGAATCGTCGACGACTATATGTCGTAAATGTTTAACCGAAGCAGTTAAAATTAAATGGAACCATTCAACCTCACAAAAACGTAGACATGTAGAGCTGGACAACTTTGAGGAACCAGAACGAGCTGGAACATCGAAAAGTCAGGTAAAAATATGGTATAGTCAACTCAGGTAATCGTTATGCACTCCTAATTCTTACGCACTTTTTGAATCGCAAATATTTCATGATATACTTGGTTTCTAACCTTGAAGTAAAATTATTGCGAAGCAAATTTATGAGCGAAGCAGTTTTGCTACATTGTGTGCACGTACCTTTAACTTCTATCCCAAGCGAAAATTTGCTATAAAATTTGCTATATAAATCACATCTTCAAACCGATGATTTTGTCAAAATGACCTTGAAGGCTTTGGGTTAAAGCCACGAAAATTTTCTCGGTTTGGTAGCTAGGACTGCGAAAAATGCCGTTTTAAAATGGTGTACCCTAGCAGTGAACAACAAAAAAATACCGGAAGCCGAAACACGGACTTAAAATCTGAAGTTGATCAAATTGCCGCGCGGGCGCACGCATCTAAACAGTGGTTCTTCAGTTTTAAATGTTTATTTTGCTGTTAAATGGAAAAAAAATAGTTTGAAAGATAACAGAAAAGATTTTCATCATTCCTTGATTGACTTTTAAAAGTAACCATCAAGTATCAAATAAGAATAAGGTCAATAAATGAGAAGTGTTTGCTGGTCGCGCGGGCGGGAGGAGTGCTCTTTTAAAGTTTATCTGATATATTCCGATGGCGGATTGGCGGCCACCCACGCTAAAGCTAAAGGGAGCGGGCCAATTTCCCATCGGAGAGGAATGATAGTCAGCCTTCGATGTGCCGCATCCCCAGTCGGGTTCAACAGCCCTTGCCTGTAAAGCTAAAGATATTTTGGTTGGACCCGCCAATCCCCGAAAACGAGGGCTGGGTTACCAGACCTCCCGCTGCAAAATTCTTGACGCGGTCTCGCAAAATTCCGCAATGTAAACCTTCCAGATGTTGAAAGTGTTCCCGACCTTCAGATAGAGCTTTAGCTTGTCGGATGAAAATTTCACCATCTGAGTGCCAGATAACTTTTAAGTGAACTAAACTTACTTTGCTTTGCAAAACCAAGTGGATATTCGATGATAAGAAGAGGTACCGAGGTAATCAAATTTGGCGAATTTGTCAAGAAAACAAATCAAAACTGGCCAAGAACCAACAACAAGTCATCTTTATACTTATAGATTTTTGTTTACTTTTGATGATTTCGACAGACGTTCGTTCGATTCGACGAATATAAGGCACCATTTACATTAGAAGAACTAGAATGAAAGAAAGATCGTTGGGCGGGGTGGCGAGAGTTGTGCCGCCGAGGTTTGTGTGGTGTGTTATAAGGCTTATTAAGACACTGTCTCTTTTGGGGTTGTGTCTATTATTTTGCTAGCAACTTGCGAATTGAGGTGGAGTCTGGATCGCTTCGCAACCCTTATACAATACGGCTAGTTATGAAAGCCAAAACATTTCCCTACCTTTTGTACCAATAATTTGTTTCTGTTTTGACTTCCCGCTCGCCAAAATTCGCTTCAAAGAAAATGCGCTGTGGCGATACCATTTTGATATTTTAGAAGGATGAAGTAGCTTTTGAACTGAGGAGATCTGGGTACAAGATAGCGCGCAAATGGTTGTTGCTAAGAAGCAGCCTATTCAAGTACGTTTTATACCACCAAATCTTTTTTCTTGAATGTTCCGTGATAAATAACAAGAGCCGCAGATCAATTAGGTGCGTATAATTTACGAGGGTAGCCCAATCATTACGCACCTTTTCAAGTTACCATTCAAGCTTAAAGTCGCCAATACAATGTTTCAAGTAACATCTTTTCAACACATTTTAATAGCCAATTGGTTTTCTTAACAGTTTTCCGATCCACTGATTGGCTACTTTAAAACAATGCTTTCTCTCATATTTTCACGAGGGATTTTTCGATGAAGATTTCTTTCCTTTCAAGACCTTCTTCAAGTAAACATGTGCTACGATTACGAGCTAAATTTCTATATTTTTTATTAAATTGCATTTTCAACTGGAATATAAATGTTTTCTATTTTTTAGTAAAATAGAAAAGTATATAATGGGAAAGAAAAAAAACTTTCAAAAAGTAAAAGTTAAAGCAAAAAATCAATGGGTAGAGGAAGATATGGCAAACGCCATCCATGAATACCAGAGTGTTCCAGGTGCTAGTATCCGTGGAGTGGCAAAAAACACGGGGTAGATGAATCGACCCTTAGGTTTAGGCTCAAAAAGAAAAACAACAATGAGGAGCTTGGAAAAGGTGGAAGAAGGTATCTAGTTATTGCACTGGAAGGTTACTTTGAGTGGCAATACTTTTGTCCAGCGTTTCTAACGAATTTCTTTTTATCAAGGTTGATATTTTTGTTAGGGTGCGTATATAGCTTTATTTTTTATGCAAGTTTTTCTTATTAACACCATAGGAATGCTTTGGGTGACGAGACCGAGGAAGAATTGGCTAAGTGCATAGGAGTTGTTTGCAACCATGGCTTTTGCCCCGCAAAAGACAACATTCTGGTAATTATGTCAGTTTTTGCCAACGTAAATTCTGAGATTCTTTACTTTCGTAGGATCGAGCTCATCAATTACGTGTTTTCCTCATGTTTTTATCTTTCTTTTATAATCAGGATATTGTGCAAGACTATTTGACTATGAACAAGATCTTCCCGACAGAGTTTAAGTCGAATGATAACCGCCCGGGAATGCACTGGATGGGAAATTTTATGGAATGAAATAAGCTCTCTAACAAGAAAGTTGAAATGATAAGCGCCCCATGAAAATCCGCATCAGCCAACCCTTTCATCATTTACGATTCTTTTGTTAAAATCGAGCAGGTGAATACTAGATATAGATTTTTTACCCTCTACTTTGATGAAATAACTAATTTCAGAGAGGCAAATTTTCTAGCTTTGAATCGTTCATTTAAATTTAAGAAACACCATCTCTATATTCTAGGTTTTAAAGGAGAGGCCATAAATAGACGCATCAAGGATTTGGAATTGTGATGAAAGTGGATTCCCTACCGATCCTAGCAAAGGAAAAGTTGTCACTATCAAGGTTAGTACTGATCTTAATGTGTACAACATTATTTCTATATCTTTAGCATATGATTCACTCAATGGAGGACGAGCTTATCTTCATATAATTAGATAGAAAAGTACCAAATCGTAACTTGTGTTTTCTATACATTCCTTTCTCTTAACTTCATCAGGGTGAAAAAGCGCTAAGAATGCGCTATGGCGCGGGTCGAGCAAACACCACGGTTTTGAGCGTTAGTTGTACTGATGGTACAGTGCTCAATCCCTTGATTGTTTTCAAAGGGAAGAACATTTTGACCTCTTGGTATTGAGATGAGGCCTTACCCAATACATCGTATGGGAAGTCTGAAAATGGTATGTTTCTTTTAATACTTACCTACTACTATTTTGACAATCTTGTCGTAATCAGGTTTACTGTAGATGGCAGTCCATAAGAAAGAGAGGCCAAACAAGTTTAGTAGATACACCACTTTCTCAGCCCAAATGAGGATTTCCGACTAGTGTAATTAGCATAGGGTAACAAATAACAATTAAGTAACAATTAGTATATTGCTACTTTTCAGTAGGGATTTCAAATTGTTTCAAAATTTATTAAATATTGTTATATTAAATTACTTTACCTTTCTACTATTTTTCTTACTAGGTTGGATGGAGACATCAACATTTACTAAATGGTTTTTCTTGTTTTGCGAGAAGGTCACTCAACGCCCATTGTTGCTGCAATTTGACGGGCACTTGACTCATATATCAATTGCTGTCATCAAGAAGGCGATTGAAGAGGATATCATAATCATATCAATAAGCATAGTAATTACTAGGGGATTGTGATTTTTGAAGAAAAAATTTTAGTCCCCGTGAGCTAAGATATTAAGATTTGTGCTAACTGGTCAAAAGACTGATACAGGGGTGTCGAGATGATATGACACTACAGTCTAGTATGGTTTATAATTCCTTTTTTCAGGAATATTCCCTGTAGACCGTTCCAAATATCCAGAACGACGACTGGACCCAAGACTATTGAAAAAGTTTGTGGAATGGAAGGCAACTGATGAACCAAAAGACTGGGATAAGCTGGCTGACGAGTAAGTTCATAAAGATTGTTACTCGTAAAAGGTTATTAAAGAACTCTTTGAAAATGAAACATAAGGTACCTTTCAACGGGTTTAACAATTGTCAAATTAAGTCACATTGATTATCTAATAGCAGGGTAAATTAGCAAGACTAACAATTAGTTGATAAGAATCGTAAATGACAGCAGAAATTAAACCTAACCTTACCTTGATACTTACTTGCACTTGCTTTTCTTTCTTCTAAAGTGAAATTGAATTTGATGTCGCTACTTCGACGGATACAACAACCGACCCCTCAAAATTACCGCAACTTAATCTGGACCAGCCATCAATTTCTACCGCCCATAAAGAAAATATTCAACCTCCATCATGCAATGTTTCAACCCCGAAATCGGCGGAACCTAACGCTGCACGTAACATTTCGTCAAAGTCCAATCAGGAGACCTTATTGACGCTGATTGGACCATACCCATTTCAACCAACGCCCCCAGGATTCCATTGGATCCCGAAATGGGAATTAGTACCTGATCAAAAACAACAACAGCATCAACAAACACACCCTAGCACAACGTCCAACACAACACCTAACACAACACCGAGTAACACATCTTTTGAGGAGCTCTTCCTTAATCGGATAAAGCCTCAAAATGAAAAGAAGGCCAACAGAAAGAGACAAAAGTTGGATCTACGTGGTCAGGTAAGAAAAATTCAAATAACATTTCATCTTATTGATAATATTGTTCTGGGATATATTTCTCATAGACATAATCATAGTAACTGTGCAGTTGTGGTGGACGATGCAAAAACCTTTCTTCGAAGATAAAGACGTTTCTAATATAATTTCATCTGTTGCTTTATAGGTTATTACTCAAAAGGAATTTTTGGATGCCATAGAAGCTAAAGAAGCTGAAAAAGAGGAAAAGGAAAGACAAACAGCGGAAAGAAAGCGTTTAGGAGAGGAAAAGAAGAAGGAGACGGAGGCCGCCAAAAAGGAATCGACTGGAAAGAAGAAGGCTGCTAAAGCCAGAAAGAACAAAAAATTAGATGATGAATACGATTATGGCGAGGAGAGTTTCGACGAGATGGACGAAGAGGCGTTTGAAGAAGGAATGGAGACAGAAGAATCAGAGGGATTGTCGTCGGAAGGAGAGCAGGAGAGCGAGTCGGTGATTGATAAGCCATTAGCATTCAAGTCTGATTTTTCCAGGCTCTACGTCATGGAGGAGCTTTGGAGGAAGTTTTCTGCTCCTAATATGTCCGAAGATGAAATTGTTGGTGGTTGGTTTGGCCTCATCTTTTCGCCCGACAAGTCCGATGCATTGTACATCGGACTAGCGAAAAAGAGATTCGTTCATGACGAGGAAGGCATCACTGTCGCATTGGCAATAACATCCTAAAGAAGCCTCATTCATGTCAAATAATATAAGCTTTTCTCGTTTTAGATTACCAAAGGAAGACAGTGAAGCTCCTTTTAGATGTAAAAAAATGTCTAAAAAAAATGATGCTAATGATGATAATTTTTATATGAAAGGTACATAATGCACCGTGTACCGAATTTCAAAACATCATTCGATGTGATGCTCGAGATATAAGTACTTCATTTCCCTCATTCCTTCCAATTACATGATAATATAATTGCCCCTTCCTCAAAACAAAGAGAAATAGGTGTTAAAATGATTGATTGAAGAGTACACACACGCGTCGTGTTACGTAATCTCTCTTTCGGCCAATCAGATCTTTTATTTGTTCCATTATTAGCCAATCAAATTTCATGCCAGGTGAAGAGACATGCGTTGAAATTTCTTAATAGTTGTTTTAAAGCAATCTCCCTTTAAACACCCTTCCCATCCTAAAAAATGTAAAAAAAAATATTTTTCGGCCTCCCGCATGAGTTTGTTTTTGTCACTCGGTAACACGGAAACGAAGAATTTTTTAGGGTTGGCCTTAGTTGATACCATATTTTCGAACATATATCAAATGATACATAATATCATCATAATAAAAAATAAATAAAAAAGTTAGCCAAGAAGTGACTAAAAAAAACTTACCCGGCCACAGACTGAAAAACAAACATTTTTCTTAGGATTAAATTTATTAAATTATTTTTTGAAGATGTAAGTTAAATTTTATAGGCAACAAAGGGAGAGATTTTTGGTTTTGGCTAAAAAAGAATCACCACAACACAATGAAAAAGCATATGCTAAAAACTTTACGTCTAGCAGCTGGTCTAGGAGAGAAGCCATTCACCACAAGTGGAATGTGTGAATAGCTTACTGAAGCTTGAAAGCCACAGATTAAGACTCCCCGTTGACAAGTTTTCAAATATGGCAAAGGAGTTAGTCGAGAGACAACAGAGGAATGTTGAGTATGCCATATATGACAAAGGGACTCTGGAAATAATCCCAGAATTGAAAGAGAAGTTTGAAGTCCCGTTTCATGTTTGGCAACTAAAGACAAAGGTATGTACAAAGATTTATTATACACTGGATAAACGACTCATAAAACGATGGAGAGCGATCATTGTATTTTCATTGTTTCAGAAAACAATTGATGTTCAAGCTTTGTCCACAAAGGACAACTGTCATGGCGGCTCGAAGATGTCTGATTTAAAAAGAAGTTTATCAGTCTTATTTAAAAAAAGTTCTCTAGCTCTTTCTTTTTGTACATCTGCAGAAAAAAAGTTTGAAAGTGAAGCTAGCATACCAAGCTGGATACATTTGTGAAATCTGGTGTGAAAAAATCATCATTAGACAAGAAATTCAGACAAAATGCTTATAGTGACACGAAATTTTCAATTGGAAATATCTTTCCAAGACTGTCCCCAGAAGAGCTGAAATTAGCATACATAAGACTTGAGTGTCTTGGCTCCACTGTGGTATGAAAATCCTTTGGAGGCACGTGGTGGCAAGGTGGTTTTTTTGAGGTTGAAGTTTGAAAATTTCCGGTGTCAACATTCAATTTCTTATACACAACGCGTCTTTTGCATCTTTCTCACAGCTTGAAACGTCATAACGACTTATAGTTATCAATTAAGTGGAAGAATCTGACTCTCACAGGAAAGTTTTAAGTCTCTTTTGGGAATTGAATGAGTGCTTTTCGATAAGAAATGCAATAAAAATGCTTCGAAAAAACATTTAATGAGGGAAGGAGAGTGAACAATAATATCATTACTGCGGACATAGCTAGTACGCGAGAAATCGGCAAAAATCTGTTACTTGTATATCCAGTGTATAATAAATCCTTGGTATGTACATTTACATTAATTTATTTTTAGTAAAGATCTTTGATGTGTTGATACAAAACCAATGACATTGAGTTTTATAAGATCATTAAGCATTTCATTTTCGAAAATTTCATAATATTCAGCAAGAGTAACTAACATTAAAAGAAAACTTTACTAAGGCAAACTATTTTTTTATTTTCTGGTCTAACGTTTTTTTTTGAGAAATAAAATATAAATAAGATATAAATTTCAATTTGTTTTTCTCCTCCAACCTAAAACAACCAAAATTATTACACTATGATATAGTACTTTCCCCCTACTTTCCCATTATTTCAAAGGAATTCCCCACTGTATTTAAAATCATCTTAAAGCTTTTACAAGCAAAGAATTTTAACAACTTTGTTGTACAAAATCACAATGGAATGGGAATGCAATGGGAATGACTGAAAGTTTTCTATATCTCAAAGCAGAGAGTACGATCACAAGCTTTTAAAAAAGTTACACTTGGACTGAAACAATATTCACAAAAACTTTATTCTTTTTGTCTTCATTTAAAATCAATATTTTAGAAAATTTCATAAAATTTTATTTTTATTTTTTTCCATCCTCCGGTCAAAAATTTTACCTCCGTCAGTAAACGAGCAAAAGTGTTTGCCTAACTCGTTATCAAAAATAAAGATTGCCTTGATTGTGCATTAATGTAATTTTGTGGAATAAAAAAAGTAGGTAGAGGAATTTACTCATAAAAGTCTAATTGAATAATTTTAGGAGGAGAAAGAAAGACACATTGCAACATTCAAGCAACATATACAAGAAACACCAACAAGCCAGGAACGCCAACAAACCAGAATGAACAATGAACAACCGACTGAGTCACAGGAGAATTCACAATATGATAACCAACAAGACGGGAGGTCACAGGATCCACAACATCTTAACGAACCAGCCAATGAGTCACAGGATCAGCAAAATGTAAACCAACCACCCGAGGAGTCACAACCATTACAATAACCACAAAATTCCAGCCTATATGGAGATTGTCCTCTTTTGGGACTTCTTGCAGACATCGCTTGCAGTAGCAGAGAAGGACCGGCGGATCTTCAACGTTCAATGTTGGAGATATCCCTGGAGAAATTCAAGGAATATGTGTAGCTGCCTAATACAATCGCTGAAGCTATGTTCCTCAAAGCATCTGCCTTTCTCGAGAGACACGAGGTCATTGCTACTCCTGGTTGTGAGAACGTTTACATTGTTTCCAGTGAGGAACAGCCAACAGAGCCGCATAAAGTTATTCTATCCGCTATCCGCTATCTACAGCAGGTACGATTTTTAGTAGATGTCCCTTAAGTTTGGAAGATTAAAATTTGAGGAGTGTTAGTTTTGCAGACTAAGTACCCATTAGAGAGTTGTGTGCTTTTAACAGCGGATTATCTTTGATAGATGCCTTATACCGCATAACTGCACAAAACGATATTCATTCATGTCAAATAATATAAGCTTTTCTCGTTTTAGATTACCAAAGGAAGACAGTGAAGCTCCTTTTAGATGTAAAGAAATGTCTAAAAAAAATGATGCATGGAATGGAAACGGAAAACTCTATCAACGGAGTTCGCCTGCGCGGTGTGATACCCTAGAGCCATTGATCGCATTTGAGCAAAGTCTGTCCAACCAGTTGGAATATGAGAAACTGGTACGTTTGAAGAGGTTTTTAGCAAATATTTAAATCAAGCTTCTAACGTCTTTTTTTTGCAATAACTCTCGACCAAGATCTGCAAATTAGGTAGAAATTTTGTTTTCATAAATACAACGGATAAAATGTTTTATATTTCTATTCATGCTATCAGATTGACCTCCTGATGACTGTTGGTGGAAATGACGCCTGGGCCATCTTAAGAAGAATGCTGGCATTGTAAGTTATTTTTATAGCCCTTCTGTTTATTTACTTTTTAACCAATGTAGAATTTTATCTAGCGGATTAGGGAATTGTCTGCCCATTCCAATACACTGAATGAATGAAATTTTGATGAGATCTGATAAATTTTTATTGTAGAACCGGTAACTCTCTTTTGTATTTAAGGGCTCTGACCATAGTGAATTTTTCATACTTGCCGTGTTTAAAATGTGTTTTCTGACTGATGTAACCAACAAAACTATGGCATGTTATACATTTTCTGTTAGACAAACTATTCCTGAATCTGAAAATTCAAAAATTGCATCGAAAAAATTTGATGAAGAAGAAAATGAAGAATTTTGCGAGGAAGAGTATTTCAACTTTGAAGAGCTAAGTTTCGGCGGAGAAAAAATATTTTGAAAAATTTTTCGCAGTAGATGGTGTATCTTTTACCTAACAATAAAAATTTTTGCAGAAAATTTTTGTAAATGCTTCTTTGTCTCGAAATTTTCAAAATAGTGGTTTTTCATCAATTTTTCATCTGGATTTTGCTTAAAAAGACAGTCATAACTTTTGACACATCTTTTTAGAAAAATTTTCCGCAAAATTTAAAATAGTTCAATTCTTTGCGGACAGTGTAAAGAAATTTTGAAACAAAAAAGTTAATTACCCATTAAAACTAAGCACTTTTTGTAAAAGAGGGTGATGCAACATATTATTAACATCTTTTGGAAGTTCATAACGTCATTTTTGCAATTAAATTCTTAATTACTTTTAAGGGATTCGATTAAAAAGCAATTTATAAAGGCAATTCTTTGTTAAAAGTGTTAAGGAACCTGAAATATAACTTTTATGTTCAAATACCAAAATCTATTTTTGGACTATGGTCAGAGCCGTTAAATATGAGCTCAAATTCTGGGAAATTAAAAGCTTACTATAATTTGATATAATTTATTTGTGTCGTCGAATTGAAGAATCGAATGTGACTATGTATTTATGTAAGATAATTTCACTCTGCTTTTATTTTTTAGGATAACAACGAACGAAGTGCTCTCGTCACTTAACTGGGATGGGACAGGGAATAAAACGGGCTTCGATGCAACTTTTCCCAACTTATTGGAGGCTCCGCAAAGTAAGTACGATATAGTATGTGCTTTCAATTACCCAAATTGTTTAGCGAGCTGAAAAATCCCCCAAAAGGCTACCACCTTAAGGGAGCTGATTTTCGCGGGAACTTATTTTCGCAGTGAGTGCGTACGAAATTTTCATTATTTGCGGAACTAATTTACGCTGTAGACACCCACTCTTTGCCTAAATTCTTTCATTTTCCTAGGGGTTTTCAAGGATTTCTAGTAAAATTTGCATTTCGATCGCGGAACTAATTTTCGCGGTAGAGACACCAAAAACCGCGAAAATTAGTTCCGTTAAGGTAAACATTGGTTTAAAGAGATTATTTAGAGCAAAGTTTTCCTTTGACAGCTAAAAGTATTTTCAAGCATAGATAAAGGGGTAATAACAAGATCCGATGGCAGCTGAAAAAAAACATTGTAAACTTCGCAAGCAGGGGAGGGGCAATTTCACCTCGAAGTATTATTGAAATCTGGAAAAACAATTTTCAGTTATTTATTGGAACAAATCGATCTACTATCTTATTATATTATGGATACATTTAAGAATTTTTGCTATCTTCTGAAAATCCTCCATTTGAACTGTATGAACGTATTTATTATAAATATTTTAACACATTTTCCTTAGAATGTACTATCGCGAAAGTCAAGGTGGACGATGCTGTTGTCAAGGACAGACTTCAAAAAATATTAAAAGATGCCCCAGATCCATCGCGAGGGTGGCACACGCTGGGCGAAAAAAAAAGAAAATAATAAATAGATCAACTAACTAAAAGCTGGAAGGGCTAGAAGCGATTCTTCTATGTATGGTTTACTCATTGTAATTTGACATCGATTGAAATCGGTAGCTTAAGACTTCACTTTGTCTTGCTTGAGAAAAACTAAGGATTCACTTCTAGCCCTTCGGGCTTTTACTTCGTCGGCATATTTTAGCCTTAGATTTTTAGTATATAACGTATTACGTCAAATGAATCGTCTTTAAAGCCACCCTTGAATAAACGCCTCGGGCCTTTATTTGAAGTAATAACGGTATCAAAACTTATATTTTATAAAAGTTTTAAGTAAAGTATTTAAACATAAAAAAGATATTAGATACCTAGTATTATATATGAAAGTTTTAATTATTTCCATAAAAAAGATATTATCAAACCTTGAAAACCATCGTGTCAATCTACTGTCTTTAAATTATATGCCCTCTTTGATTGTAATTAAGATGTTTGGTAGTAAGTCGAAATCAGATAAATTCCTGTCAAATCGCCATTTACTGTTGGATCTAACCTCCAATTCAGACATCTTTAAGACGTATTACAGACGTATTTTTTAAATATCTGACCATATTAAGACGTCTCAAAGATCGTCGTAAAGACATATTTCCCCGAGACGTCTCCCCCAAATCCTGAGTGAGACGTCTGTCAGGTATTTCATTTCAGTACGTCTGTCAGATATCCACGGGACGCCTGGCCAGGCGTCTTGTTGGATGTCTTGGAGGACATCTCGTGCCCACTGGGTATGATAATCATATATTGATTTCTTTTCAAAAAAAATAACAATAAAAACTAAAAATCATCTTGCGATAAATGGAACGGTAGTGAATATTTCTGTTCCTCAACAAATACATTACACATGATGAGAAGACTCTTACGTGTGTAAAGTTTAGAACACGTAGAATTATTTTTATCAATCCGAATTATGGCAAATCCTGCAAGGCAGCTGCATGATCAAACAATCACCTGTTCTCTGGATTGTAACATCATTCCATTAGTGAGTAAACTTAAAGCTTTAATTTATTTTCCTTTTAATATATTCCTGATTTTGTAACTTTTTTTCCTGTTTTTCTCACCCCTATTCTCACCCTTTCTTCTTAATCTTTAGATAAAAAAGTCGGACACAGTCATGGAATATCGTGTCATGCTAAACGAAGAGAAACGATTGCTCGTCACAGATTTGAGGCATCGATTGGACGGGGTCCTGGCCAACATGGAAATCAAATTCTTCATTTCATGTATTTCTGGCACCGAATCAAATACCAAAGAAAAATCAACAGGACAGCAACGCGTTGAAAAAGCGTCATTTCGTGTATCAATTAAATATTTAATTGTCCATGGAAAAACATTAAAGAAAAGTCAAACCCGTCAGAAATTTTATAACAACACCAAAATGGATTTCGAAATCAAACCACTGATGGCAAATCCAAAAGCATCGGAAAAGAAAGATGCTGAAGAATTGATCATCCTTGCTTTCTTGAAGCAAACCGTGAAAGTAAAAAATCTTGGTTTAACTTTCATTTACATTTTTTTAGGTGAAATCTTTTAAAAATATTTGCATTTTAGGCAAAACTTTATATTAGAACAGAAAGAATAAAATGAATCGTGAAATTGCTTAAATATTCTTACTTTGAGGTCTACAAAAAGATTCGGATAATACGAGATCAAATTTGAGAAAGCCCACTGTATTTAACTCAAACTTCTATTCAGGATCATAATCAGAAGTGCATCAAGGACCTTATAACGGAGAGCATCTTGCATTTCTTCAAGAAAGCTAACCCATCCTTGACCGAAGAAAATGCTATGGAATTTTTACAAAGCAGCGAATGTAAACCTTGTCGTCTTTTTTGTGCTGATGGGAGAATCCTTCAGTCCTTCACGCATGCGAGCAGGAATTTAATGGCTGATGGATTGATACATATGAACGATACAGCAGAAGAAATTCCACTTTCAGTAAGCTCTGAGCTCCCCAAAACATCAATTTTGAAATTTACGGAAAAAATCGCTGAAAAAATGATGAAATTGAGCCACAGACTATATCGTGGATACATATATGCACTTCAAAGTAAAGGTTTGACAGTATTTTAAAACTATTGATTTACGCCAATAATTCATCACTCTTCGAGCGCAAATCTATAAATTGTATCATCCGAAAGTTTAATTTGATTTTTGTCACTGAAGATTCTTTTATTGATATATATTAATTCTGGGTTTAATTTTCTTTCAGCTCGATTCACATTCGTACTGTTCTTAGACGTCAAATCATACTTATCCAAATTACAATTGAACCCAAGTCTGAAGGAACCGATTATGTTACACGAAACCCAATTACGAAATTAGATGTCAGATGAGCATACAGAGGTACTTGTCTTACATTTCTTAGATCAAATGAAAATTACATTTCTTAGATCAAATGAAAACTAGCAAAAAAGTTTTACTCATTGCTTGATAGTGTAAAATTTTGCCGATTTAAGGCAAATAAATAACACAACAGCATAGCATCTGTTTTTACAGGACTTAGACTTTCTAATTTTAGGGACTTTGACTTATTTTTGTTTTTCAAGATAATTTAGACCGTCGATTTTAAGGATTTGGACTTGTTTTTATTTTTTCGAGATAATTTTTTAGCATTCTGCTATTTTCAAGGTAGACCATTTGAAGACCTGTAGCCCAATGAGTAGACCACTGCTTTTATGAGACTTAACTATTGAGTAGGTCGTTATACCGAGCTTGAGTATTTTATTTTCTCTATTTCAGATGTATCAGAATCAACTATGATTACATTGAGGTACCAAACGATGTCTATCTGACTGAAGCTTTCACGTAGAGAGTTTGTTGAATGTCCGTTTTCTAGTAATGATTTTAACCCATCACGAACTAATTGCCATGGTGGGTTCCTTGCGACACTTGTCCCACACTTGAAGAACAAGCTCAGCTAGCACACAAAATTTACTTGTGCCTTTCGACGTATCAAATTCCCTACAAATGCAAGCGACTGGTACTTAATATCTGTTACTGCAAACAAACAATTACATAAAAATAAAGAAACAACAAAAATAGACGATACATTACCCGAACACAAAACATCACCAACAACTGATAACATACCACAAACCAATGACAAAGCAAGCACAAACTTTGACATCACATTGATTCACCAACAAGACGGACATGAACAACAAGACGGACATGAACAACAAGACGGACATGAACAACAAGAAGGACATGAACAACGAGACGGACAGGAACAGCGAGTCGGACAGGAGCAGCAAGAAGACAACATGCACAGGTATGATGTAGATTCTCCAATGCTTAATAGAGAGCTTGAACTTGAAAAACTTAAAGATCTTCGTAAGCAAAACTGTAAGAAAATACTTATTGGTCAACTAAAATCTCAACTCAATAAGGAATAAAATTGAAAATTTATCAGCTATAGTATCAGGAAATCTAGATATACTTTTGGTTTCTGAAACCAAATTGAACGATAATTTCACAACTAATCAGTTTGAAATAGAAGGTTTTGAGGAACCGCATCGTTTGGATAGACCTAAAAAAACGATGGAGGTGGTGGACTTTTGCTTTATGTAAGAATTGGATTACCATCTAAGTTAATAAGATCTGAAAATATGAAAATACGTATGAAGGCATGTTTGTTAAGGTAACAATTAATAAACAAAAATGGCTGATATGTTGTTCCTATAACCCACATTTAAATAACATCAACGAGCACCTAGAAAAGCTGCAAATTAGCATAGATGCGATAGATATCGATTATAACAACATTCTGGTTGTAGGAGACTTGAATTGCGAAATTGAGAATCAGCCTTTGGTTGATTTTTGTGAGGGGTTGAATCTCAAAGCTATGATTAACTCACCAACCTGTTTTAAAAATCCTGATAGGCCAACTTGCATTGACCATATGCTTACAAATAAGCCAAATCATTTTCAGAAAACTGCTTACACTATTACCACTGGAATATCGGACTTTCACAAGATGACTCTGATAATCCTAAATGAAAACTTTAAGAAATTGCCACCGAAAACAATCAGATACCGATCTTACAGGACATTCAACAGTGATACTTTTCGCATGAAACTAGATCTGATCATCAATAGTGATAACAGTGAATTTGAATCAAAAATAAAATGTATCATAGAAGAACTAGACAAACAAGCTCCTTTTAAATATAAAACGGTTAGAGGTAATAATATGCCTTTTATAAATAGAGATATGAGAAAAGCCATCATGATAAGATCCAAACTCAAGAACCTGTACTATAAGAATAAAACACACGAAAACAAAACAAAATACAACAGACAAAAAAATTTTTGCTTATCGCTATTGAGGAGGACTGAGAAAGACTACTTTGCCAACCTTAAAGATTCCAACATAACTGATAACAAAAAGTTTTGGAAAACTGTACAACCATTGTTTTCAAATAAAGGTTCAAACAATAAGAGTTATACCTTAGTGGATAAAGAAAAGATCATAAATGACGAGAAACAGATAGCTCAAATATTCAATGACTATTATGGCCAAATAATATCAAAACTAGACTTGCCTGAGCCTCCCTATGTTGCATTTGACGAAACAAATAATCATACTGAAATTTGTATTCAGAAATATAGACAACACCCAAGTGTCACTGAAATCAAGAAAACTGAGTATCTAAATAAATTTTCTTTTATACCAACAACGAAAGAGGAAGTAGGGAAATTATCAAGGACTTAGTTCAAGGAAAATCACAGCCAAGCTCAGATATTCCAGTGAAAATCATAAAGGATAATTGTGATATGTTTTCCGAGTTTTTGTGCTCAGAAATAAATGCGTCATTCGAGTCAAACTTTTTTCCAAAAGAATTGAAACTTGCTGACTTGCTGATATAACACCTGTGTATAAGAGAAAAGGTTCAAAGAATGACAAGGGCAACTTCAGACCGGTGAGTATTCTCCCAGTTCTGTCAAAAATTTATGAAAAAGTCATACATACCCAAGTCTCAACCTACTTTAACAACATTTTGAGCAATAGACAATTTGGATATAGAAAAGGAATGAGTACACAAACTCCACTTTTAGTCATGACTGAAATTTGGAAGAAAGCTACAGATGAAAAGAAAAAGTTTGCAGCGCTACTCATTGACTTATCAAAAGCTTTCGACTGCATCTCGCACGAACTATTGATTGCTAAACTTGAAGCATACGGATTTTCAAGGAGTGCCTTAGGTCTCATAGTAGCCTATCTATCAGATAGAAAGCAAAGAACGAAAATTGGCGACCATTACAGTACCTGGCATAATGTTAAAGTAGGTGTTCCCCAAGGATCCATTCTAGGGCCGCTACTATTTAACATCTACATGAGAGATTTGTTCTACTTTCTTGAAAATAGAAATGTACTGAATTATGCAGACGATACAACACCTTTTGTGATAGCTGATTCTTGGGAACAGGTTGGTGAGGAGCTCTCGAATGGAGCTGCTATCATCTTTGAATGGATAACCCAAAATCAAATGAAAGGAAATGCAGACAAGTCTGAGTTGATAGCTAACAATACCAGCAAAGAAATCTTCATTACTATACAGAATGAACGCATCTTTAACAGCAACTCAGGCAAGATCCTAGGATTAACTTTTGACAACTGTCTGACTTTTGAGCCACACATTAACATGATTTATAAGAAAGCTAGCCAGAAAATCAGTGCACTTGCGAGGGTAGCACCGTACATAAATCAAAAGAAAAACAAAGGCTCATGAATGTCTTCTTTCGAAGTCAATTCAATTATTGTTCGCTTGTCTGGATGTTTCATGTTCGCAGGCTAGATCAAAAAATAAATCACCTCCACGAAAGATGTTTGAGGATAGTGTATTCTGATCATACATCTACTTTTGAGCAGCTTTTAGAGAAAGACGGTGCCATCAAATTCCACCATAAAAATCTTCAGTTGTTAGCAATAGAACTTTTCAAATGTAAAAATAACATATCAGATCTAACTAAAGAAATTTTCAAACATGATGAAAATATCAAAGTAAATCGCAAAACGCCTTACTTCAGATCAAGAGAAATAAACTCTGTTTTTCACGGTTCAGAGTCCCTTTCATTTTTAGGGCCAAAAGTTTGGGAATTAATTCCGGATGAGTATAGAGATATAGTTGATCTTAGTATTTTTAAGGAAAAGATTAAGCAATGGAGGCCTACATCATGCCCGTGTAGAAACTGCCGAACCTATATTGACGGTGTCGGCTTTTTGTAATCACCTTACAAATTGTAAAGTAGCGTTGACTTTTATTAGCCTTTGTTGCTACCTGTTCGTCAACTTGAAATAAACTATTACATACATACAAGTCTGTCTCGAAATAATTTGATCGACAAAAGGCAGGTTTTTTCGTGTTTTTTTTTGTCGTTTTTTACTACTTTATAGAGTCAACCAGCAATAAATTTTGTTTGATATCTTTTGATTGAATGAATGTTTTTGAAAAATTTTTTGACAGTGATAATGATCTAAGATTGAAGAATCACTCCTGTGAAAATGATAATTATACCACATTTCTACAAGAAGTTGATTTTCTTCTTCTTCATTTTTCATTTTCTTTTTTTTTCTCAATTTTTTTACTTGATAATATTCCACTCACGAATATCTTTTTAACGAGCACAAAACCGCAACTTGATTCGAATTCTATCAAAAGTTACAGCCATTTTTTCTCCAGCTGCAAATTATTTCGAGACAGACTTTAGTGGTGATATTGATTGTGGTAAAACATCAACATGTTTTCAGGGCTGATACCACGGTCCAAAATAGCAATCATCACCAAAGAGGGTGAGTTTGGATTTTCCATGATCCGTCCAAACACGGAGCTTGTCTTTATCAATGAATGGACCAAAGAGACGGCTCCCGTCGATTTGATCAAGATGGTATTCCAAGGTGGTCCTTTCCCGCAATCTATCAAGTTTGCAGACCCAAACATGCAAGAAATAAACGCTGGCATCTTAGCCACCTGCAACTGTGTACCGAAATATAAAAAGAATTCGTGGAAAGAAGAATCGACGAGGTCAAATGCCGGAAATTGGAAGTTCAATCAGCCAAAGCACGAAAATGGATCCGCGAAAATGCCATGCACTGTTTGACGTACCTAATCAACCTCATAAACTCAAACTTGAATGTCATTGACGAATCAGAATTAACATATACGCTGCCGGTCGATGTTAAATCGAAGATGACCTTACCAAAAGAACCGGTAGACGAAGAGACCATACAGAAGATAATGAACTGCGTGGTGGAGGCGGACGATTCAGTCCCTTTGGTGGGACCAAAAGAACTAGAAGTGTTTCGTGTCATCGAAGAAGACGTGCAAGTAGAAAGGGGTAACCCCTTATTTTCATCTTCCTCTAAATACCATCCACCCAAATATGAAGCTTTCTTGCGTGTGCTTTTAATTGAAAATGAATCTGTAATCTATGTATTTTGTCACTGTAGGCCACTAATACAAAATATTTCAATGAAAGATTTGTTCTTATTTAGAATTGGAACTACACGAGAGCGATTCAGAATTGGAACTACAAGAGAGCGATTTAGAATTGGAACTACACGAGAGCGATTGTGCCGAACAGTACGACGAGGCTGTATTAGATGAACCTTGTATCACCATGAATGAATGTGCTGAACGTCCGACGTACAAATGGTACGCCTGATGTTTTTTTCCCAAAATATTCCTTGAGTTATGCTATAATTTTAAAATGGCGCATGACAGATTGAATTTAGCTCATTGGTTTACTTACGAGCCAATTAGAAAGGGTTTGAAAGTTCAAAATTTGGTTAGCAGGCACGAGATTTATTGAGAGAACATGTGAACAGCTTTTTGGTATCTTCTTTGTTTTTTTTCTCAGATCAAATTGACGCTGTATCGCTAATTGGTTCTATTTCGACAACAGATGTCGACTCTGACATAGAGCCCCCTAAAAAGCGTGCTCGAAAATTATGGCTCAACAGCCCGCAACCCGTGCCCGACGCAGAGATCGTACAAATTCTACTTGAACGCCTCGTACAAAACGGCGAGAACAGTATTTCGTGGGTCTTTGTAATTTAAATATGTGGCTTTACAGGAAAACCGTAACTGATATTTTGTCCTCTCGTAATGGTGCTTCAATTCTCAAATAAGAATATTCTTTTATTTTAGTTTCATCGAATGGCGTCGATGGATCAGCAACGTCAACAACAACTACTAGTGGAATGTCTACACAAAATGGTAAGTTAATACTTAAGTTTCGTTTATTAACTTTGTGGAGACTGATAGTGAGCTCTGATTAACCCACTTTGAGGCAAAACAAAGTCACTGGTGGTCTGGAAAATTGTTAGCAAACAAAAGCCCTGTCAAGGAAAAGGCGGACATTAAATACTCAAAACGGTTCAAGCTTGATCGTATCAATGATCCCGAATATTGGCAACTGGTGCGTGCATTTATCCAATACAACCTTGAGTTTAGAACACTGGACGACGCCGTTGCAAGCTATGAACAGCCCAAGACCACCAACGACATCCGACTCAAAGATCGACGCGTCGTTAATCGTAATCAACAAAGTACGTCCAGATAATGATAATGACACTGTTAATTTGAGATTTAATGATGGTATTGAAACCATGAAGATGACACATCTTAATGACTTAGTTAAAACTTTTCCTGATCATTGAAAACTCTTTGCTTGAATAAGTTTTTGTTATTACATACGACCAATCCTCTTTTTGACAAAATCTCTGTTTAATTGTGTACATATTTCGTCTAAATGCTAGCCTGGATATCCAAGCTCAAAATTTTAGAAAAAAACAAAAATTTACCTCAACATACAAAGTTCTAAAATTATAGAGCTTGGTCTCCCTAGAGAATGAAAGTGAAAACCCATATTTCCTAGACAACCCAGGGCAGCAAAACAAAAATTAATAAAAAGCAGTCTTACAAGATCTAAAACTTTTTAAAACATCCAAAAATTACACCAAAGTCCATAAAAAAGTTTGCATGCATTATCATGACCAACCATGTTTTCTTGGAAAATGAACTTGCCTCTGTTTTCTTCTTTTTCATGTTTTCATGTAACAGAAAGCCCTACCTTCACTAGCAACTGGAGGACTATCCTATTTTTGCTTTAGAATTGCTCAACGCCGTGTAGATTGGCCCTTACGCCTTTAGCGAAGTGAGCGCAAGCAAGCGGACTGCATTCTCTTAAAGAGAATGCAAATCGCTCTAGGGAGACCAGACTGTAAACCAGAACATAAAATATCTAAAACTAGACTGTGAAATAGTTTACAGCCTGGATATCCAGGCTATCTAAATGCTTGCTTTTTCCCCCTTTTTTATTACATTTTGGCTCGAGGAACATTTGCAAACTTATTTTGCACACAAAAACTCTACAATGGCAAACGATGACTGCTCTGTTTGCTCGAAAAAAATAACTTCTAAAACTTTTCATTCTTACCCCAAGTGTAAAAGACGATCCCATGCACGGTGCTTAGGCGTTGAACCAAAATACGTAAACAACATTTGGCTCTGTAAACTATGTAGGCATGATGCTCTACCTAATTTCGAATCCGATGAAAAATTACCCATTGGTAAAGATATAAGTCACTTAAAATCATATCTTAGACATCTAAATTCTATTTCAAACTCTTTTTCTAACTTCGATTCTCAAATCGAAGAACAACGTGGCGATATTTATTTATTTATTTATTAAAGAATTACAGTCCAGGCACACAAGGGCCTCTAAACCGATCTTGTACAAAAAATCTTTTTTAGGTACAGTTTGTCACGAGGACTTCCCCGCACCCTCCAATCAAAGTCTTCATTCGACTTGGCTTTATTCATCTCGTCTGCTCTTCTTTTCCATTCGTTGATTTGCTATCTCTCAATTTTCGTCAAATCGTCGGTGATGCTCAATTTTACGTACTTCTCGTGCTGTCTTAGTTCAGTCAACTTCTTCATGAAGCGGTACTTTATATGGCTGTCTTTGAAGGCGACTTTGATTGGACGCACACCATTTGATTGTTTTCCAACTCGAGAGACGAAGGTTGGTTGAGTTTCTACGTTGACGTCGTTCAAAAGTTCGTTTACGAAATCGATATCTTCTTCATTTTCTTTTTCACGCACCCCGTGGGTGATGATGTTTGCGTCTATTGACAGCTTTCTTTGGTCTTCGATTTGTTCTTCGACTTTCTCCCTTCTGAGTAACTGCTTCATGTTGTTTAGGTTAAACGAACCATTTACTTTCGCAGCGTCGGCAAAACTTTTTGGTTCTTTAGCCACTTGGACTTTCGAAATCTTAGCATTCACTGTCTCTTCAATTTTAGTGGATAGCTTCTTTTCCAGGACGGAAAATTGGCTCTGGATTAGATCAGTTACTTGATTTTTGTCTTTTAGGTATTCCTGACATTTTGCCTTTAAGTCCTTGACCACAGTGTTAAGTCTCTTTTCATTGTCACTTTTATGGTGTATTATGGTTTCACATGCATCAATTTTTTTATAGCTATGTGTACAGCATTCTATTCTTTCTGCTTGATGATGGATTTTTATGCTGAGGTCTTTTGCCGGAGAACAACAAGTTATGCATTGGTATTTTCTGTAACCTTTATTCAAAAACATATTCAGCTGGTATGGTGGTAGTCCAGTGCAGGCATAATGTAGCATTCTTTGACATTTATGGCATTGAATCTTCATTTTTTCATTATCTTTAATGCAATTATGCTCCGTACAACGGTTGTTGTCAATCTCATCTTCATCAAGGGTCAGGTTCTTGTCAGGTGATGCCAGTTTTTGTCGAATTTTGGTTGTTTTTTCCATTTTTTGAAATTTTATTAAAAGTTCTTCATTTTTTTGAAAAAACGAAGAGCACAACCTTTCTGATTGACGTCAAATTTTTATATATTTTTATATATTTTTATATATTTTTATATGATATTACTTTTGATGATCATGTTATGTTAATCATTTTGACTGCAAATATCATAGTACTCAAGAATTTGCTTCTCTACCTCTCAAAAAACAAACTTTTTCTTGCCTTCATCTCAATATCTGCTCTTTAGAAAAACATCATGATAACCTTACTACTTTACTTTCTAATCTCAATCATAATTTCAGTATACTCGGTATCAGTAAAACAGGACTCAAATCTTCTATCGAGAACACTGAACTTTCTATTAGCGGCTTCAAATCTTTTGATACCCCTGCAGTCTTAACAGTTGGGGGAACTGCTATTTTTGTCTCGAACTCTCTCAACAAAAAACCTCGTAAAGATCTTTCAAAGGTAGTACACTCGGACTGTGGTAATCTCGAATCAACCTTTGTTGAAATCGTCTTAAATCAACATAAAAGGGGTCGCAAAGCGAAGAAATTTCGACACTAACAAATTATTTTTATAAGTCAAACTTTTAATGATAATGTTTTCCAACTCAACTCTATCTTTTTTATAAGAATTTTATAAGAACAATACGAGGCTCAAAAATTAAATACGCCGGGTTTTGAGCAATTCATGGATCAAACTAATAACAGACACAGTATAATGGGAATAGAATAAAAACAATTTCAGGCTCAAAGTGCAAAAAAAGAACAGCCAAACCTTTAAAAAAATTTACGGGTTCTTATAAAAAAAGAGTGTAAGTGACAAAACACATGTTTCTTGTGCAATGGCTGAATGACCAACAGCAAAGATATATATTGTAATACATTAGCCTTTAGGCTGGTAGTTTATCTGAATAAATTGAAAGACTATTTTTTATCCCATCTTTTTGTGACTTCTTAAAACAATTACTGTCAAAATAAATCCTTCTGGTCGGTATAAAATTGGTAGTTTTTTACTAAGCATTTTCCAAGTTTCTGCTAATTACACATTTTTTATCATCGCCTCAGTGTTTCTTTTTTATTTTATTTATTTAATAAAACATAAAAATGCAGATAAATTGGTAAAAGAGGATATTATTACTCAGAACATATTAGTGGGGCGGGTATCACATAAAACATAATGACACTTTAAATTGTGATAAAGCTCTGAAAACTTGCACAGACATTCTAAGTGGACTACTAGGAGTTTAGGAGTGAAGAGTCAGCAAGTTTTGTTTCATTGAACAATTTATAGACGTTTTTCATCATAAATACAGAGCTGAAGAACAAGAAGAAGAAATCTAGAGGGCCAACCCCGTCAACTGTGAAAGTAAAGCCATACCATCTACCGCCATGTTCATATAAATCAAAGTTTAATATTTTTGATGATATATCGGTATCTACCAATACACCAAATGGCTATGGTAAGTTAAGGTTAACTATCTGTGTTTTGTGGGTTTTATGTACTTTCAAGGACATAGAGGACTACCAATTGAGAGTCTATGACTAAACGTGACTATAAAGTAATTTTTGAAAAGCGAATATATTAGGAGATATAAAGGAGATAAAGCAAAATGATGTCATCGGAAAATGAAAAGTATATTCTTGAGCCTTAGGACAAAGGAAGTATAGAACGTCTGAAATGCCTAATTATAGATAGATAACAGTTGTTTACACATCACACACGACAATTAGTCTGAACATTCAAATAAAATAGAACTGTTTTAATATTCAAAGGTATGCAATATTTGGTAGTATTACAATTTATTTTTTGTTTTAGGGTACCCAGAAGCATGCTATGATATCGATAACAAGAAAATCAGATTCATGTCAATGCCGTGTGAATCTAATATTCATGATGATATTTTCTAACCTTGAGCCAATGTATCATATCTACAAACTTGACAAAAGATGAGGTTATAAGTCTTGGCCAATCAAGCAAACTAGCGAGCTAAGGTCTACAACTGGAAAATCAAAATGTTACTAAGGTGTTTTGGTAATTTCCAGTAACCCAAATCTAGCCAACTCGATCGAACTAGTGCAATCCACAAAAGTCTTGAATTTACCACAGAAATCCCCAACGATCTTGAATCTACCACAAGCACCAGCAAAATCGAATTTACCACAGAAAGCTCCAACCATCCTGAATCTACCACAAGCACCAGCAAAATCGAATTTACCACAGAAAACCCATCCATCTTGAATCTACCACAAGAACCAGCAAAATCGAATTTAACACAGAAAGCCCCAACCATCTTCAATCTACCACAAGCACCAGCAAAATCGAATTTACCACATAAATCTCCACCATCTTGAATCTGCCAAAACCACCAGCAAAATCGAATTTACCACAGAATACAATCCATAAAGCTTCAGCTTTCAAAATCAAACCGAAAACAGACACTATTCACACGCTTTTCAATGTTTCGCCTGAAAATCATGAAGCAATCACCGAACTGGTCGCAAAAAGAAACAGGCCGCTATGATGAAGCTCGTGGGTCTCGACGGGCAGTGATTTGAAATTTTTTTTTTTATTATTTTTAAAATATCTATGTTAAGAGGCATACAGGAAAGCTGGGAGCCGGGAGGCGGGAGGCTGAACCGGGAGCCGGGAGTCGGGAGGCTGAAATCGAAAGTGGGAGGCGGGAGGCTGAAAACGAAAGTGGGAGGCGGAAGGCTGAAATTGAAAGTGGGAGGCGGGAGGCTGAAAACGAAAGCTGGGAGGCGGGAGGTGGGAGTCAGGAGGCTGAAATCGAAGGTGATACGCTGAAAACGAATAGACGAAAGGCCGAAAGCGAGAACTAAGTTGCAAAGATAAACAAAATCTTGTGAAGATAAACAAAGACAACGGTTTAAAAAGCACTCTCACGAGTTCCGTTTCGTTTGTTAGTATACACTTTTTCAATTATAATAAGGAACCTTACGGAGCCTGGAGTATGTAATTGATCAAAACAGTTAGCCTAGTCAGTTCACCCGTATATGCAGTAGTGTTTTTTATAGGGATTTTTAAGTTGCGCAATTTTGTATCGGCTCGATAGTACATTGCTAGCGGGCCGGACTCAGAATCAATGACAAGAGACTTTGGTAGTTCGAGCCGGGGTCAAATTTTCAGTTTTGAAAAAAAAAAACGCAAGGCGTTCTAAGCATTTAGCTACATTTAGCTCCCTTGGTGTTTTCAAGTTAGTCTTTAATTATTGGATGGAAATATAAATTAAAAAGGAAAATACTTTTATTTGTCTTTTTTTCTACGCTCAATGTCAATTTTTAGGATAGGACTCGAGGTTTGTTTACATCAGAGGAAACCCCGTTCTATTTAATTGTTAAAAAATTCCATGACACAGCATTCGAAAAAGTAGAATAATTGGGCTTTCCACAAGTATATTACTTTTTGATAAATATAACGAGATTGCTCACGGAAATATCTAACCCGGGCCTGTCAATCATTTTCTAGACCTGTCAATCACTTTTTTGGCGCCATATTCAGTCAGTTTTGCTTTTCTTTTCACTTGTGGTTTTAAAAAAAGTGTTCATAAGATAATAAAAAAAGACGAAAGCCGATTTTTTTTGCATTTTTTTAGTTGAAAGTTTTGGAACATTGGATTTTCAAGAGAAGGGAAATTCATAACTCTTGACTCTTGACTCTCCACCCGCTAACCGACCTGATCCATTTTGAAATACTGTACTTGAATCAAACTGTATTGAGCTGAGGTGACACTCCTGGGGAGGGGGGGTTACCAATTGACAGTATGTGCGGCAAAAAAATTGGCTTTTAGAATCGCACCCTTACAGTGCAGAAAAAAATTGGTAAAATTCATACCCTTACAATGCAATTTTTCAAATTTTAAACTCTTTTAGAGCAAAAAAAATCAAGATTTTCGAGCAATAATTTTTCCCAGATTTGCTGAAATTTCCACCCTTACAGTGCATTTCTGATAAATTTATAAAACATACCCTTAACCCTATTAGCCCCAGGGGGGTAGAATCTACCACGCTGGAGTTCTTTTGTTTATATCTCGGAGAAAAATTTTTCAAACGACTTGAAACTTTCTGACTTTTAATAAAATCTTATTAAGAGTACTTGTACAAAATTTTAGGGTCATAGGTTGTCCAGATCAGGTTTTATGACTTTAATGTGAAACATGACATAAAACCCAGCTAAAATCCTTAAAACACAAAATTTTAATGTGCTGATAACTTCTAAACTATTTATTCAGTCATTTTCAAATTTTGACACGTGATAGGCATTGATAATACAAATTTAAAAAATCTAAAGAAAATTTTTGAAAATGATGACGTCATCTTCAGCATAGATTTTAAGAAAAAATCTTCATGGAAATTGCAAAACCGGCAATTATGTTAAAGAACAGTCTTTTACCTTTCAGAATCGAAATATCTTTATTGGTTCGACTGTAATAGACATTTTTGTAAACCATATATTTGGGCTTTTTTCCGACAGGTGGAAATTTTGTGATGACGTCATCAGTTTTTGAATGACGTCATCATTTTTTTTTTCTTCCTGGAAAATTGTATCATGATGGAGAACATCTGTACCAAATTTCATGGCCATAGCTCTTCTAGATGGAAAATAATCAAGGGTGGTAGATTCTACCCCCCCCCCCTGGGGATACAAAAGTCAAAAAAGCTTGGGGCTAATAGGGTAACCCTCGCAGACACCCGTCGCGGCGTCGGTCAATTTGCCTGACTGCCGCCCCCCCCCAATTTTTGTTTCTTAAAATTTTAACGGAAATTTTCAAAAATATCAACAAGAGCTCAGAAAACCAGGAAAAGTTTGATCAATGTTGACAAAACAGACAAAATAACAAAATTTTTGTCGCACCGTATAGGATTCGAACTCTCTAAAATCATTACCCTTTAGATGCCGTTTCATCTACTTATCCACTCGGCCACGCAGGTGATGTGTATCAGTAGTTAACAATGATTATGATGAGACCTTTATTTTGCCATGACTTGTATAATTTTACCCTGTCAAGGTATTGACTTCTTAAAGAAATGATTTTAGATTATTTCCAACATGCAAGTATGGCGCGCGAAAGCGCTATAAAATACTTTCGTTTTTATAATACTATCTTTTCAAAAATAATACTATCTTTTCTATTGCAATACTATCTTTTCTAATAAATAATACTATCTTCTTCTAGTAAATAATACTATCTTCTTCTAGTAAATAATACTATCTTCTTCTAGTAAATAATACTATCTTTCAAATATATAATACTCGTAAAAGTCGAGTTAATAAGTTTGAGTTGAAAAACTCGAGTTCGAGTTATAAGCTGCATGTATTTTGTGACGTCACAAATATGCCATTTTAACGTCATCTTACAATTTCCCAACTTGAAAATGTAAGTTAAAGACAAATTGACGGGTTAAAAAGGAGGTCTGACTGCCATGTCAAAAATGTGATGACGTTGCAAAACGTTTGCAGTTTTTTATATCATTAAAAAAAAGAATAAAACGCGCGTAACGTCAGTTGATTGTCAGGGCGATTTTGAAAATTGGAGCCTCTAGATGGTCTAAAAACGCATCAAAATAGCTTAATAGTTGTGATATAGGAAGAAAAAAATATTATTAAATTCGGTTTTTCCAGAAAAATTATTGGGGGGACATTGCCCCCCCCCCACCTAGTACCCCGGTTGCTGCTCTCAACTTGACTTTTTCGTAACTCTACTTTTTTAACTCTACTTTTCTGAGCCTCGAAAATATAGCAATAAGTTAAAGAAAAGAAAGTAGTAAATTTCAAAAAAAGATAGTATTATATTTGAAAAGATAGTATTATATTTGAAAAGATAGTATTATACTTGAAAAGATAGTATTATATTTGAAAAGATAGTATTATACTTGAAAATATAGTATTATAATTGAAAAGATAGTATTATATTTGAAAAGATAGTATTATATTTGAAAAGATAGTATTATATTTGAAGAAGATAGTATTATATTTGGAGAAGATAGCATTATAAAAATAATAGTATTTTATAGCGCTTTCGCGCGCCATATGTAAGAGCCGATTGCACTAAATATATATAACACTCGAAAACTATCATGTTATATATTTTTGTAATTAAATCTTGCATCAGCAGTTTCGAAACAAAGCTTGCTATATTTTTATGTAAAACTATTTTTATAAAGATAAACGCTTCCTAGGAAAGGTTTCAAACCATACTCTCTGAAATATTTTTTTTGATGGATGTGTGTGTTTATAAAAAATAAATGATCTGATTTTTCTTTATCCCTTGACCAAAAACGTTTGTGCGTGGCCTTATAAATGAGCCTCTCACTTTTGTTTTCAGCCTCCCGCCTCCCGCCTCCCCGCCTCCCGCCTCCCGCCTCCCGCCTCCCACTTTTGTTTTCAGCCTCCCGCCTCCCACTTTCGATTTTAGCCTCCCGCCTCCAACTTTCGTTTTCAGCCTCCCACTTTCGTTTTCAGCCTCCCGCCTCCCACTTTCGATTTCAGCATCCCGACTCCCGGCTCCCAGTTTTCCTGTATGCCTGTTAAGATTCTTTTTTCTATTATATTAGTGCCTTATCGGCCCTATCACTTTAAATTAACACAGGTACCTTTTACGCCGCAGGTCAATTAGGGCCGCAAATAACTCAAAGAGAGAGGTCAGAAATAACGCGAAAAAGGGCCGATCATACCATAAGATTTTCCAGAATATATCACAATCAAAAAAAAATCTTCTCTTTTACAAATTCATCCGCCATTAAAAAGGTTGATTAGTTCGTACGGGAGAGAAAAGGAAAATTCAATATTCACATACGTGAAATGGTGCTATGAATCTAAAGACTTGATTCGGTGAGTAAAAACTACTCGTAACCGTGGTCACATTCCTTAATGCTCAAAAACACTTCCGTCCGTGTGACCACGATAAAAAATCTTTCTTAACGCCTGCTAACTATCTTACCCACAAACATCGCGCCCGAGAAACCAAAACATCCAACCTTAAGGGAGTTGAGAACAAACTTTTCGTCGGCCTCCGACGAAACACATCATAACTTCTTTGGCAGACGTGGAAGAGGAAGAAGAAGCAGAGGCAGAAACACTTCAAATGATTTTACCAATAAACTGACAACCATTAGGCTAAAAGAAGTTGTGCTACTTGAAGGGCCAGATGAAAGGCATACAGTTCGGAGTAGCCACCACAAAGCATTCTTAACAGATCAAGGTAATTATCACATGTATGAAAAATATTTACATCAAACTTTTTTCTTGGCAATGCTGCGTCCGGTGTACGGAATCCTATCCCATTTTAAATCCTATCGAAAGGTTCCGGGTTTCTACTGCCAATCATAAAGTTTAGTATTGTTATTAGAATGTAAGCGCTACAATGGAGTGGTGTTCGAGGGGTTAATCACTTCCAAAAAAGTGTACGAGATCGAATGATTTTTGGGATTTTTGATTTTTTGGGATTTATAGAAATTTCTGAGTTTGCTATTTTCTGGATTTCTTTTTGGGATTTACAGAAAATTCTGTTTTTAATGATTTTTTGAAATTTCGACATTAAAAAAAAGTCAGTTTTTTTGAAATAATTTTTGAACTACTTTTTCAAACCTAATGTATGATAGCTCAAAACTCAAGTTAGAGCATCCTCTATGCGATAAAAAAAGAATGAACAAAAAATTTAAATCCTGAAGCTCACAATATCTGGACAAAGTTGTATACTTTTTTTTGGTGCACCCGGTATATGCAAAAAAAAATTTTCATCTCTCAGAAATGTTGACATTTTCCTTGGTTTCTCCATTTTCTAAAGTATGTGGTGAAGTATGACGCTACAGATCAAATCTGTGTTTTGACTGGACTCGCCAACATTTATGGTTTTAAGGGTACAGTCTGTTTATTGCAATAACTCTTTTTAAATTCAAGATCCCCTGCAAGTGTTTCGTGTTTTCATCTTACTTTATTAATATACGGCGTTTGTCACAGCATCAGCTGCAGTTTTCAGTTGTTTCTGTGTTTTGCCCTTTCTGGCCATTTTTTTCTGTCTGGTCTGTGTTTTGTTCTCTGTTTTTGCACTTTTGGGATTTTCAGTTAATTTATGTCAATTTATTCAATAAATTTCAAATGGTATATGTCAACCTTGCTTTATTCTGCATTTTTCATTTATGAATTTTTGGTCTGTATTTTATACACCAGTGCCATTCTCAGTTTTGCATTCATTCCAAAAGAAGCACTTGAAGGGTGAACATCAACCTTCCAAATTTCAACTTTCAACATTTAACTTTCAATCAAGACTTAGTCATATACTTTTCACACAGTTCATACCCGCTTTTCTTGTCCGCCATTTTGCCTGGGTGTTGCCTTTTTGCACTGCTTAGGAATTAGCCATTTCAACTTATATTTTTTCTTCAACTTAAACTTTTTACATAGACACTTCAATTATAATTCAATTTATTTTCAACTTAGATATTTTTGTAAGAATTAGTTAATTTTTTCATTTTAGTTTGAACCATACTTCAATTGTCTTACGAACACAGCCCAGTCTCGCCTTCATTTGCCCCTGACCCAACAGCGTTTTTTTCTCATTAAAATTGTTTGCAACTTGCAAATTTATCGAGGAGGCCCTGGATCGCTTCACAATTTATATACATTACATTTATTACGGCTTGTTTTTGTCACTCTCGCCTTTCGCATGTCTTTGCTATGCAAACAGAGTGGAGGGACGGAAGAGTTCTGAAACGCCCGCAACCCCTTTTATATTGATTGAGTTGGAAATTTTGGTTTTATAATTTTCATAATTTCCACCAGAGTCTAATGCACTTTTTGAGTTAAGCCGAACTTGAAATTAAGCCAAGACGTAAACCCACCCTTAAGCCGGAATTTTTTCCTGAGAGAAATTGGTAAGCCGTTTAGCCGACAATTAGGGGGGTGGAATTACCAGTTAAAGTACTTTCGTTTTCAAACTTGGAGATTTTCACATGAAATAGCATAATTTCAAAATAAAATTTCAAAAGATGGCATCACCTGACAAGAACCTGACCCTTGATGAAGATGATATTGACAACAACCGTTGTACGGAGCAAAATTGCATTACAGATAATGAAAAAATGAAGGTTCAATGCCATAAATGTCAAAGAATGCTACATTATGCCTGCACTGGACTACCACCATACCAGTTGAATATGTTTTTGAATAAAGGTTACAGAAAATACCAATGCATAACTTGTTGTTCTCCGGCAAAAGACCTCAGCATAAAAATCCATCATCAAGCAGAAAGAACAGAATGCTGTACACACAGCTATAAGGAAATCGATGCACGTGAAACAATTATACACCATAAAAGTGAGAATGAAAAGAGACTTAATACCATGGTCAAAGACTTACAGGTAAAATGTCAGGAATACCTAAAAGATAAAAATCAAGTAACTGATCTAATCCAGAGCCAATTTTCTGTCCTGGAAAAGAAGCTATCCACTAAAATTGAAGAGACAGTGAATGCTAAGATTTCGAAAGTTCAAGTCGCTAAAGAACCTAAAAGTTTTGCCGACGCTGCGAAAGTAAATGGTTCGTTGAACCTAAACAACATGAAGCAGTTACTCAGAAGGGAGAAAGTCGAAGAACAAATCGAAGACCAAAGAAAGCTGTCAATAGACGCAAACATCAGCATCCACGGGGTGCGTGAAAAAGAAAATACGTAAAACGTAAAAACTCAACAAACCTTCGTCTCTCGAGTTGGAAAACAATCAAATTGTGTGCGTCCCATCAAAGTCGCCTTCAAAAACAGCCACATAAAGTACCGCTTCATGAAGAAGTTGACTGAACTAAAACAGCACGAGCAATTTAGCATCACCGACGATTTAACGAAAATGAAGAGAGAGCAAATCAAAGAGTGGAAAAGAACATCAGACGAGATGATTAAGCCAAGTCGAATGAAGATCCACAAACTGTACCTAAAAAAGATTTTTTGTACAAGATCGGTTTAGATACCCTGTTATGCGCAGATATGTAATTTTTGCGCAGATATGTAATTTCTGCGCAGATATGTAATTATTTTGCGCAGATATGTAATTTCTGCGCAAATATGTAATTATTTTGCGCAACTATGTAATTTCGAGCTGCGCAGATATGTAATTATATTTCTGCGCAGATATGTAAAACACGACCTTTTGGACTTAGTTATTTTTTGAAAAACTGACTCGATTTTAACATAAATTTTTCTAATACAAGGAGTAATATCTTAGACTTTGTTCTTGGACTATGCCAAAGATTTGGCAATTGTTGTTTTTATTATAAAAATCGTCTTTATAAGAAACAAGTCAATATCTTTTTATCAAAGTGATATTGGCTTTCGGCGTTTGGTTCTTTAAAAGCAAATATAGGATTGTGCCTAAGCTAGAAACATTTATTTTCCTTATAAGCATCAACTTTATAAGAACACAATTCATAACTTCTAAACCAATGATTATTAGCTTTCGGCGTTTGGTTCTTTCAAAACATAGAATAGCGCCTAAAATGAAAATAATTGAATTCTTAAATTGCCTCACAAGAATACTTTGAGGGACTATACTCTTTATACACAGCCTGGAAGTGGTTTCAATTCTGATGTTTTGGCACGTCTCTACAAGGAAGCAGGAGTAGAAAAGCTAGAATCGCACCAAAGAAGTGTCTCCCTGTTATTTGACGAAATGAAGATTAAGGCTGACCTGGTTTACAACAAAACCACTGGTAGGCTTGTTGGTTTTGTAGCGCTAGACAAGGTTACAAATGAAATCGAAAAGTTAGAGAGAATATGTGCTGAAGAGGCTCCAGAGAAGGAAATTGCCTCTCATGTCATGGCAGTAATGGTGAGAGGAATCTACACCAATCTCTTATTTACCATTGCTTACTTCCCAACCAAAGCAATAACGTGTGATGTTATTTTTCCTATTGCATGGAATGCAGTCTGTTCATTAGAAAGTATTGGCCTTTGTGTTAGATGTTTCGTATCAGATGGTGCTTCATCAAATAGGAAATTTTACAAACTTCATTTGAAACCTGGGTCAAAGGAGCTCCCCTACTTTGCGATAAACATATGCAACAAATCTAGAAAGATATACCTTATTTGCGATGTGCCTCACTTGATAAAGACCGTCAGAAATAACTGGGAAAACTCTCATGGGAACAGAAACTCTAGAAATTTGATAGTAAGTATTATTATGCTTTGAAAACCAAAAACTAACTGACAATAGATTTATTTTAATGTAAATTATTAGTGATTGTTTTTTTATAATATAAATTATGAGCTATTAGCAAAGTCAAGGTCAAAAAGAGGCTTTTCAGTTTTGCTTTGATTTAACCAGGTTTAGCTCAATTGTGATGACAATTTGAAATCTCAAATAACTAATTTTATTTTTAGTTCAACAATTTCTCCATCAGTTGGGCTCATCTCGTTTCGTTAAAGAATTTTGATTCAAATCCCAGCACGCCTGGTTTATATATGACTAAAATCCGGACAGAACATGTAAAATTGACACCTTCATCAAGGATGAAAGTTAGACTTGCTGCACAAGTATGTTTAGTATTAATTGTTTGGGGAAAAATCAAAATATAATAGCCGCATTCTTTTTCACCGTCCAACATAGTATTAATTGTTTGGATACATCTATAGTAATTGATTTTACTTAGCCCTTAGTTAGCATTCAATTGTTTTGAAGTACACATTTTTTAATGTTTAGAGATGCAATGATTAATAAGGGATCAGAAAATGATCACCATAAATAGATAAAAAAAGAATCATTTTAATAAAAAAAACATAAATTTTGTTTCAGTGTCTTAGCTCAAGTGTAGCAGATTGTCTACAATATCGAGACAAACCAGAACTCAAGGGCACTGAAGATTTCTGTCGCAAGTTTGATAATTTCTTCGATTGTCTCAATGGCCAATATGATAAAGCAGGACGTGATGCACGAAAGCCTGCACTTGACCCTTATCGATCAGTGAATGATTCTCGTTTCACAGTAAGTTAAATCCTTATAGACATCTCCCAATATCTATTCTACAACAAATTAATAAATTATAGATTTTGCTACACAAAATATCACAACAGGAAAACAATTTAAAACCATTTTTTTTAGTGGCTTGAGGATGACTTCATCAGAGATTACATCATTAAATGGCAAGACGAATCCAAATCTCAAACCCATTTGACAAAGAAAGAAAGGAACAAACTTTGCCTAAGTCAACCCACTTTGGAAGGACTGCAGATCACAGGTTTAAAATTTGTTATACCTACAGTACCAAAATATTTCAATTTTTCAATCTTAGATTTGTTGGACTCATTAATTTTTAAGATTCATATTTGAGGAGCTGGTTTTGAGTGATAAATTTTGGCATCATGTTATTGACAGTACAATTTTATAGACTGTACCCTTGAAAGTTCCAGCTCACCTTTATTACAAAATGTAAACATTCAAGTTATTATTGCTGATATTTAACAATGTAAAGTTAAATTAAGAGAAGTAGAGTCTACTTCTTTTAATTTGATCATGCTCTGATATCATTGAGCACTCTCAGCAGATAGAAGAAAACTGACTTGAGCCATGTATAAAGTTTTATTTAAAAGAATTAAATCAAAAAATCATCATCCATTCAATTTATGGTCTGTAGATTATCATGTAAACTCTGGGAAAAATTCTTTTAAATGATTTTTTTATATAATTTTTAATAAGTAAGAAGTATAAACTGTTGTCCCTTTTGTCTCTACTTTACCAGAATAGAGACAAACAAAGAATTAGAATTAGCATTCTTGGTCAAGTCTTGAATTATATAGTAGATAATAATGGGTGCAATAACTACCTTACTTTAATTTTTCTCTTACTTTCTGAATTTTAGTTAAGTCAACAGTGGGATTGATCAAAGATCTGCTTAATGCTTAATGAATTCCCCAATTTTTTTGTGTTAAGTGGGTTAAATTTTCCCAAGATCCACTGGAGGAGCAGCACTTTTCTGCCCAAAGGAGAAAGTGTGGGTTCAATACACACCCTACAGAAAGTCAATATGCTACCAGTGAACTTGCCTTGCATGGTATCAAGTCCAAGAACGTTGCAAGCATGAATGGCAATTGTACAATCCCTGAAGAACAACAACAAGAATTTATGGAAGATAGTGGAATTCCTCTCAAGCGTCGAAGAACCCAAAGCAAATAAAGGTCTTTCTGTTCTTTTTATTAGGGATAATCCTTTGATTTTTTTTCAGTGTGTCCTTCATCTCTAGCGTTAGAACAATTAATTAGAAATCAAATTTAAAATCGCTTCCTATAATTCTTTTTGTTCTGCATTTCTTGATAAGTCTAAAAAATATAAGGAGGACTTTGTAAAATTCTGAAAAAGAAATTCTGATTGATCCCTTCTTTTATATAATGTTGGAATATTTTCACTGCAGTAAAGTGAGATATCTCATCTTATCTGCGTAATGCTTTTCTGTCTATTTTTGAGAAATCCATTTCATTTTGAATATTCAAAGTTCAGAATGGTGGGTTGAAGGAAATGTAGATTTTTTACAAGGGTAGACTTTTTAAATTTTTTTATTTTTGCTAAAAGTTTTGTAAGAGAGCTAGTTTTTGCTTTCCTACAATTAATTTCTATTATCAAGCAAGGGAAAGGAAAAATAGATCATGAAAGCTGGATGATTGTTTCATACTATTATCCTGCTTTTCTGTTTATTTTTCGAAAAATTGTATGTTTTCATCTTATTTCATATATATTTTTTTATTATTTATTTTTTTCTGCTTATTTTTGAAAATGAAAAATATGATGTTTCATTCTTCATTCATGAAAGATAATCTTCATTTCTACAGATATTTTTGTTAATTCTGTGATTTAGAGTATTTCCTAGCAACTTGCAAATCGAGGAAGGGTCTGGATTTAAGGCAAATCCACCAAATTTTCTTTCCGCCAAAATTTCCTCCTTTAAAGTACATTATACGGCTTGTTTTCTGTAAAAGAATTTTTCATTTTCTGTTGTTTAACTTTTTTTCAGCATAATGTCTGGATCAGTCTGGATGATTATTTTCCTAGCAGGGAGAATTATAAAAGTTCAATTCTTTCTCAGGCTTTTTCTCATAAAAATATGAAGTTTTGGTCCTGACTAAATTCCCTCATGATACATTTAGTAACGAATTGAAGATACCATGTCCATTGCTTTTTTTTCTGGAAATTCTGAACATTTAGGATGCACAGAACATCCGAGATAAATGGAAAGTAATGTGTTTTATAAAAGAGGAAGCAAGTTCTTTGAAAAGCTTTGAATTTTAAAAGACAAACTAAGAAATAAGTTTTTCACCAAGGGTGCGTTTAAACCCTATTGTTTTATTTTTTCATGAACTACTAGATGTTTTGGAATACAAATACTAATATGGTATTAAAAAACGAACTAAAATATGTGTACAGGAAAAAAATAAAAAGGTTTATTTTGATATTTTATTTAAAATGAAAGACAAAGCATGTTTCCATGACTAAAAATGATAAAATGCAAATGTAAAAAGAGCTAGAGGAATATATGCAGCACAGCTATACTTTAAGCATGAGCCTGATATCCACTACATGTGTATGAAGGACAGAAGGCCAACTCCAGCAGGAGGGGGGAGCCTCCTGGACGAGCTTTCTGATCTGGAGTTGACCAAGACAAAGTCAAACAAACCAAGATTGATTTTAAATACCGACAACCAACACTACTAACATGCATAAACCTAGGAATTCTAAGCTGGTAGACTTACAAAAACACCCTGTTTATAGACCAGACCTACTTAACAAGGCTTGACCAGGCTTCTAAACCATATTTGTTAAAGTTTATTCTGAAAGTGCATACTTTCTTTAGACATTGATAGAAATAATTTCGAGCAGAATATTTTGATTGGTTGAATTATTTCAAAAATATGAAAAAGATTTCAGCATAAAAATGAACCTTTTAATCCAGGAATAACTATGGAAAGTATTTGAACAATTCTAGATATCAACATAAAAAAATCTGCTTTAATGATTCTAGTCTGATGGCTTGCTAGCGTGAAAAAAATGCAAAGTCTGTTCTCATTTTTATTTGGCTCTCAAAGTGAAAGGATATCTAGAATTTAGGATAGCTATGTCGTATATAAAATTTTATTTTCTATGCCGGAATCTCTGAAAAATGAAAAGCAGGGATCAGAATATTTCTATTGGCAGTGAAGTCAAGTT
Organism: Clytia hemisphaerica; assembly: GCF_902728285.1. NCBI lineage: Eukaryota > Metazoa > Cnidaria > Hydrozoa > Leptothecata > Clytiidae > Clytia > Clytia hemisphaerica. The sequence goes on from NW_027104371.1 coordinate 412,385, forward strand.
TGAAGATATTCTTTATTAGAAAAACAGTTAAAAGCAGTCAAAACGCAATTTACCTCACCTCCTGAGTTTGTCTTTGTTATGCTAAAATATAACCAACCTTTGTCATGCTGTCTAATTACAAAAACCTCCAATCACTACTTCCCCGCCATCTTGTTTCACTTTAAATGCCGTGTTTTAAAATTCCTTGTTACATTATATGTACGGAAAAGGTTTTCTCCAGGTTTTTTCAATCCTGGGATTAAACTACGAGGGCGGTTCCGCCCGCTTATTTTTTTTTCGGCGTTGAGCCTGGGGGGGATACTTAACAATAAAAGAAATTTTAAGATTAAAATGTTGAAAAGCATATTTTTCGATAAATCTAGGCGATACTCAACAAAAAATAAGGTGGTTTTAAACAAATCTTTGACAAATTGGCGTTTCTTTCTGTTCTAATATATGCAAATCACGTCGAAAAAATAATATATTTCCGCCTTTACTTTCACTTTCGCTTTCGTGTTACGCGATTCCAATTGGATGAATACCGCTCGCTAACAAATTCTGATTGGCTGTAAGTCTTTAGCTTCGGGATTCTGATTGGATCATTTCCCGCGTCACGGTTGAATTTTGATTGGTTGAAAGTTTCTGAGCGTGAATTCTGATTGGATGAATACCTGAAAAGTAAACAATAGTATGTAAGTATTTTGCTTATCAAAACCTAAAGAATTCCAGGGGGTTTTATTTACTTTGCATGACGATAATAAAGGCTACAAAACACAGAGAAAAAAACCCAACATAGAACAGGTGTATTTTGTAATGTAGAATATGATAGCGTGAATGTCAGGATTTTTTCTCAATGCCCCGTAACTATGCCCGGGGTACTCGTTGCTAAGACCTTATGTTAAAAACGAAAGCGATTACGGCAAAAAGTAGCAATTTTCGTAATACCTCAAATATTAATACTTGACTGTACTGATTGGGTCAAAGAATATTGTACTCGACTGGATCCCTTCATTTCTCATCTTCATTAGAAGTATCCTGAAATATTTCAACAAATTCAAAATTTTAACTTTGTTTCTATAGTTTAGAGCTGAAGATGATACTAGATATCGAAATATATTCTCAACAAAATAACACCAATCCATTGTTGGTTTCATTGAAACAAAAAACAAAAAGTTGAAGATTTCTTGGATGAGATGTCATTTCGGCCAAAAAGACTATTGTAAAGTATCTTGTGTTACACATTTTAATAAATAAAATGCTAAATAGTAAAATCATTTAGATGTCGGGTTAGATTTATTGTTTCTTTTCTTAGCATTTAATTGCTTTCTATGGGAATGCTCTCCTTTATCTGACACTTTGTCCTTGTATTTTTGTCTTAACCCATCCACCCAAGCTCTGACAAATGCCTTGCCACGTATGTCAATCCATCGTACAACAACCAACTTAAACAAACTCTCTTTTTCAATTGAGTCCAGCTCATCACCTTTCATTAGCTCATCCCAGCGATAAATTACATATTTCCGTTTGAAAATTCTCTCTTTGATCAATTCTTTCAAATTCTCACCAGCATAGTTATTTAATGTCACAGGGTTGAAGACGTCACGTACAGAATACTCAATAGCCCGAAAGAATAAAAAACAATTATCACTAACATGCACTAATCCACCACGATCCCGGAGGTCAATCCATTTGTTTTTGAACTCAAAACATTTTGCTTTCTTCCCAGTGCTCCATGTTTTGATAGCTGCAATAAATTGTTCCCCCTCACTGCCTTTTCGTTTGTAGTACTTTTTTGCTGAGTGTGCAATAAATCCGGCAACATAATTCACAATATTCTGCTCACGATCATCCATTTTCTCTCTTTCATTATTAGATGCAGAGGATGTAGTTGATGATGACTCAGCTATGTATGATTCGATGTTGGCGGTGATTAGCAATTCCAAAAGTTTTGAAGTTAACCTGTAAGTAAGTAAATCAAAATTTACCACTGTCGATATTTCCTCCAAATGCGTTAAGTCAACTTTAGATTCGTTTGAACTAAGGTATCCATAAAATCTTTGCCACATGAGTTTTCTTCCCTCTGAAATAAGGGACGTTGTTGGGAGAGAAACTTCGATCATGGTGTAAAGTTTCATTGTTATCTTTAAGTTAAACATATGAGAATCTGATAAATTTGATAATATATTGGCTAAAGTATCTTTTCGTTTTTCAACTATTTCTTTACTCCCAATGAAATAATACATGTCTTCTTGCAAGGTAATGACAGCTTTTCGCCACAACTCATCAGACTTAGACTCGACATCCTGAGATGTGAGCTTCAAAACAATTTTAGGCAGTGTTTTTTTAGAATCGTCTGAAGCGCCAACTTGTGCATGGATTAAGTTCAAATTTGGATCGGCTCCACTGATAATTAACTGAGCAAGCTCATCTGGAATGAAGTTTATTATAACCTCATCTAAATCATCATCAAAAAAGTCTTCATCAGCATACCACTGAAGCAGCAGTAGATGTGGAAGTAGATTCAGCCATTTTGATCATTTTTTCAAAATTTCTGAGAACTCGGTAATGTTTTTTTTTATTCGCTGACTCGGCAAAACAATTGTTTTTATTGCTGAGTCGGCAAATTGATTGTTCTGTCTTTCTGTAAATATGCGGAAACCCTGTAGATACATATATTGTATTCGTAAAACAATAACAATAGACCTGATCAGATCTAACTAAGGTGAAACAATGGTAGGACGTCTTGTTTTGGTTATAAGTCTTTGATTTTAGGCGCTATTACATGTTTCCTTTGAAAGAACCAATCACCGAAAGTTAAAACTTGGTGGTTGTAAAGTTATAGAGAATTTTCTTATAAAGATGATGCTTATAAGAAAAATAATTATTTTCATTTTAGGCGCTATTCTATGTTTGCTTTGAAAGAACCAATCACCGAAAGTTAAAACTTATTCGTTGAAAAGTTATAGATCATTTTCTTATAAAGATGATGCTTATAAGAAAAATAATTATTTTCATTTTAGGCGCTATTACATGTTTCCTTTGAAAGAACCAATCACCGAAAGTTAAAACTTGGCGGTTGTAAAGTTATAGAGAATTTTCTTATAAAGATGATGCTTATAAGAAAAATAATTATTTTCATTTTAGGTGCTATTCCATGTTTGCTTTGAAAGAACCAATCACCGAAAGTTAAAACTTAGTGGTTGTAAAGTTATAGATCAGTTTCTTATAACGATGATTCTTATAATAGTAGATGCTCACATAATAAGATATTACTTCTTGTATTTTATTGAAATTAGCTAAAATACCTAAGTCCAAAAGAGGTAAAAATAATGGTAAAAGCTATCAATGGGGTACCATTGATTTTAAAGATCGTGCTTTACATATCTGCGCAGAAATTTAATTACATATCTGCGCAGCTCGAAATTACATATTTGCGCAGAAATTACATATCTGCGCAAAATAATTACATAATTGCGCAGAAATTACATATCTGCGCAAAAATTACATATCTGCGCACAACATACCCTCGTGTGCCTGGACTGTAATTCTTTTAATAAAAAAATAAAATAATAATTCGTTTTTTTATAAACAACCCTTAGTCTAACTGTTCTGTTTTTTTTGTTTTTTTTTTCTCATAAAGAGACCACACCTTATTGGAACCACGCCTATGCTTATTTCTACATTTCAAAGCCATCACTTTCGATTTGGGATTTGTTAAATTTGATGAAAAAAGAATCACGCCTTTTCCACCGAAATCTAATGCACTTTTTGAGTTAAGCCGAACTTGAAATTAAGCCAAGAACTAAACTGACCTTTAAGCTGGGATTTTTGCCTGAGAGAGATTGGTAAGCCGTTAAGCCGTCATTTTCTGAGTCTGCTATGCTATGCTTCTATGTGGACGTCATTTTTGAAATTGAGACAGGGGTATAATAGTTTTTAGTCTGTGTAATGACCTTTTCAATTCTTATATTGGCCAATAGAATTATGTTTCGATATTTTTTTAGATCTGAAAAGGTGTGATTTATTCGTCAGCACTCTAGCCACGCCTATTTTGACCAAGTTCTTCTTGTTTTTTAAGACTAGAGAAATTTTATTCTGTGTAACGTCACTTTTGAAATTGAGACAAACGCGCGTTCCGCATCCTTTGGCAAGATCTGCGTACGCGGGACGTAAATTTGTATATGTTCGAGAAATGCTACCGATTTGGCTCACGAAAAAACATCGAGCAAAGTAGACTTTTCTAGACTTTTTTATAAAATAAAAGTGTTTTTAAAATTATATCGAGTTTGACTATCCAATCAAGTGCGAGATGTTTGTTTTTGTGTCGTTGCTGCTACTTTCACTTTTGCACACTTGCGAAACAAAGATGGCGATTTTTGTCAAGGCAGGATCCTACTGATTTTTTTAAGTGGAAGGCATCTTTTGCTTGTAAAATGACGTTGCTGCTGTTCACACTTATTGGAAATTTTACTCGAGTATCATTCTTGAGGTTTTTTACCACTTCCTCTGGGAGAGGAGAGCTGTCCTACCATCCACTTGCTAATGTGACAATGTGCGGCTGTTGTTTGTTTTTTTTGTTAACTGAAATTTTCGATAAATGGTCTGACAGATGGTTGTTTACCTTGTGGCATCCATACTGCATGGCACATTTTTGTGACAATTGATTGGAGTTACCATTCCCATTACATCAATTGATCTCATCGAAAACTATTTTAATGGCTTGAGATCAAACCAAATATCTGCAACAGTCAAGTCAGATTTAAAAAACAACATTTGGATTTGGAAATATTTTAACATTTAGACTTTATAATTTTACTGAAAATGTTATGTCATGGTTAAACTTTACATTCAGCCGAACAATGATTTTTGTTGTCAATACACGGTTCAACGTATTTGAGTAAACGCTTTTACGAAAAAGACCATACGCCATCGAATATTGGGTGATTGTGGTCAGTAAGATTTGTTGAGGAGGTATGCTGCGAAGAACAGACACATTATTTTTTAATAGACCTTATCGGAGTTTTTGATTTTTCTAAAAAAGCGATGCATTGTGGGATTGTTTCGAGTGTATTACAAATAATATCTCTTAGGAACTCTTCGAGGGAATTCTATTGTAATACACATTGCTTTCTTAGAAAACTCAAAAACTCTGATAAGGTCTATTATTCAACACGACATAAAAAAGACTTTGTTGTAGTTTGAGATCAAGCAAATGCAAACATTACCAGATTCCCATCAAGATTCAATATTAATATTATGTAGCTACGTATAATATAATGCAACACAAGAAGGGGGACAAATTGTGAATGTTTTGGTGGTACATGGAATGTTTTGTGTGTGACATGTGATGCTTAATGACATTAACTTTTACATGTTAAAAGGCAGCAATCAGAAAATACACTTCCATTTTATTTTTAATCTTTTTAAGTCAGTAGTAGAAAATTTCAAATTCATTGCTGCTGGTGGTCATTACTTGTTACTATTCAGTTCAAACACTTTAAATAGTTTCCAAATAAAATAAGCTCTTTAACAGCATTTTCCTCAAAATTCTTGAACATGTTACTGGCAAAATGAAATGCATGGAGAGTTTCGTGATCGCTGCCTTATATAATATTGGAATGTTTCAAGGGGTTTGAAGTCATTGCATGATTTGCTTATTTGATTGCATGAATGTATGAAAACTAGTAGTGAATTATAAATTAGTGATATTTTTGTAAAAATAGATTTTATTTTTGCGGAACGACCGTTTTGAGGGCGCGAAGCGCCCGAATAGGGAGTGTAGCATCCTTTCTCTAGATCTGCGCGTGGCGTAAAAAAATCTGTATATGTACGAAAATTTCTGAAAATGAGCCGGTGGGATGGCGAAATATCGACTTTGCTTCGTGTTGGATGGGGTTTAAATTAGTTTAGCACTATTTGAAGTATTTGTTTCATAAATTACTTATTTTAATAGAATATAATCTATGTTTTGAGTATTATAATGTAAGATATTTTATGAAAATTGCAACTTTTGTACAAATAATAGTAATAGTACCAAAACTTTATCTCCTTTGCTTTTTTCCCGCTTCTTCCAGATGTCTGGGCCCAGTCCTTTTTTTCTGCGTTTCATTTCCAAAACAACAAAGATGGCCCTGAAAACCAACGAATCTCTTCGGTTTTTGAGGTGCATGCATTAACTTTTGAACTGATTATACCTGATTATATTACCATTGAAAGGTAAATCTTAATTTTTTTCCCCTTTATAGTTTCAACTACCTTTGGAATGTTACATTAGTGCTTTTTCTTTGTGTTGACTTTTTTGTATTAAATTGGATTTCATCTCACAAAACAAAATGTTTTTTTCTCGGCCATGTGCTTCAGATGTGCTTCATGGATATCATATGGCCCTGTTTTCTTTCCACAGGCATATTTTTATTCATATGGGTCGTGTGTTTATTTCATTTTACTCTAACTATAATTATTTTCATCTCTTCTGTCTTCAGGGTTCAGGTGAAGGAGCTTGATGTGATGGGTGACTTTTAACTACTGATCGGCCGACTGGCTGAATCAGCAGTGTTTCAGAGTTTTGGTGGGTGAACGTAAACAACATAGAAGCAGCATAAAACCAAAATATATATATAGCATTATGACTGTATGAACAGATTATTGTGATTGATGGAGAATAATAAAATGGTCCTCTTCTGCTGAATATAAATTGTGCCAGTTCCATGTTATTCCATGCAATGTTTTCGAGACAAAAGAGAAGACTGTACTGGAAAGTAGAATCAAAATGATAATTACTAGTTGCTATTTTCGTCATTGAAGATTTGTTCAATATTTATTTGATAATGGAATCATTTTGATTTGGCTTGATTGATTGTTGATTCCATTATCGCTTGCTGACTCTCGAGAGATTTTTGTTCAACATTGGAGCTTGATCATCATCAAATAGAATAATGCCTTCAGCCCAAAAGACAACTTAAATGATAAAAGTACCTATATGTTACTTTTGATGCTAGCTCGAATATATTTTCAAACAAGATATCTTTCACCAGCTTTCACAAAATAGTGTTTTTTACTGGCGAATCAACTTATATTTTCATAAACTCTTTGACGCGAGATTGTAGATAACGCTTGTTATTATTACCGCCTAATAAATAGTAATGGCATTACTTTAAATTATACTTATACTGTATATATGAATTATAGAAGTTTTTGAATTTTATTTTGCAAGGCAAGGTTCTTGAAAAAATTAGTTTGGACTGGTTTGGATTGATTTTATAAATGAAACATTGGGAACATCTTTTTGCCGAACACCCAATATCGCAAAAATAGATTCACAAAAAGACAAAATTTCATCACGCAAAAAATCTCATAAGTTACTGGAAATTATAGACCTTTTTTCAAAGAGGACGTCCTGTTGAATAATTGTGTAGTCCAGCCATAAAAACAATGATAGAGCCATGCATAATTACTGTATCATGCATATTGTAATAATTATGCATGGCTCTATCATTGTTTTTATGGCTGGACTACATAATTTTTCAACAGGACGTCCTCTTTGAAAAAAGGTCTATTGCTAGGCTGCTGATTCCTTTTCGGAAAATTGATACTACATTTGAAGTGAATGATATCATAAAGAGGTAGCACATTTTGAGAGATTGTATACTAGGTTCTAATAGCTGAAAAGCTCAAGATCATCTTTCAAACTACGCACTATTTTTTTTTAATTTTGAAGGGAAATGTATAATATAATTTTTGAATTGTTGATAAATTTGTCTTTGTAAAAGTTTTATAGAGAGCTAAGTAATTGTTTTAAAAAGTCACAAAAAGATGGGATAAAAGTCTTTCAATTTATTCAGATAAACTACCAGCCTAAAGCCTAATGTAATATCTTTGTTGTTGGTCATTCAGCCATTGCACAAGAAACATGTGTGTTCTTTTTTGTCACTTGCATTCTTTTTTTTTAAGAACCAGTAAATTTTTTTAAAGGTTTGGCTGTCCTTTTTTGCACTTTGAGCCTGAAATTGTTTTTGAATTGCTCAAAACCCGGCGTATTTAATTTTTGAGCCTCGTATTGTTCTTATAAAATTCTTATAAAAAAGAAAGAGTTGAGTTGGAAAACATTATCAATAAAAGTTTGACTTATAAAAATAAATTGTTAGTGTCGAAATTTCTTCGCTTTGCGAAAACGGAACGGTCGTTCCGCAACCCCTTTTATGTTGATTTACTGTATCCTAAACTATCAAAAAGTCCTGACGGGTCTTTTTTCACAGGATACGTTTGTTGAAAAATTCTAGAAGGATCTTTTAAAACTCATCAAATTATTTTCAGTTTAAAAGCCCTGTAGTAGGGGGAAATTTGTAAAATCGCTCGATTTTTTTAGTCAAAGCACTTGTTATACATTTTTGGAAAGTACAACTATAGAGGAGTCCGAATTTCAATGTTTCCAATTTTTTTCGGACACTTTGGTGTGATTTTCGGACAAATATGACGGTCTCAGGCAAAAATCATAGGGTTAAAAATTAATGAAAATTTTAGCTTGAGAAAACGGAGACCTGTTGTATATTTTTGGAAAGCTCTCAAAAAATTAGGATTAGAGATATATTGCAAGTATAGGTGATTTCAGTACCTAACTCGAGATATTGAGCTTCAAAAAGCGCAAAAACTGGACAAAACAGCTGTTTCTGGCTGAAAAACACGGTTTTCACGGTGTGAAATACTCTGTGTTACCCTTTTAAAGACCACTGTAATACCCCTATGTTATTAAGTCCATGCTACGATGTTACTCTTTACAGTTTTAGTTTTTTATTTTTGTTCTTTTACCTTGTGAAAAGCTGTATTGAGCAGATATCTTTATACTTTTTCCAGGAAGATTTTTTGAAACTACTACAAAAGTATTACAAAGTCGAGTACAAATTACTTTTTTATCTGTCTTTAATTTTTCCAACATCCTCTTCTTTCTGCTTCTTTGACATTATTGTTATGACTCACTGGAAATAAATTCTTGGTGAAATGTAAAGGTCTTATTATTTTGTTTTTTAAATTCTGTATTAATAACGGAGTCGTTGATTTCTTATACATTTTGAAATTTCTTCGCTTTGCGAAAACAGAACGCTCGTTCCGCAAGCCCTTTTATGTTGATTCTATTTGTTTTTTAAGACAAGAGAAATTTTAGTCTGTTAAATTCTAGTCCGTGCAATGTCTCTTTAGAGAATGAGACAGGTCATTAGGGTGTGGTCCTTTCGATAAGTTGATACTTCGTTCTTTAAAAGCATAAGAATGGTACTGTTCTTAAAGAACGAAGTATACTACTTGGAGGAATTGTTCAAAAGCATAAAATATTTCGTTCATAAAAAGCATACGAATGGCACTGTTCTTAAAGAACGAAGTATGCTACTTTGGAGGAATTGTTCAAAGCATAGAATATTTCGTTCTTTAAAATCATACGAATGGCACTGTTCTTAAAGAACGAAGCTTCATTCCATTAAAGAAAGATTTTATAATAAAGGTAGCACACCCTTATGGAGCCACGCCCATATTGATTTTTTTTATCTTTAAGGCATCACTTTCGTATTGGGACTTGTTCTGTTTAAGAAACGGAATTCACGCCTTTACCACCGTAGTTTAACGCCCTTTTTAAGTTAAGCCGTGATTGACCTTAAGCCAGAACCTAAACCGGCCGTTTAGCCGGATTATTTGCCTGAGAGAGGTTGATAAGCCGATAAGCCGAGAAAATGTGGCCCGAATGACTTCGTTAGTCTGTGTAACGTCACTTTTGAAATTGAGACAGGGGTATATAAGTTTTTACATAGTCTGTGTAATGACCTTTTAAATTTCAGCTTAAAGCTGCTCTAGTCTGTGTAACGTTCATTTAGGAGCTGAAGAGACAGGAAAATAAGTTTTTCATAGTCTGTGCACTGACTTGTTGATATAGGACGATTAGTCTTTGAATTATTCCTCTAGTCTACAATCTAGTCCTAATTGTGATTAGAGTGTGCTTTTTTAATAGTGCCTTGGTTCGTTCTTTAAGTTAAGTTTCACATTTAAGTTTCCTGTTATAACATTAATGCTATTTCTTTTTCTTACACGCTCTCGAACCTGGAAAACCCGTTTATCAATGCTGGGCAACCATGATCCAACGATCAAGATGTTCTACTGGAGCGATACCGGGACACAGCTATCATTGAGACATAAATTCGAATTACACAGTTGCAAAATACGTTACATTACAAAAATTCGACACTCTAACGCGGACATTTGAAACGATGAAAGAACTTTATACCAGAAACCAAACTATAAAATGTTTTGAATTTCTTACGTTATATTTCACATTATAAAGTGGGAGGACCTTTAACCTCCGAAGGTCGGCGTGACGGATGCCTTGGTCGGAGATAATGTTTCCTTCAGAATAAACAGCCACTGGGGGTTTTACGCTACATGCTTCGTCACAGTACAATTTAATTATTCTCAAGTTCTACGTAATTATAAACATATTTTCATTTGATGAATTTGAACATGTAAAATTATTCAACAATACAAGTATATTACTTTAGAGGATATTAACAATAACCATGCATTCTAAAAAAGTATTTTTTATCATTATTAGCTAGCGTGATGTCAAAATTTACACAAATGACCACTGTAATACTTACTGTAACCAATTTTATTTTTATAATGTAACATATATGTATTTCAATACTAAAGGCGTGTTCACTGCAAGATCTATCCAATAAACTATGCCTTATGTGTCTATTGTTGTTTGAGATTTGAGAAGAGAAAATAGCTGAGAAGCATCATATTGAGTAGTGTCATAATACTTCTTGAGATTGGTTCGTAGGGATTTATATTCAATAACTATAATTATATTTTTGTCAAATAATGTAACTTTATCAATAATAGGTAAAAGTTCAATTGACATCTTTTAGCATTTTCTACTAGAAATTAAGTGAAAATTCAAAGCATCTTATTCAGCACATTGATCATTCTTACTATAATTAAGTTTAAAAATGTCATATTAAATGACCCTGTCAATATTCTGGCTCGAAAGGGTCATTTGTAATCAGGTTTGTAATAAAATCAAGTCATGTCAAAATATTCTCTGCCATCTACTTCAGTTACCTGCTCCAATGGAACAGGGGCATACTAAATAAATAAAGCTAATATGAATAAGCAAACGAATTATTTTTTTTCCTACGAAAAAGTGTCTCGACAAAATCTGTGTAGTCTGTAAACTTTAAAGAAAAAGTGCGGGAAAATATAGTGAAGAGAAAAAAAGGGAGAAAATATTTTCATTAAACGCTATAAGACAAAAAGTTGAAATTTTTTTAACACCAAATTTTCAAAATAGGTCGAATTGGGCATGCTGATTATTCTAAATAAAATTTCGAGCAATTCTGAGGTATTACAGTAAATATTAAGTATTAGGTAGTAAGAATTAAGTAGTAGGTATTAGGCGTTTTAGACCTGCCCGAAATATAAACCCAGACATTCATTTTTCTGTGTAAGATAGTGACTCCACGGCAGGATAAATTACTAATGACTATGTTATTGCTTATATTGTCAGTTGTAGAAAACTCCGCCCTTATATGAGGATTTCACATACATTAAGTTCTATGTTTCGCTCTTTTAGAAAGGTAAAGAAAGAGAGTGGATGACGACAAATACTTGGCTGGTCTACAGCTACACGGTAATTGTCCTTTTCGACTGACTTGCAGAATTTTAATTGAATTAAATTCCCTGCTAAAATCTATTGAAGTTTTTTCAATATCTTGACCCCTCAAATCCTTTTCCTAATACTTACACTTTTAGGGTTACTTTAAAAGCAAATTTTATTCTTATTTAAGATTAGCCTGGATATCCTAGTTTTTTATAATCTTGTCTCTGGTTTACGGTCTGGTCGAAGTAACTCGTCTGCAGGGATATCTGTCTAATTGGTCAGTACGCGCCCAGTCACTGAGCAGAATTTTCGAGGGTTTTTTGATATTTTTCGATGCGCGCGCATAACAGAGGCGGATCTGGGATTTTTCTGAGGGGGTTCAAAAATCTCTTTTCAAAAAAAAATTTTTCGGAACAAACGTTTTGGGCGTAAATTTTGCACCCGCCCTGTTTGGGCGGTGTCACCTTTTTTCCATTCAACATAGGGGACGTCAATGAGCGCCTGCACGTCTGCAGTTCCCATTACCTATGAACTCCAAACATAGGTAACATTCAAAAAGTACGTTCGTAAAGTACGCTCGAAAATGGCAAATTTTTGACTCCCACTCCCCCCTTGTACGATTTTGTGTACCCCCCTTCAGCGTACGTACGCTTTTTAATACACCCCCCCCCTAACCAAAGTCGAAACTTGTAACTCTTGTAACAGTAGAATATGTAGGTATCCAATCGTATTTCAAGAAATTAAAAGAATCCATAAGATGAACAAAAATACCAAAGGAGAGATGAAAAATAACAATCGCAAAAACCATTTTTTGATGTGAAAATATTGCGTTTTTCTCTCAAAAAAGACAGTTTAGGAAAAATTACGAGCGTACGTACTTCTCCTCAAGGACCCCCCTCCCCCTCGTACGTTTTTGGGAGTACCCCCTCTCTGGAGCGTACGTACTTTTTGAATGGTCCCATGCGTTGAAATTATTTTTTGACCCGGCTTGAACAGCCAGATGCTGAACGTTTAATAATCGTTTGTGGTGATATTCATATATACATTGGGAAATTCCCTAACTGCAATTAAGCACATCTAGTTTCTTCTTTTCAATCTTATCACACAAAACGTTCATAAAACGCAAATATAGTTAATGTTATATTTCTTATATTTCTTTGGTTTAACCTTTTAATTTGATAAAACAGACACCCAGAGCATGCTCAGAACTGCTTGTTTGGTGTATATTATTTTGTATATTCATGGTTCTTGCAGAAAATGTTTTTGAGAAAGCCATAGATAAAAGAGCAAATAAATGGTTTTGAAGAAAAGTTTGAAGAAAAAATAAGACAATTTATAATATTAAATACTTTACACACTTCAGTTTCATTTCGTGAATATTTAAAACATAGTAAAAAAGTTCGATAATTTATTCTTATGACCATTTTTTTATGGAATTTCTTTGTTGCGAATTAATTGGCTGACAATCAAGCAAAAACTTTTCATGTTGAGTATGTTTACATTATAAAACCAGAAATGGATAATATTTTGAAAACAGTGATCAAGTTAAAAAATAAAGGAGATTATTTATATAATACATACAAGGGAATACAATATTCTTAAGATGGAAAAATAAAAGATTGCCAAAAAGTGGAGTACACCATGAGTACTGATATAATGTGTTTTATGTGCAAATAGACTCGAGAAATTCTAGCTCTCAAATTAGATGAATAATCTCATAAAAAAGTACTTTTTACATTCAAAGTAAAAAGTTTGATGTTTTTAAGCATTATTAAAGGTACTAACAGTAATCATCAACAATCTGTAGGAAAGCACTTTTTCAACTTTCACAATTGTATGGAGTGTTGTTTATAATTCTTTTGGTAGAGATTGTTGTTTTATATCATTTCATTGGAAAACGTAAAATGCAAACCTCCGAAATGTGATCCTTATCTCTGATCCTGTCTTTCTCTTTTCTGACTGTCTGAGTTTCTGAGTTTCTGAGACTAAGTTTCTCATTTCTGACTGAGTTTTCATACCTGTCAATCATTTGTCCATCAATTTCGACCAGTCTGATTTTCGCACCGAGTGGGATTCGAACCACCACCAAAGGATTCGGAAGCCAGCACTCTATCCCTTGAGCCATCGCCGCACAGCAAAATCACGCAATTCATAACACTTTATATCAAACTGGCAAAAGACGGGGGTAATGTTATCATAATATGGGTAAAAGTACCCCTTTTTAAACCTGACTGAAATTCGAGCCGTTACTAGCAACCCTGCGGGGCCCAAGGCGCCGAGTATGCACCCGGCACAGTGACAAGCCGTTACTAGCAACCCTGCCGCCAAAAAAGCCGATCACATTTTGGAGGTTTGTATCTTATGTTTTCCCATAAATTCTGCATTCGATCGTACTCTTTTATGCTTACTTGTAGGAGGTGGAAGATGCAGGGGCAGTACTCTCAGAGAAAATTCATAAAATGGGGGGTCATTATTAACTGAATTTGGGGAGATTTTCCCAAAAAACTCAAGGAAAATGAAGGTTTGGCACTTTATCACGAAAATTTGATAAATTAGAGGTCATTACAAAATGCTAATTGGGTAATTTTTTCCAAAAAATTGCAAAATGTCCACCTACAACTAAGCACAAGAGGGTAATTTTTTCAGAGGTCACCAGTGTCTCTTTTTGTATAAAAGTACACCATATTTTCATATGATCACGTAAAAGTAATCTTAGTTTTGTTTTGTAAGTATAAAGTGGTATGAACTCTCTCTTCTATTTCCTCGCATCACATTATCTTGAAGCATGCATGAAGGTTCACCTTTCCAGAAATTTCATTCTTCAGCCAAATTCAATCAAATTGCTAAAATGCTGTTCCCTAACCTTTCTTCCAGTCTCTGTTATAAAACAAATTTTTAATTTGTTTTTCTATAATAGTTTTCAAAAATAGAGCTAGCTAGCTTTTTTTCCATGTGAAATTCATCAATGTCCAATGATTGGAGAAGAATCTCTCGAAACGTAGCAATGTGAAATTCATCAATGTACAATGATGGGAGAAGAATCTCTCGAAACGTAGCCAATCGCAAATCTCGTGATCCATATGTAGCTAGGTAGATTTTTCCCCGTGATATTCCCGATGCCCGATGATGGGAGAAGAGCCAAACGTAAATTTGTGATTTATATTCAAGACACGATAAACTTCCACCAAATATTCACAAATAAGTCCTTTCCCATAAATAAATTCCAAACTTCATTTATCAAGCAAAATTGATTTAAGGTTTGTTTTTGTTGGTATGAATGCTTTTCTTCTAAAGATAAACCAAAACAAAAATGTTTCCTCAGAATGAAAGTCTTTTTCTTTTGTCACTCTTCACCACATCAAACAAAAGCAGATGAAAATTCCACCACACAGAGTTTTTGTCAAAATCATCATACATTGATTGATATTGTTGTGTGATTCTCAAATTTACTGATTAAATTGAACCAAAAATGTCCTCAAAAAGATAAGTAATTGCCTGATTATTACCACTTTTTAGGACTTCAATTCCTTTCTTTAAAACGCTGCATTGAACGCTTGCAAAGAAGTGAGGTCGTTTGCCGTACGAATGGCTACCCTTCAAATCATTTCAATATTTTGCCGGCGACGACATGCGACTGAAAGTTATTTTTGTAGGAGAATCTTTTACGCTCAAAACGATCGGTCTCGTATTTTCGAGAAATTTCCTTGAACCACCTCAAATTTGCCATTTAACTGGATGCATTTTCTGAACCAGGTTCAAAATCAAAGATTTTCCTAGCACAGAACACAGCTAGATATTAATCCCGCAAAAAAAACGTCATAACAAAGATTTTTTACAGCGCGGGAAAGCTAGCTACGCCGTACACACATAACCTAAAGATTTTTTAGCGCGGAAAAAGCTAAGTTTGTCGCGCACACCACGGAAACGCACGCCACATGCATACAACCCCTGGTAAAATAATATCGAGATACGACCAAAAAGAAAAATCAGTTCCGATCAGAAAACTAGATTTCACTTGAAGAAAGGGTCTTTGTTTTTTTTATGTACTAAAAGGGTTGGGGTGGTTCAGCTGAACCATTTGAACCCCCTCAGATCCGCCGCTGATAAATAATTTATGGAAAAAGCTGACCTTGCAAAAAAAGATAAACAAATGAAAAAGAAAACACAAGTTCATTTCTAAAACAAAATGGCCGCTGGAAAGGAGCCTTATGAATGTGGCTGATGCTTTGATGTACTTTAAAGTGGTTTTGAAAGTTTATTGAGTTTGTAAAAGAGGTTTTATGGTAAGTAATTATGCGTGTCTGCCTGGGTTTCCAAAGTTTTGAGCTTCTGTCAACAAGGGTTTACTCACAGACTGTGTCATTCAAAACTGTAACAGACTTTTTTAGTTGCACCAGACTCTAAAATTTTAGAAACTTTGTATGTTGAGGTAAGAGTTTTTTTTTCTGAAATTTTGAGTCTGGATACCCAGGCTAATTTAAGATCCATTGAGATCAAACGATGATACTGAAGACCCTGACTCACTCAATCAAATTGATAAAATTGGTAAGTGTTCATCACGAATTACAGTAAATTACTTATGGTTCGTACATGCGAGGCTCAAGTTTTGATAGCTCAGCCCATTGAAATTGGAGAAGTTTTCATCGCCCCATCATATTCAGGGTAATTTTTACACCCCATTTAATGTTTTGAATATTTTTAAATCTCATTCCACTGGTCTTAAAACTCCCGCTGGGGTGCAGAAACAGAGGTGGTGCTCCATAATTTCTGGCCCCTTATTCAAAAGCCTCTATAAGTTGGACACCTCTTATTATTAGTGGACACCAACCAATTTCTGCTGAATATTCTACAATAACGTATTTGTATTTTTCCTTTGGTTGCTGCTGAATTCAGAAATGACAAAAACTCAGAAGTTTTTTCCTTCTTCTAAAAATTTAAAAATGATACTTATCCCATGAGCCTACCAGACACAGTATACATTTTTGAAGTCATTAACTATGCTACTGTAGTTTTAGGCATGATCGATCGCATATTCTATAAACTTCCGGTCAATTTTTTATTCAGAACATAGGAAGAAGCTGTGTTTTGAGAGATCTTTTAGGCGAGCACGTTGCAGCAATTTTTTTCAAGTAAAAACAATATGCAACCAAGGCGACAGCTAGCCTGGATATCCAGACCGTATACTATTTCACCGTCTAGTTTTTTATAATTTTGTTTCTGGTTTACGGTCTGGTCCAAGTAACTCGTCTGCAGGGATATCTGTCCCTGCATATGCAAGTGCATCTAATTGGTCGATTCGCTTCGAGTCATCGAGCATAATTTTCACGGGCTTCTCGATATTTTTCTATGCCCGCGCATAATTTATGGAAAAAAGCTGACATTGCAAAATAATATAAATAAATGAAAATGAAAACACAGGTTCATTTCTAAACAAAATGGCCGCTGAAAAGGAGCCTTTATAAATGTGGCTGATGTTTGATGTAGTTTAAAGTAGTTTTGAAAGTTTATTGAGTTTGTTTTAGAGGTTTTATGGTAAGTTAATTATGTGTGTCTGCCTGGGTTTCCAAAGTTTTGATAGTCTGTCAACAAGGGTTCACTCACATACAGTATCAAACAAACTGTATCAGACTTTTTTAGTTGCACCAGACTCTAAAATTTTAGAAACTTTGTATGTTGAGGTAAGAGTTTTTTTTCTGACATTTTGAGTCTGGATACCCAGGCTAGGCGACAGCTTGATAGCACAAAAGTGGCAAATGCACTACGAAGAGAAATCATCCCGTTGGTGAGAATTAATTTCCCGTGTTTTTAATTAGTAGAAAAACGTGACTTGCTTATCTTAATTTTTAGATTTTATGAACTCTGAAAAACAACTCTAGCATAAATTTACAGCTTGAATTTGATATTTTACTACTTTAAATTCGTTTTCAGGTCCTACCACACCCATATGGAAGTAGAATTAGTCTTAAGCCGTCCATGGCTCATAAGCCATGACTCAGTACATTGTTTTAGCCGTTCTTTTTGCTTGGAAAGTGCTTTAGACCGGTAAGCCGTATTTTTTGATCAGTGGAATTCAACTGTTTTTGAAAAAACACCGGTGTGAATATATAGAAGTTGATATTTTACTACTTTAAGGGTGTGGTACATTCGTCCCCGGGCACGCCTATGTCATTCGGCGGAGATTTGTTCTTTAAGGACATTATGCTTTTCATTATTCAGCAGTCGTTTCGTCCATGGGTTAGCATGTCATTTAAAAGATTTCTCTTATTTGATGAGTCAGATCAGGTCATCGCATGTCGTGCAATGCATAATTTTCCAGGGAGTGGAAAACACACCCAATCAAAGGCAGACAGTGCCTTGAACAACACACCCAATCAAAGGCAGACAGTGCCTTGAAAGGAGTTTCTGGTTAAAAATTCTTTGCGTCAAGTTGCACAGCCACCATGACTAAGAACGACAATGACGAAACAAGTTTTGGTGTTGCATACAAAACGGATAAAGTCATCCAAACAAAATCTTTGATGTGATTTACGATCAGGGTGATCTCGACATAACGCCCTCTGCCTTGAAAACAAGAAACGAAAAAGTGCTGAAAAGGACTGATGCTAAGTTGTCAAAGCTGAAACAGGTCGTCAAGGTAATTGTCTGTGTTTTTCAAAAGTTTGCCATCTGGAAATTCTATTAGGGAAGAGGACAGATTTGGTAGCCTTTATATCAGATAAAGCTTATTTTTCGTATCCTTTATTTTGCTGAATCATTTTGTTTGTTTGTTGACCTTTTCAACACAATGAACTGAGGCCATGTTTGCTTTCTTTCATATAGGACCATCAGAACGAATTTATCATCTCTCAGCTACCCCATGTACCAAAAAAAATTCGGTGTTGCGAGCCAAAAATTGCTAAAAAGCTACAAAAAGCCTCAACCCAGCTTCGTGAAAAAGGATTGAGGCACACCTTTGACGACGAAGAGAATGAGTCGGCCACTTTTGAGCCGGTAAAAGAAACAGCCTTGGGGCAGACAGTTGAATTCTGTAAAAAAACTGATGATGAAATTGAAGCACAGAATTTTCCTAGTAGCTTACTACCTTTTCATTTTTCAGCAACATTCGCCTTTTCGTACCATTGTACAATTGAAGACTACTTGGAAATTTTATGTGCAAACGAAAAGAAGGGTGAGCAGATCATGCAATTTTGAGACAAAATCAAAGCTCGCATGGAAGCTGAGTATGTCAAGGTAACGACAAGAGTTCGAGTTTTACCCTTCTCAATAGGACACCGTTAGATCGTTTTTCTATTTTGCCATGGTAGCGCCAGTCTTTTTTTGGAAGCTATTCAGTTTTTTTTTATTTTCTACACAAATCAGGTGTTACCTTCTATCGAATTTGATTCTTCGAAATCAACAACGGCTGGTTTCTGAAGCTATCATCAAGAACCTTTGCCAAGTTCCCCTTCAAAGAAGACAATTTCGGCAAGCTCGGTCCAAGATGCTACCAAAATTTTGTTACGGTGTAAAGTGTTACGGAAACGCTTTGTTCGTATGTTAAGAGGATAAATAGGATTTCTTGTTCTAAGGCCACCCAGTGCTGTAAGTCTTACTGGCAGGTAGTTACGTAAATACGAAGGGGCTAAATTGTTAATAATACCATAGAAGAATGTCATTCTTCTAGCAAAGCGCCTGTCAGCAAGACTTTCAAGACCAAGTTCTGAATATAGTTTTTCTTGAGACGTTCCACGAAAACAGCCTGTTATAGCTTAACAGGCATTATATTGAATAGATTCAAGCTTCTGCACAAATGTAGCATTTCCTGGGCGGTCATATACGATATCACCATAATCAAGATGAGGCCTAGTGAAAGATTTATAAATGGTTAGTAGAGATCGCCTAGGCACATGCTTGCGAAGTCGGTTAATAAGACCAATTCCTTTATTGGCCTTTTGTATCTTCTCATCTAGATGGTGATCAAAAGAAAGTTTAGAATCTAAGATTAGACCAAGATGTTTTTGGTACTCACTGGTCGCGATATTAGAATTATTAATTGAGATTACTGGAGCATTAGAAGGAGTGAGTCTACAGGTAAAATAGACTTCAACAGCTTGCTTAGATGGGTCGGGGTTAAAGGACATCTTCCATTGATGAGCCCAATCAGTTATCCTGTAGAGATCTCTGTTAAGTACCTCAAGGCTCAAGAGTTGATCAATCACAAGAGAGAATAAAGAGGTATCGTCAGCAAAGATCTTTGGTTTTGACTCAAGGTTTTTTGGAAGATCATTAATATAAATTAAGAAGAACAATGGACCAAGAATCGAGCCTTGAGGTACCCCAGCATTGATTCGCTTCCACTCAGATGTTTTCCCATTCAATACAACTCTCTGCTACCTATCGTCAAGAAAGCTGCGAATTAAGGAAAGCAACGGTCCAGTCAACCCATAAGATTTGAGTTTAAAAAGTAAGCCATCGTGCCACACCCGATCGAATGCCTTTGAAATATCTAAAAACACCCCCCTGGTATCTAGAGAATGATCTTTGTCAAACCCTATATAAATATCATGCATTATGGACAACAACTGAGAAATGCAGGAATCCCCCTCCCGAAAACCAGACTGGCAAGGAGAAAATAAGTTGTTATTTTCAAAATACCTGTAAAGTGTATCATAAATACACTTTTCATATATTTTTCCAAACACAGGAAGAAGAGACACTGGTCTGTAGTTTTTGGCTATGCTCCTGTCTCCCTTTTTATAGACAGGAACCACCTCAGGCAAATTAAGGCACGTCCAAATTTACCATAATTTTTTATCACCGTTTTCACTTCTCATAGCATATCAATAATAGGAACATTTTTGCATAATTTCTTTTGAAAATTTTGCTGACGTCAGCAGAAATCAGCAAAATACGAAATTCTGCAATAAAGTGCTGACGTCAGCAAAATTTCAAATAAATTTTTTTTTAAATGATCCTTTTAATGGTGTTCAACTTTGGTTCAAATTTCATGTTTTTACCATAAGCCAAACTGGAGTTAGACCTCAGCATTTTTTGGTTTTTGCCTAATATCTTTTTTTGGGTGAAAAAATTATTTATGGCACAGCAATTCCAGTGATCTACACTCAAATACGATTCGTGGAAACGGTGATAAAAAATTAAGCTAAGTTTGAAAAATCTGGACAGGCCTTAATTTGCCTGAGACGTTACCTTTCTTTCACTGTGATGGGAAGATGCCAGAGTTGATAGAAAGATTGAATATACTAAGCAAAGGTTTTACTAGAGACTTACCACAGATTCTGATCATACGAGTAGAAATATTATACCAACCATGGGCCTTGTTAACATTCCAATAATTAGTAATAGACTTAATTTTTTCTTCTTCAAATACAAGATTATCCAGTCTAGAGTTAGTAAGAAATTGTTCAGGTGGCAAAACACTGCCAGTATCGATAAGTGAGCATTGGTTTGAGAAAAAAGAGTTGAAAATATTGGCCTTACATATTCGCTTACAAGGACGTTTCTGTCATTTCGAATAGGTGGAATTTTCGGGGTTTTACGTACGTTCAGAAACTGCTTCAGAGTAGACCAGTATTTCCTATTTCCTATGTTTGGATCATTTAAAGAGTTGTCAAGACGAGAAAAATAGTTATCCTTGGCAGTCTTGATGACCAATCTGCACCTGTCAATCATGTCATCAAGTGCCTGACCATCTAAAGGATTTCCCCATTTTCTCCAACGACGATATATCTTAGCCTTATCCAAAATCATCTGCTTTATCTCAGGAGTCATCCATAACGCATCTTTGTCTCTGATGGTGATAGTTTTATTTGGAACAAAGTTAGAAAAAATAAGAAAGAAAGAAGGGCAACACGATATTCTACGTCGAGTCCCAGAAAGGAGGTTTCCCAATCAATGGCATTCAGGGCAAGCACGATTCCCCTCTCATCAGCACGAGAAAAGTCCCAAATCTTGCGTTTATAGGCTGGAGGGAATATAGTTCGAAAGTTTAATTTTACGAAGGGTATCTGGTGGTGGCATCGTGGATTAAGTGAAGGTAAAACCCCGGAATCTAAAATAGGAGTCGGCGAAGATGAAAAAATAAGATCAATGCAAGAAGGAGAACACCCAGGACGAAGATGATTCGGCTCATCAATTAGTTGATGTAACCCATATTGTGAAGCTAACTCGCTAATGTCCTTTCCTTGAGAATTTGTGATATCACCAGTCCACCAAACTGAGTTTCTTGCGTTAAAGTCACCGAGGAAAATAGCTAAAGTAGCAGAAACATCAGATTTAACTTCACAAACAAGGCACTCGTCAAGAGAAGACAACTCGGGCCTTCTCTCAACAGAAAGACCCCTTCTATAATAAAGACAAACACCACCAAGACTCAGATGACGAAATTGAATCAAGTAATTAATGTCCTTTCGAGTACTTGAATGTTGAGCTTCAAAAACTTTATTGCTAAGTGGTATGACGGTACAATATGAGACTTTTCTATTCAGAAACTTGTTCAAATTAGGATAGACATTGAAACTGAATGAAAACTCTCCTTACTTTCTAATTCACAGGTCAACAGCCCGAATCACAATCAAACGGCACTTCTTCTAGCTTCCACTTCGAGCGAGTCAAATTACGTTCAGCCCAATGAAAACACCCATGTCACCAATGATTCAGATTCAGATTCGGAAATCATTCAAAAGTCACCAGACAAAACAACGTCAACATCGTTTCAAGGGGTGCATGTCACTAGTCCGACACTTTCTAGCACGACAGTAAGATAGTTCGAATCTATAAAATAAATTTACAATTTGGAAGTCTTTTTTTCCGACGTCACTTTTGTCCGAAAACGAAAGATTTTAGAGTGTCGAATGTTGAATAAGAGTTTTTCACTGGGAAAATATTTTAATAAAATTTCATTTTGGCGGCATTTTGACATAATTAGAAATAAAGGACCAATCAGGGTTGTAAATCACTAAAGAAGGGTCGTAAAAACAGCCAAATCCAATTTCTCTTAAAAGCCTAATCCTAACAAGCTTCCCAAAATTTAAGAAAAGTCGGGTTTAGGGGCCTAACCTCAAAATCGGGACTTTGGATTTTTAAATAAAAGATGTGCCTCCTCTACGCGACTCATATTTTATATGTTTTTTTGAATCGTTGTCGGACAAAATTGTTGTCGGAATACTGACGCATTCGTCAAATCCAACGTCGGATATTTTTACTGTCGGACTAGAAAGTGTCGGACTACTGACGACCTCCCGTTTCAAGTGGGCTATTCCATTTTATATCCATACAGGGGGGTGGACGAACCTTTCCAGGGGGTATTTTGAGAAGAATTTCCAGTAGGTTTAAACAAAATATTTGGATATTTTCAAGGGGTTTTGGCAAAAACTGGGATTTTTTCCGAGGGGTCAACGTCCCAAGCATCGTCCACTATGATTCTTTTTTTCCAGGGGGTTAATTAAAACGCTTGACAATTTTAAGGGGTGCAAGAAAGCTTTTTTGAATTTCCAAGGTCATTTTGCGTAGAGGTTTTATCCAGGGGTTGTTAGCCTGTCTGAAATAATTTCCAGGTGGGTCGACATGTCTCAAATATTTCCAGGTGGGTCAGCCTGTCTCAAATGATTTCCACATGATCCAGATTTCGTTTGGAGTCATAACCTGATTGGATTTGTAAGAAAGTATAGCAATACTTTAATCGGATTAAATTTCACGAGATTAAATTTCGCGAGCCAAAGTATTCGCGAAATGTTTTGGAATTAATTTCACGAGTCAGTGATTTGAAAAATTTCGCTTGGATTTAATTTCGCGAAGGAACCTGAAAACAGAAGATGGCAATCTTTGGGCACAAAATGGAGATTTTTCACTGGTTTCTCCACCCAAATTACGATGCTAAAAATTTTGCATGGATTAAATTTCGCGAGTCAGCAATCTCACACGTTTTTATCAGTTTTAATTTCGGGAAAATGGCAATAGATAAAAGCCTCACCCAAACTTTTCATATTTTAAGGCTGAGAAGCAGAGATTCAAAAGGGATAAGAAAGTTTAGAAGTTAATTTTGTTCTCTAAAAAGAAAGACTACATAAAGGCCATCATACACTTGTCAATATTAAATCGGTTTCAAAAACTATTACTATACACTCTTTTTTTTTATAAGAACAATGAGGCTCAAAATTGCGAAAAAATAAGAACAATTTAAGAACAACCCTTAGCCTGGAATGGCTGAATTTCACGCAAATTAAGCGTCAGATATGTAAAAATAGGGTGTAAAGCCAAAAATAGCCCAAGTTTGCTCTAAAAATAAGAACAGGATAAGAACAATTTGAGGCTAAAAGTGCCAAAAAAAATAAGAACAGCCGAGCCTCAGCAAAAATTGACTGGTTCTTATAAAAAAAAGAGTGTATTATAAATGTGTTCCATTGTTTGTTTATTGAGCAAGAGACTGAAGAGAAGACATTTACAATTTAATTCCCTTCCAGTCAATAGAGTTTTCAAACAATAGAAAGTAAGCAAAAGTATTGGTTTCTCTTATATTCAAACATTCATTTTTATTTCATTTCTTTAAATCTCTTTTTGAGATCAAAGGTACCGACACTCATTTTTTATAGTACTTCCGTACATTTTTGTGTCTATATAGATATTTTGACAAGAAAAAAATTTCTCAAAAAAATCTATTGTAATTATTGTAACCATTTCAGCAATAGTACCACCAGTTCTGCCATTAGAGCTGTATATTGGGCGGCGCTGACCTCCTCTGAAATATTTTTCTTTTACAAATACGAAAAAAACAAAAGCCCGTATTTTCATTAAAGATTTCTCAACTCAAAATCAAATTCATTTTCTTATTGGTTGGAGGCCATCGAAATAAAATTCCCAATTTCTGAACTTTTTGGCTGTTATTTCCACTTCAATAAAGCATTATGGAAGCATGCCACTCAACTTGGGTTGTCTCGTGGTTTTCGGGTTGATAATAGGTTGATTTGGATTCGGCGACGCGAACTTGTAAACAACGCGATTATATCAGGGGAAACCCCAAAAGGACTGGGACGAGACAAACCTCAATGCGTCGAAAAATTCATCTCGCGTGCACAACACAAAAAAGGCCTTTTTCACGTTGTCTTCGATCTGACGAGGCGTAAAGAAAATTTGTGAAAAAAAAAAGAATTTTCTTCAAGAAAAATGGAACAAGCAAGCAAAAAAATTTTTGTTTAAATTAACTATAATGCAATATATTTGTACTTTATAAACGGAATTTCTTACTTCTGTACTATTATAGCAATATTTTCAAAAAAAATTGGTTTGTTTACAGAAAGTTCTTCGAAAGTACAAGTCCAAAAGAATTGAAATCTTGTGTTTTTGTTTATAATTTTCTAGCAATTCTGCTTGAAATTAACAAACTTTCCTTCCATATGTTATAGGACTATGCAATGGACAGAGGGAAAGGAAGTCATGTTGATGCGAGAGGTGATTGGTAAAAGCGTACTTGTACACAAGTCTGGAACCCAGTAGAGAAGTAATGGATGGCAGAAAGTTGCTGATACTTTAAACAGAAACATTCAAGACACTGGTTTGGGTGGTGATGAACCAACTGAACATGAAGTTTTAGTTGAAGAAGTCATAAACATTTCTGACGATACTGCCCAAAAAGCCAAGGAAGCTGTCGCTGAAGCTGTTGAAAAAGAACGAAATGACAGAGAAGCAGCCATGGAGGTGAGACGTTTAGCCATGGAACAGAGCTGAAACTGCTGAAAGAAAGAAGACAGACCAAATGAAAGATAAACCACCAAAACGTTCGAGCTCAGATACTGTAGAATTTTTGATAGAAAAATTAAAATATGATCAAGAAAACCGTCAAAGGGACAGAGAACTTCAAGATAATCAAACAACCATGCAAAATCAGCTTTTGGCAAATTTATTGCAATCAAATCAACAGATGATGGCTCAACAAGCCTTACTTATGCAAGAACTTTTAAAACGACAACAAAAAGACTAAAAATTGGACACCCAGATACTTTTTTTGCTCACATCCATTATGAAGAAGGGTATAGGATTTTATCTTGTGTTTGTATATTGAAAAAAGAAAAAGTTTTTATTTTTTGTAGATTTTTTATCCTTTTATGTAACTTTCTTGAAACAATTTTTAAAAAAGTAAATTTTACAATGTCAATTACTTTCTGTATGAAAAATTCGACCAATTTGTTTATCGAAAATAGTCTCTGATGCCAGGTGGATCTATTCCAAATGCCTCTGAAATTTGGTTTCCATACAAACAAGTGTGTGCATCTTGAAGGATTGAGCAAACTATATAAACTTTTCCAACTGGACTCATGCCGATTCTTTGCATTTTTTTGAAGTCAATAAATTTGAAATAGTTCGAAACCAATCCAAACAACCACTCCACAGTCACTCTAACTGCACTCATATCTTTGTTGTAAGCTTTTTTATCTACAGTCAAAGCAGTCAAAAACATAACAAATTAGAGTTAAAAGTAACAAAAAGAAACAAGTAAAGCAAGAAATCTAATTTTAAATGTTATTAAAGCTGTCTTTAAACTTTCCTATAACAGCCTCCAAAGCTTCACTCACTGCTTTTCTGGGAACTCTGAAATTGAAAGCACTAGTACCACTGTTGAAAGCTTCATCATCAACAAATAAAACATGAATTGAGGCATTTTGGCCCCTCAACGGCCAAAGGCTTGGCGTGCCTGTTACCAGACCCAAAAATTGTTTAAGTTGTTTTTTGTTTAATTCTCTCAAGACTTCTTTAAACCTATCGATTTCAATTTGAGTCCCTGACACAAAGCTGATTTTCTCAATGATGCTTTCAGCTGTTATATCATCGGTGTATACAAAATAGGGGGCCATAATATTTGGGCAACTTCGCATAGTTTCCAATACCCTCATAATGGAAAGACCACCTCTGAGGTGGTCTAATGACGGTTTGCGCGTAAAGTAAAACATCGTATACAACGATAGATTGAATGATTCTTGCTTTCGTGCTTTCCTAAATAAATTAAATCATAATTTTGCAATTTTTGCAAAAAACACAGAACTACACTCACTGGTTAAGCACGTATTATATTGGATTAGACTAAAAATAAAACCTTTTAGCAATTTATGAAACTTTTGAGTGTATTAACAAGTTTTGAGAGTTTCAATTATTTTTATTTGAAATTATTACAAAAGACAAACAACACTCACTGCTAGGCTGACACCAACTTCACCTATTTCGTCTAGCAGTGTCAAATAAGCTTCATCACTTGGCAGATCTGGGTCACCTCTTCGAATCTTAAAAAGAAAGAGAAACAGTCACATTAATAAAATTTTATGACTAATAATTTAAGCAGAGATAAAGAATAGATAAACAAGAAGTTCTGGTGACTCAATGGTACATTCCTTTTGCCTGTAAGTTTGGATTCTTTGTAGAGCAGACTGGAAAGGAGGTTGTCACTTAAACAATGATCCAAACCTGTAAATTATAACCCAAAAATCAGCCAAAGGTCTCAAATTATCTGGCTTAAGCATCTTTTTAATATTGAAAATAAGTCATTCATAAAGATGGGGTACAGCAAACTTTCTTCATTAGCTAGCAGGAAAACCAAATAATTCTAGCAACGACTTTTTTTGAAAAAAACTCTTGGGAAGGAAAATAGACAGGCTTGTTTTGGACAAAAAAATATTTCAGATCCATCCATTTTTGAAGTCACCAAAGCGATTTTATTTGTGATCTCCATTCTAGGATCCCTCCACTCAACAAAATAAAAAGGTTTAAAAAAAAGTGAATGAAAATGACTAACCCTTTCAATAAGATCTTTATAAAGGGGATTCGCAACCTCTTCAATTTTAACAGATAGGATCGACTCATGAATGTTATTTGTCACCAAATACTGATAAGCCGAAGTTGGACAGGCAAGTTTCAGGGGAGCAGATTGGGAGGCAGCAATTCTCACTTCCCTCAAAAGACGCAGGTTGGATAAGTTGTTTGTCAATTCTCCGAAAAATGAAGAAAAAAGTTGCCGAGTAACTCCTCCAGCATCAATTGCTTGCTGTTCATCAAATATAACTCTAACAGGTTTACTTGGGTCAAAATCAGGACGTTTGTAGAAGGAGAAACAGTCTTGGACCAAGAACTCCTCGTCAATATACATCCGCATATGGCGACCTTGTACCTGTATTTTTATTTTCTCGACAGGATCTGATTCAACTGCAGGCTCTGGTTCAACAGGGTCTAATTCTTCCTGCCCAATAAGCTCCACGAGGAATGAGGCAGCCTCTGTAATATCTACTGAGAATGCAGCTGCCTCATTTCTCATTTCCTCTGTAGATTGAGGAAAGATCTCATATAACTGAATTTGAGTGAGATATGAAGTCTCAAATGGCGAGTTTTTGACACAGCTGGTTGATGGTGATGAGTGTTGGCCATTTCTAATGGTCGATGCTTGTAGAATTGTTTCAGATGACAATGAGTTTTGGACATTTCTGCTTGTCGATGCTTGTTGGATTGTCTCAGATGGCGATATCTTCTATAAGAATATCAGGGTGAAAATTTCCAAATCGTAAGAATAATCTCGCTGAATTTCACAGAATTTGATATTCATTTTATATTTAGTTATCAGAAAAATCTGCTTCCTTTGTTAGAGATAAATCTCAACCCCTCCCCGTATTAATTTATTTTTCTGGGGAAGAGCCCAATTTGATAAGAATACAGTTACAGTCACTTGTATTTGGTCAACTTTGATGCAGAAATATAATTTTAGCTACCCTTATACAAAAATCGTGTATGCTAACATAAAAAATATATCAAAAATTTTTATAATTCAGAAATTTTATAGCACACTGAAAATTGTAAATCCCATTTTGAATCTTTCCAGAATTTCTCCAAAAAAAAAAAGAAATCATAATTTTAAAAGAAAATTTCCTTTGTAATTGTTCAGCCGGGGGGGGGGTACTAGGGTTGGCGAATGAGGGGTATGTGCGGACGGGACCTCCGAAAACCAACCCTTAGAGAGACTGATTTTTTTGCTGAAAAGGTGACCCTTAGAGAGAATTTTTTCTCTGGAAATCAAAAAAATTCCTAAAAATCCTGAATTTTCCGACCCTTAGAGAGAATAATTTAAAACTTTCTGATTTTTCCGACCGTTAGAGAGACTTTGAAAGGTGAAAAAACCGACCCTTACCGTGTCCGGACATACCCATCATCTGTTTTTGCCTAAGTACCCCCCTCCCCTGGGTTGTTCAGTCCAATAATTTTGACTTATATTTGTGACTACCATTATCCTTTTGAATCCAAGACGGTGCAAATGGACCAAGAAAAATTCGTCATTCGTTTAATTAAAAGTGACATCTTAACTGCTAAGGATTTAACTTTACGCCCAGGTGGTATTTACTTTTGGTAAGATTTTCAATCTAGAGGGTCTATTGAGAAAGACTAGACTGAAGAATGAAAAATATTTCATCTTTCAGGGACCCGGGAGTGCCATGAGGAACAAAAAGAAGATTGTACCTTAGATGGAATTGATAAAGGTATTGATTCTATCATCTTAGAACTTTTTATCGTTTGTAGCTCTTTGGCACTAGCGTAACCTTTCAAATTAAAATCTCAAGGAGCAATGCACAAATACAATGTAATTCTATAAACATATTTTCAACCATCTTTTTCTTTTTCAACTCAAGAAAACGTACTTACACAACCGAAGACAAAAAAAAACAAAGAAGAAAAGAGCTTCTACAGAAGAAGGTAATGCCTAGAATGACACATAGAAACACATCTTGCTTAAAATTGGAATTAATTGCTTAAAGAGAACTTTTCAGCAGTAATAGCTTTCAAATCGAGCGTAAGCAAGCAAAAGTAAGCAGAATGTGTTAAAACAGTGAAGTTTCAAAATATCTTGGGTTTATCTATGTCTGGGTTAGGCTACTGCTTGAGCAGTTTAGTTCTTGTCATGGCTACAGCTTAAAAATTCATTCTTAAAGCTAAAGAAAATTTAAGATCATCATTTCAGAAATTTCGAGCAATATCTTACTTTCTATCTACATCTTAGACAAATCTTTTGAACTTAACGAGAATATCCTTGACAACTGGGTCTAAAACTTTGACGGTAAGACATTTCTCTTTGGGTTAGAGGCATAAACCAGTACCGTCATTCTTCTAATTTAATCCGTCCTCTAATTAGTACGAATTAATTATTTTGGCAAAATGAAATAATTTATCTAACTCTAATTATTAGTACGAGTCCACGATAACGAATTTCTGATTTTCCTCTAATTTAGTACGATAAAGGTCAAATTTTCCTCTAATTATAGTACGAATAGTAAAAATAAACGAATTTTTTTTGTTTCAAAGACACTTCAAAGACAAGGAGGTATGGAGATACCAGCTGATTTCATTTTCAAAACGGTCAATGCAAAACTTTACAGTCAAATGAGAGAGAAAGTTCTCAAGGAACTGGAAACTTTTGAAGAAAAGAGAAAAATTGGTCAAAATAAGAGTTTGAAAAAGAAAGAAAAAATAAATAATGTAGCTGCCGTTCGGGTCGAAATAGGGTCAAAATAGGTGGCGAACGACATAAAAATTAACACGTAGCCAAAGGTTTTCTTGAACGCATCTTCACGGTAGAAAATGGCTAAAAACGAATAAAATAACACATTTAGCTAACGAAATATAAATACAGTACAAGTCAAAATATAAAGATACATCAGTTAGATTACAAAGACAAGTCAAAGATATAACATATAAAAGAAGAAATAAAAGCTTACTAAAAACACTGTGGCTGAACATACACGTACACGTCGACAGATACTTTCAACTGACACTCACAATTCCAACACGCAGATTTATAACACATCACAACAACTCATACAACAACTAGACGATCCACAAGGGACGAACACGTAACTATACACACAATACGACACTATACAATAAAATACACAACTCTCTGGACACATAATAATAAACAATACACATGGGACTAATACAAATTATATAGTAATCATTTATATTTCACTACAAAAGTCCTATCAAATAATAAATCTAAGAACAAAGG
Source organism: Clytia hemisphaerica (assembly GCF_902728285.1). Lineage (NCBI taxonomy): Eukaryota > Metazoa > Cnidaria > Hydrozoa > Leptothecata > Clytiidae > Clytia > Clytia hemisphaerica. The sequence goes on from NW_027104371.1 coordinate 443,026, forward strand.
AAACTATGAAAACAAACGTAAAACTAAAAGACAAATTAGCTACATTTTGGCAGTTACACTCCCAACTGTCAAGAATACTAATTCTTGACACACCAAAATAAAATCCTAACATCACGTATAGAACAATCAAAAAGTACAACATAAGACCGACAAGCAACACAATGAAATTAAAATCAAGAAACGAAAAATACATCCAAAAGAATCGTAGAAAGATTCTATTATATACCAATCTTGATGACATCATGTTATTCAATTCAAGTTCCTTGTTTTGCCGTCTTAATTCCTCTGACCAAGTCTTTAACAGTTTGAAGGAGTGCAATATCGATTGTGCGAAACCTTTATGATTTTCCTCAAAATAAACTGCTGATTCTTCGGATGGTTCAGTAGAATCGTTGGGTTCAGTAGAATCGTTGGGTTCTAAATATGAGTACTTAATTCGAACGAACTTGAATTTCCTTTTTTCAATAGCAGCAGTTGAAACTTTGTCGCAATGATGTGCAACTTCTTGCACAGACGGGGGTGAGACAATGCTCGCATTTCTCAATTTCTCGACGTTCAAAACTTTGTCAAAAATATATGCAACTTCTTGCACAGACGGGGGTGAGACTACGCTCACATTTATCAATGGAACTTCTTCCAAGACTGGGTTGACAAAGTAATGATCTTTCAAATGATCAGGAGCAGAATCTAAGAGTTTGTAGGCGTTTTCAATTAAGTTTTTACCATATACATCTTCATCTGGGCAGTTTGACAGTAAACATTCGTAATCTGAGTAAAGCTTTAGGAAATCAATCAAAAGTTTTAATAGTGCGTCGCGTTCACCACGAAACATCCAAACGACCAATTCAATATCGTCATTACTTTTGAAGATGTATTCTAGAGTTCGACAGGAGTGAGAAATTGCTTCGATAAATTTAATTCTCTGAGTACCAAACTGGTAGGCCAATTCAAGCGACATATCGTTTTCAGGTTAAATAAATAGAAATCATATTTCGACAAACCATACGAGTGTTCTTTCATCAACTTTTAAAACTGTAACTAAGATTCCATTGGTTGAGTCCATCAAACGATTTACTGCCATCATTGCACGAGCTTGTTCATAGTGTTTTTACTGTAGCTGCCGTTCGGGTCGAAATAGGGTCAAAATAGGTGGCGAACGACATAAAAATTAACACGTAGCCAAAGGTTTTCTTGAACGCATCTTCACGGTAGAAAATGGCTAAAAACGAATAAAATAACACATTTAGCTAACGAAATATAAATACAGTACAAGTCAAAATATAAAGATACATCAGTTAGATTACAAAGACAAGTCAAAGATATAACATATAAAAGAAGAAATAAAAGCTTACTAAAAACACTGTGGCTGAACATACACGTACACGTCGACAGATACTTTCAACTGACACTCACAATTCCAACACGCAGATTTATAACACATCACAACAACTCATACAACAACTAGACGATCCACAAGGGACGAACACGTAACTATACACACAATACGACACTATACAATAAAATACACAACTCTCTGGACACATAATAATAAACAATACACATGGGACTAATACAAATTATATAGTAATCATTTATATTTCACTACAAAAGTCCTATCAAATAATAAATCTAAGAACAAAGGAAACTATGAAAACAAACGTAAAACTAAAAGACAAATTAGCTACATTTTGGCAGTTACAAATAAAAAGTACCAAAAAGTGTGTTTTTAATTTTTCAACCCCTAATTTAATACGATTTGATATCTCTTTTACTCTAATTATTAGTACGACAATCAACGTCAATTTCCAAGGTATTTTATTTCCTCTTATTATTAGTACGACCCCTTCAAAATAATTATTTTTTCCGGAGGATTAAATTAGAAGAATGACGGTAATTATTTATCAGCAACCATGTTGCTGTTGCCCTGTTAAACTTGTTAAACTATTTTTAGAATTAATTGGATCTAAAGGCAATGAGCTAAGAGGCGCTGACACAGCAAAAGATACACCTGTAGGTAAGGCACCACCAGGAAACTTAGAATGATTAAATGCTGGTGAAACCTTCTTTAAACATAAGCAATTTTTTAGAAAGATCTTCCTTGACTTTGGATTCAACCTTGACAGAACAGCAAAAATTATGAACTAAGTTTTCTCTTTATTTATTTTAAAATAAACAAACAGTTACTCAGAATTTTGAGATGGTTACACAGAAGGACAAAGTTCATGATGTATCATACATTGGAAAAACCTAAGCCACATTAACAAGCAAACCATGTGAGCATAATTTAAGTAAAAAGAAATTGAATTCAACTGTATTGAAATAATGTTCAATTGGTTTTTGTCATTCCCAACAAACGCTGAAAGTTTTGACCAAAACTTGTGGAATCAGAATCAAATTTCAAGATTTGAGATATAGGCTATTTCTACCCTCACCTGTTAGCTAATGCATACCTTGTATCTGATTTTAGGGCAATCGTCGATTCACGAAGAATCTAGCAATAACATGGTAGAGGCAATGGGCACCTCGTATTTAGAAAAAGAGGGTTTAAAATCTTACACCACATTGATGAAAAAGCCCAGTAAGTAAATTGCAATATACGAACAAAAAATGTTTTAAAAATTGAGCAAGAGAAAGAAAATTTAGAGTATAGCTAGAAACCAGAATGTTGCGTATAACATGGCCCAAACCAAATCATACCGCTATTACTTTTAGGTCAAAAAATAAAACACGAATCCACCAACAAGAACAGAATTCAGCAAAATCTGACGAACTTGCCTACAAAGAAGGACAATTTGAAAACCTTAACAACATTGGATAAGTCAAGTGAGTCTGATTTTCACATACATTGCTGATTAAAAGTTACAAATTTCGAGATTAGATTTCAAGAGAAACCTTTGAAAAGTAATGGTGATCTCTAACCTAGTTCCAAAACTCCATTCAATTAGGTTAAACTTAATAGATGATGTTCTTAATGATAGTGCTAGTGTACTAAAATGGTGCCTAGTCAATTTATACTTTGAGTTAAAATTGAATTTTCAACTTTTTTCTTTCAGCAAAAAGTCCAGTATTTGACCAGCAAAAACGTTAGCTATATTTTAATTTGAATTAATTCCTAACCTACCCATATGATTTCAAAAGCTTAAAAAAAGGGTTTGTTCGCTTCATGCAAATTAGTACGAGAAAGCAATACAATTGTTGCATATTGCCAACAGAAAATATCTAGCGTTTTTTCTTTCTTCTCTAAAGCTAAATCTGCATTTTAAAAATTATGTCCCTAAACATAAATGCAAAAAAACCATAGTAATAAAAATAATCCTACCTGTTTCAATTCAGGCTCTCAACCAAGCAGCAAGATGTGTTTGGGTGCTGGAAATAAAGAAGGTGAGATATATTTGTAATTGAGGCTGTGTGAGACTTTTGAGTTAATTTAGTATCATGATAAATAAGTATTTAGTCGATTAAGTTGTTGTCTTTATTTATTTTATTACAATGTTAGAATCAGTGAGTAACAGGTGGCTCGGGTACAAATTGCAGAAAGATGCAAAGACAGCTTGAATTAGCAAACGAAAAGAATACGGTGAGACTACAAATTTTCCAATTCTGCTTTAAAACAAACTTGTTTGGAAACCAAAAACTGAGCCTGTGTATGCTCATTACATAACATTTTTATAGAAAAAACATGTAGCCTGGGAATGAATAGGACATGAGGAAATCTGTGACCATGTTACTATTTAAAGACCCTAGATACCTCCACACAACGCCCAGCCTTGCTCACCATAACCTCTTTTCTCTTAGAGTCAACTTTCAGTAATTTGGGCAGGCTAGTTCCTGATTTAGTGACAGTCACGCAACAAATCAGCTATTCTTTCCCAAATGGTAAAAAAGCCACAGTAAGTTTAATTTGCCACTATATACTTACATCTTATTAATAACTCAATCAAAATGCACTTGTAAATAAATAAAAAAATCAACACCATTATCAAATTAGGAAAAAAGCTTTAAATGAAAGCAAGTTTTATAAGGACTTGTAAGAATAAGAATATCCTTGTCTCATCGATTATTCCTGAGAGTATGACCCTTGACCATCAGGAGGAAGTGCTTCCTGGAACAGACCAAGTGTATCTATTAAAGTTGGTTAAGTGATAAATTTAGGAGAGAAATCTTCATAAAGTGAGAATATCTAAAATAAACTTTCTTTACCAAAACAACGAGGCTGAAAAATTCTTCAAGTAAGTGGAGCCTGTAATGGCTGGGTTTAAAGTAAACTTAGGATCAAATTGGTGAAAAATTAAGAGTTTTAACCCAACATACATCTGTTTTCGAAGGGTTAAAAATAGCACCAGCAGCAAGAAATAATTACTTGAATGTTTATAAAAAACTGGAATCTTTGTTACTTTCTATTTAGATGAACTCAACTCCTGTAATGACGGACAGAAGTATGAACTTTAAGAGTAGTGCAGTAACAGACAAAAAACATTAGACGTCAGCACCGGTTATCTTAGCAATTCAGATTTGCAGGAGGTACCAGTAAAAGTTTATTTCCCATGAAAGTATTAAATCTTCCTTAAGTACCTTAATCAATCCTTGCGAAAATTTTAAAACCTTTGGATTCGCTAATTCGCAAAATATAATCCTTGTGAAAAAATTAAAATCATGATTTTTGTCTGAACCCCTAGGAAAATGAAAGAAATTGCGTCAAAAAGGGGCTGATTCGCGAAAATAAGTTCTCGCAAAAATAAATCCCCTTAACCCTATTAGCCCCAGGGGGGGGGGTAGAATCTACCACGCTGGAGTTCTTTTGTGAATATCTTTGAGAAAAATTTTTTAAACAACTTGAAACTTTCTGACTTTTAACAAAATCTTATTAAGAGTACTTGTGCAAAATTTTAGAGTCATAGGTTGCTCAGATCAGGTTTTATGGCTTTATGGTGAAACATGACATAAAACCCAGCTAAAACCGCTTAAAACTCAAAATTTTAAAGTGCTGATAACTTTTGAACTATTTATTCAATCATTTTCAAATTTTGACACGTGATAGGCATTGACATATAAACTTTGAAAAATTGAAAAATTGAAAAAAAAATTGAAATGATGACGTCATCATTTATGACGTCATCAAATTTTGAAATTTACTCATCTTCAGCATAGATTTTAAGAAAAACACTTCGCGGAAATTTCAAAACCGGCAATTATGTTAAAGAACAACCTTTTATCTTCTGAATCTTAAACAGAATCTAAATATCTTTATTGGTTCGATTGTAATAGACAGTTTAGTAAACCTATATATTCGAGCTTTTTTCCGACAAGTGGAAATTTTGTGATGACGTCATCGGTTTTTGAATGACGTCATCAATTTTTTTTTTTCTTCCTGGAAATTTTTTCATGATGAGAACATCTGTACCAATTTCATGACCTAGCTCTTCTAGATCAAAAATATCGAGGTGGTAGATTCTACCCCCCCTGGGATACCAAAGTCAAAAAGCTTGGGTATTTGAAAAATTGAAAAAAGAAAATTGAAAATAGACGTCATCATTTAGACGTCATCAAATTTTGAAAATTTTACTCATCTTCAGCATAGATTTTAAGAAAAACACTTCGCGGAAATTTCAAAACCGGCAATTATGTTAAAGAACAACCTTTTATCTTTCTGAATCTTTAAACAGAATCTAAATATCTTTATTGGTTCGATTGTAATAGACAGTTTAGTAAACCATATATTCGAGCTTTTTTCCGACAAGTGGAAATTTTGTGATGACGTCATCGGTTTTTGAATGACGTCATCAATTTTTTTTTTCTTCCTGGAAATTTGTTTCATGATGGAGAACATCTGTACCAAATTTCATGACCATAGCTCTTCTAGATCAAAAATAATCGAGGGTGGTAGATTCTACCCCCCCTGGGGATACCAAAGTCAAAAAAGCTTGGGGCTAATAGGGTTAAGGTATCTCACAAACACTTACCGGAACCAAGCACTCAGTCTAACTACAGTTTTATTTTCATAACTTTACAAACCTTTAGCAAGAAATGATTAACCATGTTAAATTGACGGTGGCAGAAATAAAGGTGTTGAAAGGGAAGAGCGACAAATACCAAAAATGGACACCGGTTTTCAATACCATTGTCAAGAAATACTTCGACGAGAAAACCGTATATTCTATAACGTTAAACATATGAAACTGATTGTAACTGCCTGTGAAGCACATGCAACTGACTGGTAAACGGAGGATACCGCATGTTAAGTGGGTGTTAAATGGCTGTAAAGGACTGGTAACTGGGTGTGAAACGGTTATAACTGAGTGGAAGTGAGTAAATGGCACTCGAGATGACGAAGTTTTCTGCGTTAGTCGTGGTTTAGGAGGCAAAGTGTGAGGACATAAGAACGAAAAACCAGTTGTGAAGAAGTTTTTATAAGATGCTCACATAATTGGTTGTTCAAAACAATAGAGATAACGCGTTCTTTAGAAAAATATAATGAAAGTTTTTGTTTGAATAGTTAACGACCAATCCAATGACATAAATTCTTGTGAAATGTTCATCTTGACCCTTTATGGAAACAACTGATAGAAAATTAAGCAACCAAGTTGCTAAGGCTTGAGGCCTCAAATTAACCGATCGTTTTTTTACTATCTTGTAAAGTAAAAGCTTGTACACGTTTCTTATTTGTAAGCATAACTAGAGTGGGAATTTGGCTTGAAACCAATAGATTTGTTGTTATAGACCAATAGAAATTTAGGCCAGCCTCAGCTAAACTTACGATATGCTTATAAAGTTGAAACAGCCTTACAGTTATGGTATTCAGTTTAGATGTTTTTAAAACTCATTGTTTACCCGGGGGGGGGGGTAAATCGCTGAAAATTGTTATATCCTCCAACCCAAATGTAAAATTTTCGGTCATTTGCAGAAAAAATCTCATTTTTACATTATAACATATTAATGTAAGGCAAATCTAATATTTCCTAGGGGAGTTGTTCTAGAATAAAGCTTGATCTCTTGAATTCATTTTAATAAATTTTCGTTTTTCTGGAAGATAATGTTCGTTAAAAATCTGAGTAATTAATTTAACAAAAGTGATAAAACCTAATTAACAAAAAGGTAAAAATGTTTATCAAGTAAGATCTTGAACGGACAAATAAAGGCTTTAACATCAATATATACACTTTTCACGCTAAAATCTCTAAAATATGTTTGACTCAATGATAAAACTATATATAATATATTTGGCATAAAAGAAAACGTAAAAGATAACAGCAGTATAAAAACATAAGAAACAATTTTTTAACTTTATAGGCCTTATTACACGCAAAAATGTTAACCTAAAATCATGAAGCTTAGACCTATTTCCGAAAGAGGGATGATACATGGGCTTATAAAATTCTATTGGACGGGGGAAAATTAAAGATGCCAGTCCAATAAAATTATTATAAGCCCATTGTATCATCCCTCTTTCGAAAATATTGCAATAGGTCTAAGTTTCGTGTCCAAGGTTTAACTACGCGTAATATATTAGAAGACGATCATTTACTTGGAATTACAGCCACACGTAATAAATGGAGTAAATTAATTACGATTCTTCACCAAAAAAACAGGATACGCGTTATATTCAAACTATTACGGTACACCGAGGCCGCTAAGTATGCCATAGATAAGGTACCAATAAAGGTAAGATTCTGATTAAAAGTCGATAAACAAATGAACGGTCAAAACTTGTAACAAACTGCTTCATAATCGTTAAATTAACTTTGTAAAAGCATCCCTTTTTTACAATCAGTGCAAGGTGTTTCTTAGACACCCATTTCTGAGTATCCTTCAATACTAATATTTTTTCGAACGTGAAAGATTTGTCATACTTCGTCAAACAAGACGTCATGTAGTGCAAATAAACGTTAGCAAAATCCATCCTGACTTGCTCTCCTTTCTTTTCAAGAAGGTTCGCTCACCTGACGTTTTCACCAGCACTGTGTCGATTTTATCAAACTTTCGTCTGCATAACTCACATCTTGAGACTGGCCGGGGCAATTTTTCTTATCTTCTCGTGAAACTAAATAGAACCCGGACGAAAGTTCACGGTCTGGATCAAAGCCGTGGCGTTTTCATTGTGTTTCCATCTCTTCCACTGAAATTAGACGAAATGGAGTAACGTTAACTTCAATTCTTTCCCATATCCATCTTGAATGATAATTTGAGTTTTCAACCAACCTCGTACCTATTCCTAATGACTTTCTGTTTTGATGACAGCGTGATTACCTCTAGGATCGTCTAGATAAAAATCCCACACAGATGTAAAACATAAGTAATTACAGAAGCATTACATAAGCATTACTTATTTTGCATGGTTTTGACTGCATAACACTCTTCAAATACTACAAATACCAGACTAAAATTGCCTTGAAAATAGGAAATGCATTGTAAATTGAGCAAATGTCCCCATTGAAAATACAAAACTACAGAAAATTACACAAGAAAGAAGACTTCATGTCAATCCCCCATCCAAAGGGATACCACCTTTTAAGGAAAATTTTCAATCCCCCCTCTTCAGTTCACAGTTTGAGCTTTGAATTAAAGAATTAAAAAAAAACATACCTCCCAATTGTTTGCCGTTTTCTTCACCTTTAATCGATTTACAAACAACTCTGGTTCGCCTTGGTCGACTCTTCTCTTTTGAGATTTGGTACCTTTTTTTCCAGCAGTCACAGGCTTTTGGTATGTTTGACTGGGTTTAGGTATGAATTTCGTAAATTCGATGATTTTGCTGTCTCTGGACTCTGGAAGCATTCGATGCCATGTTTTTGGGTCGATTGACAAGTGCTTGTATCCTTCATGAAGGCGGAACTTTCCATGGCCTCTGATTGCCAAGGCAAGTTCTTGGTGATAATTTTCCGAAACCCACTTATCGATGACATGCAGTATTTTTCTCAAATCTCTTTGTTTTGATACTTCCTAGCTCGTCTCGTAGCTTCTTTTTTTGCTGTCTGTGAAGGTTTTCCAGGCAGTTGTTGTTGAAGTATCTATCTTTGATGTTGAGGAAAGTCTCGAGCAGACAGAATCAAGCAAGATTTGAAGGTATCCATTTGATATTTGACAAAACCAGTCGTGAAACCAGGGCGTATGTTCATGCCATACATCTTTAAGGCTAGAGCAAGCTAAAAAAGATCAAAATGATTATCTTTCATAAGCTGTTTTCAATTTCATGGAATGAAATCTTCAAGTTTGAGAAATTAATTCAGATAACTCCCAATAATAATAAACACGTTGAAAGAAACAACCTTTGCATCAAAATCGGGCTCATCGACTGCATCAGCCAAGCCTTCCTGTACTACCCACACCTTCCTGTGTACCATACAAGTCTTGCCATCATTTTGTTTTGATTCTGGAGAGACACATTCATCTTCTTCAATTTCTCAGATGTCCTTCCTTTAGATGTTGTGTACACCATAATGCATCAGACAATCGAAAAATGTCTTAAATCCTTGTGCAGTTGCCTTATCGAGGTCATGACCAACTTCTTTAGCCCATTGATCAGTTCTGGTTTTTTTGTAGAGCGATTTCCATTGCCAAAGTAAGCGAAATTCTTCTGTGTCTTTCCGAAAGTGGAGCATCATGGGACCTGGGAACTCTGGCTGTTTACCATCACTTTTCACAAGGCCCAAATGCTGATAAGACGTGTCAGTGAGCCATAATCCTGGAAGAATACTGAACGTTGTATCGACATTGAAATGACCATTACCCTCGACACAAAACCGATAGATATCATTGATCATTATCGGAGAATGTAGCACAGCTGTGTACCGGTCTTCTTGAAACCTGACTGATTGAACCAAGCTATTCTTGTCCTTTGCCAGGCCAATTAGAATCTCAACCTCATGTGCATGGGTATCGCGGTGCTTCAGTTGGTAGCTTCTGTTGTGAACTGTTTGAAGATTAACAATAGAGTTTGGGTTGGTTGCGGTTTTGTTAGTTTTTATGTACACCTGTTCAGGGGACATACCAGCCTTCAGATTCTGATCAACACTCTTCAAAACTTCTGGGTCTTTACGAAAATAAGGCCCTATAAAGAAAAATTTAGGAAAATATATCATCTTTGTTTCTTTACAAGAAAAGGCTCAAAGTGTTCTCAAGGGGGATGCTTACTTTCTTTGAAAGAGTCCTAGATGGCACTTTGTCTTGAAGCCTCTAAAATGTGAATTTAGGCAAAACAGCAAAATTTACCCTATTGACCATACTCTATTGTGTACTATACAGGGGGTGTCAGGGTCAAATTTCAAATTTTCTGCCAAAGTTAAATTTGGATTTATTTATTTTTTTTTTTTTTTTTTTTTTTTTTTTTTTTTTTTCATCAAATGAACACACTCAACGAGGAGGTAGTATTCACTCATTGGTGGGTATAGGACCTAGCCCCGGTTCCTGACCAGGAACAAAAAGGCTAGGAACACGAGTATAAATGATAAGTGATTCTACTAAAACGAAAAAATATATATATAAAGTAAAAGGATAATTTAATTCTCAGGGCCCGCCCATTCGTTATTTATATAAAAATATGCTTTAAAAAACCGTGCAAAAATATCAAACAAAAAAAAACAACAAAAAAAAACAAACAAGCAAGACATTTCATGAGTTCAAAACTTTCTTTAATATTGCAGTGGTTCCTATGACTGCCGATTTTTGCATACAAGTTTGGATGTAGCTGATGTCCAAATAACTCAAATATTTCTCTAGATTGTTTGACACTACACCCAAAGCTCCAACAACAAGAGGTATCACTTTCACAGTCACATGGTTCATCTTCCTGATTTCGTACGCAAGTGGGGTATATTTCTCAATCTTTTCTTGTTCTTTTTTATCTACATTGGCATCATTCGGAACGGAGAAATCAACAATTGTCCAATGTTTCTTTTCTTTATCAATAAATACAAGGTCAGGTCTGTTTGCTTCAAGTTCCTTTGGCGTCTCTACTTTCCTATCCCACCAAACCTCAAACTTTCCACAACTGCTGACTCTCACACTGTCAGGAGTTTCCTGGTACCACTTTTCACTACATTTTATCCCGTGGTTCTTACAAACTTCCCAGTAGACCCTAAGCCCCATACGATCATGTCTTTTCCTATATGCAGAACCAGCTAGTTTCGAACACCCACTAACAACATGTGACACCTTCTCTGGAAACTCCTTACATTTCCTACACAACCGATCTACTTCACCTCCTGTGATTCGACTTTTCAACCAGTTCGTTTGTAACGCCTGCTCCTGAGCTGAAAATATGTACCCCTCAGTTCGTTTATCCAAATAACCTTTCTTGAGCCAATCGAATGTTCGTTGGCTTACATATTTTAGATTTTCATTAATTTTTTTTTGAGTATTTTTAAACAATATTTTGAATTTCTTTTGTACACCAAAAAATTTTGACGAAAGGGAGAATCAAAAATTTTAGGTTTTCCTTGGGTAAAGTAAGGCATGTCATAAATTGACAAAATTAACAACGGGACCGGGAGTTTGTAGGACACTGGCAAAATTCAACTTCTATACTTACCAGCATGAGGATTGGTTGCATTACCATGTCTTCCCATTTTGATTTTGTCAAAGTCGGGTGAACCTTTATTCTTTCGATATAATACAAAGTAATGATCAAGCCACTGAAAGTTGTAAAGCTGGACCTCAACAATTAGTTGATTAAAATCATTGAGCTTGTTGTAGCGATAGTATCGTTTGATGTAGAAAATAGATTCTTTGTCAACATTCTCCTTTTTCCATGTTTGGTTTTCACCTGAACGAACATTGATGAAAAAGATACCATTTCCTTCTTTGTGTGCTTCTGTACATTTCACACCGTTGTAAAAGAAGCATTTCTTCACTCCACCTTTTCGACTGTATGCACCGTTCCCATCAGCTTTCACACTGTCCAGAGTTATTCTCTTTCGGTTAAATGTACATACCAAGTTATCGACCATGGTGTCCATGGTTGGTGGTTGGTCTAGCTCAAAATCTTCCGGCTTGTTTACAAGGAGATTCAGTATGAACTCAGATTTTTCAAAGTCATCGTCACTAAAGATTTTTAAACAAATTGAAAATTAGCATGATCTTTCGATGTAAATCTGAGTGGGATTATTTAAGATCATTGTCCAGTACTCTTTTGCCATTTTGCGTTTGTTCAGGGGTCAGGGTCCAAGATACCAGCCCAGGGCCCAAAACCCGGGGGGGTACTAGGTTTGCGAGATGACCTGAGATGACGGGTATGTCCGAGCCGAAAACCGAAAATCGACCCTTTGAGAGACAAAATCTTGATGATTTTAGGACTCTTTGAGAGACTTTTTCCTAAATTTTGGTAGATTTTTTTCAAATTTTGGTTTGATTTTTACCAAATTTTGGTCAAAATTTCTTGAAATTGTGACCCTTTGAGAGAAAATTTTTTGATATTTGCGATTTTGGGACCCTTTCAGAGACTAACTTACGAATTTGTACCCCTTTGAGAGACTTTTGAGGCATCAAAAAAGGTACCCTTATGGCTCGCACATACCCGGCACCCATTTTGCCTAAGTACCCCCCAGGCCCAAAAACATGACTTTTCAAGATTTAAAAGTAGAAGACACCATCCACCAATTTGGAATTGATACTAACCTGGGAAACCCACAGAACTCCTCCAACTGGCAACAGGTACAAATGTCATTATCTCATTTACATTTTGATTATAAAAGGACACTGAACAAAATTTGACTCAGAAAATAAAAGCAAGTTTTTTCATTCCATTCAATGTTTCTTGAACTAAACTTAAGACAAAATGGTAAATGTTATGAAGATAAAAGAAGAAGTTCTGTGTACATTTGTAGATAAAGTTATTGGTATTGCTCAATTGCTTACCTTGCAGGTTTCTTTGGATTGGTTTGTAAAAGTGATTCGGTTTCTTTAGGTATTTGGATCTCGGAACTAAATGAAAAATTAATATAAAATAGTTTCTTCTTCTTCCATTTGATTGAGCTACATTTATAATTTGTCTATAGTGCGCAGAGGGGGGGTCCAGGTCCCACCAAAAAATAAGATCCTGACACTATCTAAGGATTGTCTTTATCCTTAAAATGACTAGATTCTCTAGCATATTCTGAAATCAAAAATATTTGTTTATAGTTTTTGAGATCTTATGATTTATATAAAAGATACACTCTTCCTGCTTACTTTTGAGTTAATCTCTATAGTAAACAAAACTGGGATTTAAATAGGCTTTCAGAAAATTTATACTCTTATCGTGAAATTTTCTTGAAGAAAAAGTTATCGAAAACATTCATCAAGGGTCAATAACGGTCCTTAAACCCCCCACCTGTTATCTTGAATCCTTTGTGCCTCCTAAAACTCAAGTTTTTCCCTGCTCCCAAAGGCAACTATGTGAATGGTTCTATGAAACTATGAAAGTCATCCATGTTACCAAACTTATTTGAAAATCGGAAAAACTGAAGAGGGAATGAAAAATTTTCATAATAGGCACGGGGGACATTTGAAAATTAATCTACATAAGTTACTTCAGATAAGAATTATTTTGTACAATAGACAAATGTTGATCAAAAAACCAAATTTTCCTGGTCTTCCAGTCTGTCTACTGTTTTTAAAAATGAGGGATATTTTACCTTTCTGTTGTCCTTTGTTCCATTGTAACTTCGTTAGTAGTGTTTGTATTTGAATTAACACTGAATAAAAAAGACCAGATAAATATTAAAGATAATGATGACCAGCTTCTCTTTAAAAGAACTAGCCTGATATTCCTATCATAGTGTATTGCCCTGCCAACCATGATTGTGCTCTAAGACACAGGCAGAGTATAGTACTGCTTAGTTTTAACTAACTAGTGAGATTCTGCAATTCAAGATGAAAATTTACTAAACTTTAGAACATGGAGAGAAATTGTAACACTGGATGCCCAATAATCTGACCATGTTATAAACTAGTGAGATTATAAAGCAATAGAAGGTATATTAGAAGCCAACGAGCTTCTTTATAAAACAATAGATAAGCGAATGAATTAAGTTCCACACTAGCAAGATAATAAAGCAGGAAAAAGGTACCGTAGCAAACTAGGGAGTTTAGAAAGTAATATATAAACGAGTGAACAAAATAAAAACTTTTTAATATAAAGCAATAGATGAACGAGTGAATAAAGAAGTTACTATAAGTAGGTGTTTTTGCTTTATTTTTTAGCTGGGACAGCTGGGAAATCTTTTTGGGTCAATAAAACTAAAATTCACTTGTAAAACTAAAATTCAAACCCTGATATTATAGGAATTGTCCTTAAACTGTTTGTTGTGATTAAAGCTAGCTGTCAGACACTGAACCACAGTTATGTTACCATTTGAGAAAGGGTTGAGAAGACACAAAACATCTCATCAGTTTAAGTACCCTACAAATAGGCAGTAAGAAGGAACACATACCCTCCATCAGGAAATGACGAAAACAGCTGCTGCAAATCACAAGTCTGAAACTCACTATGTGTTGGTATATATAATTCTTCAAATTGATCCTCACCATTTTTGCTAAAAAGTCAAAATTTGTTTTTCAATCTCAATTTTGGCTAAAAAAATAAAGTATGAAAAAATAAGCGCTAATAGGGTATATTCCAACAACCGACATACACAATTTGACAGTAAAAAAGCCACAAAATTGTGATAATATTGTCTCGCAATACTGACACCTGCAATTTTAAGTCCCCATGAAATCTTAAAATTGTGCAGTACTAGAGCCCCAACAACCACAAAATTTAAACCCTCATTGAAGTATTTCAATCAGGTTTTGATCCACTTGGAAAAGACTTTATTTCTGAGAGACATATACCTGCTGTCATTGTTATTGTTAGGATCAGTTCTGTAATAACTTTTACTGATGATTATCCTACAATCGTCTTGTTCGTCACTACAAATATACAAGCGAATGAAAAAAGATACCACAACTTTCATTAAAGCGAGAATAACATTACTTCATTGTTAAATAAATGTTAAAATAAGAATTGGAATGAATTGTCTTCGATTTCAATAAACCGTATACAGTTGAATCTCGCTAATTTGAGCTTGAAGGGGAAATATAATTTGTTTGAATAACAGAGAGATTTTGACTTATAAAAATTATTTCATGAGGGTTTCAGCATGATGGGGACTGAGAATATGTTTGAGTTATAAAGAGATAGAATAACAGAAACTCGAATTAGCATGTTCAGTAACCCTGTCTTCATGAAACAGTGTCGCTAATAAGACTGACATAGCATTATTTTTGAAGAATAATAAATAGGTAATAGATATTATTGGAACAACAACAAGACAACAGCACCAAAATCTGACATACCTAGAGTCATTGAATTGTTGTTCCTCGTCGTATGAGAACTAAAAAATAAATAACATTGTAATTTTAAGAACAAGTAGCATTATGTTCAGTTATGTTGAACAGTGAAAGAGAAAGTTGTTTATCATTCTCTAACATGTTTCAGACTTTGGTCTGATATCAGGGGTAATGTTCTTTCTAATTTTGCGGAAACTAATTTTAGTGTTACTTAATTTTCGTGGTGTAAGGGTATGAAATTGGCATCATTTTGCGGAACTAATTTTAGCGATAGACACCAAATATTTGCCTAAATTCTTTCATTTTCTTAGGGGTTTTCAAGGATTTCTAATGCATATCGTGGAACTCATTTTCACTGTAGACACCCAAAAGCGCCAAAATTAGTTCCCTTAAGGTAGTAGAAGAACTATTAATCAAGTCACCAAGAGGATTTAATAGTTTAAAAAACTTTGATTTAATTTAATCCACTTGATGTAATCTGTTAACTTCTGTGTTCTTAAAAAATTGGTAAAAATCAAAAGGAAACATAAACAAAAAATGAACTTACTGTATGAGCTAATGGATTGCTCATATATTGTAAAATCAAATTAGCCGCAGCAGGTGGGCATTCAACATTTGGAAATAACTCTGTCCATTCTGGTGAATGTCGTTCATTGTCGTGTTCATAAATAATTAAATTAGGTTGCGGTATTCCGATTGACTTTGCTGAAGTGCAGATTATGTTGAAGTCTTCCCCATTGTTTACAATATAATAATTGAAATACTTCCCAAGTGCTGATTTATCCACATATTTACATAATGGACCAATGGGTACCTTTGAAAGCTATGAAGAACATAAAAAAAATACAATTTAGATTACAAATTTTGCAACCAATACCGTGAGAAAGGGTAACTTGCATCATTGGAGGCTAACATGCATAGAACTCAAATGAAAGACTTGTCTGGTCATTAAAATACAAAGTTAAATCAAAACAAAAATGGTAGAGTAGAGCTTCCAGCGGAGCTGCATAGTTGTATTTTAATGACCAGACAGGTCATTTATTTGAGGGCTATGCATGTTAGCCTCCATTGATGCAAGTTACCCTTTCTCACGGTAATTGTTACTAACAGTCATCTCAAAAGAAAAATCTTTCACTTAGCGCCCACATGTCATATATTAAAGAAAGTAAAACTTGTGGTACCCCTCTGATTCAAAATGTGACCTTTTAATTTTAAGTTAAGGTGAGTCCAATTTAATTTGTTGTTCTACGGGCCCGACCGACCCTTTTATTGCTTAAATCAAAAAAAATAATAATATCGAATTTCCACTACAATATATTTTACACACTAGTTATTTGTAAGAATCAAACTTGAATAAGGCTGAAAATTAATTCAAGAAATTGAAAAATCATAAAAAGCATTCCATACACTAAAATTTTATTATGATCATCTTCAAACAGTTACATCAAAATGCCTCGAAAATGTTGATATGAAAATTGCGTAATCAGAGAACGTATGTCTCGCTCATTATAAAAAGGCCGAGACAAACTTTCAATGATTGGATTGTAACATCGAGTTAAGTCTCTTTTGTTAAGTCACCAGGGGGTAAATAAAACAGACCTTGATACATTTATCGTTCGTTTCAACTTGACCATTCGTTTAAAACTCAGCGTCCCAAATATTTGGGGTAGATAAAATATGTACAAAGAAATTCATACTTTTCCAACTTGGCAAATCTTTAAAAAAGAAGCGAACAATAAAATATAATTACCCTTTCCAAATAAACCTCTTCGGTGGCGAGCGTAGTCTACTCTGACGTAATTGTAAAATTTATGTGATGGGAGTTTGACATAGTAATGTAATGTTGTTTGGGGAATTATGAAGTTCTCTGGAATTTCGATTGCATTTATTCAGGTTGATTTTTTATGACTTTTAATGGTACTTTTTCTAACGAGTTTGATTACTCTGTTCTCACACTTATGTCTTTTTTTTTCGCGTCCTTTTCCGTGATTACTTTTATTTATATTTTTAAAGACAGGTAAGAAGGCATATTGATGTAACTGTCAAAGATAAAAAACAAAGCAAATCAATTTGTGTATCTGTGTGGTTGGTACTTTACAGACCAGTATTTTAACCGAAATAAACGTTGTTTTTTTTATAAGGAACACGTTTATAAGGAACTCGAGGCTGAAAATGGTCCAAAAAATAAGGAATTGTTAAGGAACTGCTCAGGCTGAGAATAAGAAAACAAGTTTTAAGGAACAGTAAAAGATGGTTATCCAAACTAAGCAGCTATATAAATAAGGAACTCGATAAGGAACTTTGAGGCTGAAATTCTCTGTAAAAATAAGGAACTCAAGGCTCAGAGCAAAGTTAAGGCTCAGAGCAAAGTTAAGGTTCGTTACAAAAAAAAAAATGTGTAACCAAACCAAATAGCCAAAGCTGAAATTTTGCCAGCAAGTTTGTATTGACAACGTTTACAGTAACTCTGGTGAAAATTTCAAGTCAATGGCACTACGTTTCATGTATTTTACAGACCAGTTAGGAAACTCTCAAATTTTCATGTTTTGGTCTTATTCAAACCAAGAATTTGGGTCGATATTAACCAAAGTTTTTCATCAAAAACCCCCAGAATGTCGGGAACCTCTCAAACAAAATTTGTCTGCAAAGGTCTGTAAAATTTTTCATCAAAAACGACCAGAATTATAAAATTTTCAAATTCAGTCTGGCCTGTAAAGTACACAAATATGGTGGTTGGTAAAAATTTGACCACATGCCTCGTAACTTTTCAATTTTCCCTCCCAAGACGCCAAGTTGGTGGAACCACCCACGCTAGTTCCTTGTATGGAAAATGTTCTGAGCCCCCTCCCAAGCAGAAAGGGAGGGGTGGGAGAAGATATGAAATATCATGAATCATTAAAAATAACATTTTTTCCCACCAATCGACCCTGCCCTCCTCCAAACTCCTACTCCTGTCTGTTAGCCACAGTGGCAGTGATGACATAATCAAGCTAGAGTAAAAATAAATAAATAAAGTTTTTGCAATTTGATTGCTAGAAAATCAAAAAATCTGTCTGCATTTTCGAGACATTGCAGAAGCTTTGAGCAGCTAATAAATCAGTGCTAGTGTTACCTTTTCCTTAACAGCGTGTAAAATTACGTCCATGTCTGTGACATCACCAGATATTATTCTTTTTCTTTGAAGCGCCATGTTGGCGTCTGACCAACGTGGGTGGCAAGATGCAAAAGGGCGTCGAGAATGTTCTCGTGGATTAATTCATAATGGCTCAAATTCTCGGCGTCCGTAATTTTAGCGAAACCAAGTTCGGTTGCCGTATTCTTCGTATAAGACCCAGTTTGCATTCAGTTACAGTCGCTTCACACTCGATAGCATTCAGTTAACATTTGTTTATGGCCGGTTCACACTCGCTTCTAGTCGGTTCACACTCACTTCTACTCGGTTCACACTCGCTTCTAGTCGGTTCACACTCACTTCTACTCGGTTCACACTCGCTTCTAGTCGGTTCACACTCACTTCTACTCGGTTCACACTCACTTCTACTCGGTTCACACTCGCTTCTAGCCGTTTCTATATCTTTAACGTTATAGAGTTTACGCGAGAAAACATGAGGAAGTAAGAAAACAATTTCTTCTTTATAAAAAATAGACTCTTCCAGACGGACGGACAGACAAAGGTTAATTTATAGGACCTCCAGGTAGGTCAAAAAAACACAATCGAAAACCGAACCGGAGTTTCTTTTTAATTTTATTACAGTAACATGATGGAATATGTTTCAGTTGAGAATCTTGAATATTTTGAATATCTTATAAGAATAATGTTTTATATTTGTTGTTTGTTTTTTACGTGTTTTATGTCGGTGATTACCAGTTTCACCTTTTGTGAAATATAATAAGCAAGTGGATTTGAAAAAAAAGGACAATTTCCGAGTAAAAGAAGTATTAAAGAAAATTTAACCACAAAAGGTTTTAACTTTTGTCCTGAGAAAATTTTGCTATAATACATTTCTTTCTTTTTTTCTGTTTGAAAAGTTATATCTATTATTAGAAATTAGGGCTTTAAAAATAAGAAAATAATCATTGAGCGGGGTTTTCAATAGAATTGGATGGGGATAAACCTAGAGAGGGCTTACAATTTTTATTGGGGATTTGCATTTTCTCAATGGGAATAAATATAGCCCATTTTTACTGCCGTGAAATCTTTTTCACCGGGCGTGGGTTCCAGTGGGGATGTCATCATTTTTTGACAAAAGACTTTTTATAACAAATCTATTTCATAAAAATACGAAAATACAAAAAGAAAAAATCTCCTCCTTATTCATTTAAAACTTCCTTTATATGTTTAAGATAAAACTTCCTTTATATGTTTAAGATAAAAGACTATTATTAACAAGTGATACTTTTATGGACCTACCTGGTTATGCATTTAACACATATATAATTGATATCTACGTGAGCATGACCGTTAAACAATCATTCAGAACACTTAAATAGTGACGATATATTAAGATTAGTCGTTTGTTTCTTATAAAAAAACGTTTATAAACCAAAATTTCATGCTCTTGAAATATTTTTTTCATATTCAAGACTTCGTGAGCAGAAAAAACATCTATCTCATCAAAAAATTTAGTAATTTGGCTAAGAACATTGATGTATGCTTATTAATAGTGATTCTTATAGATAAAGATGCGTTTTTTTGAGTTGAAAAATTCTTTTTTAACAAAAAATCTGCTTGAGCCATCTTTTACCTACTTTCATGCAAAATAATCTGAAAAAAAACAATGATCCAGTATTTCACAAAGTCCAAAAACCCGTTTTTAGCCGTTTTTTAGCCCAAATTTGCCCAAAAATATTGTTTCTCGAAAATCGGGCTCCGTCACATTCGAGGGTTTATAGTTATGCATCTTTGTGCAAAAAATCATAAAGAATGAAAGAGCCAATCTTGAGAAAAGCTAATACCTAAGTAATTGATAATGTGCTTATAAAATAATATCGAATTTGGCCAGTTTCTCTATAAAAACACGCCAAACAACCAAAATTTCATGTCTAAACACACACATTCTTCAAAAGTAAGCCCTCATGAGCAAATAAAACATCTATCTCATAAAAAATTGAGTAATTTGACTAAGAACATTGATCTATGCTTATTAATAGTGATTCTTATAGATAAACATACGTTTTTTGAGCCAACAAATTTTTTTTGCAAAAATCTGCTTGAGCCATCTTTTACCTATGATGGTACCCTACTTTCATGTAAAAATTCAGAAAAAATTAAAGATCCATTTTTTCACAAAGTCCAAAAAACCCGTTTTTTAGCCGTTTTTTGGCCCAAATTTACACCCCTAAAATCGGGCTCTGTCACATTTTGGCCACCACCATTCTGCACCCTTGTACCAAAAATCAAAAGATTCCTATGATTCAATCCTGAGAAAAGTTGGTAACAGACGAACGGACGGACGGACGGACGGACGAACACAGGTTAATTTATAGGACCTCCACCCCACCGGGGTAGGTCCAAAAAAGAGGGAGTGTGAACGAAACAAACGACAATTTTTATCGTTTTTGTGTTTTGACCAATCAGAATGAACTTCAAGTGAACCGAAACTTGCGTTAATTTTTTGAACGCGCCCTTTCCCTAAGCCAGTATTCTAAGGCATATCTGAAAACCAGGGCCGGGACCCTCAAGTGGGACTCTAAAGTGGGACCATAAAATTCGGCAAACCGGGACCCTGAAGTGGGACTAATTCAGACATAGTAGAAATAAAACAAAAAGTAATGGAGGGAACAAATTTTAGTTTATACAAACTAATATTATCCCGTAACAATTATCGTATTACCATATAACGCCTATACTACTGTATTACACGCATTATAAACGACTCCAGTCTATGGGACTCGGGACTCTGAATGAATTAGGCAAACTGGCACCCTGAAGTGGGACTCTGAATTAGGCAAACCGGGACTCTGAAGTGGGATCCTAAATTCGGCAAACCAGGACCCTGAACTGGGACTCTTGAAATTCGGCAAAACAGGACTCTAAGGTGGGAACCTAAATTCGGCAAACCGGAACCCTGAAGTAGTGGGAGTCCCACCCTAGGGTCCTGGGTCCCAGTTTAGTTTGCCGAATCTTAGGATCCCCCCTCAGGGTCCTACTTGCTGTATTCCAAGGCAAACTTCAAAATCCGTAAATATAAAACAATTTTTATAGCGTCGATAACGTCTTAGCCTTGTGAATACGGACTTAGTTGACTAGGCTAATCACATATTTGTTTACTCGGCGTTTTTCGTACCTTTAATATTTTTAAGCAATTTGATGTACCTTAAGTGTATTAATTTTGACGTGTACTTAATTTGGCGGTTGGCCAAAAGGTAACTTTTGACGAGTATTTAATTTGGCGAAATTGGGAAATTTTAGGTACTTGGAAATCAAAAATTTTAATGGTTTTAACTTAACAATGCTGATTTTCGATAGAATTTCTATCCTAAAAAGATTTGGCGGGTATTTAATTTGGCAGATTTTGCCAAATCCGCCAAATTTAATCCCCGCTAAAATACACTTACACAGGTATAAATACAGGTATTTTGTTATTTGTTTAGCTTTCCGAGCTTCTTGTCTGGTCTGGTCTTTCCGATTTATGACAATATCGATAGTAAATATGACGTCATAATTGAGGTTTTTTAGAGTTATAAGCACGCTTTGTCGTCGTTAACAAAAGAAGTGCGTTTTTTCACCGGACGGGGTTTGATATCATTTTGCTGTAATTTTAGTCAAAATGCTCCATAAATTGGAATTTTATTCAAACAGTAAAGGCTTCCACGAATGCCCATTTCCCGTGGAAATTGACGAAAGATTTTTAGTTCGCAAACTAAATGGTCAATTCGGTCCTGCTTTACAGTTAGAGGTATTCTTGGGCATCTTGAAAGGAATGCTACCGTTGTTTTATATAACACTCCATATATGAACATGCTTTGGTTAGTATCTACCCTTTAATTTCTAAAAGTTTCCCATAAACTATTCCTGTCTCTTTAATAAGAACAATTTAACAAGAACTTTGCCTTAAAGCTTCTACTTTAGTTACTGTAGGGAAAAACTTTTCCGAATGAGCAAATTCGCAAAGATAGCTTCAATAAATTCTGTTGATAAATCGCGATTCTTCGACTTTTGATTGCTTTTATACCAGATTTTTATTAACTTTTTTGAGACAGGAGGCTAAAACCGGACTTTTTTACATTCATCGAGCTAAAAAACTACCTAAAATAATTTCTTAATTAAAAAAAAAAGTCTTTAAGCTCAAAAGTAGTATTTTTCGGAATTAACTTTCACGAATTTACCTGAAATTCGCAAAAATCGCGAAATTTTTTTCCTGTTAAATATTGTATTTTATTTTACCATGTAATATATATGGTCATTACATTATAATACATTATATTTTGGTTTTTGTATCATTATTATCATGTAAAGTTTGCGGTGCCCAGAGAGCTCCAGCCTCTATTTGTTCCCAAGTTATTTTTTGTCTCTGAGGGTTCGAAATATAGAGATTTAACT
Organism: Clytia hemisphaerica; assembly: GCF_902728285.1. Taxonomy (NCBI): domain Eukaryota; kingdom Metazoa; phylum Cnidaria; class Hydrozoa; order Leptothecata; family Clytiidae; genus Clytia; species Clytia hemisphaerica. The sequence continues at coordinate 465,872 of NW_027104371.1, forward strand.
GCATTTACTTTTTAGTGAAATTCATGGAAATCTGATTGCCGACAGAAGAGGGAGATATAGACAAGGAGGTGGTATAAATGTCCCAATCAAAGTAACTTTCATGATGGTCAACCGGAACCAAGCTGACCAAGAAGTTCAGAACTTGCGGAGAAACGGATAAAGGGTTGCGTTAAGTCAATGGTAGTGTTTGTATTTTTTTATCTTATTATTTAGAATATACTTATTTTAATGGGTTATAGTGGTCACTTGCTATTTATCAATAAAGTGCTTATCCCGGCTCATCCTATCTCTATGAGTACCGTCGAAGGACAAAACATTCCCAGTTTGAAATGAAAAAATTCCGAAGCTAAGATAAGCCAAGCTGGCAACTAGCATAAAATTCCGACCCTGTGAAAAAAGGCCGAAAAACAATGTTATTTTCATTCTTATGGTACATAGTGCCAACCTGGTTCGTTTTTCAACATATCGGATTTTTGCATTTTCCGGGCCATTTTAACATTTGAATGTTTGGCCGAAACTGGGAATGTTTTTTCCATCGACGGAATGAAATTGCAAGAATCTGTTTTGATGATAATTACCAAGCCTGTTTTTTTGTCACAATTTAACAAGCCTATTTAGGCATACCTTTGATGTTTTTTGTTTTCCTAACTTTTCATTCTTTTAAAGAAATATGAAATATAATGGATGAAATATATAACTGCATTTCTAAAGAATTACGGGAGAATGGTTTTAACAATACTTTAAGAATAGAATATGAGGAAAATGGGATCAAAATTTCATGCAGCTGCATGAAGCATCAGTGGACAACCAGACAGACGTAAACTTGACGAAATTAAAGCGACACTCAAACAAGGATACGCATAAGGCGAAATCTGGATGGTATCTATCCAACGATTTCAAAGTCGTATCTGTCCACAAAGGTATTTGCTCTGATTTTTTCCGTTGCATGGTTCCCATTCTTGACAATCAACGAAAAATGTGGTCAAAATTTAAGTGAGGACGATGATCGTTGCTTTTCAAACCGGGGACGATGTTTTGACAGATTTTTCAGTGAGTAGAGGCTCCCAATAAAGGGTCTTTATAATAGGGGTGTATTGACCCAACTTCCTGTATGTATTGATCCCAGTCGCCTTATATGGCTTATATTTATCAAAAAACTTTCAATAGGGACCAAAGATATTCGTCTCTTATTCGGAACAAGAAAAAGGAAAATTCCACAAAACAAAGAGCAAACAAATCACAAAGAAGTTTATAATGCAATTTCTAACGAAAAGGTAATTTTTCTCCTTAAATTGGTGTCAGGAAAATTGCCCCCCCCCCCTCGGAAAATTTGACCAACATTGAGATTCAATGCCAGAAAACTTATGCTGTCAATAAAAAACGCTATAGGAAACTTGCTGTGATCAAACCAAAATTAATCTGACAATTAATCTTTGAAAATACGAGGTGTCAAGGCTCAGATATGAACACTTAAATCTTCTTTAATTCATGACAAAGGCACGTCTAGTTTTTATTGTCATATCGGTCTGGCTATTTGTCATGCTTATGAGCGTTATGCCTGAAAGAATCTTAAAAATTAACACTCACACCTTTCTAGAGGCAACAGTTAGGTGCAATAACGTTTGAAGGTGCTAAGTAAATCATCATATGTATAGTATAAACTTTTTAGATAATATAGAATCTCAATGTTGGTTAAATTTAATGGGGGCAATTTTCCTGGGGGCAATTTTCTCGGGGGCAATTTTCCTAAAACCCCTTAAATCATTGATCATGTTTCATCAAAAACTCTACTCTTCTAATCTACTTTAGAGCACTTACGAATTAGCCTATTTCATAGAATTCGTGTATCTGCTACATGCTCTTTTCTATTCAATTTACAGGGGGGAAATGCACAAATCTGTGCATATTTCCCTCAATAAAAATGTTGAAAAAAAACTAACTTTTGTAATCATCCCAAATGACTTGGGAATTTAAGAACTGTTTTCTATTGTCGATGTCTTTGTTAAATTTATATCTCAATTCGCAAAAGAGCGATTTACAATAAAAATTTGATTACTGCAGTGAATTAGAAAAAAATCATGTACTGAAAACACGAATCCTATGAAATAGGCTAATCGTTTGTGGTTATTCTCAAATATTATGACCTTGGATGCGCAAAATTTCAAAGCAAATTTTGCATTTTTTACTTCCTAGATTTTAACCCGAGTAAGAGTACTTAAAAGATGGTATCATAACTTTTGATTTTTCAGATATCGCTCGACGAAACAAGTATTATTGCAACACTGCGAGTCCGAAATAACACAATATATGGGCTTGCAACATCCGAACTTCCAGTGGTGGCAACCGCCGAAGAAATTACTGGAAAAAGACCATGAAACAGCAAAGCTTGCAAACCTTCTTTTACTTGTACCACTAGTTTAACACGCTCCTTCTTTCGTTATCGCAATAAAACCAGTGATTAAGAGTGAAACATGTAAAGGTGTCAAGGAGTGGTTTTTGAAATGTAAGACGTTGGGTGCCAAAAAACATATGAAAGTCATCGGCCTCGCAGCTGATGGAGATTCGAAGGTGAGGAAGTTCTACAACGGCTTCTTCGTGGTGAATCGGAAGTTGAAATCAAAGACCGGACCTATGTTAAAAGTTGATGGCCTGCTGTTTGGGTGCATTGTCAAAAGAGTCGGCAATTGCATTATACCTATGTTATTTTTCCCGGACTGGAAGCACTTAGTAAAGAAGTGGAGAAATCAGCTGTTAAATGTCAAGCGCTTACTTTTCTTGGGTCAAGATATTGTTATGCTAGAGCACCTGTTGGAAGGATATTCAAGGTAAATATGTTTTGTTCTATTATAAGCCGGATGGGTATTTTTTATTTAAAGGTCTTAAACGAAATGCCAACTTGACAAAGAAACAGAAAAAGATTTCTTGTTTGCGTGCTTTTAAATCATTTAATTTTGTTTTCCTTAGTTTCAAAATGGGCCATAACCTTTCAAAGACTGATGTATTCGTAAGGGACAAACAAACGTAGATGCCGCGATGCGTATTCTGGATCCCGAAGTCAGGGCATGTTTGCGCACTATACCAAAGACGACGTCCACGTGTGCTTATCTTAAAATTAGAGAATCTATCAAAGATGCATTTACATCGAAAACCACTTCCATTCGTGAACGGGCGAAATTAGCGTGGCTACCTGTGTTGTTTGTCAGGTACCTAAAAATTCACTATTTTGAACTTGTCCATAAAATACCATACTCTTATCTCAATGAGAGCTTTGTAGCCAATGGGGATTAAATGAAGGAGCTTTATGTGGGCGTGAAGAACTTATAAACATTTATGAAGATGTAATTTTTGTTTTTCAGATTTAGTAGGGTTGAAAATTAATCCTTAACGGAAAGAAATTAGTGTCTGTCCACTTCTACATTCTAGATTTTGGAAATCGTGGATTCAAATCAAGGGGTTATCATTGGATCAAAACTTCATCAGCAATCAGACCTTTCAAGATCTGATTCTAGCAGGCCACACTGTCATATTGTCGATGCTGGCATATTCAACCCATTTAAAAGGGCAATCTTCATGCCATGAACCCCATGGGGGGTACCTATTTTCTTAGGGGGTACCTAAACCCCTGGTGCCCATGCCGTGCTTTCCAGCCATGGACATTTGGGTCAGATGTCTGTGAAAGATTTTTCGCTAAACTCCGCGGTTTTGTTCAGGGAAAGCAAAATTTAACATTCCTGGATATGTTAGATTTCTCTAAAAGGTAATAACAAAGTTTTAATTTATAAGAAATTACACTAAACTTTTTTGTGAAAAGGTTTGTTAAACCTGAGAAAGGTTTTTCCTATATCATACATACGACTACTTTTCTAGTAAAAATTACAAAAATTGGTCTCTTCACAGATTAACAAGCAAGTTTGGTTTCGAAATATTTAACACAAGGAAATCGAGAAAGGGCCATAATTAAGGCTAAAAATTGCTTTTAATTTAAATCCCTCTCCAAATCTTTTTAAGGCTTCAGAGGTTGGCAGAATTGGAAAAACACGACTTAAAGACCAATTCATTCTCGACTTTAAATGATGAAAACTTTGTCACAGCGGAAATTCGAATCGGAATGAAAGATGCAGAAGTTCAGTGTATTGTCCTTCTCAAAGAGCTGAAAATGATTGAAGATCTTGAAAAAAGGTATTTTTTCTGTCATGTTAATATCATCAAATCCAATTAGTTAATCAATAAAAGAAAAAAGCAATCGAAATGTAAAATTATCATATATTTTTGTTTTTTTTCTCTATTTCGAATCAGGGGGAGGCAAATTATGTTGCCCTTTCTTATGGACTGTACACAATTCTCGCTATTTTATATCCAAAATATATTATTTCTTCATTGACAGGCAATGTTATCTATACACTGAATGGAGATATCGCGATAAAGAACATCGACTACTGGGGTTGGAGTGAGAACTGGGACTCAAGTACGCATTCGATAAATGAAGTTAATGTGATTGATTTGGAATCCATGACAGTGTCTGAAAAGACGGCAATTGATGACGCCATTGATGAGGCACAATCGGAAAACGCAACACAGGAAATTGAAAACATCCTCCCATCTATGATTATGCGAAAACAAAAAGAATCTGCAACTGTCACAATTGATTTAAACAAATGTGGCTTTCATCACTTTGGAAAATGCGACAATGACGATGGAATGATAATGTGCAAAATATGCCAGCAATGGTTTCACATACTTTGTGTTGGTTTGAAATTCAAAAATAAAACAAGATATGTAAGTGACTATTCAGTAATATTTCAACAAATTTGTTATTCGACCGTGTGGTTGCCGCACAAAAATCATCGTTGTGAAAAGATATATATTGAAAATTGCTCTTAATAGGAAGATTGGCGTAAATTTTTTTTTAAAAAAGCGGCTTCAACCCCCCCCCAGATTTTAGAGAGTTATAATGAGTAGGGAAGACTTGTTCTTTGTATTACAATAAGCAGTCGGACGCCACCCGTACAACATAACTAATTATTTAGCTTTTTTTCAGAGAATTCGTTGATCATTTTTCGATATCTCAACAATACACATAAAAAATACTTTGTTTTATCAGGTACCTGTTTACGTGCCCGTTCCATAAAGATCAAGTGAAAGATGTGAATTTCAGAAGTAAAATCGAGAAGTCAAAGCTACAAGTAAAGTCTGTGGTGAATGAAGAGTTGAGTGTAATGGAATCTCAAAAGCAATCAAGCGGCAAAGCAAATAAATACAGCACCAACACAAACAAACTGTACGTCTATTACGAAGGAAATGTATACCATTTTCACGTTTTCTCTCCATAGCGATGGGAAAAGTGTATTCACCCTCTGCATCTCGAAGCGAAAGGTGGAAGTCGTCTAACAAAAATGATTTTTTTAGCCGGTTACCACTACCATCAGATCCAAATGGCTTACACCAATACGATCATGGTCTATTCAAAAACAAAAAGTCTGTTGTTGTTGGTCGTATTGTTAGAATTTTGAGACATGTCGGAAAGTTTTCTACATTCTGTGAGCTGTCTACTAAAGAAGCTGACGAAAACGTTGCATATAGTTTTTTCATTGACACTGCTCCATCATCTAAGTGCAATGTCATTCTTGTTGATAGTTGTTTCTGCAAAGTTGAATGTAGTGATGAATTTGAAAGACAGAAGAAGAAATTCAGTAAAAAAGCAAAAACAGAACATTTATTTAAGCTGGCATGTAAAAATTAGTTTTCGATTTGTATAAAGAAAAATATTGATGGTTAGGGCATTTCCAAAACATGTTTCGATTGACACGCATCTCTTCCAAACTTTTAAATATAGCTCGAAAGGTTACATTTGCAATTGGAAAAAATGAGTATTAGGATGTGGACTCAAAAAACCAAGGGAAGCCCGGGGGGGGGGCACTCGATTTCAAAACGACGGTATGTGCCGCGCAAAATCTGCTTTTCAAAATCGTAACCTTACAGTGCATTTTCTCTTGATTTACCCAACACTTATAGTGCACTATATTTCTCAGCTGTAAATCTGCGTGAAGAGAAGGAGCTTGGGAAATTTTCTCTTTCAAAGAAAAGCTGAGAAAATTATTCTTGTCAGCTGTAATTATCAGACAATAGAAACTTTTTCAAACAAACAAGAAGTAAAAACCTTTCTTTTTAACAATTATTTTGAATTTGTTTTAAAATTCCACCCTTGCAGTGCAATCTCACAGAAACACACCCTTACAGTGCATTTTGGGATGCAGAAAAACTACCTTAAGCGCGGCACATGACGTAGGCCAGATCATATGAGTGACCCCCCCCCCACGGGAAGGGAAGTAATGCGCATCAAGCAAAGATATATTGAACATGTCTTAAGTGTCCCCATGGAAGAAAAACAATCTTGCTGTCTCTTTATTCTTATCGTAGTTTTTTTAATTTAACGATTTAACACATACGTTATTTTTGGTAAAAAATCCTATATAGCCTACAAACTTTTCCGAGATGGTAAAAATATTTGACCCTACACATGTGCTTTATTGATATTTTACTCTCTACTTTTAATTTCAAAAACTTGTTCTATGAATGGTAACTTTCCCCGGAAAATTTTATTTGTTCTTTTCTTGCCAGACCCCTAAATAAATCTGTTCTTGAAGAAATTAAGATTCCTGGAAATCTACATATTTTCTGAGTTTAAATCATAACTCCTGGAATAGTTCATCCTGTTCTTATGTTCTTCAATTGAGTCCCGAGATGCTTCTAGAAAAACACCCGGGGGGGGGGTACTAAGGTTGCGAGCTGATGGGTATGTGCCGCCCGACTTTCGACCCTCGTACCCTTAGCGGGACTAAAAATTAGGAAACATTTGGAATAATTTGTCAATTTTACGACTCTTATTGGGACTAATTTGACCAAATTTTGTTCTTTCAAGGAGTCAAAAAGGTGATATTTCCCGATTTTTCCGACCCTTAGCGGGACTAAAAGTTAATTTTGTGATTTTTCCAAGCCTTACAGGGATTTTCATATCCCCAAAAAGGCACCCTTAAGGGTGGCACATACCCGACCGACCGACCGACCGAAAAAGTAAACTTTTTCTAATCTGTGACACATTTTTGTTCCTTGTGTTTTGTTTATATCGGGAATCCGCCATTTTTCTTTAAATCCGTTCACTTAGCAACGTGATAGACCGCATATTTTATAGCCCGGGCTTTTACGGAAGATAGCTTAGAAACTCAACAAGGCGATATCTCGAGATTGGAAAGGAGTTAAGAGATGGTTGACCCCTCATTGGATCGGGAATTTAATAGAGAATAAGCTGGGAAAGGTAAGAGTGGGTATAAAGAGACTTTCGAAAATAAATATATTCGGGCATCTTTGGCCCGATGACGTCATCAGAACCTAAAAAATAGAATATCTAAAGTTTGAGAAGGATTTAAGCAATGGTTGACCCCTCATATTGTATCGGAAATCATCGAGAGAATCTTTTCGGTAAATGACAAATTAATTTCAGTCAAGCAAAACATTTATTACCCTTTCAATGACGTCATTTAGGACCCAAATGACGTCATAAAACATTAAATTTACGATTTTTCGAGTTTTGATTAAGGTCTTCATTTCTTGAGTGACAATTTTTGTTATTTGGGATTAAATCAGTCAAAAGTTTCCACTTTACCATCCAAAGGGCTTTTGATGTGTTCAACAACACTCTACTCGGCGGGTGCGACGCCGGGTGACGGCTAGTTAGTACTATTTGTACAGAGTAGCAGAAGTATTAGGAGCTGTGTATAGCTTCTTAACAGGGTGTCCCATAAAAAATTCCCCAGAATAGTCAATAGATTCTTTTCTTTTTAAAGATATAGAAGTTAGAATTTTAAGTGTGCCCAAAAATATTGAAATCGCAAAGATTCTCTCAGGTATCCCACTTGACTAAACATGATTTTATAAGCACAATGCTTCATCATTCCAAACGCTGACAGTTTCTTGTAATTCAATTGAAATGAGAGAAAAAGTGAAGTCTTACAGGTTGAACAAAGTCTCCAAGTTCTTCTTGTAAAGCATCTGCCAATGGATCTTTTGTCTTTCCCTATAATTTGGATTTGACATGACGAACCTGCCGCACGCAAGAAAAAAATTCGCGATTCGCGAAAATTTATAACACGCAACTTATTTCCAATATTGTTTAGTCAAGTACAATTTTGACGGGAATGAGAAGCAATTCACTGTGAAAGCCCATGGAAATTCCAAAAACAGGGTTGCGTCATTTAAACAAACTACCATCAGTATGAGAGAAGTTATAAAAACAACGGCGAAAGTCAATAAACCCTCAGAATCTGTAAGGCAGATCAGAAAAAAAACGGGAGGAACGTTGAATATTGATTTGTCATCTCAAAATCCTCGGAATATAATGCAGGTTAAGAACTTTCGATGAGATGTCTACTTGTAGCAAATCTGAAAAAGATTTTCTTGCTAATATGATGAAGGAATGCAAAAGAACGATGAATACTGACGATGAGATATTTATCAGGCGTGTTGAATGAGCCCCAGAGCCAATGTGCCTTATCGGAACTGAGGCGGCCTTTAAGGATATTGAGAGATTTTGCGTAAAGATGCCATATGGGCTCAATTCAGTTTTGACTATAGATCCAACCTTTAATTTTGGCGGTTTTTTTTTCACGTTTCTTCACGTTACGGGCTGACACTAATCAACCAAAAATTTATATGGGACCTGCCCTCATTCACTATCAAACAGTCAAAAAACGTCAAAAAAGACAGTATCAAAATTGTATCAGAACAAACATGTTTCCTTTGATCATTTGCTGTGTCTTTGTCCTAAAAGTTTCGTTAAGAAAAAATAAGTAATATCGAATTTTGGACAATTCCCAACCTTGTTATTCTTTTCTGAATCCTTCCGGTAAAAGAAATCAAAATATGCTTCTCACTCAATGTCTATTTTTATTTGTTAATTAATTAATTTGATACTGTCTTTTTTGACGTTTTTTGACTGTTTTTAATAATGACTTTTGACTTTATACCTTCATATCTCGATAACTACTTTTTCAAAATTAAAAAATTATACATCAAAGTTTGCCTTTCCTCTTTACCATGAAAAAAGAATTTAGTTAATATTCAATTTTTTTCGGACACAGTTACCCTCCAAACTCTTATACTTTTTCGTGGGTCACCCGGTAGGTAGGCGTGCCGACAAAAGAAATGTTTTGGGTCGGCAAAGCCGACCTAAAGAGGAAAAATATTATTTGTTAGGTTAATCTAATTGTGTTATCATTTGATAACACATGATAATCGAGCCTCATTCCATTCTCTTTATAAAACATAAAACTTATTAACACAATTATAGAGCAGCTGAATTTGTTAGTTCGTTAATTTTCTTCCTATTTTGCTTTTAATCTTTCAATAATATGATATGCTATTCTTGTATTCTTATTTTGATTTTAATTCATTTTATTTTGTTTAATCTTTTTACGCTATTAACAAGTGAGGAGGGGATGAGAGTTTTTCATTTCAATTCACCATGCCTGGTGAAAAGAAGAAAGTCTCACGAAGTAAAGTTGTATCAGGTTGGAATTTCAACTGTCTTGGTTATGAAAATGGTTGGTTATGAAAATGGTTGGTTATGAAAATGAGGTCACTCAGATATATTGCAAGATATGCAGAGAGTATTCTAACTTGCGAAATGTCAAAATGAATAAAAAGCATTACCTCGAGCCTATGAAAGAGACTTTGTAGTAAACTAAACCAAAAATCTGTTTATTTTGTTTCCCTCTTTCCCCACTTTCGTTTGTTATATGCTAATAAAAAAACATGTATTCAAATTTTAGGTAAAGGGAACTAGGAGGAGTTGGAGATCATCCTGAAAGATCACATGTATGGCTTGGTCAGAGTTCCTGCCATGTGCAGTCTAGACGCTGAAATCCCCTTATCTAGAAGCAACCTGAGCAAATACGAAGTAAGCCCTGTGGAACCGCTACACGACATGAAGGGGCACATCAAAAATGTTTGGGAAATACTCCCAACAGTGATGAGAAAAGACTTAAAAGAATTCTTTGAAACAGAACTGTCCCTCTAGTGAATTTTCATTCATTTTACTAGTGTCAATGATACAGGGATGATTTAAGTAGGCTGTTGAAAAGGATTCACAAAATGTTTTTTAAAAACCAAAACTAAGTTTCCCTTTTGGAAATCTGTCACTAGGCCGCACAAAGGACACCTACCTTGGAAGTGATTTCAGACTCTCAACTTTCAATATTTATTCTGAAATGGAGAAAAACAAAGATTGCCCACCGGAGATTAAGGTATAGCTTTATGTGGTATAGAAGATTATGCTTTCGATTTCCGATTTTAGGAAACTGAAAGAGTGTAAAAATTAACTGTATCCCTATTCCTAGGCTAAACAGAGATGGAGAGATGGAGAGGTGTGAAACGATTCCCTGTTTTCCTTGTTATTATATATAATTTTTCTCATCCCTCAGGAATTTTTATACACGCTGACGGAGCTCTGTCGACTTGCTTACCTCCCAGCCTTAAAGCGAAATCCCAGGATCGTGTTGAGGGCATACAACATCACGTACCGGCATGCGATGTCGTGCAACCAAATTTTCGGGAAGAACCCTAAGCTGACCAAATTCTATGGTACGTACTACCATGCACTGACGACACATCTTGCTGAAGTATACAAACTTATTTCTCCCTCATCTCTTTACACGGAGAGTGAGGAGCGGATATTCGCGATTATTCGTGCCATCGTCAAAGCCACATCAAGCAGAACTAAGGAATCAATCAGGGATATAGGCTTGATAAGGTGAGTCTCTGAAACTTTGTTAGATATGAACACAAATTCTACAGACATTTTTGACTTTGGGTCGCTTGAAATACCATCAGATGCATTAAATATTTTCATAACCATATACTAACTAACAGTTTATGAGAGCAATTATTAAAGTATTGACCGACATCAAAGAGTATTGTTTATATCACTCGGGTAATAATGTTGATTGTCCTTTGTAAAAACAAAGATCTTATTCCTAATAATCTCTTCTATTAGATACCAAACTGAGAAGGCTTTCGAGAAGAAATATGGAGCGCGCAAAAAGGAAGGCAACGAATCAAGGGTGTCCTAGTATCAAACATTGATCTGTAAGTATTCATAGTTTAAATCCCTGTCTCAGTGCCCCGATGGAACTTTTTCCATCAGGGGGGATGATAATTTTTTATCGAATCCCAATTGGAGTGCAATCTTTTCCATTCACTTTATAATGGGGATAAATCATAGGCTACTTTCCCAGTGGGGTTAGAATTTAGGGTATTTTTCCCACCAGGGACGATTTTCATTTAAAAACTTAATATGTTATATATTTAGAGAAACACCCAAACTCAAAGTTTCATCTCGGAGAATGTGGCGATTCTTGGAAACTACATCTGCAAAAAAGCAAAAGGTGTTAAGAAGTGTACCCTGGATAAGAACATTACACATTCAGATTATCGAGATACGCTTGTAGAAAGGAGTGTAGTCTCAAGACTATCCAGCTCCATAAGAAGCATAAAGCATCAGCTTTATACGTTAGAACAATCGAAGAAGTGTTTATCCTCTTTTGACGAAAAAAGATTTATTTTAGATGATGGGGTAAATACTTTAACACACGGACATTATTCAACAAGAAAGCAATGAATGTAAATTGAAATAGTTTTTGCATATAAATTTCCTATTTATCTACTATGTTTTTAATTACAGTAATAGCAAGTTGATATTATTTTTTTCTTGAATCTTATTCGTTCGCAATCCAAAAGGTGACTTCCAACGTCATCAATAAGAAGTTTCGCTTTTCCAGGATAGAGGATAATAGAATCTGATTGCTGTCCCTAAAGTCTTTGAGTTAACATACTCTTCATTGTCTTGGTCATTGTAATCAAGATCACGTTCCTTCTTCCATTTAGAGATCTTGCTCTAGAAGCATTTTTTCTTCTTTGGAGCTGCTAGAGAAAAATTGTCTTCACATTTTCTCATTTCCTTTGGTGTTTCTGGTGTTTCCATTTCAAAGGAATTTTAGAGCTACAGTAATAAACCCAAGGGTGTAGAGATATCCTCTAGGTGTGAACCAAGTGTTTAATATTCTTGAGCAAATACTAATGAAGCTCATCTTATAGTTTTTAACGAATCCAAATGAATTAACTGCTTTTAAAGACATCTACTATTTTACTCGCATTCAGAAGAGTAAATTCTCACACCTGAGTGAGAACACATTTACTCATGAGTAAATTTTCACACCTGAGTGGTGAGTAAATGTACTCACATTTACTTATGAGTAAATAACTCGCTTACTCACATTTACTCATGAGTAAATTTACTCCTGAGTGAGAACTCTCACAATCTAACTATTTACGAAAGAAACCTGATTTTGAAAGGTTATATTTAAACAGGCCCGGCGGAAGCGGGGAGACTGGCGAGACTTAAGCCTCTATACTTTTGAGCAAATGAGATTTTTTTCTCTCAAATTCCTAGGTCCTGAAATAATTTTTAAGAGTCTCACGAGAATAACATTTAACCAATTCTTTATATCTTCTATCCTTTCTTCATTAGGAGACAAACCATGTCATCTATTCTTCATTCACAACTGTCTTGCTCATCGCTGCATCAACTGGAATTTATTTAGCTCTAACAAGCTTCAACGTCAAAGATCGAGTGCTTTGGATCAGTATTCTTTTGTTGAATGCGTTGAATTTTTTGTTGATTTATATTTACAAAATGTTTGTCATGTTATTCAAACCTCAACGAAACACAAGTCAAGCATTCAATAGGAAAAGAACAGAGAGGATCAACGGCAAATATCAACATTGAAGAACACCTTGTACAATTTAATGATTAATTAGCAAATCTAGTCTGGAAGTCAAATGTTTTTTTTTTGAATTAAAAGATTATTATTCATTCATTCATTATACCCAAGATAACGAGGGATATCAAGATTTGATAGAAATCTAATCTTTAAAAAACTTATTTTTTGTTGTTTTTTGGGCTCTGAGATAAGTTGTCGATTTTCCTCTAAACTTTTAAAATTGATGGCCTTTTGAGCCAGAGGAATTTCTATCGTTGTCAAAAACATTGCCAAATATTCTGGTCGTAATTGTGAAATTCTTTTAGTGATGAAAGCGCTGTTTGGTTTTAGTCAAACTAGATTTTTCTTTTGGCGCTTGGTTTGGAAAATTTTATTTACGATTATGAATTCTGATTGTTTATGTAGGAAAATAAATAGGAAATAGGAAATACTGCAATCGAGGATGATGACATCGAGGATCATGACTTCATCGACGAAAATACTTGGAAGTTGCTTATCCTATTTTTTATTAGAATATTTACAATTAGAATTTTATTTTTGTTTTTACGTAACGTCGTTTTATAAAAAGAAAAAACTCAAATAAAAGGCAAACTTTGTTGGAGCAGGGATATCATATCCCTGGTTTAAATACGAATACTGTTAGCTACAAATAATAGGGACCTGTTTTGATTCACTGCTGGAAAAGTCATTCTGTCAGTTGTTCTTTACATAATGACAAAACACACAAATTTTGGAAAATATACTTTCAAGATAATATCAATGTAAATATAAAGAAACAATCAACTCTTTGATACTAAAATAATGTTTGACTTCAGTATAAAAATAACGTGATTCTATCATGCAAAAACTGTGTTCGACACTAGCATTGAAATCATGTAGATTTATTACGTTAAATCTATGGTCACTTTGAACAATAAAAGCAACAATCTTCTTATATATGAAAAACATGTCTGACATAAATGTAAAATGAATATCATTTGTATACATCAAACAAATGTTAAAGCTGAACGTCGGAATTATGTTGGTAAAAAACATAAAACAAATCTCTAACATTTATATTGATTCAACATTCAAAAATGATATAAAACAGATCTTAAAGATTTATATTAATTTACATCAAAAAGATACATAAAACAAATCTTTGAAATTTATATTAATTAATCGTCAAAAAAAACATGATATAAACCTTTCAGATTTACATAAATTTAACATTGAAGAAAAACATAATAATTATTTGCAAACTGGACTGAGATGTAACATTAAAAAGTTATATTAATTTAAGGTTAATTTTACATTATTTTGTTTACTGGGCTAGCTATTATAATTTAGGAGCACCTCTTAATGGTATTTATTTCATTACTTTTATGTGTAATAATTGATGATTGTAATGATTGAATTTATGGAACAGTCGTCAAACTTTAGATATTGCGCCTTGTGCTCTCAGAACGTTGAGTACTGACATTAGGCTAAAAACAGTACACTCATGATGATAGTCCTGGTCCCTTTTCTCAGCGAAAAACATTTGTATCAAGATCACCTTATTACACGTAAATAAGTACTTAGGACGTTTATTTCATCTCTTATTTTATCTGATTTTATCCATTCGCGCTTGACCTTCGTTGAGGTCGGACGTACTCGTGAACGCAAAAAAAGCAACTTACACTTTCTGAGTGAGTAAAATATTTTGACTGAGCTTTAGTTTTGAATTAAAATGCCAAGCACCAAGAGCAAGAATAAAACAAAGAAGACAAAGAAAAACTCATTGTCAGAAGGAGAAGCTTCCTCGTTAGAAGATGTTCGTTTGGAAGATGATACCCAATCATCAACCATACAAAAGTCGCTTGCTGAAACCATCAAGAAAATAAAAGATGAGTTATCAAAGGAAATATCTGATGCCAAACTTGACATTATTTCACAACTCAAAAATGAAAATGAAAGTCTTAAAGCTGAAGTTAAAGAAACTAAATCTCGTCTTATCAAACTTGAATCTGAAAACATTAATCTTCAGCAATATATTCGCAGGAATAATGTAGAGATTTGTGGCATTCCTGATGATGTTGAAATCAGTAATCTTGAATCCAAAGTTATTGACGTAGCAGAACGTATTGGAGTCATAATCGACAAAAAGGATATCGAAGCCTGTCATCGACTTAAAAAGGGGAAGAAAGACAAATGTGCCAGGTCAATAGTAAGATTTATAAACAGGAAAAAATGTGACGAACTTCACCAAAACAAGAAGAAACTTGGTTCAAAAGTCGCCTCTGAAAAATTGAAAAAAGCTGGTTTAAAAGGTAAAATCTTCATAAACTGTAATCTTGCCCCATACTCAAAATTTCTCTGGAGCACTTGCCAAAAACTTTATGAAGAGAGATTGATTGATCGCTTCTGGGTCTACAACGGAACTGTTTTTATTTCGATTAATGAAAATAATATGGATGTGCATACTAAAATTGAACACTTGAACACGTTGGAGAAGATATTTCCAGGTTATGATTTTCATACCTTCTAGATTTTCAATTTTACTAGAATTATTGTCTTTTTTTGGATCCTTGATTCACGGGGGCACTCCCTCTTTTTTTTCCTTCGCTCTGTGATGCGATTACCCATTTTTTAGTTTAGAAGCCAACTCGCAATTTTGTTTTGATTATTTTCGACTTTTTCCGTATTCACTTTCGTTTTCTCGTTTCCTCATTTCAAGATTGCAGCCTAGCTACGTATTCATGATTTTTTTATACAGTTTTGTTGTTTTTTGCGTTTGTTGGCGCTGGTGTTTTTTACCTTTGTTTCGTTTAAAACTCACCATGATTAAGTAAGTTTAACTTTTATGCCTTCATTATTTCCATGCTCAGTATGTAAGACAGTCAAAGAAGAAGGCAACTCTATATTCTGTGACTCCTGCAAACTTTGGACTCACTTAAAATGCTCAGGATTAACTCTTGCTGAATTTCAATTTTTATCTACCAGTTCTAATGACTGGTACTGCCCCAAATGTCTCCTTGGGGCCCTTCCTTTTAATCCCAAAACTCAACCTTCCCTCCCTGGTGCTTTAAACCCTAAACTCATCGATGTTGCTCGCAATCTCCACCTAATTTCTGAGAACTGCCAAAACAACTGTCTCGACCTTGATAACCTCATGGCTGCTGACTGTAAGTATTACAAAACTCCTGACTTTCAGAAACTTGCCCGTGAAAGTGGGCCTTTCTCTTTTTCGTCTCTTCACCTTAATATTGCTTCATTAGCTCTACACATAGATGATTTAACCACTCTTCTTTCTAAACTTAATTTTAATTTTGATGTTATGGCAATCACTGAGACCCGTATTTTGAAGGGGAAAAAAACATCTTTTAACTTTAATCTTGAAAATTTTCAAGAACCAATTCATACACCTACAGAGGCCTCTGTTGGTGGTACTATGCTAGACATTTCGAGCAATCTTACTTTCGAACCCCGGAAAGATCTTGACTCTATGCTATATTGCTCAACCTTTCTTGAATCTACTTTTGCAGAAATCTTGCATCCAAATTCTCCTAATACTATTGTTGGACCCATTTATAAACACCCTCTTTTTTCACTTGACAAATTTAATAAGCTTCTTGAACCACTCTTGAATAAAATTAACAAAGAAAATAAACAAATTCTTCTACTAGGGGATTTCAACATTAATCTTTTGAATACTTCTACTGACCCCAATATATTATCTTACTTGAACAACCTTGGATCACACTTTCTTATACCTAATATTTTTCTTCCGACTCGAATTACTGATCACTCAATGACACTTATTGATAACATTTTTTCTTCGATTTCTGAAAAGCGTACCTTTTCAGGACCTCTGATCACCTTCCTCAGTTTCATCTTGTCTGTGGCCCCTCTATAAAACCAAAGAATGAAAAAATCTACCGAAAAGACTGGAAAAACTTTAAGCAAGACGATTTTATTTTAGACTTTTTTAATATTGATTGGGTAAATAAATTATATCATATAACTGATGTTGATCAAGCTTTCAAAACCTTATATGATCTTATTCAAGACCTTATTTATCATCATGTCCCAACTGTTATAGTGACTAAACGCCAACAAAAAACTCGGGCTAAACCATGGATCACTCCTGGAATTGTTAAATCGATCTCACAACGTCAATTTTATTCTAGGAAATATATTCAAACCAAGGACCCTATTATGAAATCTTTTTACTATCAAAGATACAAAACATACAAAAATCTTATAGTTACTCTTACACGTAAGAGTAAGAATAATTATTATTCCCGTTTTTTCTCTGTTCATGCTACAAATATTTTGAAGGTCTGGGAAGGGATCAGAGATATCATAGAATCTGAATCCAAATATTCTCCTTCATCTATTCGTGCCAATGGTCATCAGTTCCGGTCCAAACGTTGTTGCTAATGGCTTCAATGAGTTTTTTACTTCTATTGCAGATACAGTCCACTCCAAAATTTGTCCAACTAATCGTCACTTCTCACATTATCTTAAAAATCGCATAAGGAACTCTACTTTTCTTGATCGTGCTAACCCTGCTGAAGTTTTACTAATAATTAATTCTTTACCCTTGAACAAATCATCTGGCCCAAATAGCATTTCCCCAAAAATCCTTCGTCTTCTACAGTTTGATCTCTCTGGACCCCTTTCTTTTCTTTTTAACCTTTCATTTGAATCTGGTTGTTTTCCCACAATGCTCAAACTCTCGAAAGTTATTCCCGTTTTCAAAAACAAAGGCTCTCCACTTGAAATATCCAATTATCGCCCTATATCTCTCCTTTCCAACATAGATAAAATTCTTGAGAAACTTATGTACTCTCGTCTTATTACTTTCTTAGATTCTCATCGAGTATTTTTTGAGCGCCAGCTTGGGTTTCTCACTCAACCATCCATACCTTACTTAATATTGTTGAACGTATTCGGAAATCTCTTGATGATGGTAACTTTGTGTGTGGTGTTTTTGTTGATTTGCAAAAGGCTTTCGATACTGTTGATCATTCTATTCTAATTTCAAAACTCGACCACTATGGGGTTAGAGGAAAGGCTAATGACTGGTTCAGATCATATTTATCTAACAGATCCCAGTTTGTCTCTATTTCATCTAATAAATCTTCTATTAAAATAATCCCTCATGGTGTTCCACAAGGCTCTGTTCTAGGACCTCTCTTATTTTTAATCTATATTAATGATCTTCACAATGCAATCTTTTCAAGTGAAACTTTTCATTTCGCCGATGATACCCATATTTTACATTTTAATGATGATCTTCTTTCCCTTTGCAACAGAGTCAATCGTGACCTAAGATCCCTCCAAACTTGGCTCAAAGCCAATAAAATATCCCTTAATGCTGGAAAAACAGAATTTTTAATTTTCAAACACTGTCGAAAAATTCTTCCTTTTGTCCCTTTTCTTAAAATTGGAGGTAAGAAAATTTTTCAAAATTCAAATATCAAATATCTTGGCGTTTTGATTGACATGCACCTCAACTGGAAAGCCCACACCACATCTTTATCAGCTAAACTTGCCAGAGCAAATGGTATTATATCTAAGCTCAGGCACTATGTTTCAACAAAAACCTTAGTTAACATTTATTATGCTCTTTTTCATTCCCATCTTCAATATGGTTGCCAACTCTGGGGTCTCACTGACAATACCACTTCTAAGCCTATATTATCCTTCAAAAGAAAGCCTTACGTCTTATTACTTTTAACAACTTTCGATGCCCTTCTTCTCCACTCTTTTCTGACCTCAAAATTCTCAAGATTTTTGACCTTGTCAAATGCCTTAATATATCTTTTGTCCACAGATTCCTAAATAACAAATTACCCTTTGACCTTCTGGAGTTTTTTAACTTTATTCAGCTCGATGCTGAAGACGAAAACACCCAAAGTACCAGAGGAGCATGTTTGAAACTACTTTTTGTTCCCTCCTACAACACCATTACCTTTGGGAACAAATCTTTCTCTAAGTTTTGCATAACACATTGGAACAGCATCCAGCGATCTTACCCAAATATTACCCTGAGCTCATCTGATTTCAGTTTTGTTAAATCTCTCGCCCTTACTCACTGTCTTGGGAGATACTGAGCACACCCCTCCCCTACCTAAAGTTTAGAAAACTTTATTTTAATTTATTCTTTATTAGATAAAAAAATTCTTAAAAATATAAATATTTATAAATAATTTACAAAGTGTTATAAACGCAATCTGTACTTAGGTGGCCGCATCTTTTTGATTAGCTAGACTATAAGGCGGTCTCCCTCCATATATTTTTTGTGCATATCACCACTTGTATCTTTTTTGTAGTGTTAAATGGTAAATAAATACTTACTTACTTACTTACTCTGATTTTATCTAAGTTTAGTTTTTCAAGTTCATTATTCAAAGCATAGTATCTACTTTCATATTTTCAATCATATGTTCGTATGTCAATAGGTTTAGCCTAGATTCTCAATTTTATTTCAAAGGCTTAGTTTTGTTACTATTTTACTTTTCAGTTTGAACTCTAGTCAATGAATCTTCACTACATTCAATCAGCTATTGAGTTCCAAACACAGCCGTTCTCTGCACTAAGGCTACAGTTAGTTGTAATGGCAATGTTAAGTCAGGTTGGAGATTCCTGGTGCAGATACTAGTGTGCCTGCTGTAATTAACGCGAACCAAAAAATTTCCTGTTAATTAAAACCCCTTTAATTAAAACCAGCCGTGGTGTCTTTAATAAAGCAAATCAAATTTGTGTTCATTATTTGCGTGATAATTTCAAGGCCGTTAATTATCTGTCTACTTATTCTCGTGTAATTAGGTAACTAATGCAAGAAAGTGGAAGGTTAATTCAGGAGACTCTAATGGTACTGACAATAACACTCTTCCAAGTACAAGTAGCTCATACAGTGCTGAAGCATATATGGAGGCTATGGCTTTGAGTTATGTCGTAGAAGAGATTATGAAGGAGGACAGTAGAACTTGTGTTGTTTATTCTAATGATGGCTCTTCACAAAGTGTCACAGGAAATTATGTTGTCCAATCCTTGACAGTTACCACTTTAGAAATTCTATCTGCTTCAACTGGCTTTGAATACACGCCTTCCCAGCTTCTTGAAAAAATTGACTTTGTAATGATTGACAGTACATCACACAATGTTGGTGTCATTGACACGGTCTGTGATGATGTAAACGTTGAAAAAGTACCTCAACAGCTCTTTCAAAACAAGATAAAGAACATTTGCTAAAGATTACATGATCTTGCGTCTTTGATTTAATCAATTTCATTCTTTGTTTATTTTATTTCAGTAAAAAAAATGGTAAAATAATAGCAAAATAATATTCACAAGCGTCAGATGATGTAGATTGGCACTATCAAAAGGAAAACGCCTAAGGGCGTTTTATTCAACGAAATTTTAAACAACAAAGATGACTTGAAGAGCCATTTGATTGTCGAGCACAATATCCCTGACAATGACGAGACTTTATCTAGGTATGTAAATTTACGCTACTCTACAAAGGAGCATGATGCTCAGACNGTATTTCAGTACACACCACCAGACGTGTTTTCTTTTTATAAGCAAACTGACACCTGGTTTTGATGAAAAAATATGCATATCATCACAATTATATCAGTGGACTGTGGTCATGATCATTAGTCACGTGTTGTGTATTTGGAAAGACTAGTCTGTTTTCGCAAAAAAGTATACCTATAATAAGAACATGCTCCTGTTTTGATGTAAGAGTCAAAGCCTAGGACCACCTGGCTACGTATTCCATACAGTTGTAGTTTTTACGTCCGTTAAAATTGTTTGCTAGGAACACGGCTGTTACGATTCAACACTGGAAATTGATATGGAATTTGACTGGATTGTTTTGCTACCGGGTAAGAGAAAATTTATTATTTTGAGTGACGTCAACATGGTAATCAGCATCCTCGTATGTTCCCACTGGTACGCAATACCCCAATACAAAAAACATGATGACAGCTGATATCGCCCACTCAAACACATGTGAAAAATAAATTGGCCAGAGCCAATTATTGTTCTAAACAATAGGCCAATTGTTCAAACTCCGAAATCTCACCCTAACATTCTTATAGAAGTTATGCGTGTATCAAGACGAATATCCAATTTCTTAGAAAATGAACAATAATATAAAGCAAACACAGGAGGCTGACCCGAAAATTTGAGTTGCTTATAAAACAATGTGAACCCAATGGAACCCAAAACAACTACGATCAGAATCAGACATAAAAACTCAATCATAATAACCAAAACATTCATACACTCTCAAACGTAACAACTAAACCCAAAGAAAAAGCCGCAAATGAATCATTGAACATAAAAATGACCACATACAAATAACATTGAACATCCATTATTTTTATCAACCAAAATCCAAAATCCAAATTTTGTGGCTTTGCTTTATATTACGTTTACGTGTAGATCTTCTTTTCGGCGTTTCCCCTGGATCTTTCGTCGAAATCGTTGTACCTGATACAGGAGGAGGGTGTGTGCCGCTTTCATTTTGTATCGCTGACTCTTCAACAGTCGTTGAGGATGAACCCTGCGAGTGATTTGGGCAATAGAAAGGAATGTCACCAATGTTCTGATTTCTGCCTCCTGTGATTTTGGCACAAACGGCATGGACCCAGTAATCACATGCCTGCTCTCCAAAGACGACTTGACATCCTAAAAGTTCTGCCCTTGGGTTTTTAAGCGCACACAATTTACGCTCGGCATCCCTTTCATACACTCTCTTGCACAATTCACACCTTGACCTTCGACCTGACGGTTTCTTGGTGCTCTCGTCCGCTTTTTTTCCCAGGGAGATTAACTATCGGAGGTAAATTAGCTGAAGGGTTATCTGGGAGCAGCTTTAAGCTTGACCTTTTCTTTCGCCGTGGCTTCAGTGGACTGTGGTTCTTCGGTATCTACAGAAATGAACATTTCGCTATTGTTATTGAAACAAATATAGACAGATACGTTAGACAGTCGGTCAATTGCAACCTTTGTGAGATTTCATGTAGCTAATACTATTCCAGGGGATGTCAATCGAAAAATTCGATTGTCGAATCGATCGAAGATTTACATTTTCTTCCTCTTTATGATTGACTTCGATTGACTTCGATCGATTCGACAATCGAATTTAACTTGTAACTTGCTTGCGGCAAATAATTTCACCCACATTGTGTCTCCTTTGTGCCTTAACGTCGTCTCCACTTGCACGCGCTGCGATAGCTCTTCTTTGAGCAAAGCTTCTTCCACGCTATTGACCAAAAGAAATATGAAGCAATTCCATTGGCGTGACCTGACGTAACGATCACTCGCTTGAAAAGCAAGCGCACGCTGCGTTTTTCTCAATGCAAAAATGATTGAAGCCAAACTTGCGATCGCAGTGCGCGCTAGTGGAGACCGACCTTTAGGAGGTCCCCCAGCGGCACCCCTAATCACGCCATCACGCAAAAAAATTTACTCCATCAAGCTCTCTCTTTATAAGAGGTTCTAATACATGCCTATTCGCGGAGTGAGGCAACTATACCAATCACATATTACATATTTGTAGGCTATACGGAGTAGGGCTAGCCATCCTAAGTAGGGCATTCGTAATATACCAATCACATGATTACATTTGTAGGCTATACCGAGTTGGGCTAGTCATCCTGAGTAGGGTATTCATAATATATCAATCACATATTACGTATTTGCTAGCTATACCAAGTATTAAAGAACACCTTATAACATTTTTCTAAATCTATACGGAGTGTGACAGTGATAATGAAAAATTATTATTTATTAATTCTTAATTTCAAAAATAAAATCGATAAAAAGCAGATTTTTCTTTGCATACTTTATTACGAAATCACAAGTGAAAAGTACATTATTAAAAGATTCAGTATCTGGATATCCAATGAACCATTTTCCAGGTGAACAGTGGTCACAGCTAATCTAAAAAAGTAAAGATGTAATCATATACAGAAAGGGTTTAAAAGCAGCACATGATCCAAGATCTAGCCGGTAACTCCTTGAAAAGATCTTGACAACCCCAGAAATATTATCCCTGGGGAAACTATACAAATGCAATATCAAGAACATACAGTCAGTGTTGGTGGTGGGCCAGTTAAAAGTGGGGCTAATCAATGAATTGGATAGGGTCCTTGTGTGTAAAGTAGTAGTGTGTAGTTCTTTAGTTCATCCCTCTCAACGCGAACGCTTAAACTCAAGGTAAATAATGTAAAAATGATAATGTGAAAAAAATAAATAATCTTACTTTTCTATCAAAAAATAATTGATATCGTTCATAGTCAATGAATTGGATTTATCGGGATTTATCTGGGCTCCATATGCTGCTTTCGTTTTCAATTTCAAAACATCTGCGGGAGAGTATTAGCTTCTAACCGGAGTTAAACAATAGGCTATCCGAAGCCGTACTCCGGTTCTGTTGGTGTATTCGGAGCCCGGCTTCGAATAGAATCCTACTCCGGTTGGAACAATGAGACACTAGAAGTATGATACTGTACCGATATCATCTGTGTTGTTAAAATTATCTTCTGAAAAAGCATCTCGTAACGAGGAAAGGAAAATTCGGGAACTTCGAAAGAAATATGTTGCATCGAAGAGAGCTGGTCCAGGCGGTGGAATGACTGTGAAAATGCAACAGGATTTTCTTGACGAAAACAACGTAAAATACAAGAAAAGTGCACGAAAAGGAGAATTGATAGAACTTGTTAAAAGTATTTAAAAAAAATAACTTTTTAATTTTATTTTCTTATTCACAAAACTGAATCTTAGATTACAAAGTAACAGTTGATCGATGAAAAGTTCTTTCACAATCACAATGTTTCAAAAAAATATTTTTCAATATTAATTTCCTTTGATTTTACTCATTTTATTCATTCACTTATTTGTAATTTCGATCTTTGTTAGATTGTTTTTTATTAACATTTACTTTTCATGGAAGTGTGGAGATGAATGTAGGAAAATAGGTGCAGAAAAATTTCATTTTACATTTTTTCTTAAATCCATCAACCCTAAGCATCCTAAGAAAAGGTTTACAATTTATAATTGCGGTCATATTCTTGGATTTTACACCAGTGTTCGTTAGTTGAAAATACTTAAAAATCCCTAGGAAAAAGGAAGAATTTCGCGGAATAACCACAGAAGTTAGTTTTGCAAATAACGCCAATCTCATACCCTTGCACCGTGAAGTGCTTAGTTTTTGTGGGTTTGATTCTCTCTGATCGAAAGTGATCGTTTAATATCGATGCAGTCGATCGCTCGAAGTCATTCGTAGTCGATCGAAGTCAATCGTAGTCGATCACTCGAAGTCAATCAAAGTCGATCGAAGATTTACATTTTTTTAAAGGGTTGATCGACTTCGATCGATTCGACCAATCACTTCGATCGACTTCGATTGAAATCACCTGGATAAATACTTCTTCAATGGTAAATAAATGCAAATTTATTTTATTCATATCTTAATATTCTAGTACATTTTTTCTTAGCCTGGATATCCAGCCCGTAAACTTTTTTTTGATTTTGATATTTCTTATGTTTACGATCTGGTTTACCTAGATCGTCTACATTCTCATCTGAGGATGATTATGCGGATATTCTGATTGGTTGGTCCAAGCGAATCAGAGATCTGAATGGTGGCGCGCATATAAGAAATTATGCGATCCGACTTGAATTGTTCGCCTAAGTATTTGGATGGACAGCGCGGGCGATCAGCAAGATTTCTCCAAAATTCACTTTGCACTTTTTTGTCTAAACAGACTTTCCACCACACTGTCTATATTTTATGGTCAAGGCTGCCATTCTAAATTGATTTATCACTGCTGGGGTACCATCTTTAAATTATGCATGTCATTATGTGCATATATTTATTTGCAGCCATGGGATTCATGCAGGAAAATCTGTCAACAGGGGTTCACCTGATTTCTAGAGGTGAACCAAGCTCTATAATTTTAGAACTTTGTCTGGCTGAGGTAAAACTAATTTTTTCTAAAATTTTGAGCTTGGATATCCAGGCTAATTTTTTCTCTGTAAAATGTCTATTGTAAAACAAATCTTTAAACTTAACTGTTTAAACAAACACCAAAAAACACTCAAAAACCCGACAAATGCAATCTGGGGTCCCAGACTTGCGGCAGGAGCAGTGGCTTTTAACATGTTTTAAGGACGTCCAACACTCAGCCTCCTCCAGATTCAATAATCCTGAACCGACCTGCAGTTCAAACAAACTAACAAACATAGAAAAATAAACAAAAACTCGCACTCAAATACAAAGAAACAAAAAAGGGGTTAAACAACAAGTTCAAAGAGACAAGAACAAGACAAACGACAAAAGACAAGTATTAAAAAAAAAAATTCAAAAAGTAGGTCCAGAACCCGGTTCGACACCTAAAGTCCGAAATGCCGTGCAGACGTCCGGACGGGAAAGAACGAAAAAAGAAAATGACTGACTATGCCGGCCATTCTGTAGCAATATTCAATCTTTCGAATATTTAGTTCAATCCAATCCTTAATGCCGATATTTAGTTCAATTCAATCCCTATATTTCGTTCAATCCAATCCCGATATTTTATTCAATCCAATCCCGATATTTCGTTCAATCTTTTTTTTATTCAATCTTTTTTTTTTTATTCAATCTTTTTTTCATTCAATCTGGTTTTATCAATGCAATTTCAAATACCTTGGATTCATCCTTGATCTTCTTAAAGAAGGATCAACGATTCAAGATCGTCTAAAATCGCCAAAAAAGACTGTGAGTTCGATAAAATCAACATCGAAAAAATTCATTGAGCGGATGTCAAATGGCAATGTCAATGGTGCCATCAAACTTCTAAGTGATAACATGGTCGATGGTATCGTCCCTTTGAATGATGAGACACTGGAGATACTTCGTCAGAAACATCTTGAGCCATAACAAGCTGAAGACGATGTTCTCTTAACAGACAAACCAATTGAAGTCCATTCTGTTATCTTTGAAGAAATCGATGCTGATGCAATTCGTCAAGCAGCAGCAAGAACTAAAGGTGGCTCTGGACCCTCTGGAATGGATGGAGATGGCTGGAAGAGATTGCTGACATCCAAACAATATGGTCAAGAGTCTACTGATTTGTGCAAAGCATTGGCGAGATTTTCTAGAACTCTTTGTACAGAAATTCACTCTGAAGATTCACTTCAGCCAATCTTATCCTGTCATCTTATCCCGTTGAACAAAAACCCTGGCATCCGCCCGATTGGTGTTGGTGAAGTACTCCGACGTATTATTGGAAAGGTCATTGCTTCCGTCGTTAAAGACGATGTCCTCCAAAGTGTTGGTTCCCTTCAAGTCTGCGCTGGTCAAGAAGCTGGATCGGAAGCTGCTGTTCACGCAATCAGACAAATATTTGCCAATGAAGAAACCGAAGCTGTTCTGCTCATCGATGCGGCAAATGCATTTAACAGCGTGAACCGCATGGCGTTCATCCATAATGCCAAAGTCATTTGTCCGTCCCTCTCAACGTTTGTCACCAACTGCTACCAATACCAAGCAAGATTGTTCATCATTGGTGGTGCTGAAATCAAGTCAATGGAGGGAACCACACAGGGAGATCCCATAGCAATGTTCATATATGCTATTGCTATAATTCCCTTGATCCTGAGAAGTGTCGAAAGAATCCAATCAATCTCAGCCGATGCAAAGATTGCAGCATTCGCAGCTGATCTTGCTGGTGTTGGCAAGCTGGTTGGCCTTAAGATTCTATGGGATGAAGTCTGCCGACTTGGTCCTAAATATGGATACTTTCCTGAACCTTCAAAGTCATGGTTGATCGTTAAACCTCACAATGTTGACCTAGCTCAAACTGTATTCGTTGGTTCAGATATCAAAATCACAACAAATGGACGTAAACATCTTGGTGCAGTTGTTGGCTCTCTTCAATTCCGCTGAGATCTGTAAGGACGTACGAATTGAACCTCCGCTTCAGACGATCACTGGTGAAGAGATGTCAAAAGGCTCTATAAAGTCAAATGAAGCAAGATTGGATGTGAGTGCTAGGGATTTCTGGATTCCATATCAGAAGGCATTTTTCGATATAAGGGTGTTTAACCCATTAGCCGGACGTTATGGAAATATGAATATCGAGAAAGCTCACGAAATTAACGAAAAAGAGAAGAAGAGGGCATACAATGAGCGTGTGATTCAGATTGAGCATGGGAGCTTTACGCCCCTTGTATTCTGTTCAAATGGAGGTAAAGGACGCGAATGTAGAAAATTTTATCAGAGACTCAGCCAAATGATTGCTGAAAAGCGTGGAATTAACTATAATATCGTGACAAATTGGATAAATCGAAAGATTTCATTTGCCCTGAACAATAGTATTCTCATGTGTGTTAGAGGTTCACGGTCATTGAGAGACCAAAACCTCACTGAATCAAATGACATTGAAATTGCTGAAGCAATTTCCAAAATCAATTTCTAAATTTTTATTTATTTATTTATTAAATTTCCCAAACTAGCTATTTTTATTTTTTAAAAGAAGTTTATTAGAATTGTTTTATAGCGTACCGGAAATGCCTCCGGCTTTTATTATTGTATAAGTTAAGATAATTTCAAATACCTTTTCAGGTATCTTTCTTTGATTGTAGGGATGCTGGCGTGCACGTTCACGCCCTTTTCTTCCACCACGAATAGGGCCACCGCTACCAGCTTCTTCACTAACAACAGAAGAAGCACCAGCACCACCGGATGCTCTAAGTCTTTCGGTTTGATTCAGTCTAGCGAAAGTCCCATTTCTAAAGCTAGCACTCAGCATACTAGTTGCATTCGCAACGGCTCGTTCTAAAGTTCTTGATGATGTTGTCGAACTCGTTGACTCAACCAAATTGCTGGCCTCACGATGCAGCTCAGCGAGACGTAAATTGTTATTGTTGTTGCTTGACGCCATCTTGAATTTGAATCTAGTCAGTTCTGACTGTAATGTATTATTAAGACATAATATATATTAATATTAATATTAGTAATAGTATTATTTATCTGACTTAGAGAACGGTGCGATCTCCTAACATACTTTAGTCAGATCCGACTAAACTTTTACGTCTTAAATCACTTCAAACCATGTGGAAACTGCATTAGGGAGATAATAATTACGCTCGTACCCAGGAAGATTGAATGAAAAAAAAGATTGAATAAAAAAAAAGATTGAAAAAAAAAGATTGAATAAATCAACATAAAAGGGGTTGCGGAACGAGCGTTCTGTTTTCGCAAAGCGAAGAAAGAGAATTCTGAGAACCGATTTTCCGTGCTTGTCGGGTTCAACTGCCAATTTTTTTAGGCTACCGCAAGAAGAGCAGTTGAGACCGACTGGTGAGGCAGCACATCAAAGGACGACTACCATCCCTCTCCGATGGGATATTGGCCAGTCCCTTTAGAGCTATAGCGTGGGCGGCCGCCAATACGCCATCGGAATATCAGATAAAGAATTTTGGTACTTTTATTTCTAAATTATGAGAAAGGTATTTCGAATGACGTTATCTTTTATACGGAAGCACCCTAAAACACCAGCTCTATCTATGGTAGCGTACCGTATAACCGCTCAACTTGACCAAAAGCTGCTAAACTAGTCAATTTATCAGATAATCTCAGTCTCGTAATTATGATATAATTGACATCAATCAACCAATCACTGGGGAGTTGAGCAGCTCTTGGTCAGTTAACTCAATCTGTATTTGTTAGACCTTGGAGAAACTTATTTGGCGAGAATTAATTTACTAGAACGTATTCTGCCGAATGTGACTTTTTTAATTTGATTTAAATTGACAATTAAATGAGAAATCTACCCTTTTCTGTTTACTACTCTAGGGTACCTAATAAGCGTCCCCCGCTAATTAATTTTTCGAAAATTTTCCACCCAAGACAATTCTTATTCCAACCCCCTGTCTATTAGGTACCCGAGAATATGCATTTTATTGAAATAAGGTGTGATTTGGAAAAATTCCTAATAATGGGAATTAATTTTAATTTAACTTGCCTCTATTCGCCACAATAGGCATTCGAATATATCATTTGGTCTAATAAAATGCCTTTTTACTTGGATTCGATAATAAGTGAAGAACAACGGAGTTAAATTTTATTAATAGAAAACTAAAAGATAATCTTTATACTGCACAATAAACTTTACAATTACATGATAAATTTACTGTGTAGTTAATAATCTCAAAAAATGATTTATTCACAATAATTGAATTCAATTGTAGACAATAGCTTCCAATCGTTTATTTGAGATGTTGCGTTTAAATGATCCAAGTCATAGATTCAAGAAAAGGGAACAACTTGACCATTAAAACACCAATCTTTCTATCTCAAGCCATCCGTTGAAACAACAAAACCTGAAATGTTATTAACTCATTGTTATTGAATCAGATATAAATTTAAAGTAATATTGAAAGTTTTGATGTACAAACACATTTCAGAGAACTTTTACAAGGTCATGATTCTATTATGCCCCAGGGTTAATTATTGCACTTATCTTGGATTAGTTTAAGAACAGAATGTACAAAGATTATGTAAAAAAGAAAAGACAAAGACTTAAATAAAAGTGAGTGTGCTTAGCTATATAAAGGAACGTAGATAGACTTACTAGTACTGTATATGGAGATAATGAAACCATTGTAAAATTTATGTTCGATTTCTTGATAATTCGATACATGGGTACTCTTGGATAATCTTTCAGACAATATTCAACCAAACCAATCTGAAATAGGTAAAAGTTATTATAAGAAAGGGAAAATAAGCAATATGGTTAAAAAAAGTTCACTAAGTACAAAGGTTGCTCTTGTTAACTTTTTTACTCTTTAATAAGCTTGTTTACCTTGGTAAAGTGAAAAATCTGGCATTGTGAAAATGACGTATTTCAAGGACTATATTGTTCTTTCGTCAGACGATAAAGTGAAATTTCTATGCTTACTCTTTGAAACAAGAAGCCCGTTGGGCGTGAAGGCCCAGCGAAAAGTAACGTGTTGAAAACGAGCGTGCAAAACAGCAAATGCATGACCCCGTTGACATGGATCAAAGTGAAGACAGGAAAAAAAATTCAAAATCACCGCGGTACTTCTCATTGGTTAGACGCTTGAAATTTTATTGAATGGTCTCCTACCAACCGGGCCTACACAGGCGCAGGTTCAACTTTCCAATAAAATTCTAGCCTGTGTATCCAGACTCAAAATTTCAGAAAAAAAAATCTTATCTGGTGTAACTAAAAATGTCGGGTACAGTTTGTTTGATACTGCCTGTGAGTGAACCCTTGTTGACAGACTATCAAAACCCAGGGCAGACACACATAATTAACTTACCATATAACCTCTTTTACAAACTCAAAAAACTTTCAAAACTACTTTAAACTACATCAAAACATCAGCCACATCAGGCCATATTTTAAAAAGACTCCTTTCCATTTTGTTTAGAAATGAACCTGTGTTTTCATTTTCATTTGTTCATCTTTTTTCACAAGGTCAGCTTTTTCCATAAATTATGCGTGCCCATAGAAAAATATAAAAAAATCCCCCGAATATTCTGCTTAGTGAGTGGGCGCTTTTTAACGAATTAGGTGCACTCACATATGCAGGGAGAAATATCCCTGCAGGCATGTTAGTTGGACCAGACCGTAAACAAGAAAAATGATTTTTAAAGAACTAGACGGTAAAATAGTTTTTACGGTCTGCATATACAAGCTAATAAAATTCATGTGGTTAATGTGAGTTAACAGTTAATGCGAAGATCCAGAAATGACCATTTTCACTGTTCATGCCTTGCAACCATGATCAATCTAGTTTGAATTTGCCCATGAGCTGCATTTTAGTGCCATTAGCAGATTCCAGAATCAGTTTATATACTTTGAATAATTACCATCAACTGCTCCAACTTGGGACTATCTGAAAAAACATGGGACGGCAATCGGCCACCATTTCACCGAACTTCCAAAGTCATTTGATTTGAGTTAGGGAAAGGCGTATTTAAAAATGCACGATTTCTATTTCGATTTTACAGTAAGTGAAAATACAGACCAGATATGCAACAGTCCCATGTTTCGACCAATCGTCCCAAGTTAGAGACGGTTGACGGTATGTGAGTCGAGTTTGAAAAATCAAGCCACCGCCTGTTTAATGCGACAGATCCAGAATTGACCATTTTATTTAATGTGTAGAATCATGAAAAAAAGTCCCAATCTTGTTAAAGTTTACACATGAGCTGCATTTTAGTCTCCGCTAACAAATTCCAATAATCAGATTTGAAATAATTCTGTGTTGAGTTTGAAAAATCAAACCACCGCACCAATCGTCAAACGAGACAGATCCAGAAATAACCATTTTCACGCGTAGCCTCATGGAAAAAGTACCAATCTTGTTCCAATTTACACATGAGCTCCATTTTAGTGTCCATTACCAAATTCCAGAATCAGTTTACTTTTAATAATCATGTGTCGAGTTTGAAAATTATACCACGTCCCACCAGCAGCCACTGACCGTTGTTAGCGACAGATCCAGAAGTGACTGTTTTCTTGTGTAGCATCAAGGAAAAAGTTCCAATCTTATTCAAATTTACACATGAGCTGCATTTCAGTTTATTTATTTCTATGTCAGAAGTCATTATTTCCTAAAAATAAAGTCTTTTCGAAAGCAATAAACTAAAAATAAAAGTGATTTTTAAGGTAGAATTTTCACTCATAAAACTTTATGAAAACTTGAGCAAAGACTATAAGATATGGCAGAATGTTGAAAAAGGTTTATAAAAGAAAATCATTACAAAATATCTTTGGTTTGAAAGTCTCTTGACCACTAAAGCAAAGAAAATGTTCAAGAAAGTATGAATCAACCTCCTCGCTTCGACCGCCATTTTGTTTTGTTTTGAAATTTGTTTTTGAAGGAGCGCGAAATCAGAAAATATATCATTTATAGCCAGTATCCGACTTTAGCAACCTTTTCCCTCTCCAAACGGCAAAATTAAAAAGTGTGTTACTATAGTTTCAAGCGCCGTTTCTACCAAAACGGACGGACAGACAGCGGAAGGACGCAACGGACGGAAAGTTGCAAATGAAAGGCCCTATCGCTAGCGCTGGGCCAATTATTGCATGATCTTGCAGTTAGAAATGTTGATTTCTATTTCCTGAATGTACAGTATTTGATTGATGTTTTATTCGTTATTTGTTATTCTTTTTATTAATGCTGAAATGAAATGAAAGTAACAATACAATTGTATTCACTTAAATAATGTGACTAGAAAAGTTCCAGATTATATTCCAAATCATAATATTCATACCAATGTTTATTAAAAAGGGGAGAAGGAAAAAGAATGCTGAAATTTTTTATGTTTGATTATGATAAAATTTGATATTTAAATAAATTAAAAAATGCATTAAATGCTTAAAATTCAACACTGTAAAAAATACATAAATATTCCTTTTTTTTGTTCATGATTTAAATCAAAATTAGTTTATAATTTGATAATATGATAACAATTTGATATTTAAATAAATAAAAAATGCTTTAAATTCAACACTGGAGAAAGTAAATGGATTAATTTACATTGTCCCTAGAAAGGTTTACACTCCTTGCGAATCGGAAGATGCCATGTATCCCCAAAATTTGGTAGGTGAACCCAACTCAACTAGTACCAGTGCCACTTTTTTTTTTAATATGATTTTTCTAAATTATTGAATATCTTTTTCAAATCTTAATGTTTCCCCAGGCGTGCATGATAATTTTGGGACATTTTTGTAGAAGCAGTGGAATCAGCCCTTGAAATTTTGAAAATTCAATTCCCCACAGATATTTAAAGGGATTTAGTTTAGCCTCCCTTCCCCGTTAGGGATGCTCTGAACAAGTTTTAAGAGTTAATTAATAACGGAAATTCATCATATAGAGCGAAACTATACACAACTATACCCAACTAAAAGTTATATACTATTAAAACTCCATTATATAAAACAATATGTACACTATTCAACACATTCAACGTTATCTAAACTCAAAGTTTTCCAGTATGGGGAGAATACTGTATTATACATTTTAGTAATAAATTCTTTTCAACAGTGAGATTCAAACTGTTGTATGTTTTTGAGACCCAATTATTGCTACGTGCCATGATGACATTTTCATGTTATCATAGCTATAGCTGAACACCTACAGAGTTCTCTCCATACAGGTTTACATTGATGACTTTTTGTAAAGTCACCGACTCTCTTCTGACTACTGCCTCTTTATTTTTGACTCTATTGTTTCTTTCTTTGTTGTTGTTCTCTTTACCTTTCTCGTTACTTTTCTCGTTTTTGAGCCAAGAATCTAAGAAACCCGGCTCATCTTTACATCCATTGGCCGTCCAAAATTTAAATGAAGAAAAAGATCTAGGTCCACCATTTGCCCTTCTCATTTTTTTGTATTGTTTGTAAGCATTAAATTTCTTTTTATTATTATTATCATTTTGATATTTTTTCTTTTCATCGTTACTCGTTTTATCATTAGTTTGCTGCTTTTTAGTTTTTTTGATTTGTTGTTCTTTATTCGTGTGATCTTCAAGCTTTGCCTTTGAATTTTCGCTTGTCTTTGATTCGTCAGTTTTGGATTCTTTGAGCGAGGTCTTTGAAGCAAATCTTTTCTCTCTTTGCTCCTCGGCTGCAAGTTCATCTGAAAACGAATCGTTGGATTCCACCTCCATTAACTCATCCTGCAAGCTCATATTGTGTGTTTTTTTTTTTAGATTTTACACTAAGAAAGAAAAGTCTCTATGTTACCATCAAGTATGATAGCAGCTGATCTATCCAAAAGGAGATAAAATTATAATGACCGTTTAAATTTAGCTACCACTGTTGTTTGAGTAAAAATTTCAAAGGTCTTATCACCTTTTGGATAGCCTTGGCTTTTTAGTTGACATTTTCAAATTACACTTTTACTGCTTTGAAAATGTGGAACAGGGTACACCACGTGAAGGTAAGCCATAGGATTTTGTACCCCACCCTAAAAATACTAATTACAAAAATAAAACAATTTCTTTTAGGGTACAAGGCTGTTCAGCTACTTTTGACTTTAGACAAAAGTTGATGTACCCCTGAAACAAACAACTATCAGCATGTTCCAGGGTGGCATGGATAGACCACACCACTATGAAAACAACTATCAACATTCATAGGTAAAAACTCTGTATGTGACAGACAACTATCAACATATCACCAGAGGGTGGAAACAACTTTCAACATCCCCCATTGATGGAAACAACTATCAACATCCATCAATCATCAACTTAAAGTCATTTGCAGCTTGACAGACAGAACAGCCTTGATTTAAACTAATGATAGTGAGACAAATTCAATTACATGTTTTAACAGTTCCTTTTCAAAAGAAGAAAAATTGAGCTTAGATGATTCATAGCCTTCAAAATACTGCCGAATTAACGTTTGTTTGAGTTGATTTAGAGCCTTCATTTTCCCATGTTTAATTGTTTTAATAGTTCCTTGATTGAGATACTCAGAATTCTATCTTTGAGCTGCTGTTCCATTCATAACAGTAACATTTGAAAATGTCATGCATTGTCAAAAGGTCTTACATCTGTTTTAATGTAGAATAAATTAAGTTATAATTGTTGTCTTAACTTTTTAAGGTTTTATCAGTCTTATTTATAAAACATGTAATTGAAAACGCCTTTCTATGCTAAGCAGAAAATTTAACAATCGCATAAAAAAAGCATTACGATGCCCTGAAACGATGTTAAGGCAATGTGATCAAGGGTCTTGAAAACATGTTAGACCATCATTGACAAAGCGATCAAATTCACATAATAGTTCTCTGTAGGTATTCAAATCGCTGTAATGGCTCGCCACTCAAAATTTTCAATCTTTCTTCTTCTTCCCTTCTTCGTGGCATCCATGGATGGTTATTGATATAATTTAGCCTATCATATGGCACTTTTTCTACCAAAGCAACATTTTCTAGCGTAGATGCCCTACTGAGGGCTGTATAAGTTATGCCAAGGTTAAGTTTCTCCATAAAAATCTCTTTATTTAACTTTATCCGAATATGAGTACATGGCTCATTAGGACCTATTGTCATACCTTGGCTTTTTGATATAGGTATACAATAACCAGGCATCAAGGGAAACCCCCTTCTAGAGCAACAGTTAGTATCACAACGTGCTTCATTGACAGGTATAGGAACCCATGTTGGGTGTTCTGGAAGCCAGCTTGGGCCTTTGTGTCTTGGAAAATCTACAACAACTGCTTCTGGAAATGATGGAGGTGCTTCTCCCTCAGCATATAATATTGCAATCACTTTCCCAATTGCTCCATTATTCAATCCAAGAGGTGTTAAGCTGAGCTGATTTTTAGTCAAAAGCACACGACTTCCAACAGCAATGTGAGAGGTTGCAGGAATCTGACCCATCTGATTAACAGATTGAGTGTGATGACGTCCTTTTCCTTTGCTTGGTATAGTAGTAACAGGGATCCCCAAATCAGCTAGTTTGTTGTGGTTCTCAACATTTACCTCTTGCCACGTTTCCATAACGGTCAAACATGTGTCTGATCTAAATCCCTCTTTGGCACTTTCAGGAAGCTCACCTTCATATCTTGAATTTATTGTCTTCCAGTCATTCAAATTGAGTTTACCCTCTCTGATTCTCAGCAACATTTCCAAAAAAGACAACTGATCTGGGCCTTGTCGCATAGTTTCATTTAACAGAATACAATGTGAAAATGTCTGATAGATTCCATAACCGGCAAGCTTATCTGGGGCGTCTGAGGATAATGGCTCAACATGCAAATCATGAGAATCAACTGGACCTAGCTGCCCTAAATCTCCAAAAAAGTTGACAGTTGGTATTGCACCAAAGTTGTTGAAAAAAACACATGTTGCCTCCTTAAAACGTTGACTACACCATGCTAACATACGGTGACTATACATACCTCTTTCATCTAAATTCAAGGTCATCAATTTCATAGAATTACCTTCCAGAGTGCTACCAGTTAGTTCACGTAAGGCAGTGAGAGATATGCTATTCAATGGCTTATCAGTTAACTGCAATGTTTTGGATTCTTTTCTCTTCACTCTTGGGATGCTTGTTGTTGAGTGAACAGTTCGTCCTAAGGGTAGGAGAATAGATGCTGCTCGCAGTAGGTGCTAAATTCATTACAGCATTGTTTCGATTGTAAATGTTTTACCACTTCCAGCCGTCCCCTGCACTAAATAAAAGACGCACTTTATTTTGGTGTTCATTATTCACAACAGACATAATATTAAGAATGTTAATAGCTATTATTACTCTTTGAAGAGCATTAGCCTTCAATAAATCAATATTTGGTGGCAAATCACAATTCTGATTTCGAGCCTGTTGCTGTGCAGCTGCCACCTTTGAGATGTTTTCTAGCCAATCTGAAGCATTATCAGGCCAAGCACCTCCAAAAGATTCAATTGCATACTGATGCCAATCAAAACCTTCTCCACCATCAGGCAGATCTCTAAAAGCATTCAAATCTTCAAAATCTTGGGGTCTATTTTCAGCCAAGTATCTTAAAAATTCATGTTCATTTCTGATTTCATTTTCAAACTCATCTTCAGATCCAGATTCGTGGTCAATAGAGCTATCATCAACATCAAGGTTTTTCCTCTTTTTTGCTCTTTGACGATCCCTTGCTAGTTTTTTGTCATGCTCTAATTTTGCTTTTTTGACAAGTTCTTTCACAATCATAGGACATAGGTCACTTTCTAAAAACTCCATGAATGATTCTAAATAAGAGTCTTTTCCGTTCTTAAGGTCATTTACATTTTCCCATGTTCCCAACGAGTGAATCATTAATTGACCCTTACAATTGTCCTCTTCTAGTGGCCATATGGGAAGAGTTGGAATTCCAGTAAAAACAGGAACATGGTTTTTAGCACACTTAGGGGTGCAAACACAAATTTGAGCCCAATTATACAAAGTCATATTGGGATAACGTATTCGACGTTTTTCACTCAAAAACTTCTCTAGAGGTGTTTCTTTTGTTGCATCCCCTTCAGAAAACTTTGAATTTATTGCACGGAAACCACTAAGACCTATTCTCCTGAACTGTCGAGTGCAATGAAACAAACGACCCCCACAATTCAGAAAATCAACAGCAGCTGCTGGCATATCAATCAATCCTATAATTTTCAAAATTAGTTGTTGGGCAATACTTCTTACAGATGCAACATCACTATTAACATCTAATAAATGTTTATATAGACGAATGAAATCGTCTGTAGATTTGGCACCCTTGCAGGCATACTGAGTGATGTATCTTAACAGAGCCATTAAGTCTTGATCAATGATGTCTTGCGTGTCTGAGTTGGCTAACCATGTTAACAGGCGTGTTTTGACATGAGATATCAGAAAAGAATGATCTCTGTTGCCTTCAAAACGTGGATGTTCTCCTGGTGTTATTAGCGAATGGAAAGGATGAGTTTCTTTTCCTTCTGAAGTTCTATTTTCGATATCAAACTTACCAAAATGGAAACGACAATATTTTGTTTTAGCACCATCAGACTTCACATTTAAGCAAGTATTATTACACTTATGCAAGCCCACCTTATTTGTCAAAGCAATATAAAAATCTCTCATGGATTCTTGGCTTGAGTGGTCAGAAAGTTTTTCTGACAATGGATTATAATCTGGAGGTTCATAATCTCCATCAGGTTTGGACCATTCAGATTTGTTGGGGATCCAGACCCTTTTACCATTCTCGTCAATTTCTTCATGGCCACCTGCAGGGTGCATAGATACAAAATTAGGAGAGTGAAAATCTTCTGTATTTTGTAAATCAGTCTGAAGTAAACTATGAAGTTCAAATGCTGCATCAGATGTATTTACATTACCTTTTCCATCATCGGTAATCAGAGCCATTGCATTTTCTATTTTCTTTGCGTGCGATTCACTAAAAACAACAGCGTGACTATGAATCTCACCACGACCTTTTGCAAACTCATATCTAATCCACATGTTAGATGTTTGAAATAGTTCTTTCCCGACAGTTTTTTAATAATTAAGGGTCCTTTTTTCAAAGTATTTGGTGACAATATGGAGATTCGACAAAACTAATTTACGATGGTATGAAAAATCATTATTAATGCACTCAAGGACAGTCTCTACGGTTACCCCTTTAACAACAGATTCATACTTGGCAAGCAATTGCTTAAGGGGATCCCAGTGGTATTCAGCCATAGAGTTTGTGTCAAAGTAGGCTGGAAGGTCCCCATATCAAATCTTTCTAAACAAAGCAAGGTTGTCAAGTTCAATTTCCTGTCTCTCCAATATGGATCACTATTAGCAAACTTAGCACCAACACTTATCAATTTTCTTGGTACAGAAGTATCATTATTCTCTAAATTTTCACGTAATTCTTCAACAGAAAGATGTGCGTCATGAAGTTGTTGTGCAACAATGAATGAACCTTGGTTTAAAGCCCTTTCCCTTAGATCAAGATTTAAAAGAAAAAATCGAAGTGTTGGATGGGAGCTCACACGGTTATCACCGCAGTGGAATATATGATCCACCCACTCTTGATAATCAGGGGTTGTTAGTTGAGGAGTGGTGATGTCTGCTCAACCATTGATAAATATTCTTGGAAAAGACATTGCAAAAAAACCACATGTTTTCCTTTCAGGCACAAGTTCACGTTTTTCACTTGTTATTTCTGCCACACCAACTATTTGAAGTCGTACAAGATCTTGTACAGTCTCTTCACCATCAACAATTTTCTGTAAAATTTTCTCAAGATTCTTATCAACATCATTAGGTTCAAGTGGTGAGACAACACCTGAATGTGTATTTTCCAAATCTGAGGATCCTGGTTGACCTTCAGATAAATTCTTATTCAAGTTGGGAACCTTTGTTTTGTATTCAAGATTTGGAACACCTGGACAAATTTGTCGCCCATCAGTAGGCAAATTCTATAATCTTACACAGTCAATTATAACATCAAAATAAAAAGGGTTGGGAAGCCATAGAAAAAATCTGCCTTTTAGAGGTGTGATTATCTCGTTTAACAATAAAGTCTTTCAAAACTTCCCCATTCTCACCTTTCTTTCGAACCAATAATTCCTACTTCTTTGGGGAGGCTTGGCAAAGTCTTTGCAATTTTCATGTTATGTGGAATTGCAATATAATGGCCGCGTCCCTTCAGCATGCCGCATTTAAGGATGGTAATATTAGTTATTATGTTGATTTTTGAAATCATGGCCGTTTCAAGAATACTCAGATTTTTCAGGTTTGGGGGAATTTCTTCAAAATGCATATTATTATGTAATGGCCCATCTCCATGACTACTACTATCATCATTCCCGTACATAGAAAAAATACCAGAAAATTTGGGGGCAGCAGGTGGATTTTTTCTTTTACGATTATTTTTTTCTTCTTGGCGACATCTAATGCACTTACCATCCTCCCCTACTGACCATGACGCTGGGGAAAACAAATCATTGTTGTTCAATTCAGGCTCAACATGAACAGTTTCATGTAAAACAGGTCTAACTTCATTACAAATTTTACATCGATCAATATTGTGTTTTAACTCCCCTTCCTCAAAAATGCTCGCTGCTTCAACTACCCTAGGATTTGAATGTAAACAACAGTATTACTGAGAGGTCTTTCCTCAGCATTATGAACAGATGGAAGTGAAGTTGGATTATTAGATCTTGGGGATAAACTTGAATCATTAACATTATCTGGCAAGGGTTTTAATTTGCGATGGGCCCTCTTTTTATTGGTGGCACCTTGACCCCCCTTACACACTATGTCCATTGCAACAATATCTTCCTTTTCTTATTTTTCAACCTGCGATTCATTGTTTTTCTACGTTTTCTTTGCTCTTGATCAGTTGAAGGTGCAATGTATTCAATACCATTACGAACACAAAACAATTCAAGTTCTTTTTCTGTCTTTCTTTTTTTTCTGCATTTGTTATCTTACGTTTGAGACTTTGCCTTCTTTTTTTGTTGTCTGAAACAGACGCTCCAACAGAGGGCTCAATATATTTCAAACCGTACACAGTACACTTTGCCTGTATTTCTATTTCAGGATCAACACTTTCGTTTTGTACAAAGGTATTTGGTATTTGTATTTTATTTTTATTTTCAGGGGGAGTGTCAACAATTTTATACTTATAAAAACTAGATTGCTGACGTGTGGAAAGGAATGTCGGCGCGACTGATCCTTTTGTTTCGATAATAACATCAAAGCAGGAACTAATTTTCTTCTCGTTTCTTTCTTTCCTTTTTCTTTCTTATAAGTTCAGGCTTTCTCTCACACTCTCCAATCGTGGTTAGCTCAAGCGGTTAGAGCGTCTGTCTCGTAAGCATGGATTTCCGAGTTCGATCCAGATGGGTGTCTATTTTTCAATTCTTGATTTTGTTTTTGTGCTCATCACTTTAATTGT
Source organism: Clytia hemisphaerica (assembly GCF_902728285.1). Lineage (NCBI taxonomy): Eukaryota > Metazoa > Cnidaria > Hydrozoa > Leptothecata > Clytiidae > Clytia > Clytia hemisphaerica. The sequence continues at coordinate 506,103 of NW_027104371.1, forward strand.
GAATCACATTTTCATGAGAGTGAAGAGATATCGACGCGTTATGTAACGTTAATTGCTATTAGTAATTACGCGTTCAATTCGAATCTATGATCTGTTCCCTCCTGGTGAGGAGTTTAATACCCTTATAACAACCGTATTTTATAAGCATTGAATACTGAATTCAAATAACGACCACGCAAGAAAGATAAGCAAACGATTGGATCAAGTGTCAAACATTTTGACCCGAAAATCAATTATCATTCTGCCTTTAAAGTATAAAACGAGGAATCCAATGATTCTGAAAGAAGTTATTTGACGATTCTCTTACAAAGAATCGCTCGCTCACCCGCTGGCTGAAAGTGAAAGTGAAAGTAGTGAAAGTGAAACTGAAACTGTCAGTCACCAAACGCAGGCGCAAGCGCCTATACCCGTTCATCTATATCTCAGCCTTGAATAATCGCTTGTGGTAAAAAAAGATTGAAGAAAAAAAAAATTCTTATTAAGTGATGCTATCATAGCTTATCTAAACCTTACACAGAGAGCGGAGGTAATATACGCTAGTTATTTGTTTGATTGACCTTCAGTATAATAGAAAGAAAATTAAAAATAGAAATTTGAAGAATTGAAAAATTTGCCACCCATCGGCACCAAACTCGGAAACCAATGCTTACGAGACAGACGCTTTTACCGATTGAGCTAACCACGCTTGGAGAGTGTGAGGGAAAGCCTGAACTTATAAGAAAGAAAAAGGAAAGAAAGAAACGAGAAGAAAATTAGTTCACGCTTTGATGTTATTATCGAAACAAAAGGATCAGTCACGCCGACATTCCTTTCCACACGTCAGCAATCTAGTTTTTATAAATATAAAAACTAGATTGTGAGGAAGATTCTAAAAAAGAATAGCAGTTTTCTTAGACGACTACGTTATAAGTTTCTCTCTTTAAAACTAATTTTCTCAAAATCTAAAACCCATTCCTATTTTATTGGAAAGAAGAAAAATAAACCAAAATTTTGATAGGTCATTTATTAAATTTTGATGGGTCATTTATTAAATTCGATTCATTAGATCAAAAGCCCGGGGGGTACTAGGGTTGCGAGCTGACGGGGTGCCGCCCGACTTTCGAACTTTGGACCCTTACCGGGACTAAAAAAGAGAAAACCGAGGAAAATTTGGTGAATTTTACGACCCTTAGCGGTACTAATTTGACCAATTTTGACAAAATTTTGATCTTTCAGGGGGTAAAAAGTTGAAATTTTCCTATTTTTCTGACCCTTAGTGGGACTGAAATTTGATTTTCTGATTTTTCCGACCCTTAGCGGGACTTTGGAAGTCCATAAAAGGTACCCTTAAGGGCGGCAATCAAAAGTTATGCCATTGCGATCTTTAGAGTAATGTTTAAAAATCGGGGAAATCGAAAGTCTATTTTCGTAAAAAGTGCTGTAAAAGTTCTTAAAAGGACCCCATTCTTTGGCATTTTCCTAGACAAAAATACCAGAAAAAATAAGCTAAATTCCTATTTTCATGTTATAATGGGAAAACAAATGCGAAGAAAATTGAGAAACTGGTTTTTCATGGGAATTCATTTTCTCCGATCAAATTTTCTGGAGGCAAAATTTTCTGACATTAAAGAAACTACTTGCCCCAAATGGTCCAGTAAAAGCAGACACGTGGAAAACTTTAGCTCGTTGTCTTGACGAGTTCGAAGAAATTTACTCAACTTCACACAAATTTTTGAATATCAAATCGTCAGAGGAAAAATCTCTTGACCTTAAATGTATTTGGCAGTCTGTTCTGAGATCCTCAAAGTTTCTGGTGGCAGAAAGTTTTTCGAACTCTCATAAGAATATTTTTGGTGAAATCCTTTCTGAGGAGCTTGTGAATCTTCCTGACAATGCAATGAAAAAGAGGCTCGAAGTCTGGAAAATGATTGAGAAGTCTAAAGACTTGAACATTTGGAATGCTAAAGTCGATTTCATTAATAAAGTCAATCCTCACAGAGATTTGGTAAATTTATTATATATTGATGATTAGTCTAGCCGTTACATTTTTCCCGAAGTTTCATTATTTTGATCATCGTCTTAGGTGTTTTTAATGTTTCTTTTTTTGTAATTGAACTTACTCGCCTTCGTTTTCTTCTTTTTCGTGGGGGACGCGGGTGGTGGTCTAGGTGTATGCATTGGGCACGTCCAAGTTACACTTTTAACTGCCCTTGGAATAGTGCGGCGCATTTCACCCACACTTCACATTTAGGATATTGGCATCCGATCCATTTTGAATCCCAATCTTGATCTCGTTTAGAGTTTTCAACGATACCACATAGCTGACAAACATTCATCTTTCGCTTTCTTGCTTGCGAAGGCAAAGAAGCTTCAAGTTCTTGGAGTGTAGGCTCGTCGTATACGTTCTTTGTTGTTTGATTATAGTCAGCGTTGAAAAGATGTTTGTTTATTGCGTAGCAAATGATTTGGGGGTGGTCTGTTCGGAAAATGTCTATGGTGTTCGATCAAAGTATCATCGTCTGTTCAGAACTTTAAATCCCGCATCTTAAAAATAAGTCCATTAATATGGTTGCTTCGTGATTTAGCAGCCTCGAAACTATTCTCACATCTTTTTTGGCATCGTTTCCCTCTCAATTTATCTTTGGGCGTCGAAGCCTGGATTTCTTGTTGGTTCCGTTAGTTTGCATTTTTTTGGATGTCACGCATGTTCCGTCTTCTTTGTAAACATTGAAATCGTCGAGCGACGGAATTTGCTCTTTAGTTATCGAAGAAGTAGGTCGGTTAATGATTGAAGAAATTGGTGACTCTGTCGATACCAAAATTTCTGAATCTTCATTATAGAAAGGAATTTGCTTGCCTGCATGAGTAGGTGTTAATAAAGAATTTTCTGAATGGTTAATCGATTTTAAAGGCTTTGAAGGCTGTTCGTTTGTATCAAAAAGTGATGTTTGCGTGTTCGAGAATTGCTCTATTATATCTGTGATATCTTCAAATTTACTCATTTTATGTTCTATTCACGCTGAAACAAAATAAGTAATGAGTTTTAAGAATATTGATTTATGAAAATCAGACGATTCTCGATTGTATAGAAAGTTTTATCCTACTGACTTATAATTAATTGAGAAGCAATAAACTAGGGTAAAAAGGCACAAAGTTAATTTTAGACAGTATCGTAATATCAACTCAGATTTTATGTTTAGATCATAAATATAACATTTCCCGTAACAAATTCTTTCAATGTCTTGTTTGGGGATGTTGCACTGGAAAAGCTTTTTGATTTCATCCAAGTCTATAGGTAAATACATATTTACAGTCCAAAACAGCACAACCACCATTTTTATCATGAGGACGACCTTGCTCAAACTTATCAGTGTAGTTTTTTAGCCTGTGCACATTGTTCGAATAAATACACCTGAAGTCTTTGCCTAGACTGTGAAGCTTAAGCATACGAAAGGTGCGGCAGAGATTCGCCGGGAATCTACCGAAGATTTTTCGTTCTTTTTTTGTCTTAACTAGGACAGCATAAGGGTCGTATTTGTTGTCGTTCTCCTTGTAAAGAAGCATTTCCTCATTATCGTTAAGTATAATTTTAAAAACGTGATAGCTACTTACAAACCAGTGTATTTCGTACTTAAACACTGCCTCAGATATTTGAGACAATTTAATTTTTGTAAGCAGATCTTTCCCACCCCCTTGTTTTAGGAAACACAATTAGAATGACATTTCGCAAAACTACTGAAAATAGTCTGCCTCTGAATATGGTCTCTGTTGTGTAAATTTGTGTTAAATCTGCCCTCTTTGAGAAAAAAGATTCAAAAAAAGAAATTTACCTCTAAAAAAAATCAACACACAAAATAAAGTTTTTAAACAAGAAGCTGGCTTCTATTTATAACAAGCCCTCAAGGCATACAAAAAAGCAATAAAGAAGTACCATAACGTACCATCAAATTGATTAAAGACAACATACTTTTGCAATAAATAAATATTTAAATTTTGATATAGATTTTTATTCCTCGTGGCTTTAGGCGTGCAAGTATTTTCATCTTGTTTTTATTGCCGACCCAAAAAATATCAGCGTTTTGATTGGTCGAGAGCATCGAAATAATTGCGATATTTCATATTTGCACACTGTGAAAATATGACCGCGTCGACTTTTGGGGGACTGGGTACGCGGGCAACTAAAACCAAAACAAAAACGTTCGAAAATAAGATCAAAACAAAAACAAAGCGAGAAAATTTTTTTTGGCTGTTCGGAGATCTTTTGAGAAAAAACAAACAAAATGAATCGTTTTGATAGCTGCAACAATGATAATATCCAGCAATTTATTGACAAATCGAAAAATCAAAATACGACTAAAGCAACCAGTTTGTCGAAGAGAACATACGATGCTTGGGCTAACGAACGGAACCAAACAAAGGACATTGAACTTTTAAATCCTGTCGATCTCGACTCGTTGTTGCAACGGTTCTTCGCTGAAATCAAGAAGCAGAATGGAAAGGATTACGAGCCTGGTTCACTTGCAAGCTTACAATCTGGAATCGATCGCTATCTGAGGGAGAAACGCTATCAGTATTCTATAATAAATGACATTGAATTCTCTAGTTCCAGGGCTGTTCTTGAAGGAAAAGCTCGACTCCTTAGGGAACAAGGAATGGGGAAAAGACCAAACAAGGCTGCCAGTTTAACAAAAGCAGAGGAAGAAATTCTTTGGGAATGTGGTCAGCTTGGAACTGAAAGCCCTTCTTCGTTGATCAATACAATTTGGTGGCAGTTTTCAATGCATTTTGGGCTCAGAGGTCGTCAAGAACACCACATTATGAAAGTTGAAGATTTTACTTGGAAATTGGACGAAGATGGAAATGAGTTCCTCACCTTTTCGGAAAGTTTCTCCAAAACCAGGCAAAATGGTCTTCGTGAAGTTCATCGTGTAGCTCAGCCAAAAATGTTTGCTAACGGTTCGTCTCGTTGTCCTTTGATGATTTACAAAACGTATCTTTCGAAACGTCCTCTTTCACTTCGACACTCAGGTCCAATATATCTGTCCATCAACCATAAAACAACCACGAATGTCTGGTTCAAAAACCAAAAAATGGGCCAAAACACGATTGATACGATTATGAAGCGTATGGTAGAGAGTTCTACTCTTTCTACAACAACAACAAAGAAACTATCAAATCATACGGTGAGGAAGACTGGAATCAAACGAATGAAAGCAAACTCCATTCCACGTTCGGAAATTATCACAGTCACTGGACATAAGAGTGAAGCAGGGCTGGATCCTTATGATAGTGGGGACGAGGTTGAACAACGAAGAATTTCTCATGCCATCGATAACGTTCCCTGTTCCTCGCGATCAAATCCACATCAAAATTGGGTCGTACCTGCAAATAACCACAGTGTCCAAAATCCTACTTTCAGTTTTTTTGATCAGCATCAACAAGTTTTGTGTCCACGCACCTCAGCTTTTAATTTTAGTAACTGCACAGTCAATTTTTATAATCAATCACAGGCACAGACACCATCCAAAGCTCCTTGTTCACCACCACGACCAAAAAAACGCAGATACATTATTTATTCAGACTCAGATTCTTCTCAAGAAAATTAACATTTTGGTTTACTTTTCCACGTCTTGACTCGAAGTCTGTTTCGGAACTAAATGTTTTGACACGTATTGGAATTTATTTTTGACAAATAGTATGTTTACAAGATATTGAAACAATGAGCATAAATTATGTCTACTTTTTCTTTTGTCTCATCCTTTTGTTTTGCAACATTTTGAATCGTCATTCAAAAAAAAAAGATTTTGTTTGAAAAAAAGACTTTTTTTTCTCTTTGTTTGAGTGAAGGTTCTTTTGTTATCAAATCAAAACATTCGAAAATTTGAAAAATCAAAACAAAAACATTCGAAACTTGCCTCCCTCTGAGAAAACCCTTAGGAACGTGACTGTTTTGGACAAAAAAATGTATAGGTTTTTCTATAAACAAGCCTTTCGACAATGATTCTTGAGAAAACATTTTTTTGGGTCGACAATAAATTAGTTATCACATGATTTCTCGTGCAATACTCAAATATTTTACTCGTTCCGAGATTTTACCGATATTTTTCCTCGCCTAAAGGCTCGGAAAAATATTACGGAAAAATCTCGGTACTCGTAAAATATTTCTCGTATTGCACTCGAAGTCATGCGATAACTAGTACGTAGTGAATACAGCTTTTTTTTTAATTTAATAATTATACCTCTCCACTTAAAATTTAGTGGGCAAAATCTATACACATTCGTTAAAATAAACTTTGCGAGTACGTTCGGTAATCACTGTCGCTCACCCGAATGAAAAGATTTCAAAATTTTTATAGTATATCATAGGCCGTGAGGCCATCCTCTTTTAAGATACTCACTTCTAGTAAGCAGTCACATTGTTAATCTCTTATTACTGATCGTCACTCGTTATACACTACGAGGCTTAGGAACTCTGTTACTCTACCTACTGAACCTTGAACTCTACATGGCGCTGCAAGTAGGATTTTGAGAAGCCTCACGTCGTATTCAGCTTGCACCATCAGGATCAAATCGTTCATCCAACACGAGATCTCGAACTTATACATCCGCCATCTTGGTTGTTTTCATTTCCGTGGTTACACGCACCAAAGAAACCCACTCGTACGGAACCGAATTCCCGCCCGCAAGCGCCCGTCCGCCTCACCTCTGAACCGCGCGTCCGCCCGCCTTCTACCGAACGCCCGCCAACCCGCCCTAATATCAACGACACCCGCTCATCGTATCGACGCTCACCGCCCGTACCAGATCACAGTATACTATGGCCTCCGAAGAGCAAATACAACGAATGCTCTTGCTCATGGAACAACAAATGACACAACTGACGAATCTCCACACGGAAAACGCACAATTAAGAATCAACGTCGCCGCCGTCCCACCTCAACAACAACAACAGCATCTGCAGCCGAGGACGAAAACCAAATCCCCCGAGAGACCCATCATAAACGCCGACACTGATGAACAAGAATGGGAGCTTTTCAAGGACTCCTGGAATAGATACAAAACTATGACAGCCGTAACTGATGTCAACATGCTTCGACTAGAACTGAGAGCGGCTTGCTCGCAAGACGTCAACCGCCTTTTATTCGAATACGTCGGGGCGGAAGCCCTCAATACCGCCAACGAAAATGAGTTATTAAACTTTATTAAGAGTGTCGCCGTAAAAGGCACTCACAAAGAAGTCCACAGAATGAAATTTTCAGACTCTGTCAGATGGACGGCGAAACAATCACACAATTCGTCGCCCGCCTTCGTTCAAATGCCATCCTATGCAAATTCAAGATAGCTTGTGAAAACCACGAAGAACCAAACCCCGTCAGCCTCGCGGATGGAATGATCGCCCACCAGTTGGTGTTCGGGCTGAGAAACCAACAACACCAGTCCCGAATACTCTCAGAAACAGCAGCCCTGCCGACGTTAGGAGACAAAATAGAACGTTTACAATGTCTCGAATCAACAGAACAATCAACCGACATCATGAGAGCCAACCCCCCGACGAGCAGCTCCACCAACGCATTCGCCAAATCGACCTACAGACGAGACCAATTCAGACGTCCACAACAAGATGATAGCAAGACCAATCGCCCCTGCAGAGGCTGCGGACGCACTTCGCACGAAGATAAAACCATGGCTCGCAAAGACTGTCCAGCATTCAATAAGAATTGTGGTAATTGCGGAATCAAGGGTCATTTCCGCGCCGTATGTATGAAAGGCACAGCGAGTCGTTCCCAAGCAAGCGCCGTGGGAGAAGCATCCCACCCACAACAGCAAGAAGAAAGCCAACTAGAGGACGTGCCATCCTTCGCATTCGCAACACCCGCTGAGGATTTTCGTTTTGCCCCGTCCTCGAACAACCGGCCCTAGCGAACGCCACCGTTCCTTCCCACATGGAATGGAGAGGCAACTCGTTCACACCAACTCGCCCCGAAAGCCCACCGAAAATTGACGTGTCCATCAAAATACTCAAACAGACCCACGGGCAGTTTGGTAAGAGGAACGGCCCCATTATAACGGACACACTCACCGAAGCTATAGCAGATAGCGGATGCCAAACATGCACTGCCGGACCCGAACTGTTAAATAAACTGAAATGCCCATACGCCTACCTCGTAAAAACCAAACATAAAATTGTAGGCATCACTCACGCCCCTCTCGATATATTGGGCACGCTCTTCCTCCACATCACTTACGGAGGGCGCACATCGAGTCAAATGGTTTACATTTCGAAAAACTGTAAAGGGTTTACCTATCTCAAACCGCCATGAAAGATTTGGGAATCGTCAACGAATCCTTCCCGAAAAGCATCTCCGCCTCCACAGAGTCACAATCGGACGAATTCCACTGCCAAGAGAGAACGCCACCGCCGAATCGCCCAGAAGACATCCCCTTCGAGCCAATGCAAGAGAACATTCCAAAGCTTAAAAACAAGGAAAATGATAAAAGAAGAGATACAACAGACAAAAGATTTTATGAAAGAGTCATCCCGTAAAACCTACGCTGATATAACCAAAGCACACAAGGAAAATCTTAAATCTGTTGTTGCGGAACAAAAAGAAGAGGAGAGGAGAGAAAAACGAGACATCGAATCAAGAAGAAAAAAACTCATAATTCATGGACTCTGTGAACAAGCTGAAGACACGAAAGAAGAAGATCAAGAAGAGGACAAAAAGGAAATTGAGGATCTGCTCAAAGATATCGGCATCCGCGACATCAAACCTACGCATCAACATCGTATTGGGTTCGAACATGAAAAATCGAAGAAAAATCGTCCGATAAAGGTGACCTTGCAAAGTGAAGAAGAAAAAGAAAGAATCATGAGCAACCTTAAAGCCTTAAAAAAGTTTGGATATCATCTAAGCATCACTGAAGATTTCACCATCAATGAAAGAAGAAAAATCAAAGAGATGTGCGAAAATGCTAAAAAATGGAACTCCGAATGTGATGGTGATTTCATTTGGCGTGTGAGAGGAAGTCCCAGAACAGATAACCTTCACTTGATAAAAACAAACAAAAACTTTGCCAACCAAAAGCTGTCAATATCTAGCCTCAGTAGCAGCGACGATGAGCTGCCAACAAAACATTAGTCTTTTTTAATTGTAAAGTAGCGTTGACTTTTATTAGCCTTTGTTGCTACCTTTTCGTCAACATGAAATAAACTATTACTTACTTACTTACTTACTTACTTACAGAAACTTAACGACGCTACACTCCGAGAACCACATCATACACCAAGCCCCTTCAACGTGGCATCTACTGTCCCCATAAAAACGTACAGAACTGTAATCGACGCGTGGAATGGATATCATAGCCTCCCACTTCACGAAACGACCAAGAACAGCATGACTTTCATTACCGAATGGGGTCGGTATCGGTACTGCCGCGCCCCAATGGGGTACCACGTCTCCGGAGATGCGTACACTCGGAGGTTTGATGACATCACCCAAGAGTTCCCGAGATCTGCTAGAATTGTCGACGACACACTACTCTGGGACCACAGCATCGAAGAATCCTTCTGGCACACGATAGACTATCTGATCCTCTGTGCTAAAAACGGTATTATTTTCAACAAGGACAAATTCCAATTCTGCCAACCTGTTTTCGAATTCGCCGGGTTCGAATTATTCGAAGACGGATATCGCCCGCTCAAGAAGATCTTGTCTGCCATCAAAGACTTCCCGACCCCGAAATCCGTGACCGATGTGCGATCCTGGTTCGGGCTTGTTAACCAACTCGCATACGCGTTCGCCCAAGCCCCGGTCATGGAACCGTTCCGCCAACTCCTATCGTCCAAGACATTTTTCTGGGATGAGACGCTCGATGAACTTTTCCAAGCGTCGAAAAACAAGATTATCGAACTTGTAAAGGACGGTGTCAAAACGTTCGAAACGGATCGCCCAACTTGTCTGACAACGGATTGGACGAAAACAGGCATTGGGTTCGACCTCACACAGAAACACTGCAACTGTCCCGACCCAGTCAAACCAGATTGCGGAGAAGGTCATTGGAAATTGGTCTTTACCGGCTCCCGCTTCACCACTGATTCTGAAAGCAGATATGCACCCATCGAAGGGGAAGCCCTGGCAGTTGTTCACGGACTGCAACGCTGTCGAATGTTCGTGATGGGATCCCCAAACCTCACCGTAGCAGTTGATCACAAGCCCCTGATTCGGATATTGAACGATCGAGAACTTAGTTCGATATCTAACCCACGACTCCTGTGCTTCAAAGAAAAGACGTTGATGTATCGTTTCAAGATCGTGCACGTTCCCGGCAAATCGAAGAAGATGAAAATCGCGGACACCACATCCCGTAACCCCGTCCCCGTCGAAGAGACCGACGAGCAGTCCATCGCCTGCGAAGCAGCAGCGCTGTCATTTGCGCACTTACAAGCCGACGGCGTCGCTTCTATTGATTGGGAGATCGTCCAACAACAGCAGTTCATGACCAAGAATGCATTTCCCTCGTCAATGTGATCGCCAACGGATTCCCATCAGCCAAATCAGACCTACCCGTCGAGCTACACCCATACTGGAACATGCGTGAAGAACTATATGCAGTCGATGGAGTGCCGTTCAAAAATCACAAGATGCTCATTCCTAAAGACCTTCGCCGTATTGTCCTCGAAGGCTGTGTTAGTAGCATGATGGCCAACGCCCGTGAAAGATTCTTTTGGCCGGGACTCGACGCAGCCGTTAAGCTATACCGCGCCCAGTGTCGTCAATGCAACGAACAAGCACCAACACAACACCCAGAATCCCCGATGGAACCCCAAGCACTGGAAACACCGTTCGAAATCGTCGCCACAGACATATGCAAGCTCTCGGGATTCTCATACCTCATCTACGTGGACGCCTACTCGGGATGGGTCGAAGTGGCAAACCTGTCAACCACGAACTTCCGCTCAATCAAGAAAGTCCTACTTATGTACTTCGCCCTATTTGGAGTTCCGGAAGAAATCGCAGCAGATGGAGGTCCGCTATTCGATTCACACGACTACAAAGCTTTCCTGAAACAGTGGAGAATCCGCCAGCGACTGTCGTCAGCCTACTACGCTCAAAGTAACGGAAGAGCAGAAGCCGGTGTAAAGACAGCAAAACGCATCCTCCTCGGCAACATCGACCCAAGAACCGGAAAGCTAGACAACGAAAGCGCAGTCAAAGCCCTAATGACCCATCGTAACACCCCATGCCAACTCACTGCAATATCACCAGCAATTGCTCTGTTCGGACGACCCATTAAGGACCACCTACCAACATCAAACATGAAACTACGAACCGAATGGCAGGAAATCGCAAGCAAGAGGGAAGAAGCACTAGCGAAGCGTCACCTCGTCAAGCCACCACAAGAAATGACGAAAGAATTACCACCACTCAACATCGGAGACTCTGTACAGATCCAAAATTAAAACGGCAACCAGCCCACCAAGTGAAACAGCACTGGATTCGTCGCCGAAACCCTCCCAAACCGCCAATATCGCGTCGTCGTCGATGGCAGCCGCCACACCACCCGGAGGAACAGAAGGTTCCTCAAACAGATCTTTCCCGTGTGCCGTCAGAACATCGACTACTTGTTAAGTCCGCCTCCGGAAAAGCCACCCCCAAAAACGACCCCTCCACCCCAACAGCCGCAAGACGAGCAAACCCCGAACACCCCTCAAGAACCCGAAATCTGGAATGACCCAGCACCGACAAGACGAGATGCCAGCCCAACAGCACACGATGTACAACCCTGACGTAGTACTCGACGACGAAGAGCACCACGCCCCCTCTCTCCAAAGATAACTGGTCAGTCTCACGATTGACGGAATGTATATAGTATTATATGAACGTTACGCATAGCATTTAGCCTCCAAAAAGGGGGCATGTAGAATGTATATAGTTTATCATAGGCCGTGAGGCCATCCTCTTTTAAGATACTCACTTCTAGTAAGCAGTCACATTGTTAATCTCTTATTACTGATCGTCACTCGTTATACACTACGAGGCTTAGGAACTCTGTTACTCTACCTACTGAACCTTGAACTCTACACTACTCTAAGATAAAATTTTATATATTATATATATATGTGAAGAAATTGAAGGAATTTCTGTCCAACTATCTTCTTTCAGGAGATTTGGGTGGCAGAGCAGCATATGCATTTCGTCCTTATTAGGACTCATCAGCACTGCATACTGCAGTACATATTTATTTTAATTTTAATACTTTATTTCTAGAAATTTTTGTATATATTTACTAATTATCTTTAATTTGTCGATGTTTTCCCCGTCTATTACATCTTCAATTGTGAGTTTCATACTATTTTCAACATTTTTGCATTGAAATAAATGTTCCCTAGATAGACTCATTCCACATTTTTGACAGTTCATTTCGATATTTTTCATCGTTTTAAAGTTTTCCCCTATTGGTAGCATATTCAATCTCGTTTCCATAATACATTTAGCATCTCCGTGTTTGAGTTTCGTTACGTAACTCTTTTTCTTCCAATTTGTGAGGAACCTTGACTTCGTTTTCTCACTCTCAACATTTCTCTGGGTCATTATATTTTCGAATGCGGTTGTGACTATTTGTTTCCAGCTGAATACAGGGGGTTTAAGACAAATCAAAAGCGGTCAAGAAATTTTTAATGACTTAAACAACAAATAATAGGCATTAAAAGGTTACCAACAGCTAATATTGCTATCATTATCAACGAGAAATAAGTGATCAAAGGATAAAATAATGGTTATTTTCTACTATACTCTTTCATGAAAAATTCAACTTTAACCCTGGAAATATCTTTTCATGTGCACGGATTAAACGCGTTTTCCAATAGCTTAGATGTATTCGTTCTATTCTCCTCGATGGCTGGACGGTTGGCGGAACAGATATGGATGAAAATAGAAGGATATGGTCGAACAGCCGATGAGACGGGCGGGGATAAAAGTAGAACAGCAGATGAGACGGGCAGGGATAAAAGTAGAACAGCAGATGAGACGGGCGGATAAAAGTGGAACAGCAGATGAGACGGGCGGATAAAAATGTGGAACAGCAGATATGAGAAGCGCGGAGGAAAAGGGAGAACTGCAGATCGAAAACATTTGTCCTAGGAATGTGTATTTTAGGTGTATTTTAGCTGAACAGCAGATCCAAATTTCTAGGAGATGGGGTTCTAATGTTATCTTGACATTTTAAGAGAACAGCACATAGATATTTATAGGGTAGGGATTTCAAAAAATTTGAACAACATATCCAAAAAATTAGGTTAACTATGGTCGAACAGCAGATATTCAAAAAAAGGTCGTCGCCGGATGCTTCCGTTGATACCACCATCCTCTTTTCCGATATCTAAAAAAAACCTGGAAAGGGGGGGGGGGTTTGTAGGGGTTCGAAATACCGTTTTCCCGTCAAATTTTTTGCTGAATCCCGTAATCCCGAAAATTGAAAAAATAATAACACCGTCACACTGGCTTGTACAGGGCAAAAATGTACCTAAATACCGTCACCGTCTGATTTTAAAATACCGTTTTCCCGTCTCTTTTTTCGTCAAATCCCGTAATACCGTACTAAAAAAGGGCCAATCCCGTCACACTGTAAAAGTACAAACCCCCCCTGGAAACCACTCTCCGCAATAACTCATAAACTTTATTATGTGTCATTTCTGCTCAATCACCAAGAACGTTCTACAGCCGCAATTTTGTTTGTTTATCTAACACCGGTGGACTCAAACATCAGATCGTGAAAACAAAAAGCCAATCCGAATTCGTAACTATAAGATACGGTTTCAGTGCGTTGAAACCTAACAGGGTGTTCAATTGTTCTGATCATTCTCTGATAATGTTGAATGAAATCTTGTTCAATTATGATTTGCTAAAGATAATTTTTTTCTCTAATTTTTTTCACACTGAAAGTCTCTTATTCCAACTTTATCTTAACACATTGAAAATCAGTTTAAATAAAAACTTGAACCCCCGTCTTAATGAAAGGCTACATATACATGTGGTAATTCCGTTCAAAAGTCGCAAAATGAAACGATATAAAAAGGGCCGTACGGATTCGAATTGCTCCAAAACATTCGAATGTTGATGCATGAAACCGGCCCCAGTCAAACACGTGAATTTCTTTTCATTTATTACAAAAGTCAAGCACACAAGTCACACGCTGTTTTTGGTTTTCAAAGTGTTCAACGTAAATGCAATTATTTTAAGGTTAGTCGATATCTAAGTAAACGAAGGGATCTTTTAACTGGACGCGTACTCTTTTCCACGATTTCCCTTTCTTTTAAAGGATAGAGGGGGAGACAAGACGATCCTGTGAAATCGAGGGAAAAACCGATTTTTCGAGAATCTTGTGACCCTTATCGGGACTTATTTGCTTGAAAATTAGGCTTTTTAGGGTCAAGAAATTGGGTTTCGCTGTTTTTACAGGCCTTAGGGGGATGAAATTAGATTTTGACTCTTAGCGGGATTTTGAAGGTCCAAAAAAGGCACCGTTAAGGGCAACACATTCCCATACCCTTCACTTGCCTAAGCATCCCCGGGGATGTTAAAGCGCTTTTGGGCACGCCAGCAAGCAACATTTGACGCTAATTTCTTTAATATAGCCTGATATTCCTTAAGGGAACTTATTTTGGCGGGAACTAATTTTGGTGGATTTAGACGAAGTTTGCAAAAATTAGTTCCCGCAAAAATTAAGAAAATTCACCATTCGCCAAAATGATTTAACGTTTTGTATGGAAACATCCTGGTGTTTGCCAGTAGTGGCAAATTTTAAACGAGAAAAAAAGTTGTTTCAATCTGCTATTACTTGCAAAAACCGGGGTGTTTCTGCACAAAACATTATGTCATGAATATCATGAATGTAGGCTCTTTCGACTGTTACAAAAGTCTTTCATTTTTAACGAACTTTTTGGTTGCCATAGTAACCAAAAGCGTCACTCTCCATGAAAAAAAATTTAGAACGTTTAAATTTGGCGGATGACGGGAAAAAATTGACATTTTTAAGGTATAACGTTTCTTCGAGAGAAATGTATATTGAAATATGCAGACTGACAATTTTTTTTTTAATTAACTTTCTCTTGTGTTAAGAGAAGAGAAGGGAATAAAATCAGTTTTCACAAATAAAACAAGTTCTAAAAATCTTTGTTTACTTTTTATAAGCACTTATTTCATAATAATTAAATCATTAAGAGCCTAAATAAAAAAAGAGAAATGGATAAAATTTGGTATGGTCAAGAACTACTTCATTTTTAAATATTTTTGGAATAAACCATGATTCTTATGTCTACTACGGGGTCCCAAAAATTTAGGCATTTTTGGTCCGAATTTGACAAATTAATGAGATAACAATTTCCGGAAGCGTTGAAGGCAGATTTGCCTTTTTCTTTGTGAAATAATAGGAAAATGAAGGTAATCAATCTGTCATGCACAAAGTGCACACCACGAACAAGTAGAACTGATTTATAGAATCATTGTCGACCATGTACACTGGCTTTTTTAGGAAAAAATAATTTTTCATGAATTTTGTTATCCTTATTGGGTCTTATTTGTTTAAAATTTAGGCTTTAAAGTACACTATTCTTCTATTCTTGTTTTAACAAAGGGTGTAGCTAAATTTTATTTCGAATAGCCATCCAAATGAATTTCCAATAAAAATTTTGGCAGGTTGGTTTTGACAAAAATATTTGAAAATGCAGCAATTTTGACAGCGGGGTCAGTGGACAAACAAAGCAAGATGTCTAGTGGGGTGGGTGTGTATTAGTCTATTAGTCTTCTTTTTTCCACCCGAGATACACATTTTTTTTATAAACAACCGAGTTGCAAAGGGCTCAGGCCTCGAAATGGCCCAAAAATAAGCAACTTGCTTAGCAACCCTGAGGCCTCAAATCCAAATTAGCAACTTTTTTTCCTCAGCAATAAAAAATAACTTTCACACAACTTTAAAAGAAAGCCTTGAAAATCTTCGAAAAATGCCTCTACTGCCCATTCAAAATTGAAAAAAAGTTGAGAAATGAAAAAATTGTGCTTTTCAACCATTTGAAAATATTTAAGCAACCTTACAAGCAACTTTGGACCTGGATTTCGAAAAATCCTTAGCAACCCCAGGCCTCTCCTGAAAAATCGAATTAAATAAATGAGTATCACTTCTTGGCTTTGAAAATTGTGCTCTTACTATCTTTTGTAGGATGGCAACCGTTATACGTCAGGGTCTTGGCTATTTTCTAGTGAACCAAGGTTATGCATACAAACGAAACCAAACACGAATCAATGGAATTCCCTGGAAATAGACAAACAACACATGCCAAGCGAAATTAACAACAGGAGTCTTCAATGTCATTGTTATAAGAAACCAGACTCCACACAACCACATGCCCAATCAATACATAGTAGATAGACAAGTATTTATCAATGACATAAGACAAGCCATCGTAGCAGATCCAACAATTCAATTAGAAGAGTGTACGATCAGCAGCTGGTACAGCATGGAAATGCCCGAGTCATGCCCACTTATGCGGAAGTACGTTCGGCATTAAGCCGTGAAAGACATGCACAGCTACCACCTATTCCTCACAACATTAACAATATCAATATTCAAGGTGATTTGGCACGAACCTTTAATAATGATTTGTTTTTACTGCATCATGATGCGGTCATTGGAATAACAGTTTTCGCCACAGATTTTGATCTGCGAATGTTGGGAAGATGCAATTGGGTCTACATGGATAGAACTTTCAAGACAGCACCACATCCGTATGTGCAGTACTTTACGGTTCATGGTATGCTGAACGACCATGTGATAAAATTTGCAGCCGCCCTCATTGCAAACAAAAAACTGAATTCCTATCAAAGAATGCTCCAGGTGTTGAAAATCAAAATCTTTAACCTTACTGGACAAAATTTCGATCCACAGGCAATCGTTATTGATTTTGAGGGTGCATTGGTTGGAGGCCATCGAAATAAAATTCCCAATTTCTGAACTTTTTGGCTGTTATTTCCACTTCAATAAAGCATTATGGAAGCATGTCACTCAACTTGGGTTGTCTCAAGGTTTTCGGGTTGATAATGATTTGAAAAAGTTAATTAAAAATCTTATGTCAATTGGTTTTCTCCCTATAAATCAAGTATTACCATCATACACTTGTTTAAGGGCTAGAGAAAGTACAATAATACGACTAATTGGTAGATTCCCTAACAAAATTTTCTATTTTACTTTGAGAACACATGGATCAGTGACAATGCCCTATTCCTGCAAAGAATGTGGAATGTCAACCTGCGAACGATGGAATTTTGCACAATAACCATGTTGAGTAATTCCACAGTCGGTGGAACACTGATGTTGATGTGGCTCATCCAAACCATTGCACAATTTTTTTATTTTTTTTACACTTTTGATATTTTGTCAAATTTTTAGCAAGCTACTCTTCAGATATTTTGTCATGTTTTCACCATAAGTAGGTTGATATACTTACACGCACGCAATTTGATATGTTTGCTGAATTTTTAAAAGCAATTTTTTCTATTGAGACACATCTTGGTTGGAAATTGCAGAATCGTCAATACTGCTGCTTTCCTTGCGGAAATTTTGATCGATTCGCGAGCCAAAAATCTGAAAAGCTCCGCTTTATTTTTGTCCACTCGTAATAATGGACTCGTAAGAATTTCAAGGGATTCGTGTATCTTCTAACACCTTTCTCCGAGTTCCTTTACCTAAAAAGCGCAAAATTATTAAGATTTTTAGAAATTTGAAAGTGTAAGAAAGTTTTCAGAAATTCGAGGTGTTATAAAACAGAAAAATCCATCAATGTTTATTTGCTAGTTAGAGTAGAAATAAAATATCCCCAAAATGTAAAATATTGTTACAAACCTCTCTTTGTTCTGGCGGAAAGTTTTAGTGATTTCCAATGTACAGCTGGGAAAGTAGGTGGCAACTTTCCTTGAGTGTTGTTAATTCATCTTTGTTGCTTATACTTCTCTGCTTTGGTTGGTTGAAAATGGCTAGCTTGTTCTTTGAGATTGTGTCAAATATACGTTTGTCCTTCTCTTTGATATGACCCTTCACGAAAACATCGAACATTTCTTTTCCTACCATCTCTGCTTTGTTGAGGTTTATGATGGCTACCTCCTCAGCCACATCTTTTGTGTCTAAGGCGATTAGATCTTGTGTTTCTTCAAGGAATGGATTACCAATATCTTCAAAACAGGATAAGAAGGTTGACACATGCGTCGAAAATCGTTGTTGCATACCTTCGGTTTGCTCGCGGTGCTTCGTTTCATCTGTGATTTCCTTAACTTTATTGAAAGGTTGGTAGGCTATCTTCGAATTCGTTTACGAATCGAGCTAATTCAGGTCCTGCAACCATCCACTTTAGAAGATGAGAGGGATTTTCGGTCAATCCAACAGCACCTACAAGGCAACCGGTTTTGAAATTTATTTATGTCTTTTTTAGAAGATATGGCAATGTTGGGGAAGGGGTCTTAAGTTATGAAAAGTTAACTCCTTCGATATTCACTTTAAAATGGCTGCTGCATGCTTTTAGTAACAATTGCATAATTGCATAAAGGAACAGAAAAAACAGTCAAGCTAATTAATTTTGTATGAAATACTACTTTCAGTTTTATCCCCCCAAAAATGGATTCATACCTCCATCTCAATGTTTTGCTCATGAGCGTGGTCGATGCCGATAGAGGAGCATTTTCATTTTGTTTTGGTTCAAAATACTCGTTGACTATCGGCTTGGTTTGGGGCAACTCCAACATATCGTATAGATGAATCGATAACCAACGAGTATAGTTTGTATGATCCATCGCAAAAAACCATGGAAGCAGGTTTCTGATTGGCTCTTTAAAGAGGGCAAAGTCTGCACTCCTGACGGACCAAACAAATTCTAGTAACAGCGATTCCATTTTGAGTGTTGTCGACCAAAACCGGAATTGAGGGAATTCTTTTTCTTGTAACTTTTTCCAATCTTCAAAATTCCGTGGCACTCTAGTTGAGAATCAGTGTTCTTGATATGACTTATTCATCAGGATGTGAAGCACAGCAGCTGTAACTTCGCGAGCGTAACGTGTCCGTTTGACGTGCGATGCGGTGAGAAACGATTGGGCTTTCCCTGAAGAAGCGATATCAGCCTCATGACGTGGCACCATCCAGCTTCCTTCAGCCAGTCAACTGAGGAAAAGAATTGGAATAAGAGTTTATTGCAAAATAAATTAAACAAATACCCTGTTATTAACAGTGTTAAGAAATTTCCTATTTGTCATAGTTTCAGTTTTTTTCAAATGTCAATCATAGTCATACCATTTTGGTTTTTTATTTTCGTCACAATTTAGTTACGTGTAACGTTTCGTCACCTGTTACTGTCATTGTCATTAACTTGTTTATAGTCATGTCACGTCTTTTATAAGGAAGAAGATACAATAACAATAAGAATTTAGGTTAAGGTGTACAACTTAAGATCCTCATCGCTGATGAAGGTGATTGAAATTAAAGGAAAGCGAAATGCTGAAAGTTAGACTTACCAATAACATTCATAAACGCCATTTCAATGTGTAAGGGGCCCATGATGACAAACTAATCTTCACCATAATCTTCTTTCCAATTCCACTGAACGAGTTTGGCGTTGGCAAAGAGAGGCTGATCAAACGCGATGACAGGAGATTGATCACCATTCAGATTCAGCTGCGTTGAAAGCTGGCCACGACATATTGTTTGACCCCTCTTCCTCGTCAACTGAAAGTTGCTCTTCGACATGATCCAACCATCTGAGTAGAGAAAATTGCTTATTCTTAGGCTTATTCGAAAGGTATTTTATTCACCAAATACTAAATATAAATACTACAAGACTTTCCTAACTTCTCTATAGATTGAAAACACTATATTCTAATTGTTAGAAAGTTGTTATACGAACATTAACCTAGTTCCAAAATTGAATTGAAGTACCTTTTCTCTTGATTGTCAGTTTGAAGCGTTGAATCTTCTTGAGCGATCGTTGAATCTTTTTGAGCGCTCGTTGTAGCTTCTTCAGAAGTCGTTGAATCTTCTTGAACATTTGAGTTATCTCTTGTTTCAGGGTGTGGGTTGAAATATGAAACGGGTGTCACCTCCGAGTAAGATGTTGGTAGTGAGGCTAGCTTATCACCTTTTTCCAGAGAAGTTCTTCTGTTCTCACCGCTATTATGGTCGTTGGTTTTTTGTTGAAACAATGATATCGCTGTTCCATGAAATGAGCCTTTGGATGTTGACGATGATGGTTCTATATCCAAGTTATCCAATGCTCCAGTAGTGAACTCGCCTTTCTTTAAAATTCGGGGACTCGCAACTTTATCTTCTTTGTATTCCTTCAATACAGTTGCGCAAAGTGAATCTGTCAAGCTCAAAACACGTCTATATGGAATCGAGAGTCCCAATTCGTTAAGCTCTTCGATAAGTCCTTTTTTCTTGTTGTTAAAGACACAGTAAGTTGAGTCTTTTTGCGAAGCGAATGTACATGAGCGAAGCAGTTTTGCTATCGTGTGTGCGTACCTTTAACTATCCATTCCTTTCAACTCTCTATAAGGCAGGAGATGGGAAAAACGTTTCGAATCTCCGAGTTGCGCGATACCAAAATATAAAGGAGATAAAATACAAAGGATATTCACCGAAATGGTAACTCAAATTACCTCCGTCATATCAAATTTGACGTATACGTCAGAATGATATGAAGAACGAGTAAACCCTCCGTAACCCGTGACGTCAATATTTAGGAGATAACAAACGTGAAGAACATCCCGGGAAATGATAAAACAAAATACCCTCGTTATAGTAAATTGTTATATTTGAATTTATTGCAAAGCGAAAGTGATGCCATTATGCTCCCTATCCTGTTTGACGTCACGGCGATAGAGATATCTTGACACTGATTGGTTCTACAGATTCGTTGTCATGGTTTCAGTTTATCATCAAAATGGTTATTCTCTTTTTTTCTCTCCGAATTTGGCTGAATCGCAATTCTGAGAAACTGCTTGGCTGTTTTTTTGAATTTTTATTGAGTCATTACTTTCTGTTATCATCGTTACAATTTACTATAATTTGTCCTGTTTTTCTTGGCTTCGATCCTTGATTGGCATCGTTCTTTTTTGATCATTGGTTTGGTTTCGACTTTCATTACAATCAAATCGACAGCAAAGAAAGAAGGCACTGGGACTGGCCTGTTATTGTTCATTGTTATTGGTTGGTCTTCAGATCAATTTTAAAATTTATTGTGCTACAAATTACTTCTCATTTTTTACATTTGGTCTTCGAGTATATCCTCCTTGCTTGCCTTTCTGTTTAAAAGATACCGTATATTGAAGCAACTTTTGTTTGCCATATTCAACCGTAGTAATTATTTTTTGCTAGCAGTGTTTACTGTACTGCAAAATTGATTATTTTAATAATATGTCAGCTTCTCCAGACATAATTTGTCCAATAGGGCTTACCAATTTTGGTCGAAATGTGTGTTTTTTCAATTCTGTTATTCAAGCATTGTATTCAGTTGATGCCTTTCGGAAGTTTGTTTGTCAATATGAAAATAGTGCTGAAAATGATCCAGTTATAAATGTGATGAAACACTTATTTATTTCTATGACGTTCTCTGATGCCCCATTAGAAACATACCCATTATTGCCATATTTTGAGCTGCCAGGTTATGCACATGCAAGATTTGAACAGTTTGATGCACTTTGAATGTCTCCTTCATATTTTGGATAAAATTTCTCCAATAAACTTGAAATTGAGCAATCAGTGTTTAAGACTTCAGTTTTACAGTCAATACTGTGCAAAAGTTGTCAGAATGTTTCTGAACAGACGTGTCACATCAAATTTCCAAATAGGGAAGGTAATTCGATAAAGCAAGAGCTGACTAAGCTAGTAGACGACCCATTTGGAGAGCCACTTGATGAATTATATCAGTGCTCTGATTGCTCCATTCGAACAAATGCTATTAGATCTAGAACATTATTTCATATATCTGATTTCCTTATTATTACATTGGGTCGAACGGCCGATTCCTGGGTAATATTCGATTGTGTTCGATTGCGTTCGAGTAAGGTTAGATTGGTTCGATTGATATTTGACTATGCTTGATTGGTTTGATTAATTGTCAATTACATTGGATTAATCTTCGATTTCGTTCAATTACGATTATGTTTGATGAGTTTGATTGCGATTAAATTAAATTGGATCAATCTGTTAGAGCTTTTTAGCGTGGGCGGCCGAGCGCTTAAGTACTATACCAAAGCAAATAAAATCTAATACAATTGAATCAATCGAACGTAATCGAATACAATCGAACGTAATCGAAGCAATTGAACAGGAAATCCTGGGTAATATTCGATTGCGATTCGATTGCGTTCGACAATCGAATTGCAATTATTCGATTGCGTTTAATTGCGTTCGATTGATTCGGCGTTTGATTCGTTCGATTGACACCGTCTGGTGTTTTGTTTCAATTTTGATGGTTGGAATGAGAGATGCCAATTTCTTGCAAAAAAGGACAATTTTGTAATTTTCACTGACTTAGGTTAGTTTTAACTCAACCTTAGATCAAAATCTTTTTCTTCTGCAATATTGACTTAACTGGCAAGTGAAAACGTAATTTTAATTATAATTAGAATAATTAGAAAAAGGTGAACCAGGGGAACCAAGGAGAACTGAGGTGAACTCATCTGGTAAACCGGCTGAATCGAGGGGAACCCAGAACCCAGATTCTGCACAACTTACTTTGAAATTTTCTTTGTGCATTTTGAACGTGGAAAACCTTTGTTGTCAACACACTTTTGACATGCCTTTAAAACATGGAAAATCTTTTATTGTCAACTATAAAAATCTTCCTCCCCATTTACTGTATCTGTTTAAAATGTGAAAAACTTTTGTTGCTTATGAGTTAATTCATTTAATCTTTCCAGCTCACCCTAATAGAGACTTATACGCATACATAGTTTTGCGTTTTTTTAAACCACATGTACCGTGAGATTGGGTAACTTGCATCAGTGGAGGCTAACATGCATAGCCCTCAAATGAAAGACCTGGCTGTTCATTAAAATACAAAGTTAAATCAAAACAAAAATGGTAGAGTAAAAATGCGCGAGCGGAGCTGTGTAGTTGTATTTTAATGACCAGCCAGGTCATTCATTTGAGGGCTATGCATGTTAGCCTCCACTGATGCAAGTTACCCAATCTCATGGTAGTTAATTCTCGTGACAAACAATGATGAATGAATCTGTAGGGGTGGTACACTCACTTTCTGTCGGGGTTGTGGATGGCGATGTGTGATATTTCGTTCTTTGATAGTTAGGGTTTGTCGTTCTTTTTTTTGTTGCTTTTTAATAGTTATTTTTCTTTCTTTTTTAGATGGCCTGGAAACATTAGATTAAAAAGTCTCTTTTCTCATTTTTGTTCGCATTCTTTTCAAATGTGGAAACTTCTGTCTTGAACTTGGTATTTGTGTTTTAAATGTGGAAAGCTTTTTTTTGTCAATTTGGAAATTTTCTTCCACGTTTGACGTCTAATATGGAAAACTTTTGTTGGCAACTTGAAGTTTTCTTCCACTTTGGGCATTCTTTTAGATTACAAAAATGTTTCCCATAAGATTTTTTTCCCTCCTTGCAAGCTGTTGGAAATTATAATTATGAATATGGAATTGCTTTGTCCTGTTTTGAAAGTTTTTTCCTTTTTTTAACATTATTAGTTATATATATTATGATAATGCAAAATGACTTTTTTGAAATTATGAAATTTTCTTTGGTTCATTTTATGATATCCTCCTTTTTGTAAAGGTGAAGCGTGATGCTACAGATCAAATCTGTGTTTTGACTGGACTCACCAACCTTTATGATTATAAGGGTGCAGTTTGTTTTTATTTTCTAAGCTCAAAATGCCCTGAGTGTGTTCAGTGTTTTCATCTTCTTATATTGTTGTTTCTTTAAACTTTTTTGCTATTTATTCTAGAAAATGAAAAATAGAACAGTTGAAGCTTCATTTTTCATCAATGAGAGATAATCTACAGATGTCATTTTTACAGAGAGGGAACTATAAAAATTTTGCGAATGATAGGATATTCGGAAAGACTGCAGCAAATGTAAAGGAAAACTGCACAAATGCCGCGTCGTTGAATATACAGTGTTATGTATCATTAAATGTTTTGCTTGAAACTTGCGAATCGAGGAGGCTCTGGAACGCTTCGCAACTTTTATACATATACGGCTTGTCGTGCACGTTTTATAGAATTTTGCATGATGAGTTGAGATACAATAAGCTTATTTGGCTCCAAGTATTCATTGTTCTTATTAAAGTTCATACCATGGAGAAGCATGCCGACAAACGATTCAGCAAAGTGTGGTAGAAATTTTATCTGACAGTCATGAGAAAACGAACCTTGAAAGGGTGGATACTTTTCCGAAAATATCTCTATCCGCAAAATATGTGCAGCTTTTGCTAAAGTATCATCATCTAGGGAAGTTTCAAAGACTGTTTTCAAAACAGATCCAAGCTCATCATCAAACACTAGGTAAACATGCCTTCCTTCTTTTTTAGATTCAAGGTTTTCAAAATGTGACAAAACTTTGTTTTTGAATTTTGTCCAGTGAGTTCTCCCAGTCACACTTCCACCCAAATCTGATATCCGTTTCTCGTACAGCTTTATCAAATCATCAAATTTAAAAACTTTGTTTTTATCGTCTTCAGTACAATCAAGCATGTAGCTTGTAAGTTCAACAAAAGCGGTACAAGATATTTGAGTCTTGACATCGATTCCACTATTCTTACTGTTTTCAACTTCCTTTCCTTTATCATAAAATCTTATAAGACACTCAACAGAGTGATAAAGAGCTTCCCTAGCCATCATGTCCCGTTCAGTCAATTTGTTTATCATCTTTACTTCATTCAACGGTCACGCAGTATTCAGCACTCTATAATGCAGTTTGAAGATGGTTGCTTCATGCAGCTTTCCGTGTTCTCTTTGACAAAAAAAGCACAATCCTTTTTTTCCTCCTCTGGTACCTCTGGCTTTTTGATTCTGTCACTTCGACCACCGTTCTGATTGGGTGTCAGTTTGTTCTTCTACCTCATGCCGACCTTCAGCCTGTGCTTTTTCAATAGATTTTTCAAGTCTTTCAAGCGCGAGATCGTTTATCTTGAAATTTGGCTTTCTGTTCAATGAAAATGCTTGGTTTGTTAAAGTGGTCGTGTGGTCGTCCGAAAGGTACACTTTTTCAAAAGGTAACCTTCTAAGTTCAGCACATCTGTGCAAATTGGTTAAAATGTCATTATACCCTTTACCAGGATCGTGATTCTTTCTTTCCATTGCTGCTGGACATGAAAGTTTTTCTTTTGAATGATCATTTTGACACAATATACCCAACTTCCAATCAATAGTGCCTTCTGGCACTCTCTCAGTCATTTTTCTGCATAACGACATACTATTTAATTTTACACTAAAAGACAAAATGTATGATATGTGAATTATAATTAATGACAACATTCAAAAATTTGAACACACACAAACGCACGTGTATATATTCTACATCCAAACCACTCGCTTAGAAAAATATTCATATTTCATATTTTAGCTGAAAAAGGGAAATATAAACGCTAAAGAATTTCTCTATTTATCCCAATTAAATAATAAATACATTTAGTAAATTAAAATTTTCGATCAAAAATGCTTTCCAGCGATATATAATATGACATATTGAAGAGGAAATCTTTTTTTTGGTTCTGCAGCCTTTATGGTCAGTAAATTACTTCTTTGAGGCAAAACTCGTTCCCAGTCCTTTTTCGGATATATGTTGTGATGTTTTTTAAAATCAAAAATGCTTTCCAACGATATATAACATGACATGTTTTGAAAAGGTAAAAAAAGTTTTGCCTTATGACCATTCTGGTCTGTAAAATACACAGGCACGTGTTCTAGAGGTGGGCCAGAGTCTCAAAATGATCCTTACCTCCTAAGGTACCTCTGTACCAAATCTGGTGCTTTCTAGACAAAAATGCACCATCGTGCATTATTTTTGCACACTTACCCTGGACTAATCGTACTGTTTTTAGAAACGAAAAATCACATTAAATGTTATGTTTACATTTTTTTCTGCCATTTTTAAGTGAATAGTTAGGTGTTAGCAACTTTAATTATGTGAGCACTATAGTTATAAATTAAAAAGAGGGAATTCCGATTGGTTTTAAATTCAAATTTAGTTTGACAGTTGAGAAGTTCAGTTATATAATTTGTGCGTTCCACTGAACTCTCTACTTTTGGCACCATCAGATTATCAAAGCCAAAAAGTAGATGAGCTCCAGATTCTGGACTAAATCTCGGCTGACTGAACTGCTATTGGTATTACAATGTCTTGTGAAACATTTAATGAAGATGTTGTTGTAGAGGATATTGTTTTAGGTGTTGTAGATGTTGTTGTTTAATCTGTTGAAGATGTTGTTAAAAGTGTTGGTTGGGATTTTGTTGAGCTTTTTGGAACACATGGCAAGAAATGAAAAAGAGAAAGATCTCTCGTTGCGTCATCATTTTATTTCCTTCTTTTTTCATGTCTTTTACCATTCATGTGACTTGTAAGAGCAGACTTTCCCATCACTTCTAGGTTTAAATCTCTCTTGCAAAGTTTGCAGTTTTCTATTCCTGCCAAGGCTTATGCTCTTCTTTTTTCAACCAACTATCTTGAAACTTATTTCTTCATTTTACCATTTCAGAGAAATTTATGGCAGGGAATGCCAATCTAAAAGTCATAGAAGTTCTATATATACAGTTTGTTAGCTAGGTAGGTGACATTTTCCAGACCCTCCCACTCGATATAATCGATATCTATTTCCAATCGATGACTAATCGCTAACCAACCGATTGATTGGATATCGATTGATTTCAATAATAATTGATAGGTAATCGAGACTATACCAGCTGATAATAGATTGGTTTTTCATCGACTGGCTGTCGATTGATTGTGAACAATCGAACATCTTTAGAGTAGAGTAAATCGATGGAAAATCGACCAATTGATAGCCAATCAAGCTTACCGTAAAATCGTGATTATCGATTGTCTATCGTTTATCGAAAACAATCGATATCCGATCCAACAATTATTGATCGATTAGTAATCGATTGGAAAAAGATATCGATTGTATCGAATGGGAGAGTCTTGCATGTTGGATGGGCGCTTCGTGAGATAGTAGTCATTGACCTTAAATACTACACAGGCTTCAAAGGTTTCGATTCCCACTGGCAACGGTTTACTTGGAAAGTGAACGGAGCCTTCACATGGGTCAACCAAAATTGGTGTGAGGGAAACAATGACAAGATTGTTGTTGAAGAAGTCAATCAAAATCTTATGGAAAATTTGGATCAAACTTAATTGAATACTGTACAATGGATTTGAGTTTTGATTGATCAGATTATATAACTCAAAAGACAAACTAATTTGTTTTATATAGTACCAGACTCCAACTCAAGACAATTGATTCATTTTTCAATCGATGACATATCGATTGATTCTAGTAATTGATAGGTAATCGATAATGCAATGCTAAATACGACATTACGAAAGGTTTGATTACATTAGTTGATTGATTATTCAACGATTGGCTCTAAGATGATCAACCCAGATTGATTATTCAACGGTTGCAAGTTGAATCGATCATTCAAATTCAATCAATGATCAATACTCAAGATTTTCTAATAGGCTTCATCCACCTATCGAAGATTGAAACAAATCGATTGGTCATTGATCAAAAAAAGGAATGGAAGCCAATCAAATTTGATCGACCTACTCGAAATCGATTTCCTACTGTAAAGTCAATCAATTAATTCTCAAAAAATGTGTAACTCCACATCTCAATGATATGGATGCAAGGTATATTAGAGGTGAACAATCTATATGACTAAAAATTTTTGAAATATTGAGAAACTATGAAGAAAAAGGAAAGAAGATGAGTAAAGTGAGGATTGTTACTTTTAGCTTGTGATGACGTGAAACTATTGTACATTTCAACATTGAGGATTTCGAATCTTTGCACAAATTTTACGTACCTCTCTAAGGTAAAAAGTTACAGCCTTGTGGGCTAATATATCTAAAATAGCAAAAATGACCAAAATAGCATAATATATAGTTTAAGCTTTTTGATATGTTTTGGCTTAAATTTATGTAACTTGGCCACACTGGGACAGTTCACATTTAGGTGGGAAAAACTCTAGCCCCGTTCTATTTATTGAATTTTTTTAATGGCAAAGGGGGAGGAGGTACTTAGGGATTAATAAGTGCCAGGTAAGTGCTAAGGTTTGGTTTTTGACCTTCCCAAGTCTCTGAATTATTTAAGGTACGAAACTTGAAAAGTCAAAAAAATCTCTAGAAAAATGTTCTTAGAGTCACTTTTTCGCCTTGTCTCTGTAAGGGTAACTTTATTCTCTGTTAGAGCCAGCTCTTCTCAGGTTCGACCTGACATTCTCCAGCTCTAATACTCCCCAAGTCCCGGTCGTTTAAAATAATTATCTCATCTATGAATAATCAAACACTGTGCGAAATTTTCAACTCTGAGTCGTCTTGTTCTTGTTTAACTTATTTTAGACTCCTTATTAAGAAGAAACTTACCCGAGTATACAAGATTACTCACGTGACGAATCTCATGGTCCAGGAGTGTTATTCTAGTATAAATATGATATGGGTATGTGCAAACTACTTTTTCCTCGACTGCCCTACCCTCTACGATGCATCTTTTTTTACCCATGATGCATGTCGATCACATCCAGATACTTTTAAAAAAATAATTAACTTTTCTCATTTACAAAATTCAAATAATAAGAAAATTTATACAATAATTTTTTATTGTATTGGTTCAAACTATGGTTACACGTTCTACGATGCCAAAGTGCATTGTTCTACATTTTTAAATCTCGGCAACACAATATTTTTTATCTTTAATTTTGACTGTGGAAAACTTCGAGGGCTTATGATGCCTGTATTGCTAAAAATAGACAAAAAGAACGACAAATTTCATAACAAACGATAAATTTCTCAGTTTTTTCTATAATATTTAATTACTGGAGCAATTGAACCTTGAGTCGATTATATATTTGCTTTAACTTTTTTTAGGAAATTGAGAGGCTTTGTTTTGAGTAAAATTTACACGTCTATTACCCCCTGGTTTACCAACCTGTTTTAATAAGATTCGAAATCATGATAACATCCCACCAAGGGGAGAATAATCTGGCAGTTTTCAAGAATTGTAAACTCACCTTGAAAAGGAAATGATGCATTACCATGCCTTGATTGAGTCACCTCCTTTTGTTTATGTTGTTGCCAACGATAAAGGACATAAAAATGATTCAAATGTTGGCCGTTTGTTTTAGCTGCCTCGACAATTAAGTGATTCATTTTTTATGTTTATTTTGACGATAGTGTCTTGTAAATGTATAAACATCCTCCAGAAGGAGTTTGAGCTCGTTCTAGTGTTAATGTAAAACTGACCATTACCCCACTTCGCATATGCACCCTCACCCGGGGGGGGCTGCTCAATTGTGACTCCCCAAGCGATTTTAAGTACCTGAAAAGACCGGTCCAGACCGATCGGCCAAAAAGCGGCTTTTTAGCGGCTTAGATTTTACTTTTACCGGTCCCGCCTCTTTTTTTATCGGCTATAGATCATCCGAAAGTTTAATTCTTCCCTATTAAGACCATTATACCTAAAATTTAGGCTTTTCAGGTTTACAATATGGAATTTTAGCTGTTTTTACCGTGTTTTTTAAAGTTTTTTTCTGCCGTTATTTATGAAACTTGTCGTTGTTTTTGTCAACTTTTCCCCAACTTTTAGTAATGCAGGATTTTTTAGATAGACACTCTCCACGGCCCTATGAATATTTTGCTTGCAACTTGCGAATCGAGTGACCTGCCTGGGACGCTTCGCAATTCTTTTACATATACACTAGTTAGTTCTTGTATTGATTCAACAATTTATAATATTTATTGGTAAACTTTTGTATTTCGACTTTTCACCGATTTTTTCAAGTTGATAGGGTGACGCAAAGTTGGGGGTTTCTGAATACTGTAGGGTTTTAAACTAAACGCTTTTTGCGAAGCCATTATACATGAGCGAAGCGGTTTTGCTATCGTGTATATGTACCTTTAAATCTCAACTACGCTGGGTAGGTGAGAAAAATTACTATATATATCCAATCTTTCAAACGCAGAAATGATTAAGAAAGCCGTCCGCCCTTCCTTAGATCAAACCTAGAATCGCGACGGAGAGACCTGGAATTACTGATGTTTAAATTCGTTTTTTTTCAAAAAGTGTCGCCTTGTGCGTTTAGATATACCAATTCTTAAAAGGTACGGAGATAATACACGTGGTTACCGGTACTAGATAAGCCTTGTTTTTATCTCATTAAGGTTTAAATTAGGAAATCTAAAGAAGATATCGGAAAATCAGCACGGGCTGGAAACGTTCGAGAAGCGTTCAAATGGCCCGCTTATTTTTCAAGAAGTCATTGCATTGACTCGAGCAAAGGCTTTCGAAGGGCTTTCGAACTTTTCCAAATTCGAATGTTGACAAAAAACAACAAACAAACATTTATTGTTGTTGTTGTGCGCAGATATGTAATTTTTGCGCAGATATGTAATTTCTGCGCAATTATGTAATTATTTTGCGCAGATATGTAATTTCTGCGCAAATATGTAATTATTTTGCGCAACTATGTAATTTCGAGCTGCGCAGATATGTAATTAAATTTCTGCGCAGATATGTAAAGCACGATCTTTAAAATCAATGGTACCCCATTGATAGCTTTTACCATTATTTTTACCTCTTTTGGACTTAGGTATTTTAGCTAATTTCAATGAAATACAAGAAGTAATATCTTATTATGTGAGCATCTACTATTATAAGAATCATCGTTATAAGAAACTGATCTATAACTTTCGGTGATTGGTTCTTTCAAAGCAAACATGGAATAGCACCTAAAATGAAAATAATTATTTTTCTTATAAGCATCATCTTTATAAGAAAATTCTCTATAACTTTACAACCGCCAAGTTTTAACTTTCGCTGATTGGTTCTTTCAAAGGAAACATGTAATAGCGCCTAAAATGAAAATAATTATTTTTCTTATAAGCATCATCTTTATAAGAAAATGATCTATAACTTTTCAACGAATAAGTTTTAACTTTCGGTGATTGGTTCTTTCAAAGCAAACATAGAATAGCGCCTAAAATGAAAATAATTATTTT
Source organism: Clytia hemisphaerica (assembly GCF_902728285.1). Classification (NCBI taxonomy): domain Eukaryota; kingdom Metazoa; phylum Cnidaria; class Hydrozoa; order Leptothecata; family Clytiidae; genus Clytia; species Clytia hemisphaerica. The sequence continues at coordinate 537,350 of NW_027104371.1, forward strand.
TCTTATAAGCATCATCTTTATAAGAAACTGATCTATAACTTTACAACCACTAAGTTTTAACTTTCGGTGATTGGTTCTTTCAAAGCAAACATAGAATAGCGCCTAAAATGAAAATAATTATTTTTCTTATAAGCATCATCTTTATAAGAAAATGATCTATAACTTTTCAACCACTAAGTTTTAGCTTTCGGCGATTGGTTCTTTCAAAGTAAATATGGAATAGCACCTAAAATGAAAATAATTATTTTTCTTATAAGCAACTACTTTATAAGAAACTGATCAATAACTCTTGATAGACAGTGATATATCTTTTGGTAATTAGTTTTTACAAAGTAAACAAGGCACGGCACATAATGTGAGCATATTTATTTTTCTTGTAAGCATTAACTTTACAAGAATCAAAGCAATAACTCTTGATAGAGGGTAATATACTTTTCGTTTATTAGTTTTTGCAAGTAAACAAGGGATGACACATAATATGACCATATTTATTTTTCTTATAAGCATCAGCTTTATGAGAATCAAATAACTCTTTGTAGAAAAGTAAATACCTTTCGGTAATTACCGTATTCCTTCGAATACACGCTCCTTCTCTGAGGGAAAAGACTCCCCTCAATAGGAGGTTTTAACTTTTTCAAATAACACCCCTTTCTTTAACACCCCTCGAATAAACACCCCTCCTGGAAAGTCTTAAAATCAAAATGACGCCCAGGGCGTTTATTTGAAGACACACGGTAGTTTTTACGAGGGACAACATGTTAAGAATATCTTGAGGCTGAAACCTCAAAAAATAAGTATCCAAAATCTTTTTAAAAAAGTGAACCCATCTATAGCAAGGTAAGCTAAAGATTCGGATTTTCTATTTATCTTATCGGTACAACCTAATAAAAACGTACAATACCAATAATGAGATCTTCGATAGATCCTCGACTCGAGATAGTCGCATCTATGTAAACTTTATTGATTTTGTAGATATGGATTGCATTTCTTTACGCATTACAGTGAGATAAAGTAAAATTCTATTGGTTGTTTTTACCAACGCATGGAATAATTCATGATAAAAACTCCCTTTTCCTTTTCATGGTTCCATCTACGAGTAAAGATATTATATTTGATTGAATTGAGTGGGATTATTGAAGTTGTGATTCTCACTCGAACTTTAAATTCTGAAGAATGTCATACATTTCAGGAACATTTTGACACTGATTGTTAAAGATATTTAAAAAATTACATGTCTTTCTTACAAATTAAACTAAGGCAAAATATGCGACTTTAAGCCATCTAAAAGGAGACAAATTTAAATGTTTTTCTAAGTGGAATTGGCATTCTGCAACGGCTCTATCGAAAGAAATAGGCAATTTTGCTAAATCTAACATTAGTTTATAAGAATTTTATAAGAACAAGGATATTTTTCTAAGTGGAATAGGCTTTCAGAGGTTTGATTTATCAAACAAAAGCTATCAAATAGTGTTTAAGAGTTATGAATTGTGTTCTTATAAAGTTGATGCTTATAAGAAAAATAACATTTTCTAGCTTAAGCACAATCCTATATTTGCTTTGAAAGAACCAAACGCCGAAAGCTAATAATCATTGGTTTAGAAGTTAGGAATTGTGTTCTTATAAAGTTGATGCTTATAAGAAAAATAAATGTTTCTAGCTTAGGCACAATCCTATATTTGCTTTTAAAGAACCAAACGCCGAAAGCTAATAATCATTGGTTTAGAAGTTATGAATTGTGTTCTTATAAAGTTGATGCTTATAAGAAAAATAAATGTTTCTAGCTTAAGCACAATCCTATTTTTGCTTTTAAAGAAGCAAAAGCCGAAAGCCAATAATCATTGGTTTAGAAGTTATGAATTGTGTTCTTATAAAGTTGATGCTTATAAGAAAAATAAATGTTTCTAGCTTAAGCACAATCCTATATTTGTTTTGAAAGAACCAAACGCCGAAAGCTAATAATCATTGGTTTAGAAGTTATGAATTGTGTTCTTATAAAGTTGATGCTTATAAGAAAAATAACATTTTCTAGCTTAAGCACAATCCTATTTTTGCTTTGAAAGAACCAGACGCCGAAAGCTAATAATCATTGGTTTAGAAGTTATGAATTGTGTTCTTATAAAGTTGATGCTTATAAGAAAAATAAAATTTTCTAGCTTAAGCACAATCCTATATTTACTTTGAAAGAACCAAACGCCAAAAGCTAATAATCATTGGTTTAGAAGTTATGAATTGTGTTCTTATAAAGTTGATGCTTATAAGAAAAATAAAATTTTCTAGCTTAGGCACAATCCTATATTTGCTTTTAAAGAACCAAAAGCCGAAAGCCAATAATCATTGGTTTAGAAGTTATGAATTGTGTTCTTATAAAGTTGATGCTTATAAGAAAAATAAAATTTTCTAGCTTAGGCACAATCCTATATTTGCTTTAAAGAACCAAAGCCGAAAGCCAATAATCATTGGTTTAGAAGTTATGAATTGTGTTCTTATAAAGTTGATGCTTATAAGAAAAATAACATTTTCTAGCTTAAGCACAATCCTATATTTGTTTTGAAAGAACCAAACGCCGAAAGCTAATAATCATTGGTTTAGAAGTTATGAATTGTGTTCTTATAAAGTTGATGCTTATAAGAAAAATAAAATTTTCTAGCTTAAGCACAATCCTATATTTACTTTGAAAGAACCAAACGCCAAAAGCTAATAATCATTGGTTTAGAAGTTATGAATTGTGTTCTTATAAAGTTGATGCTTATAAGGAAAATAAATGTTTCTAGCTTAGGCACAATCCTATATTTGCTTTTAAAGAACCAAACGCCGAAAGCCAATATCACTTTGATAAAAAGATATTGACTTGTTTCTTATAAAAACAACAATTGCCAAATCTTTGGCATAGTCCAAGAACAAAGTCTAAGATATTACTTCTTGTATTAGAAAAATTTATGTTAAAATCGAGTCAGTTTTTCAAAAAATAACTAAGTCCAAAAGGTCGTGTTTTACATATCTGCGCAGAAATATAATTACATATCTGCGCAGCTCGAAATTACATAGTTGCGCAAAATAATTACATATTTGCGCAGAAATTACATATCTGCGCAAAATAATTACATATCTGCGCAGAAATTACATATCTGCGCATAACAGTTGTTTTGAAAAGAGAAATTGGTGTTTTGAAAAGAGATGGTGCTTGATGAAAAGAAACGAAGTAAGCAGCTGAACTTGCGAAATGAGAAGGAAGAAGATGGAATTTCTACTCTTTCATCGACAGGCAAGGCTTAACAGAGTTGTTGCTTCATTGCAAGAAGAGGATCTAAGCTGAAGAAATGAACTGTATACATAATGTGGGAAAGCCATTTCTTTTGGTTTGGATCGAATCTTGGTAGTATGTTGAAGTGAGCATCACTGGACTCTTTGTATGTTTTAAATTTATGGGAACAAAAATATTTTGCGCTTTTGGATACCCTACCCTGGAAGAATTTATTCCTCCCCTTATTCATTGGAAGGAGAAATGTTTTTTGTCGTTGTTTATGAAAATTCTAGCTTGACCGACCCTCGATGATGTGGGATCTTTGTTTTGGTTGTTTGTTTTTGATGAATACGCATCGGGGCGATGGTCAGAGATATAAAACATTGACATGTGACTGTATTATAAAGGATTTTATTGTTGTTGGTAAGGTAATGGTTATTAATGGTAATGACTTGTAAAATTTCGAAATACAACGACAAAACATGACATTATGTTTATGGATGCATTTTAACTGTTTTAAATTCCTGTGCTACAGCCGAGAAAAAAGTCACAGATTTTTTACTTTTTATGTGAAGAGTTTGCTCCTGTTTGCCAACAACTCGAGTAAGAGGGTAAAAGACTGCCAAGAACTTGCCTCCAGCAAACTCACAAAGATAAGAGTTTCCCAACTTTGAAAAAAATCACAGGCAGTAAAATTTAGAGGTTTTACTTAGTAGAATCGTTGAAGAATACTTTCTATATCGCAGTTTTTTTTATTTGGTTTTTCTTTATTTTTATCTTAGGATTTTACAGTGCTAATAGTTTAGATATAATTTTAGAACTTTGTTAAATTTTTCAGAATTTACGATGCAATGATACAATATCCCTAATTAGTATGGTTATTGAATTTTGAAACTACATAAGTCAACTTATTTCTATTAAATTCTAGTCTTGAAATCCTCTGCATTTCACATCCCTGTCTTAATAAACCGAGTGATGTTTAGTGATTGTTTAACTTTTTTTGATTCTCTGGGCTCTTTGCAAGAAAGACCTTTTGAAGAGGCTAGAGAGGTGTTTTCCCTCCCGGGACGAAATTTTTGCCAAGTTTTCCAGCTGGTCTATGGCACAGGGGTGTTTATGTTAGGAAAAAAGTTTTCGAATGTTATTTTTATTCGAACGTTCGAAATTTAAAATTAGAAAGATTCCAAAGTTCGATTTTGAACGCAAGGAGTTCGAAACCGGAAGTAAAACGAGTCTAAAACAAAAACTAAGAAATAAAAATACTCAAGGCTCAGGGCGGACAAATGATTATTGAACTTTTCACAACGATTCATGAAAGAAATCATATAATTTTTTCTAAAATCCGTAGAAGTAAACGTCGTAAATTTGTAGACCTGAAGTGTTTGATTGTATCTCTAAAGAGGCTCGGTCTTCCTGAACCTGAGCAGTTGTCGGGGTTTCGCGGGGTTTACATTTACGAACTGATTATGAATCTATTTTAACTTGCAATTTCTAGTGTGTGAACCAATATTTTGCTTGCAACTTGCGAATCGAGTGACTTGCCTGGATCGCTTCGCAATTCTTATACATATACACTAGTTTATAAAACAATTTTATAAGAACACGACGCTAAAAATTAGCCCAAACCTAGGAAAAATTAGGAACAATCTAATCTTGCTTAGGCCCAGCGAATATTCAAGAACAAACTAAATAATACTAAGATAGAATCAAGAATGTGTAGAGGGTTTAGCTGATGATAAAGCAGAATCATCGGATTTCTAAAGAAAAATCTTGAGTAAATTGAAGGAGAATTTGAATCTTGTGGCAAGTAATCTTGGCAAATTTGGAGAATTTTTTAGAGAATTCCGCTAAGATTTCTTCCTTTAATGTATTACCTGATATGTCTCCATTACACATCTTTCCACGTGTGCTTTATTATAACATCGACGGCTAATCCATGAATTCATCCTTTCTAGGGGATACATCAAAGATGCATACAACGGACCGAACTTGCGCATGTTAAAGATGATGTGATGGCATATGTGGGTCGTTATGTTGGATAAATTCGACGGAAAATCTCGTTCCATCAAAGAAAAAGCTTGGTGGAGGTGCTTTTCCAACCAATCCAATTGATCATTGAATTTCTTTATAAAGAGACGAGACAGAACGCCAAAGAAGTAAAACAGGGTACGCTGTTGTCGTAATGGTAACATGTCACGTAACGCGAATGACCAGATGTTCTCGACGACGTACTAAAAAGGTTGTATTGTTTTATTCCGTAATATTTTATAGGCGATTTCGCGGGGTACTAGGCTTGGATTTGTGTGGACTGGATCTCCAAAATGACCCCTAATAAATAAGTTTTATCGAAAAAGTCACTATTAAAGAGACAAAATTGGCAAAAAAGTGAATTGGGAGGGGAGGTTGGTAATTATTGAAAAATTTCCTATCACTTAAAGATATTTTGATCTTTACTGGCTTTGATACCCTTATAGAGTTACAAGAACCCTTCCTTTGCTGTTATTACCTCTTGCCAGCCGTGATGATTTTTCAGTGTGTCTTGTGTATGCTAGAATGCGTCTCCCTTAAATCCGGTATGTTCTGGTGTAAAAAACACGTTTTTCACTCTTTCGTTGGCGACATTGATCTGTTCAGCTGACAAGGTGTAGGTTATCTGTTTGATGTCTTCTTCTGACGCTTTCGGCCTATTTGACCTAGCAGCGCTCTCATGAACCAAAATCGCCTTTTTTGAAGTTGCTGGGATAACCAGTGAATGACTCCAGTAACTACTCTCCGAATGGTGTGCATCCCATCAGGCTGGTAATCATCTTGAAAAGCGTGATAAGGTAAATCCATGAACGAATAACTACCTAAATTTGAAAGTGACAAAACTTGGCTTAGTCGGCGGATCTTTAAGCCCAAGCTAAACCTTAAAACTCTGAAAAACGCATCCGATATAGGTCGAAATCAAGCTTGTTAAAATGAATGAAAATCGGATCTAATACCAAATTCAAATAAATTTCAAATCTAAGGCAACCACTTTTAAATTCAAAGGTTTGATGAAAGTTTAGTGATACTTGTAATTCCGTTTGCTTTTGAAAATTTAGCTTTTTCCGTTTTGTTCAGCAAGCTCTCATACTTTTTACGCAGTTCAACTTGATCAGCCGTTGTTATGGCTTCAGCTTTTTTCTTGTCCTCTTTGTCACCAGGGAAGAGAGTCGATTTTCTTAATGGAGATTCTTCTGGAAGTAACTTTCTGTTGCCCAGGTACTCAGTCTTGTTGCAAAATTTACAATATTTACCACCATTTTTGCACCATGGACAAGCCCTCAAACCACCTATGAAATAAAGACGTTTCAGAGATTCAACAAACTAAAGTATTCAGGGATGCTCAAAAATTTGGATTCTTCCCGCCAACTACTGGGACTCGTACGATTGACACCGAGTTGTACTTTTTTTTAGGTACGGGATAATTACGGGATTGTTGTCTGCGTAACGGTGAGCTTAGGAAATTTTGATAACCATTCTAATATTGAAATTACCTTGGGCTTGATTGTGCATGACCTTTGCTATTGCTGGAAAATCAAAGATGAACTGGACCAATTTAGTTTTTGATGAAACTTCTTTCGTCTTCATGTAAAACGAGCAATCAATCAATCATCATCAATCAACTCCTCTACAACCAATTCCAAATAAGGCTCCAAGGTGTGTGGCTCCTTTTTCCCATTACCAGGAATTATTCCAAGAAGCTGAATACCAGTAAATGATTTCCGAAATTCAGGTGGAAAATTCAAAATCTGAATCATCAGTGGCCACATCGAGTATGATTTGTTTTATGAGCGCAATAGAATCATACCATCTGTGCAAAACGAGAGTGCAACGCCTGAAAGATTAAAATTTTGTAAATAGACCTTGTAGACCTCTTCTCAAATGGTTCAAATTTTATAGACTGCCCTTACTTAAAACTCTGCACATTTTTTGATGAGTTTTTCTTTTTCTGTGTTTCAATCTTCTTTCACAATTTGGTGTAGTGGTTTCTGTCTAAGCTTCGAAATTGCGAATCTTGCTGACGTGATTTCGAATGTTTTGATTTTGTTCTGTAATTTCCGAAGTCAGTCAGTCTTTGGTTTCACGTGGCTCTCTCTGTTTTATCACATTCTCGATGTTTATCAAGACGTTACTATTGTTCAAATTTCTATTGTTTTTGGATTTTGTTGATTTGTTTTTATGATGGATTCTTCTTTTTATGGTTATGGAAATTCTGCTTGTAATAACAACATGGGAATTGACTTTGAATTTGATTGTTTCCTAACAAAGTATGGATACGCCGGTCCTAGATGGTCAAAACTCCATCAAAATCCAATGCAAGACCTCTCTGTTATCACGTTCCTGAGAAACTATTTCGTGAACAAGGAAAAAGAAATATGGAAGCCACGTCAACACCACCAACAACGCAGTCATCAGCAAATAATTTCACTAATGTGGACTTCATCAAATGTTAAGGGTATTATAAAAAGTCTTAATTCTGAAATTGCTAAGGTTTCTAAGGTTCATTGAAAATACAGTCTCGCTAATTTTTTCGAATTACAGAAAGCATTTAATGAGGGTTTCCCTTTGGAAAGGGACTTTTTTAGAATTTGAGAATGTCCGTCTGTCTGTGTGTGTATGTATGTCTCAAAAACTTTGGGGCAACCTCGAGACTTCAAAAATCATCGGATTTGGCACACTTGTTCCTTGGGTGAATATATCTGGGGGCGAGTTTTTCGCCAAAACGAGGCTAAAACTTTGGGGCAGCCTGGAGACTGGAATCAAAAATTGTCGGATTTGGTTGAAATTGGCACGCTTGTTCCTTGGGTGAATATCTGTCGGTGTTTTTTTCATTTTTCAAAACTTTTGATTTTTGAGGCGGAGGGGGGGGGGGGACGAGATCTTTGGTGACAATAATGAGTTTTAAAGCTAGTTTGTTTTGCTACAATAGGGCCTTTGAATAATCTAAAGCTACTGAAGTTGAGCCCATTGCGTTGCGCACGTTCAACTATTATACATAATTTCGAATTATAGAAAGATTCGATTAAGAGAAGTTCAAATTAGCGAGGGACCACTGTAGATCGAATGGCCTTAGGGGTTTATGTCTTTTTGTTCGAGTTTCAAGATCACGTGTCTTTGATGGAGAATGAGTAGCTTCATTTCCCATCCAAAAACTACCCCTTCGTGGTAAAATTCAATGATAAATCGTTTAGGATCCGGGGTTACTTATAGCTCTTTGGAAGGTTTCCAAGTAGAAAATCGTTTCTGTCAGGGTTGTAAAATTTGGTCTATCTAAAAGCCGGTTTTCAGCAAAGGTTCGGTCCATACATAATCGAGAATCTCGAACCCTAGTACGCCTCTTCCCAGTTAATAATCAGTGGAAAGGGATACAGCGGGTGAATAGCAGGAGCATTTTTATACTTGATTCTTTGATTCCTCCTTTTGATTTTTCAGATCAGAGCAATTTTAAAATGAAAAAAGACAGCAAGACCACAAGGAAAGAGCGAAGAAAAGTCGCGGCATCAGTAAGTATCTTTTCTCTGGTTCGATTTACTTTACGTTCATTCTCTTAGGGCTCTTTACGACATACATCTGTCTATTATAAGCATACAAAAACTTGAAAGCTCGGCGATGCTTAGGTCGAGGGCTTGACAAAGCTGGAAAATGATTATAAGGATGCATGTATCCCAAGCAAAATTATAGGGAAATTCCGAAAATCCGTAAAATCCCAGCCGAAAACAGGCAAAATTAGATAAATATCTTTCGTAGGCTAAGGTTCAATTTAGGTCGAACAAAAAAAACAGTTATTCTTGTTACCAAATAGAAAATGGCTATGTTCTTATCAAGATTTGTGAAACTCACAAGAATCTATATTTTTAAATGGAGCTTCACGAGTCTTTCGACTAGTTGACCTTCTCATAGTTCGGCCTTGATTGTATCTAAATTAATTTGCTATTATAGGCGCCGTTTACGAGAGCACTCAAAGTGGTTGGTTCAATATGTGAACATTCACGATCTGGTTCAAAACTTGCTTTCTGCCAAACATCCAACAGTTTCCCGGCCAAAAGATCATCATCGGCGACAACCTAGGTTGCCATTTTAGTGACGAAGTGATCACCATGTGTAGAAACAACAACATTGGTTTCGTGCGACTTATTGCCAATTCAACTCATCTAACACAACCACTGGGCGTGTCCGTCTTTCGCCCGTTAAAGGTTACGTGGAGCAATACCCTAAAGAGATGGAGAAGAGACACGCGTTATACAAAGGCTATACCAAAGCAGACCTTTCCATCGCTACTAAAGCAAACGTATAGTAAAATGAAAGTGGAACTTAAAGATGCCTTGGTTTCAGGTAGGTGTAAGGTTTTTTTTTCACATAGAAACTGGCTTAAAAACCTTACCCGAAATTGAAGTGAAAAGAGGATTGCATTAAACGCCGTTCTGTTCTGAAATTTTGAGGAAAAAATTAATCTTAATTTGTTCTTAAGTTTTGGTAAAATTGCACCCTCATGTTGAGATTATATAGCACTTATAAAAATCTTTTATAAAGAAATTCTTACACTTTATCTCTAGGATTTCGAACGTGCGGTATTGTGCCAGTGAATGCCAATCAAATCCTCCGTAAATTACCGGGAGTAAACAGAGGCTGGAGCTCTTGTACATATGGATCAATCGATCCTACAGTATCTCAAGCAACAATTCCCTGAAAATCTCCCAAAAGGTTAGTACAAGTGTCAGCTAGGTATTTCCTTATTGTCCTAAAAGCAGTAAGTGTCACAGGCAAGCATGCGGAAAATCTTGTTATATTTCGCGAGTACCGACAATCCTCTGTCATGAAATGTGAAATACAACAAATTGCTTTTTTTTTCGTTTAGTAACTTTGAAAAGGGGCAAAAAAGTCATCCCAGGCACCGATTTCGCCAAACAGTCATCGTTGGCTGGAACAAGTCCTGCAACAACATCTTCGTCAACAACATCTTCGTCAACAACGTCTTCATCGTCAACAACGTCTTCGTCAAAACGCAGCACCCGTGGCAAAGAGAAGAAGAAGGAACCTAAAGTGAACGAACAACACTCCCCAAAGAGTAGAGCCCCAAAGCGATTTCTAGCAGACGAACCCACAACATCGGGATATGCATTACGGAATCGTGCTGAAAATTTAAAGAAACGGGCGAGGAAGTTGAAACTTACTGCAGACACTGCTTCGGAGAATACATTGCTTGAAAATACAAGTAAACATTTTGAAATAGCTTTCACCTAAACAAATTTGACTATTGTCACCATAAGGTTATTGACACCCGGGGTGGGGTACTACCCTTGCCGAGCGACGGGGGTGCTCCGCTGAGGTTCGAAAAATAGACCCTACGTGGGACTGATTTTTTGAACAATTTTACCAAAATTTGAGAAAAAAGTGACCCTGAATGGGACTGAAAAACCAAAATTTTCTCAAAATTTGCTACTTTTTACCCAAATTTTCCAAATCCGATTTTTCTATTTTGATCCTACCTGGGACTCGTGAAGGTGAAAAAAGGTACCCTGGCCATCGGCGCATCCCCGTAACTCATTTTGCCCTAGTACCTCCGGGTATTGACCGTGTATTATTTTCTGTAGAGATATTATTTGGAAAACTGTATATAGCTTATGCATTACGATCCACGATTTTTGCTGTTGAAATGTGTTATACGATAATAATATACAAAATGCGTCATAATGGGATTTTCTCATTTTCGGGTCGATTCAATTGCATGAATTTTATCATTCCGTTTCGTTGAATGAGTCATACTTTGTGTGATGTTGGTGTGGTATTATGTCCTTCAGTCAAATATCAGCAGTAGTAGTAACAACTTCATCATTTACAGATTGTTTTGTTTATATTTGGTAACACTTTAATTAACCAGGTATCATTGGTCAATCCACCATTGTCCACTCTGGTTATACATACAGTTCTACATTTCTATTGTATTTTCTCATAAATGTCCTTGGAAATAATATAGTTTCTAAGGAGAAAAAAGATGTTATAAGATTATAAAATAACAACATAACAAGTCGCAATGGAAAACCCTTCAATTTTATTTTCCCAGTCTGAACACGTTGGCTGTATATGATATGATTACTACGTCTGAAAAAACGTTATGAAACTAATTAATTGTTTTCACACTACGAGCGTCACTAGAGACACTTTTAATAGCTGCAATTAATTTCGGCAAAACGTAATTTTCAAAAACTGGTATTCCTCCGCCACAAAGTTACATAATAAATTTGTTTATGTAACAGATGGCGCCCCATCAGACGCTATCCACTTCACCCCGAAACGATTTTCTTGTACTGGATTAAAGATTTTGCCTCGTAGAATAAACTTTTCAAAGTAAGATTTTCTACACTCGCGAATTAGACCGCAGTGGTAACATAAAACGACTTCATTTAGAGGTAGGCTCATTTTGGAAGAACAAATTTTTGGAAAACAGTCGAAATCTATCCGAGTCACCCCGTCCTACGGTACAATCGTTCAATACAAGCTCATTAGAATACATACAAAATGGGGACAAACACAAAAAAAAAACACACAAAGATATAAAAACACATACATACATACAACACAAACCTGAAGTCCTAGACTTGTGACTGGCATAGTGACTTTCCACGTGTTTAAGGGCCCACACTAGTGAAGTCAAGTTTAAAAATATTTTGTATTAGGAAAACCGAGGGCTAGCTTACCTTTGTTGTCATTCCTTTTTTCAGAATACCACTTCACATCAAAATCAAAACATATACTGCCAGCACGCACTCCGCGATGATTGTTTGTGTGTTTTACGATGGCCGGTTTTTTTTAATTCGATGTATTTTACAGAATCTTGGCGAGGTAATAATTGACATTGATGTGCGCAGATGTGCGCGCAAAAACGATCGTTTCGAACATTCTCAATAGAATGTTTACATTCGAAATTCGAATCCCAGACCAGAAACACAAAACAGAAAGAAAAGATAAAAAACAATCTGATGCACGCCATTTTCTACAGTCTGTAAATTTATTTTTGACTTTTGCTTTCAAAAGATATCTGGTCTGTAAATTTATCAAAATTTGGTCGAAACTCAAAAATACAAATATGAACAAAAAAGTGAAAGAAAACAACCAAAAACACTCCAATCTTTTCAAAAGAATTGAAGCTAAGTATCTGAAAAAGATTAAACACAAAGGCCACACCCACAGTATCGAGAAGTGAAATGCCAAAGCTGAAGAAAAGTTTTTTTTGTTTTAACATTTAACAAGGGAAATATAACAACACTCCCTTTTCTAGAATCATAAAGAAGTAATGTCAGAAATATTCAATATAACCCCCAAAATGTACTATATTTACATGAACTATAAAATACCTTAAAATAATGTGCAACATATCTGTAGAACTGACAAAACAATTATCTGGAGCCAAAGTGATCAACGAATCCAGTGTGGTAAAAAAAATATACACTCATAAAAGTCCAAAGATTATATTGGATTTTAACTTCTTTTCATGGGATGAGAATTGGATCATTGATTTTTTTTTGTTTTGTTTGTTGATAATTCATTCTCAAATGGTATTAGGCAACGTTTTGGTAAAGGAGGTTCATTTTCTCTATTTTCATTGATGGATTCCTCTCTTTCATTTGTTTTGATCTCACCAATACAGATTTTTCTAGACGGATTTCCACTTGACTTTCTTTTCCTTTTTGTTTGACTTTCAACCACTGCCTCTTTACAAACAGTTCCTGAGTCATCAACCTGCTGTGGTTTTTCTTTACTTCCTTCCGTGCCAGGGATAATTTCATTATTCTGCTTCATTGGTGGAACAGCAGGTGGAGGGCAAACAAAAGTAAGCAGATCTTTCTCAACACATGGTACAAAATGGTTTGGGGACCAACCAAACATGTCCGTTTTTGTTGTGTGTGTCCACATAATTTGAAAGATTTTCCTTGGAGAGAGGATCTTGTGATAAGATTCTCGATCGACAACTGAACTATCAGAGTCTGGATAGATAGATTGAAACTCTATGCCCAAAATATTCACAATTGCAGAGAGATGTGTATTAGATGCATAAGTTCCTGTTATTTCTGTTTTCTCTACTTCAACAAAGAAGTCTTTGCATCCTGCTTAATTTTCGAAATTTCCATTATCATAATCTGTTCTTTGCATTATCAGTTCTTTCATTACCTTAGACAGGAACCCGTCTGCGTATTTATTTTTAATCTGATGAATACTTGACGGGTCAGAGCTGTGAGTCCGATTTTGGCCTCAAAAAAATTACAGTGAGAAATTCGAATTTAGCGCTGTCCTCACTTACTAAAATAAAAACCAAATTTCGGAACTTACGCTTTCTTTAAGAAAGTGTGACCAGTGAAACAATAACAGAATTTGATTGGCTGTGTTTTCAACCGTTATTAGGATATGGGAAATTCAAATTGACAGCCCATACCATGCTATATATTTCGCCATCAGTATATAGAATAAGAAATCATAGCATGGATCTCCAGGCTATCATTACCTTCAACCTTAGCTCGTATTTCAATTTATATCTCCTGTAAGCAACATTGATACTGCATTAAAGAAACAATTCCCATCTCCTAAGCACCAAACCGGTACCAGGTTGTACCAGATTAGTAATGGATTGTATACCTCATCAAATCTAAAGCCTTTGTACAATTTTTTGCGACATTTCTCATCAAAGTTTTCCAGAAAAGATTGCAACGAAAACTTTTCAATCGCCTTCGATTTTTTATTTAACCATTTCTCAAGCTCAATATAAGTTTTTTGCTTCCTTGCATTTTCAAGAAGTTCCAAATAATAGGTTTCTCAAAAACTTAGTTGACATTTTATAAGCTTGATGTTGTATTGCTTTCAGGGATAAACCAGGCGCGGTAAGCGTTTTCTATGACAGGGAACTACCACTGTCAAACTCGTGTGTTTTCTATAGGGTGAAATCCCTCCAGCCTTATATGAGGAAAGTTGAAACATGTTTGTTGTGCATCTGATTTTTTCTATGTTTTTAAATCAGTCAATCTAAAAATACCAAATGTAATATTGATTACAATAAAATATAGGACATTTTAGATTGTTAGCATCACTTCATTTTTACTGTCATATCTATGTACTTTTAAAAGTAAAGTTATTTATCAAAATATCCTCAATATAAAAATGTAAAAAAAACTTAAATTTACAACACCTTAAGCAGTTTTACCTATTACCTATAAACTTAATCCCAACCAAAGTTAATCCCTTAATGTAAAATCTTCCCATTTTTACCAAGAGTATTGTTCTTGATTAAAGGGTTAAAAATGCCGCCAACATCGGTCTTATAATTTGAGATTTCTTCTTGAGACATGAAGTGTACTTTATATGGATTCTTTCGGGACGCAGACTCAATCAAGGTAATCCATTGGTGTGGGTGAATGTTTACTCCATTTTTAGTTTTTCAATTACTGAGTGAGCAGTATCGTTGATGTTTTATGTATGTGCTTTTTCAAGAAATACCAGATTTACTATCATTTTGCGCTGGATAGAAGGAATGGCTAGCATTTAATTCATGAACCGATTTTTATTTTGCCCACTGCAATTATCAGCAAAAGTAAATACTTCTTTCTTATTCTCGGTAATTGATTGATATACTTGTTCAAGCAACTTGGAATTTTATTAGATCCTCATTTAGCAACAGTTTGATCCCAGACATAACAAGAAACTTGTCTGGTTCTAAATTAGTTATTGTATACGGATAACTTGCGTTTATAGAAAAAAATCGGAATGCTCACAATATGGAACTGAAAGAACGTTTTACTAATCAAAGGCTGCAACCACCAAGGAGTCATTTTTGGATGCCATTTCCTTCATCTTTGTCTTGCTTTTCTGGTGCTCAAGATATTTGGCCTTTAACTTTTTCTTATCAATTGTATTTTTAAACTCAATACATACATCGCATTGATCCTATTTAGGTTGATGAAATCCGAGGTTGAAGGATTCTAGTGAGGTCTGTTAGCACAAAAATACTTCAGACGGTGATTAAAGCATGAGATTTGGCACAGATGATCCTTAGAGGGTCTAAAACTTAATTTTAAACAGTAACACCAAATTTTGCCACCTGGCCACCTGCCAGATGACGTCATCAGGTGGCTTAGGAAAAATTTATTTTTTTGGAAATATTTAAAATCTGATGGTATCAGCGGAAAGAGCATGAAATGCTGATGAAAATCGAGGTATGAAACATGCCTTCAAAATCTTCTTATCAAAAGTTATGAAGGTTTATAGTTTTGTGATGGCGTCATCATAAGCCTATCCAGGAAAAACCTAAAATCCCGTAATAACCGAACTAGTTGACCAAATTTAGTGTTTTATACATGAATCCATGTCAAAATTCAAAGTCCCTTCTGATGCTTGGGTCTAAACAACATAGGAAGGCTTAAAACATCCAAAGAAATTAGTTGATTGTACACTGTGCTCCTGAAGGGAGAACACTGCGTTGATTTGCCTTGTAAAGCTCAAATTCTAAGTTTTAGTATTCTGTAGGATTTAAAGCTTTTAATTCAATTTGAACATCGGAATCGGAAAGAGCAATGAATTTTGATATGAATTCATATATAAAACATGAAATTTGGTCAATTTGTACCAAAATTACGAGGTTTTTAAGTTTTGTCTGGAAAGTCTTATGATGACGTCATCAAAAAACTTTCAACCTCCATAACTTTTGATAAGAAGATTTTCAAGGCATGTTTTATACCTCAATTTTTATTAGCATTTCATGCTCTTTCCGCTGAAACCATCAGATTTTGAATATTTTCAAATAGATTTTTGCCCAGCTACCTGATGACGTCATCTGGCAGGTAGCCAGGTGGCAAAATTTGGTGATACCGTTTAAAGTTAAGTTTTAGACCCTCTAAGGATCATCTGTGCCAAATTTCATACTTTAATCACCTGACCTCACTATTCATCGAAAACCTTTCTGTAACAATGTTCTTCCACTTAATTCCCATTCTCTTTCGTAAATGGGTTACTTGCAAAGTATTGCCGTTTCGATGATTGACGACTATAATGACTTTCCATGACGGGAAAGCTTTTAATGTGCAAGTTTATCTAACTGATAATTTCAGGATTGTATTTGATGTTGCTCTGAGTCTTACCACACATATCTCCAATTACTAAGTTGCCTTCTGATTGCTTTTCGATTGCCGTACGAATAACCTTCCTACTTATGTCGAAAGTATTTAAGAACATTTTTTGGCAAACTTTTGTGTCTCCAAGAAAATAGGAAAGTGTTTGGGCTCGTTTCTTGGACTCGTCTCCTTTTCTAAGTTTGTTTCACTTTGGTTCGGTATATTTTATCGGGTTTGAAATAAATTGTTTTTGCTTTTCGCTGTCTTGTAAATCCCAGTAGTAATTGAATAGATTTTTTCTCTTGACTTCTGTTATTCGACTATTACATTTAAGTCTGCAACTGCTGCAAGGTTCCCCTAAGGAACTCGATGAAGATATTTTACGACCACGGTAACTTTTGTAAGGACTGTAGCTTTGCCTACTATCTCTTGCTCTCTTTTTGCGTGTCGATGAAGATATTTTACGACCACGGTAACTTTTGTAAGGACTGTAGCTTTGCCTACTATTTCTTGCTCTCTTTTTGCGTCTCTGCTCCCAGTCACTTTCATTTCTTTTCCTTTTCCTTCCTCTTTTTGATTCTATTACTCTGGTAAATTCGGTTTGTGAATGATTGCTAGCTGCTGTCACAGGTATTGATGTTGGCTTGCATTGTGTTTTGTCCCATGCAATGTATGCACCGCGGCAAAGTTTACCTTCGTCGAATTCAGCCCAATTGTCTCGGCCCGTTGGATAAACACTGAAGATATGAGGAATTTTTGTTGTCCAGGTTTAGAACAGGAACAGCTATAAACAGTGTTTTTCCGTTAGCCTGTAGCTTGTATGTTATTTCTAAAAATTAACAAATAAACATTTTCAAACATTAGTAGATGTAATCGCATGATAATGAGTGCAAAAGGACGGACGAAGGACGAAAGGACGAGGAAAATCTAAAACAAACAAATCACAAGCGCAATTTTCAAATTTCAGGAGTTATGATGCAATTAAGATGTAATTACAAGTTAAATTAAGATTACAACTAGCCGTATGCCCAGCGTCGCACGCTGCGTGTGAATAAAAACATTCGAAACTACACAGAAGAAAGAAGCAAGGCGGAAGTAAGTTTTAAAAGAAAAACAAAAAGAAATTTATATCAGAATTTTTTTGATTCGAAAATAAATTAGTTATAAAGTAGTAAATGACTGGTACTTCAAGTCCATAGCCACCTCCTCTGCTCACTCTTTTGCCAGTAACTTCAGCTTTGATTGACGTGTACGGTACTTTTAAGAAAATGAAACAAAGCTTTGAAATATTTTCAGGGAGGTGACCAACCACAGTTTCCTTTCAAGTGAATCAATTCTGATTACTTTAGGCGTACAAACTTTCGCGAGCAGAAACGTTCGCGATTTTCGCGAATTTTGGCCCTTTTCGCAAAAGTAAATATCTTTAAAAATTCTAGGAAGGGCCATTTGCGAAAGTTTATGCTCGCGAAAATTTTTGACAAAATAGAAAATCTGTAAAACTTCAAACAAAAATGTTTATCCATCGCAGAACAATGAAGTGTAAATAACAATAAAACTCACCAATATTGCCATTTATGTCATTTTTGATTTAATGGATCCAGTATTGTTGCTATAATAAAAGAAGTGAAAAAAGTGAGGTCATTTTGAGAAAAATATACTTTTTGCAAAACATTTCACCCACAGTATGTGTGTATGTGAATTTTTCAAGGGATTAAACAATAGCTTTAAAAGACTGAACTATTTTTTGCTTCGGATTTTAAAACAGTTCAACCACACAGCCCAAAGCAAAATTTGCCGTCACTTTTTTCCTTCTTGCGCTCGCGGCGCTCACAGTGGTGATGGGACCATAATGGCAGCTACGAGCTGCGGATATAATATGTGATACAGGATTTTCAAGAAAATTTTTTTTTTTAATTTTAACTAGTTAACAGATGATCAGATGATTAGTGAGATGATTGACTTCCTGATATAGATCGAATGTTGTAATATTATTTGATATCACAGTTATAATATCTATATATTATTCCCATCAGCCAACAATAGCCTTGGCTTTGTTGTTTTTTAGGCCAGGTCCAAGCAGCCAGTCTGTCTGTCTAGACTACAATCAGTGCCATAACATATTGGCACTTTTGGCTAATTTACCATTTTTTTAAAATTGAAGTTCGAGCGAGAATGTCAATTTCGGGCCTTCAACTTGATTTCAACGATTATTTCGATCTGGGAGGGATTTATTGGTTTTTAGGCTATATTTCAAAATGACCAGTGCAATCAAAGGATACTTTTCAACACCAGACAACCGGACTGTCCGGTGCATCGGCAGGGTCGTCCAGCCTTAATCTTAATTAACATTCAACCTATTCAACCTTAATTACCCCTTATTTAGACAATTTTCTCATGAAACTCAAACGTATAGGAAAAATAAATTTAACTTTAAATGTGAGACGTTAAAGTCTCGACGCTTGATTATAAGTATTCAAGTAAAAACTATCCGCTAATTAAACGATTGCCTAATTAAAAACTATAAATAGACTATCTTGAAGTAAAATCTCATATTTGCAAATGTTTTAGAATTGAAGAACAGCAGAATTATTGTATTAGTTAAGATAAGGTTTTTGTTTGCCTATAAGATATAATAGGAACAAATATATAACACTTTCCCCTAGTAAATAAGATAAAAGCACTACCTAAAAATAATACCTAAGAATAAAACCTAAGAATAGTACTTAAGAATAAAGAACAAAATGACTTCTATCGGACGTAAAACCAATATGTAACATACCAAGTAGATTATTTCATGACGTAATCATCAAATCGTTTGGGAGGCCTCGAAACCCGCATACTTCTGCGTACGTTTGTTGTTTCGGTAGATGAAATGTCTTCCTTGACACTCATATTGTCCATTACGGGTTTTCGGGGCATAACTGATTGTTTTGATTGATCCACATGAGAAGGCTTGCTAGCAGGGCCTTGGTAGTTCATATTATCAGGTTTCAACATTTGAAACAATATCAATGTCTACAGTGTCAGGATGTTGCGCAATGTCTCTCAGGTTAACCGTAGTCTCTACCCCAGATTGTAGACAGACATGAGCGTATTCTGGATTTGCGTGGATTAGTGTCGCTGGTGAGACAATGGGGTCGCTGTTACTCCTCCTTGGTTGATTCCTGATGTAAACAGGCCCTGGCTTGACCAACAATGGAATTGAACGTCCTGAAGTGGATTTGCGTTAATATATGAACATTCTTTAATGAGGTGTTTCGTTTGTTGTTGTGCACAGCAAGGAGCAGATCGAATGCAGTGCATCAGGAAGAACATCTTCCCAGTCAGATTGTTTTAAGTTCCGTGAATGTAACGTGACTTGAATAGCTTTCCATAATGTTCCGTTTAGTCGTTCAACTTGACCATTACATCTTGGGTTATAATGACTTGTTTTCGATGTAGCAATTGATTTGCCGAGTAAATAGGATTGTGTTTCTTCCGAAAGGAAGTCGGTACCTTGGTCGACATGTACCATTTCGGGCATGCCAAACATTGAAAATAGATTATTGAAACACTGATTGATTGTTGAGCTTTTCGCATCTCGGCAAGGGTATACAAACGTGAATGTTCGTCAATTATTGTAATGAGGAAAGGGTTTCCTCTTTTTGAAGGTGGTAGTGGCCCTTTGAAATCAATATTTAGTTTCTGTAAAGGGGCTGTAGCATTAAAGCATTAATCAACATACCTTGAAAGTTTAAGAATTTCGGTTTATGGAACAAGCAAGATTTACAACTGTTAGTGACGGTTTTAACTTGCTCCTGAGTGAACGGTAAATTTCTTTGACGTACAAAGTGTGAAAGTCTTGTAATTCCAGGATGACAAAGTTGTTCGTGAAGATTGCGTAATTCTTACAATGGGTGACAGATGGCAGCGATTCTGGAAAACGTCTGCCGCGGGGTTTTCACTTCCTGGTCGATAGGAGATGTCATACTTGTACTGGGACAGTTCCAAACGCCATCTAGCGATCTTAGCGTTTTTTATCTTAGATCTACGTCTGTTATCGAACATAAAACTGATGCTTCTTTGATCTATGACAGGATTGAATTTACGACTAATCAAGAAGTGTTTCCAATCTCGGATACAGTAGACTCGACAATGGCAGGTGCTTCTTTTTCTACTGAATGGTGTTTTGTTTTGTTATGTTTGAGTGTTCGCAAAAAGAATGCAACTGGACGACCCTTTTGATTTAATGTAGCAGCGATACAAAAGTCACTAGCATTTGTTTTTACGACAAACAGTGCTTCCGGATCAATGGGTTGGAGGGTGGCTGTTTTAAGATCTTCTTCGAGTATATTGAATGCGTCGAGTACTGGCTGAGGTACTGTGAAGGTTGTGACTCTATTGAGCGGTCGGATTTTCTCTGAGAAATTTTGCTGTAGTAGGAAAACATTCCAATGACTCTTTTCTGCGATTTATATCATAGCAAGAAAGTTTTTAACATTCTGGTCATGTTCCTCCTTTGTTCGACCTGCGATAGTGATATTATCGACGTAAACAAAGGTATCTTTGAGGTTGTCAGGCTGTACTACCTTATCAATAATTCATTGAAAAGTGCTGACTCCGTTGGTGACACCAAACGGTATACGTGTAAACTCCCATGGTTGCCCATCTGCTTCAAATACCGTGTACTTTCGATCGCCTTCTTGGATGGGTACTTGATGATATGCAGATTTGAGGTCGAATGTGGAGTAATACTGATACTGGGAAAGTTCCTGTATCATATCAACTGAGTTAGGCATTGGGTAGGCGTCCAATTCATTAAATAAGTTTATGGTTTCGCTGTAGTCAACAACCATTCTACGTTAGTGATTGTTGGTTTCTTTATTGACAAATGCTTGTGCTCTCCAAGGAGATGTTGATGCTTGAATGATTCCTTGTTTCTGTAAACTGATAAATTCACTTTTGATAAATTGTCGATCTGTTGGAGACTTACGACGTGATTTGGTAGCAACTGGTTTGACTTTAGAGGAGAGGTGCGTGAATAATGGAGGAGCTGGTATACCGATAGTACCAAACGAGTACTGTGAGTTGGGACTTTCGGTTTGATTTGGATTATCAACAGCTCCAAGAATGAGGTCCTCTTGTGATCCGTTGAAGTTAAAAATGACTCTCCGATGCTTCTTTAGGGTATCTTTCCCGATAATGATGTCTGTACATAAATCTTTGATTACTTCTGCTACAACTCCTCTGGGTTCGCGACCGTTTACTTCAATGTTTATAACGACGTCCCCTACTATTTTTGCGAGTAAGTTACTGTCAGCAAGGGGGTATTGTTCTGTTTTTAGGGATAATGTACAAGTTCAATTTATTTGCAACTAATTTCTTGATAAACGTGAATGAACTTCCAGAATTAACCATTGCTTTTATAGTTGTAGCTCCATCGATTCGACTTTTGCCCAATGTCCTTTCTTTTTCAGAAATTCAGACTCTTTAGCAGGGCAATTCGATCTGGCATGTCTGGCATTCCCACAAAAATAACACAGTTCCTTAGATTGTAGTGATTTTGTGCCTGTTCTAACGCACGAGCTTGGGCGAATGCATCATCTAACGTAAGCGCTCCAATGTTTTCGAGAAGACGCTGACGAATATGGGCTGATGCTATGCCATTAATGAAGGCATCTCTAACGTATTGTTGTCTGTATTGTTCTGCTGTAACTTGCTGGAAATTACAGTTTTTGGATAAACGTTGTAGCTCCTGTTTGAAGGTATAATCGATTAGGAGGGCTCTTGTTTGTGATCAGTTTGTGCCGATTGTATACAACACTTGTCGGTTTGATATAGGCGAAATCGAGTAACTGAATGGCGGTACTCTGGTGCCTCACTCACAATGTCGAAGATATCAGCAGAAATGTTATTCAACAATGCGAAGAGTTTCTTACGTTCAACGTTAGCTTGCTGTGCATCTGCAGGTATGTCAGGAATAGAAGTATCGAGATAGTTGGCAAATGTCATCTTCCAATGCCTGTAGAGTTTTTCAGCATTTGGATCGTTTGAGTAAGTTTCGAAGACTTTTGGCCGTAACAATCTATCCATGATGATGATGACCAGATGATGATGAGTTGGCAAACAAAATTGTTGTAGAATTGAAGAATAGCAGAGTTATTGTTTTATTTAAGATAAGGTTTTTGTTTGCCTAAAAGATATAATAACAGCAAATATATAACAGCAAATAAGTAATCTGAAGTGCCACATAGTTAAGTGATAAAATATAACAAAATCTGAGGGTTTTTAATTTGAATATTCTTCCAAGTCTTCATTTTCAATAGCTTCGGGCTCGGCCGATCCATCATCTTCATCTTCGTTGGAACACTATCCTTCATTATCTTCCCACCATTTACAACTGCCTTTACACTTACACAAGTCCGTGCTGTGACCTTTTGCATCCACAAGGACCGCTGCTTTTGAAAATACCATCTTTAGCTTTACATCCACATTTCGTAAGCTGTTTACAAGCCTTACTTGCGATCGGGTCAACTGTCCATAGAGGTTGCTTATTGTCCAGCCATCCCCAATCTGTGACAGGTGGAAGATTCATCTTGTTCTGGGTTGATTTACCCTAGCAATGTCCTCTATGTAAGGTTGTATGTCGATTGTGTTGAACTAATGCTCCTGAAGTGGGTGTAATCTTTTCAATTGAGCGACCTCGGTTGAAGAGTTCTTTGCGTAGAAGATTTATACTCGCCATCTGGGCGTTGGCTTAGAGTTCAACCATTCACAATTCGCCACACATTCATGCGAAAACACATCGCACCATATGGCATGAAAGAATTCTTTAAAAATTTGTTAACTCAAGACCGTAATGTAAACAAAAACGCTATACCTTCCGATGTGAAATCAGCATTGGACATAGTTGACGACAGCAGTTATGATAAGGCAGATATCACAATAACTTGTGAAGATGAGGGTGATGAACGTTTTGGAAAGTTCATGATCCTTTTTTGTGAAAAGTGTGTGAAAGAAGAAACAATACACATTTTGAGAAGGTTACTAAATGCCTTTCCGATTAAGTTTAAATTCTCTCATGTTCTCATATATTTTTTTAATTTAGATGAACATTTTTGTCAAATCCACATAATATGTAGCAACAAGATGAGCCTTTATCATTGTTATTTTTTAAAGAGACGATACCAAGAATAGCCGTCAAACATCCTCAGCTTTTGCCAGAGAATCCAAGTTTAGCTGATGTTCAAAATTCCTGGGATGATCTAATAAAAGCAGATTCAAATCAAGTCCTGTCCCCCCTTGCTGTCTAATCCCCTAGTATCTCCATAAAGCAGAATTTATTTTTATTTATGATCTTTGATTGCTTTGATGAGAATAAAACAAAGACAAAAGCTGTAAATCATTGGGTTTTTTTTTTACTTCTATAGTCTAAAGAATTCTTATCAATTTGCAGCAATTTGTGATATTTTATTTAGGTGGATGCTGTTGTCAATTTTACAGCTGGTCTCAGACCCGTCTTGAGACATTTCCAGCTTAGCGGGAAAAGTTCGATTACTCTTAATGCAGCTTTGGAAATGTTAGAGATGAAGAAACTTAAAGCAGTCACGAGGTCTCCAACTCGTATGGCCAACATATTAACGTCTAGTGGGAGAACTGTTGAAATTCTGTTCCCTTTGCATGATGTGCTGGCAACGACACAAATTAAACCAGAGGAATCTGCTTACTTTTTGTCACCAACGTGCTTAAGTATACTACACCTAGTGGCTGACTTGGAAAAAGTATTTGTTTTTAGGTAAAATGCAGATTTATTTATTACACATAAGGCTATTTATTTAACCTGCTATTTAAAAAGACTTTGATATTATGGTTCTAGAGTGGTAAATATTTTAAAGTTCATATTCTGTTTTAGTAAACTTTTTTCGGTATTAAAACATGCAGACAACTTTAGGTCTACAAATTATTTATATTACCTATTTAGGATTGTAAATTACTTTATTACCAGAATGTAAAGAGATATAATTCAATTCTTTATATCCTAGATTCTTACGAAAACTGGACAAAGTTGACGCCACCTTATTTGAAGTCTTCGGACTCACAGATCAATTCATTGCTGAGATGCTGAGATGCAGACATTGGAAACACCACTCTGGGATCAGTTTGTGGGTGGTTTGGAAGAAGCTGATAATGGAAATGTCAAATATGTAAAGAATGATGAGGAAAAAGGCAGGAGCTCGATAACGTTGAACTACAATCATCGACCTAATCGCCGTGGAACATCAAGCAAAATTGATGATATAGAAAAGGAAGCTTCTCCTATTAAATGACACAATTGTTGAATATGCATCCGCTTTCGGTCTCATTCACGTGAAGCATAGCAAATCAAAGCGAATATATCATATCAAACAGCTATCTCTTATTTATGGAAAGGAATATTCGCACACTGTCATCAATCTCAATCATTTTAATATCGGTAATTTTCGCGGCTAGAACTTTTATTTTTGTCGATGAAAATTATGAAGGCCTTGCTATTGGCCAACATTTCCAATAGCGATACTGCTTAATTTATTAAAAACCAAACGTTTGCTGTTACGTGAAACACTAGACTTGAGTCGTTTATAATGCGTGTAATATTGGCGCAGATTTGCGTTATATGATGGTACGATTATTGTTAAGAGATTCAATTTGTATAAAATTGTTCCCTCATTATTTTCTGCTTTATTTTTATGTCTGAATTAGTCGTCTAGCTTGCTAGACTAGTGAAACACAGATATTTTACTATAGTACGATACTTTAAAGGAAGAAACTTTCACGAATGGACAAATTCGCGAATTTTTTTCATTTCGCGAGAATTAACTTTAGTGAAAATGGAGCTCTCTAACATATTTCGCGGGAATAAACTTTTGCGAATCAGGCTACCTGTGATTTGCTTTCTTTGATTAAAACAAACATATAATTAAAATTATAAGGAATATTTAGTATACGCGTATAAGCATAAATCCATCATCAACAAATGAAGTTCAAAATTTAATTTCGAAAGACAATATCGCGTTTAGAAAAAAAGCCTAATCTGGAATCAAATCCCAGAACAAATTAAGCTCAAACCTTCAATCGACTCTTTCAAATCCTCGCTGAAAATAATAAACCTCAAAAATATTTTGTCTATGTAAAATATATGTAAAAATTATGTATTCTTTATTATAGTACTATATTCTCTACAGTTGGTATTAATTAGTATTTTATTATAACTATCAGTACCGCACTTTGCGTCGATCGAGTGATGCCAACCCGATCGAGTGATGTCACTCAATCGGGTGATATTTTAGTCACCCGATTGATGGTGCAATCACTTGATTGGGTTGTCGAAAAAAAATTAAAACGTTTGTGGAGGCGCGAAAACAAGTGTGATAGCAGGAATTTCTTCCAGCAAATGAAGCACCTTAAAATGAACCAAATTACCGCGCATAATAAAATTTTACCGTGTACTTTTTTAACTATGTCAATGTGAGTGAGTATGGCTGACGAACCAATAATAAAACGAGGAGAACAGTCAACTTTTTCTTTTCCCTTTTTGAATTTCTTTTTCCTCCAACATTCCTTATCGAACAGGTGCGAACTTTTGGTAGTTGCATTATCAAAATCTTTAATTCTGTGCGTTCTGCAGTTCTGGCTCGTACCAAATTATTCTCTTTACATGAATGACCATTATTTTTTGTTAGAAGTCTTAGAATAAAGAAAAAAACCAAATAAATTGTACACAAGAGCAATATTTCTTTTTATTGACTATATTTAGGCTCTGCTGAAAGTTGTATGAGATAAAATTACAGAAGTTATGGAAGATAATCTGCCAAATAATCTCGTCTTTACTGCTCAGCAACTAAAGGATTTTGGGATTCAGTTTGATGAGACTCAAGATTCTTTTGAGATAAATTTGCCGGGGATGAATTTGTCGAATTTATCTCAACTTGACGAATCAGCTCCCGTCATAACAAATCACATCATTCCTGAGACGCAGGAAAGTGAATTAACTCAATCGCTTTCAGAATCAGAGGAATCAGCACCTTCTGTCAACGAAACAATATCAACCAATATCCATGATGAAACACTAGCAACTAACAATGAGGAGCTTCAATGTAAATTAGTGAACACCACCAAAGAGAGCACCCCACCCGACGATAGTATGATCTTGTGTGAAACCGAGCCTGTTAGGCACTATTTGGATTACGGTGGAAACGAAGAGGTTGACTTTGCAAGTTCGGACCAAACAAATCAAGGTAACACTAAGCAAAAAGTTTTTTATTTAGTTTACACATAAAATATAAGCAAAAGCATTATATAACGAATTGTGAAATTAAAAACTAAACTAAAAATAGCTGAAAATGTTTTGAGGATTTTTAAATATTATATTACTATACTAATCAAGATGCTTTTATTCTTAGACAAGCAGAAGAGACCCCATCACACTGGCCCGATGGTAGCAAAATTCATGACTGACAACCACAGTCGGCAAAAATGCTTTTCTGGGAGAAAAAAATCAATGCTAAAAAGTGTAAGTCGTGTAAGGATCTTGATAATATTGTTTAGCTGCTTCGTTAATTTTCTTCATCGTCAAAATCATTGTACACTTCCTCAATTTGCTCAGCTATCGAAAGAAAGTGTTCAATGTAATCATCTTTTTTCTTTCTTTTAACAGTTTTATCAAAAATTTCATAGTGGAGTTTAGCAGTGTCCTTGTCAAAAGTTTCAATCATTCTGTAAATCAAAATTTTGATTTCGTCTTTAGTTTTATTTTGAAGGGAGCAATACTCCTCTTCGTCTTTTTCCGTAACAAATACTGGTGTTAACTTTAAACTCGCCCCATCAATCTTAGCTGTTATATATTCTTTTGTGTTGTTTACGGCGATAGATGGAAGCTTTATCAAATCCTCTGATAAAGTGTTCTTTCCGTCAATACTTTTATGATCACTCGTTTCCAATGGGTTCAAAAGATATTTCATCTTTCGAATAAAACTTCTTACTTTCATGATTTGCACATCGTTTTTCTTTTTATACGTTTCATACTCACGCGGTTCTCGTCGTCTCGTTCTTTAACATTAATCACCTCTCGTTTCAGCTGGAATGAAAAGACAATTCATTGGTTAAAATGATAGAATTATTTTCCTATTTACAGGCAGAGTACCTTCACGTTGCAACCGGAGCATACGTTTATCTGATCATCAAACCAATTGACTCAAACGCTAAGTATGTTTACGATAGTTCGAAAACAACATATCGCAATTGTGGAATTCAGTTTGGAGCACCAGCACCTGATCTTCAACGTCCGTCTTCGACAAGAGGGAAAACAAACACTCCTTTGAAAGATACAAGGAAAAGAAAGTTCAAAATTTCAGAAATACCGAAGTTAAATGTGAATAGTCTTCCAAGATCCAAGCCAAAGAAATCGAGGACATCTTCGAAGGAACTGAATGAGAAGAATAATGGGAGCAAAGGCTGTAAATCGATTGTGTCGTCTGCAAATAAGGAGAATAAGTCTTAAGATAAAAACAAAGGAACACCAAGCATAAAACCGAAATCAAAAACAGTTTCAAAGAAATCAGCTTCAAAAACAAAGCAAACAACAGCCTCCACAACAAAGCAAACAACAGCTTCCACAACAAAGCAAACAACTGCGTCCACAACAAAGCAAACAACAGCTCCCACAACAAAGCAAACAACTGCATCCACAACAAAGCAAACAACTGCGTCCACAACAAAGCAAACAACTGCATCCACAACAAAGCAAACAACAGCTCCCACAACAAAGCAAACAACAGCTCCCACAACAAAGCAAACAACTTCCACAACAAAGCGCTTGGTACGTTCTGCAATTTGTAATAATTGTGCTGGAGTCTCAGGTGGTGAATGCGTGTATGATTCTCCAGAAGATATAAAGTTTAGAGCTTCAAAAGGTGAAAGAGCATCTTGGATCGGTTGCGATTTCAAACAACGCAAGTGTACATATTGGGGCCACGCTTGTTGTGTGGGAGTCTTGATAAAACCCAGGGTACCGATTGAAGACCACGTCTTTCTTTGCCCAAAGCACAGACCAAAGTAAAAACATTACATTTTTAAAACTCTTTTGTTATTAAAGTTACGTAGTCATAATAGTTTATTTTAGTAAAGGACCAACATTAAAAACGAAAAGTTATTTATATCAACCTACCTCTGTGAGTTCATCTATGTTTCTAAAAACTTTAATCCATTGGTCGTTAGTTGGTACTCCAGACATTTTAAGCCAAGATTTGCTCTCTTTATTAAGCTCTTCTAGCATGGCATCGCCACCTTGACACTTTCCAAGAGTCCCTGTTCTCGAACCAGATACAAATTTGTTCATAATTTCCTGTAGTTTGGCTGGCATTAGTATTTTATCACGACCGTGTTGGAATAAAATATTTTGATAAATTGGATGGTTTCTTGCAAAAAAGACGTGCGAGAGCTTTCCAATAGATTCGTCGATGAGTGTAGCATTACATTTCCGGACACCTGACATGTAAACGGGACATTTAAACGGGGTCAAAATTATTATTCTCATCCTTTTATTATAGAATCTCTGACAGTTAAGCCCCCATATCACTTTAACCCTAATTATTTCTTATTCAAAACAAGTGTGTAAATCTCATCCATGATGAATAAAACTTAAATTGTACATGAAAAGGGATTTTTTTACCTGCCCTCAGCATCATCAAGCTGTGAATGTAGCTGAACACTGATTCTTGCAAGTATAAGTAATTTGGATCTTTGACTTTTTCTGACCAGTCCCAATAACCATCAACTGAAGGAGTCTCTTTTTCAACAATGCAATATCGTACATAAGGAACCATCAACTCCATTCCAAGACTAAGGTATAATATCTCGAGGAAATGCCAAAGTTTATGATGACTTGCGCCTTTATAAAGATAAGCTTGAGCTTTAGGGGACTTAAATCCCAATACAGATCCTAAACTACTTGTAAAAACATCCCAGTTTAGCTTGGTGAACGCTCGAGCGGCATTCATTTCAAGATGGAGTAAACCAAATACTGGCAAAAGCCAACCAAACTCGCGGCTTCCCTCAACTTTCTCTAACACGTAACATTTATGATCTTCAAAGTTAGATTTTGCATAAAAACAATCTGAACACTCTGGACAACGGTAAACTTTTTCTATGATATCTCGGATAATGTTGTATGGTAAACCATCGCATTCCACCATTAACCATTCTCTATTACCTGTCCCATACTGCTTTACGCCAGCTCTCGTACCAATTGCTTGAATTATCTGAATAATGCTATCGTAGCTGCACGGATTCAAAAAATCGGGTTCACCAGCTTTACAAGAGATTTTTGGTAAAGATGTTTGATGGTGTGAAAAAGAACCGTAAGGGTTTATCTCGTCTGGTTCTCCTTTTTGAGAATGAGATTGATGTAGTGGTAATTCAATTTCGCCAATGTCTCGTTCCACTTGTACATCTATCTCATCTTTAGAAGATTTGTTGTGCTCTTTAACAACCTTAGTTAAGCATACACGAATATGAGCGTCTCTTGTCTCGCGAAAGTTTTTTTTTTGAGGAAGACAGATATTCCTTTAACTCACCAGAGACTTTTCCATCTACTTCGTCCCACATCCAACCAAGTGGCTTCAATGTCAAGTCTTCTTGCAAATTACTATCGGGATCAAGAGTTACCCAGAGATGACTGGTGATGACACTCGTTTTAACTATATTCGTTTCTGAAATCAGATGTGTTTTCCCGATCTTTTGGTTGTTGTCGAACACTGATTTCGCCAGTCCTACTGGGAATGTTAATGATTCAATTCCTTGTTCTCTTAGCCAATTGTTTACGTAAGTATAAGATCCTCCTGGGCATCTATTTCCAAGGAAACTCAATTGAGATTTGCAGTTGGTAAAAGTGTAACATAATAGATTTTCCAAGAAGTGATTTGGTAATACCTTCTTGGAATTCATACTGTAATATAAAAGCTCTACAACTTTGGAAAGTATGATGATTTTTGCCCTACCTGCGGTGTTTAAGTCAATACCACTTAGACTACATAAAAAATGTAGCAAGGGTTCTGGTCTTTCTCTAAACCAATTCAAATGATCAAAGTTTTTAAGCTCGGTGACAGAAACAACATTACCAATTTTCTTCATATCCGAGACGATTTGTTTTTTTAACTCTTCTCCTAGCTCAATACATTTTGATATCAACTCTTCATCCACATTTGAATGCTCAGTTTCAACGGTTTCAACATTGTCGTGCTCCTCCACGGTATTGTCACGATTTTGAATGACGATATTCAAACACATCCCACATATGTTTTTGGTGTCATAGTCAATTATCCCTTTAGAGAGCAATGTCTTATAGTCAGCACTTTTAATTCTAGATCTCTTTTGGAGATCAAACAAACTGGACTGTTCAATAATTGCAGAGTTGTCATGCATTTTTGATCCACACACAGCTTTATATCTACCCGTATTCTCATCTCGCTCTTGTTCATTTTCATTTATTCTCTTACTTTTTCGTTTTCTATTCATCTATGATATGAGAAATTTAAAGTGATTTCAATCCTTTTATATCTAGAATGCTAGCGTTATTACCAAAAATTAGGGGCCTGAATTGTAAAGGTAGGAAAAATAGTATCTTTATTACGAGTATTAGCATGAACTTGATTTTAGTAATACTTTAAAAACTGAACGTTAATATCTTTAAAATGCTTATCCGTTTTTGAAGAAATGTAATATCATAATGTCATACATATATATAACCATATATATATAATATATATATAATCCTAGAAAGGAAAATCCTGTACAAAAAATGTGTACAAGAAACAAAAAGAAAGTTAAAAAGGTTAAAAATACTAGATGCACTCAACTACAGGTCCTTCCAAGCTCTTGCTATTTAATGCCATCTGAAGTGTTTCAATCACTTTATCATAACAAGAATCAAATGTTTTTAAAACGAACTTGCATGGAACTACAGCACCTCCACCTTCTCTGTCATTTTTTTGCTTTGGATTTTTTCTAAATGATTGGCGATGATCAACGCGCTTACTCGAGCAAGCATTCCCAACAGCAATACAGCTTATTTTGGTAATCTTTGCTTCATTCAAAAAGTTCGAAAAAATTCTGCATAAGTTGGCTGGCACATGTCCGACCATTTTCCCATCAGGCAGTTTCACACTAAGAGCAAACCTATCATACTTGTTATTAAGATCCCTTTCAACCACCATGACCATTCCAGTGTCGGGTTTAATCTTGTAGATATGATATCCCTTGATAACAGATTTGTTGATGATGATATCCTTCATAATTATTTGCACTTCAACTTGAAAAGTATCCCTTCTTTTACTATCTATAATCAATACCTCAATATATTTGTCCTGAATGACAGACCAACATTAAATAAATCGGAAAATAAAAAAAAAATATTGGATTCAAGGACTTTTTTGTGTAAAATACATGTTCCTTTTAAGAAACACACTTTTAAGAACCACGAGGCTCAGAATACCTAAAAAAAAAGAATATCTAAGAAACATATGCTAAGGCTGAGAATGAGAAAATAACATTTTTCAATTCAAACAAAATGTTCTATTTCTTTGCATGAAAATAAAACTACATTCAAGTTCGTAGAACGTTTCTTTTTGTTGAAAATAAAGACTAGAAATATAAAGTTGAAATTTACGATTATGTCAAAAGGTTTAGAAACATGTAAGAAACATTTAGGGTTCAAAAGGCCGATTTCTTAAGAAACATCAAGGCTGCTTGGTAAATCTAGCTCCTTAAAAAAGTGTAAAGGAAAATATTCTCTTCTAAAGGGACCGAACATTTACCCTAATTTAAAATGAAGTCTCTTATAGAGTCAACAAGCCATCAAATAAACAAATTATGTACATTTTCTTGTTGAAAACTTTTAGATTATCTGCCAATGAATTTCTTGAAGTAGTTCAAAAATAAACTGGGTTATGTATCGAATTCCTATGGGAGTTCTTTTCTGATTGTAATCCTGAGAAATCTAAGTCCCCCCCCCCTACACTGACTGACACTATGCAAGACCAATAATATATTCATTTAAGACAAAAACAGGCTATTTTACAAAGATTTTGGTTCTATTTCTATTTTCAAATAATCTAAGGTGAAACAATAAATAAAAAGAAGTTTATTAGGGAAAAAATTGTCTCTTCCTTAACTTTAAATTCCACTTCGCTTAGTACCGTCAACTGCTCTAACTTGGGATGAGAGGTCACAAAAGGGGATCGTTGATTTCTGGACTGTATTTTTACTTACTGTTTAAATCTCTTTAACCCTATTAATACTAGGCTTTTAGGGGCGGTTCAGAACTAGGGGGGGAGGGGGGCTGTTCCTGTACCACCCCTCAACTTTTGATCTAGTGGGACTTTTTGGATGAAATTTGGCACACAAGATCCTTGTCATGTAAGGTAACTTGACAAAAGGAACCGTAGTAACCGTAAATTTTTGATGACGTCACTCATCATGCCCATAGTGAGCTCAAACCGAAAATTTCCTTTGTTCTTATATATATACTAAAAGTCTAATTCTCTATGAGCCGTGGGGTGGCCATTTTGGATTTTTTTCCAAGTCTCTTTTTAGATCGAGCTCCGAGCGGGAAAACAGTAGAGTGTCCTTTTTTGAGGCGGAGTACGTTTCTTTTGAGACACGGCACCGGAAAATAGCCTACGGTTCCTTGCCGATCGGCAAACGTCGCGCGGTTCGGAAGCGTATCTCCGTTTTCGAAGTTTTACTTTACTGGTAATTTTCGTAAAAGTAAATAGAATAGCAAGAAGCTCAACAGCTATTTTGCTTTTTCTTTCTTTGGTGTCTTAATATTGATTGATTTATTATATATTTCATTTCAGCAACAGAAAACAGTAATAATTTGAAAGAATTGTGCACATGATTGCACATGATTTTTTGCAACCATCTATACAAAGGAAGAAAAAACCCTGAAGCTCACTTAAAAAGGACAACATCTGCTGGTGCTCTCTCTGCTCTGGTCACTGGTGACTGGTGCCATCGTTTGTACATGGATAGGAAATGGTCTAATGGTCATGGTATTCCTGTTTCTTAAATTGAGAACATTTTGTTATGGATTTGTGCAGTTGTTCTTCAGAAATTATTATGGGGCTTATCGCAACCAACTATCCTAACAAAATAAACAAAGACCAAATACCGAGCAATAGAAACATTTACTTTAGCCCTCTTGAAAATTGAGAATGGCATATTTTTGCTGCATGGTAATATATCCAAGTAATTTGGTAGTCTTTATAGGCGACAATCACAAATATGTTTGTTTCAACGACCATCCGTCCGTCCGTCCGTCCGTCCGTCCGTCCGTCCGTCCGTCCGTCCGACCGACCGACCGACCGACCGACCGACCGACCGACTGACCGTGCTGTTGGCCGTATTACTGTGCCATGGTCTCTTCAGCAATAATAATCATTCTTACGTTGGCCTTAAGTCTGAACTGAAGTTTTCTCCAACGTTTCTCAAATGAAACACTCTACACGTATACAGAGTTTGTTAATTGGAATTTGCATTTGTTTACACAAAATGTTTTTTGGACTCAGGCAATTGACCTATTAATTTATCTATAATGATATGAAGCACATTTTTTTTGCTGGACATTAAAGCACCCAAGGATATTTTTTCTCTCATAATTGCTGCATTCTTATGATTTTTTGCTTGCCATAACATAAACATGAAAGGTGCATATTCCTATTTATTGCCTTATTAAGCCGATAAAAGTTTTTTTGGACAATATAGTTTTTACAAATCCACGGCGATCTTTGATTGGATTAATCGGATTCAAATTTCCTTGTTTTAGCTAAATTTTTGGAAATTAACTGAACAAAAAAGCTTTCTTTTTCTTTTATCCTTTAGAGGATAAGTATAAGTACATTCTGTGAAAATTTCAAGTCTCTACCACTTCCCTATCTGGAATTATCTTGATTCCGATTTAGAGGGATCTCAACCGGGATGAGGACGGGATAGAGGGATCTCTCGAAAACGAAAGTGCCCATTAACTAGTGAACAGTTTGATGTATCAAAAAACTTTTTTTCCTACTTTTACATTGCTATAAGGAGACTTTATATACCAAATTTCCTCCTCTAATAAGCACTACTTAAGGAGATACTAGGGATATTAGCCAAAATAATCCCGATTATACAAAAGTTCCAATAAAAGATCACTGTGATCAACCTCTTTTCTTTTTCTTGCTTTCATTTTCCCTATGAGCTTTCGCCAAAAATCCCAATTGATGAGGATGGAAATCAGTCGCAATCTGGGGTGATAGTCTCAAATATTAACCTATCCTAAATTTTATCCACTTGACATTTTTACTATAATTTTTGTGCATAATTCTTGAATTTGTATCAATGTTTAATGTTTGCTTGGTTTATAATTTCCACCCAACAAACACTATACTTTCAAGCAAATAACATTATTATGATTGACATTATTACATTTCTAGAAAATTTTGGTGAATCCCTGATGAATAAGTATTTAGGGACAGGGTGGAATTTTTTGAATTAGCTTTGGGTACTAGATGGAACAGCCTAATAGAAATACGCCATTTATTATTTATTGATCTATATCTAATATCTAACCATTTTTATTTTCCTTATATGGTCTCCGTTTCCAAGGTGACGCTTCTCCAGATTCTAGCCGTGGAGCTAACCATATTACTTTCCTTATATGGCACCGTTTCCAAGGTGAATAACTAGCTAAGAAACCCCATACGCTTCTCCAGATTGTAGCCGTGGAGCTAACCATATTACTTTCCTTATATGGCACCGTTTCCAAGGTGAATAACTAGCTAAGAAACCCTATACGCTTCCAGATTTATAGCCGTGAAGCTAATTTTTTCCTTATATGGCTATACTTACTCCATATTTGGAAAATGTCAATATAGCGGCTTCAAGGTCAAAACACTGGAAGAGCCTCCAAAGAAATCCAAGTTCATCTTCCAACGAAAAAGAAAAAATTCTCAAGCTGTCAAGGCCAAAAGAAGAAAGAAGAATATCAAGATTTATTGCTGTAGTCAACCAAATTTCTTAGCTGTTGTTTGGTAAACATTTCCTTCCATTACCATTTTCCTTCATACAGGTATGTTACTTTTTTTTTAATTTATAGTAAGTTATGTTTTTTTGCTTTCAATGTGAGATCATGATTATGCAAGGGCTCAGCACCAGTTCAGGCCAATTGCTGATCATCACGATGGCCAAGAACAAGAAGTTAGGAATGTATTCAGGAGAGTTGCAGATGATGCTGATATAGCTGATGCACGCCGAAGAAGAGGTGATCACGCAATCAATGCTGTAGGAATCATTGCTAATCAACAACAACAACAACAGCTTCCTGCTGCTGCTCCTCCAGTAAATAATGATCGTATTTTATTGATTGATGGAGTAGTGCTGCCTGATGTTGCGAATGATGATGATAATGTAGTTATACCACCTGCTGGTGCAGATGCCGGACTTGAAAACATAAGGAGACAGAATAATGCCGATCGTCAAAGAGTCTATCAAATGGATGAGTTACAAGAGCAAGGAGTCAGAAGAAGGAGACGTGATATTTTGAACCTCCAAAATCGAAATCAACCATTGCTCAATGCTGCACGTGCTCATATTTGCCAAGTTGTTGGCTTACCTTCAAGACATAACATTGGGGATTTTAATGTTCAATGCCCACACTGTAATGCAACCAAGTTCCCTGATGAATTATTCAATTGTTGTGTTCAGGGAGCAGTACGGCTACCCCCAGCTTTGCCGTTTCCAGATGATTTACGTGAGCTCTTTACATCTAATTCTGCAGAAGCAAAGAATTTCAGGAAGCTGATTCGTGTTTACAACAATTTGTTTAGTTTTGTTTCCATGTCTGCCAATATCGTTGACCCACCTGGACGGGGACCTCCCTGTTTCAGAATTTGTGGACAGATATGTCATAGATATGGTGCATTATTTCCTGATGACAATGCCCAAGCGTCGCTCAGTCAAATTTATCTCATTGAGGCAGCACAAGCATTGAACAACAGAATAGCGCTCCGCGGCGAATCTAAAAATAGATTTCGAGGTTTGTTTTGATTTTTCTCGCAAAGCTTTATGGGATCGCAACTCGTACACGAAAACAAAGATGGCGACTGAAAACACTGGTTCTTCAAGCAGAAAAGGCACAACAAAACATTGTTGCTGGGGAAATTGTCCAAATGACACGAGATATCCTGAGAGATTACCTGCTGGAACATCTTTTTTGCCCTTTCCGAAACCTGGTAAAATAAATGAATCAATGACTCTTTGGGAAAAGAAGAGACAGAACATCAGAACAGAGAAAGCAAAGAGATGGGCACATGCCTGTGGCAGGAAAGATTTTGGAATACAAAACATCAAGGGACACACTTACATTTGTACCAATCATTTTTTCAATAATTCTGGTCCTACTGAGGAGAATCCAGACCCTTTTTCAGCTACTTTGACTGTGTCTGAAGTTAATAAGATAAAGCTTGGAAAAAAGCGAAAAGCACCAGCACCTCGTCAACCAATTCCAAAAAAGAAGTATAGTAGTAAGACAATCAAAAAGAATTCGAAAACTAACCAACCTGGTTTTGCTGATATGGACCTTGTTGAACCTGAACCTGAACCTGAACCTCGCACTAAAGATGCTTCTACTCAAACCGAACCAATGTCAATTTCGACAACAGAAACGCAAACTGCTGTAATTCAAACTTCAACTGTATCTACCGAAACAGAGCCAGATAAGTTGGCAGTTGCTATTGAAAACCTGGTCTTGAAAAATGAGTTAACTTTAATAAAATCCAAACAGCAAATGGAATCTCATTCACCTGTCAGGTTAACAAATCCAATGGATATCAACAATATTTTAAAATCTGTGAAAGAATGTATATATTTTATTGGACTCTCACCAAATCATTTTTGGAGACTATATGAATTCCTTGGAGAAGCAAAATTTAATTTGACATATTGGAACAGCAACAAAAAAGAGTCAACTACCCAAACTAGAATTACTTCATTAACATTACCTGAACAACTGTTTGTCACTCTACTTCGATTACGTAGAGGATTTAATATTTTCACTTTGGCTCATTTTTATGGTGTGAGTGAAACAACTATTCGTACAGTCTTTACAACCTGGATGATGTTCATGTTTCATCACTTTAAATCATTTGAAATTTTTCCTGAACGTCAAGCTTTTAGAAAGTTTTTACCAAAAGTTTTTCGACCATTCAAAAAGATTAGGGCAAGCATTGATTGTACTGAATTTAAATGTCAGACACCACGTGACTATAAGCAACAGGGACATTTGTATTCAAGCTACAAAAGTCATTGTACTATGAAATGCTTGATAGCTGTTAACCCGAATGGTGCTGCATGCTTTGTATCAGATTTGTACGAAGGCAGTATTTCAGATGTCGATATTTTTGATCAATGTGGTATTTTAAAACATGTTAACTGCAAAGACTCTTTTCTTGTTGACAAAGGATTCACAATTCAGCATCTTTTACTTCCTAAGCAGGCAACAATTTTTATCCCTCCCTTCTTGGGTAAACGGAAAAAATTCACAAAACAGGAAATAATTTTAACTAAAAGAATAGCCAAGGCTAGAATACACGTGGAAAGGTTTAATGAACGTTTAAAAAAATTCAGACTTTTAGACAGGGTAATTCCCCTGAATTTAGTACCAATGGCATCACAGCTAGTTTTTGTAGCATCTATGTTGGTTAACTTCCAAGAGTTTTTATGTAAATAAATTAAATTTTTCATTTTTCTCATTGTTTCACCAAAAAGTACGTATAAGTTAGATTGAGATTTAGAAATTTATTTTCCCTCCTGCTAATTTATTTGGTGAATGAGATGATACCATAAGATGTCGACCCCCCCCCCCAGTTTTAATTCCGACATGTATCATACGAAACAAACAACCTTTTTAGCCATTGTATTTTCTTGCAAAAAAAACTTTTTAGAAATTGTTATTATTTTGAATATTTCTGTTTAAACCAGAGACCCAAACCAAAATGATTTGAAATCATAACAATTACTGTCTTTTCAGAAATCGAACCAAATTGTTACTTTGTACAAGAACAGCCAGCTATTTTTTTATTTTTGGTTATTTTGGTTTCTGAATGTTAAAAAGTCAATTCAGGATGTTTAAGTATCTTAGTGGTATTTTTGCTCTACATTTAAATCAGATATTTTAATTTGTATATATTTTTAATTTTGGCTTTTAATTAGTCTAAATTGTATCTTTGTTCTTACTTCATTAATCCCAGTTTAAAACAAGGGTACTGGGAAAGAAAATCTTTCAAATACAATCAAAATTGTTTTATTTAACTTCAGTGAAACCTTCCCAAATTTCAAATAATTTTACAACAAATCTGAATTTTTATTGTCATTGATACTAAGGGACACAAGATTAAAAAGGGGTTTGTTTCTATAAATAAAGAGGCCTAAAATTTTGAATAAGGGCAACACGGCACCCATTATTTTTTGTTTACTTGCGGGAGGGAAGAGTGTCCCAAAACAAATATACCTTGTTTTTATATGGCACTCCAAATATAAACAATTTACATGTTCAACCCCTGTCCATATCAGAAATCTCACCCCCTTATTGTTGCTTAATCCCTCTCTCAAAAAGGGATCTAAATAGACCTAAAGATCACTACTGAGAGAGCCAGAAAAATAAGCTGTTAAAGGGATAGACATTTTTAACCCCAATTTTCGGCTCAGGGCTGGAAAGAAACTAAAATAGCAACCAAAAATTTCTAACGAGAGGTATTTTTTTGCAATATTTAGCATCTTTTAATGGTATTAAAAAATTAGATAGAAATTTAAGCATAAAATGAGGAAAAATACCACAATTTTGGACGTTGGTAGTAAATGTTTTTGGATCAAATCCCTCTCAGGAACTCCAACACTGACAAAAGGACTCTGAGCCAAATTTAAAAAGAAATTTTGAGTTATAGATTTTCTTATTTGCACGGAGGCTGTCCCGGCACGCCAAAAATCTTTACAAATCATATCTTTAAAAAATGATAAAATCTTGACAGTCAGTTGCAAAAAAGTTTTTACAAATAAAATAATGTAATTTAAATAAAATCATCTCAATAATCAAAGAACTTCTGGCATTTTGTCCTGTTGAACAAAAACTGCCACACTCTTGATAAAAGAACTTTGACAGTTATAATTAAAAAGAGTTGCATATTTTTTAATCTAGGAGGGCACATTGCTATACATTGTAATTTTTAATCTATTTAAAAAAAATTTGAATTGATTTCTTACTTCCATTTTGCAAAGCCTTAGCACATGAAACTATTACTATCAAAATAAAGAAAAAACCTTAAAAAGTTATACGAGATTGAATACAGAAGATCAAATAGAGAACAACTTGGAATTGAAAACCATATTATAAATCCTAAATATAAACTAATATCACTCAACCACCAGAGGTAAGAGATCTCTTGGGACACGCATCAAAAAATATTCGGGAATATACACTTTTTCCCAGAACAATCGAGTATTAGTAATGATTTTTTGTTGAAGTTCTAAGTCTGGTAGAATCCTTTCTACATGAGAAGGTCCTTTATAACAGTAAAGAATAAAGTCACAAAAATCAGTTTCTGTTATCAAAAGCTGCAGTTGAATTTGGTAATAGTACATATGGCATTTCTTCAATACTAATTTTCCATCAGATAATTTAAAACATTGTCGTGCTACCTCAGCTTTTGGACATTCTTCATTCACAATATCAGAAACAGTATGCAGTTTCAAAATTTTTAAACATTTAACTTCCAAAATTCCCTGAATTTTACCATCGTTGATAAGAAGACCATCTGGACTAGCTGCTAAATGTGCGTACTTTTTATTGATCCACAGTCCACTTAAAGTAACTGAAGCATTCCTTTTCTCTCCGTACTCTTTCAATGCAATCTTTTCGTATTCTACCCCATACTGCATGTAGATGCTTGTGCAATTAGAGGGAAACCAAAGTTTCTTACTTATGAACGAAAAATGTGGATGGAAAGAGTCATACTCTGAAAAATTTCCCCCCCAGAGTAACTGCAGTTTTGCAGGTTGAAGCAGTGATACGAAGCCTCCTTTGGCGATGCCATTGAACAGAATCTGCTTGGTCATCAGTACCTGGTATTTCTCCGAAAGTTTTATATTTAAAAAATTCACTGTTTTCTCTTTCAATGTTTTCAATGAAATACAGAGTCAAATTACAGTACACTTCAATGTCAGCTTGCTCTAGTTTGAAGTTTTCATAGCGTAGTGGCAAGAGTGATTCCCACATTGATGGCTTAGGGTCAGACTGCATAGAGACAATAAATTCTTTTGTTGATTCGCTGGAAACCTTTCTCATAGATTCCGGCTTTGGATCAAAATTATACAATTCAGATGGTCGCCTTCTCTTGGTTGAACAATACTCAGCTTCGTGTAACTTTTTGGGTTCTTTTTCACGTTTTTTGCCCTTGTTCCATGTACAAGGCTTTGATGTTTATGGTTGAATAACAATATTATTTTCTGATGAAGTGTCACTTAGTTTTAACAGTTGTGCAGCCACATGACAGCACCTTCCAATGGCACTTGCTCGACAATCACACTTTGAAAACTTGACGTACCCACTAACATTACTAACGATGACACTGACATTTAATGGATCTTCATTCTTCATTGAATGGTGAACGTGAGTTTGAATATAATATTCTTGTTTCAATTCATTAAAGTTATCTTGAGTATTTGATACAAATCCGCTTTTCAATAAATTTCTACCTTTTTTCAGAGGTTTTGCAGTAACAGTGTCACATGTACTATACAGGTCATCCTCACTGTCACTATCGTTGTCAACAATATCTGCAGCAGTTCCAATAGATTCCACCATATAAAAATACACATGTCCGTAGTTAAAATTTTTTGGAATGTTTCTAGAGGGGAATACTTTCCAGCCATCAGATGGTAAATGATTACTGGTGGGTGAAGAAGGAACAGCAGGATCAGCAGATGTAGTAGAAGGGACAGCTTCAGCAGAAGTAGAATGGACAGCATCAACAGATGTAGAAGGGACAGCATCAGCAGATGTAGAAGAAGCAACAGGAGCAGTGTTGATTTTTTTGGCTTTGATGACATACCACTTTCCCCCATCTACACTTGGGTTGATAGGGAGATTCATAGGCAATGCATCCCTTACTCTCTGGATTAAAACGTCCTTTTTCCCAGATTTTTTTAAAGAATGACATTCTAGCCATCTTTTAAGTTCTTCCACGATACAACTTTCAGGAGGTTTGTTTAATTTGGCGCCAGGAACATCAGTTTCCTCGAGGATAGAATAATTTACAGCAGTCTTTTCCTGTGAATTGGCCATCTTTGTTTACATTTTTGTACGGGTTCGCCCACAATACTTTGCGCTAAATATTCCTATGCATAAATTATGACGTATGCGATACGGAGCGCTATGGCAAATCCTTCTGCTGCCGAGTGTAATCGCAATACTATGGCTACCATACAAACTGTTTTACACCAAGTTTCCCCTTGGGTAAGACAATATCTGAATATGAAAGAAGTTGAAGAAAGAGAACAGATCCATGCTGCTGAGGAGAATCGTCCAACATCTGAAGTGAGGATGATCATGCGTTCTGGTAATGATAACAATGAAGTTGCTGCTGTTTTTGTTGGCGATGATGGTGCTCCCCCAACCACCAGAGATGTTGTTGTTTATCCCAGGGACCAACCATTGA
Source organism: Clytia hemisphaerica (assembly GCF_902728285.1). Taxonomy (NCBI): domain Eukaryota; kingdom Metazoa; phylum Cnidaria; class Hydrozoa; order Leptothecata; family Clytiidae; genus Clytia; species Clytia hemisphaerica. The sequence continues at coordinate 579,472 of NW_027104371.1, forward strand.
AAAAAATTGATTATACATCACAACTCAATGATCCATTAACCTATCCGTTGTTGTTCCCTCACGGTGATCTAGGATGGATTACCCAGATGGCATACAATCTTGATAATCAAATACTAAATCGTCCTCGAAGAGACAGGGTAAGTATGAAAGAGTTCTATCAACATCGTATTGCTGTACGCCCTGAGTTTTCAGCACTTCATCATGCTGGTAAACTCTTCCAGCAATACCTGGTTGATAGCTATACAAAAATCGAAGGTGATCGATTACACTGGTATAGAACCAACCAGGCTACAATCAGGGCTGATCGCTACAGGGGTTTGCATGATTATCTGAATGATCAAGCAGAAGCACGCCAGGCCAGAGTTGGTAGGGTCACTATTCTACCATCAACCTTTGCAGGAAGTCCCCGTAACATGCACCAACTCTATCTAGATGCTATGGCAGTGGTTGCAGTATTTGGTAAGCCTGATTTGTTTGTTACAATGACATGTAACCCAAAATGGAGAGAGATTACGGAAAACCTTTTACCAGGCCAAACCGCAAGTGATCGTCCTGATTTAGTTTCCCGTGTTTTTAGTGCAAAGTTGAAGGCACTTAAAAACGACATTCTAACTAAAGGTATCTTTGGTATAGGTAAAGTTTCTGTTCATGTAATTGAATTTGAAAAGCGTGGCCTACCCCATGCTCATATGTTGATTACTCTTGAGGATGGTGACAAAATACGTTCCCCTGAAGACATTGACAGTTTGATCTGTGCTGAGATCCCAGATATCAATGAGGATCCTGAATTGTATGAAACCATCAAAGCAACAATGATTCATGGTCCATGTGGTGCCATCAATCCCAACTCGCCATGTATGGAAGACGGTCATTGTAGTAAAGAGTATCCTAAGGAATTCAGCGATGAAACCATTATGGCAAATAACGGTTATCCAATTCACAAGCGACGAGAAGATGGTCGTACTGTCACTGTTCGCAATATGGAGTTGGATAACAGGTGGGTTGTCCCATATAATCCCTGGGCTTCCAAGAAGTACAACTGTCACATCAATGTTGAAGCATGTACCTCTATTAAAGCTATCCAGTATTTATTTAAGTACATATACAAGGGTCATGATCAAGCACGCATTGAAATAGTGGAAGAAATTGAACACAATGAAATAAAGCAGTTTATTGATGCCCGTTATGTTTCAGCCCCTGAGGCAGCATGGCGTATTTTTGATTACAACCTCCATGATTCCACCCATACTGTCATCCGGCTTGATTTGCATCTCCCGAATGAGCAAATGGTTTATTTTAGAGAAGGTGATGAGGCGAATGCTTTGGAGAGAGCAGACCGCAAAAACACAAAGCTTACTGCATGGTTTGAACTAAATTGAACAGATCCAGGTGCACACAATAAACTTTACACAGATATTCCATACCATTATGTCTTTGACGCTCGAACAAAGAAATGGAAGATGCGTCGAAGAAATGTAAAGTTAGTAAGTCGCATGTATAATGCTTCGGTAAGAGAGGGTGAGCTATTTTATTGCTTCATGTGGCTGGAGCAACATCATTTGAGGAACTTAGAACGTTCAATGGTGTTCTTCATCCAACCTTTAGAGAGGCATGTATTGCACGTGGGCTTTTGCAAGATCACAACTATGGAGAATGTAGCACAGTATGGTACTGCCAGTAAAATCCGTAAGGTTTTTTGTATGATTTTGATCCATGGAGAGGTCAATAATCCTCCAGAAATCTGGGAACGCTTTCACCTCGACATGATGCACGACTCCTTGAGAAATCATCAAGAAGCTATCGCCCAAAATATGGTACTTCAACGCATTGAAAGGCATCTTCAGCAATTCGGTAAGCATCTTGCTGACTTTGGTTTGCCAATGTTAGAAGAAGCATTGCCTGAAGATGATGATCTTAATCTCGACGAAATGAGACAACAAGCAAATTTGTTACGTCCTCAACTGAATGCTGATCAACAAACAGTCTGCCAAGCAGTTATCAATGCTGTGGTAAACAATGATAGTGCACATCCAAATGTATTCTTTTTGGATGGCCCAGGAGGTACGGGAAAAACTTTCACTTACAATTTTCTCATCCGGGAATTGTTGGGGATGAACAAGAAGATTGCTACGTGTGCCTGGACTGGCATAGCTGCAATCCTACTAGATAAAGGTAAGACAATGCATTCCCTTTTCAAACTACCAGTCCCCATTCTGGATAATTCTACCTGTAATGTAACTGCAAATAGTGCACATGCGCGATATCTGCGTAGACGTGATTTGTTTGTTATTGACGAAGCCAGTATGATACCAAAATTTGCATTTGAAGGTATCGATCTCATGCTCCGAGATATATGCAATAGTAATGTTCCTTTTGCCGGCAAAGTAATTCTTCTAGGTGGAGACTTTCGTCAAACACTTCCAATTGTTAGACGTGGGGGTGCTGCTCAAATTGTCGAGTCTTGCTTAAAACGTTCCCGCCTTTGGCATTATGTGCAAATCCACTACTTGCGCCGAAATATGAGGGCTGCTGAGGGTGAACAAGAATTTGCTAATTTTTTGTTGCGTCTTGGGGGAGCTCAGTTACCTATAAAGCCAGATGACCCGTATGAAGGCTGCATTGAGGTTCCAAATCACTGTGTCGTTCCTTCACAGGCTGATTTGATCAACAGTATTTTTGGGAATTTGGATGTTGATTTTTCTAAACGAGCAATTCTCACACCCACTAATCTTGACTCTTTTCAAATAAATGATGGTGTTTTAGAAAGATTACCAGGGGAAATAACAACTTATTTCAGTTTTGACTCAGTCATCTCAGATGACCAGGATGAAATTGATCGTTATCCTCAAGAGTTTTTACACAGCTTGACTCCATCAGGCATGCCTCGACATCGCCTGAATGTAAAGGTAGGTGTCATAGTAATGCTTTTAAGAAACCTTTCCATCCAGGAAGGTTTGTGCAATGGTACCCGAATGATTGTTAGAAATTTGCACCAAAATATTATTGAATGCGAGATCATTTCTGGTGCACATCAGGGAGATAGACACTTTATTCCTAGGGTGGCTCTCGACCCAAATAATACTGGTTTGCCCTTTTCATTCAAGATGACTCAATTTCCTTTGAGACTCTCTTATGCCGTGACCATAAACAAAAGTCAAGGCCAAACATATGATAAAGTAGGTATACTACTTGAAAAGCCTTGCTTTAGTCATGGTCAACTTTATGTGGCTTTTTCCCGGGCAAGATCATTTGAGAGTGTCAAGATATATATCAAAGACACTAATCATCATGGAAAAGTTGGTCAAACTTCTTTTACAAAGAATATTGTTTACCGACAGATTTTATGGTTGTTTAATGGGTTCATTTGTTCATTATTAAGAATTGACTTTGATGAAAGGGTCAAACAACTGAACATTTCATATTATCAAAAGTTAACCAAGACAGTTTATAAAGTGAAAATTAGACATCCTTGAAAATTTTAAAATTTAAATTATAATTGTTTTTGGCCCTTTCATTGAAGTCCAATTAGTTTGATTGTTTACTGAGATTTGATTGTTATCTATTGTGTTAAATTCAAATCAAAGCTGCTTACTGACCTGCTGCACAAATTTAATTTCATGTTCCTTTGACAAAAATTTATTTTGACACGTTTGTTCATTTACAATTTACATGCAACTCTGAATATGACAAAATTTCAATTCTCTATATTTCCATTTTGAATATTTAACTCATGATGTTGACTAGAATGGTTGACAAAAGGTATTGAATGGAACACATCCCAAATCAATGTCGTTGCTTATTTATTTCGTAAAATTCTTATAAAAAAGAAAGAGTTGAGTTGGAAAACATTATCAATAAAAGTTTGACTTATAAAAATAATTTGTTAGTGTCGAAATTTCTTCGCTTTGCGAAAACGGAACGGTCGTTCCGCAACCCCTTTTATGTTGATTAAATTTTTACAAAAAGCTACATTATCTATTATAATGTATATTTCCTTGACCCATAACAATGTGGAACTTGCAGATGTGTATGTGTATGCTATTGTTTAATATAAATTAAATTCTCATTAAAACACAATTGATATGAAAGTTGCAAATCAAAAGTAAAGATGCAATATTAATTTAAATAATAAAAATATTAATGTTTTCTTTATCCTAATGACTCCTACTTTTTTTTGAATCATGACATTAAATTTGTACAGAAGTCATATACTGCATTGTTTTTTTATTTTGTGCTGAGTTTGCACTATGAATGTTGATAATGTTTTCATAGTGTTGTAGTGTTATAGCTACAAATCTTTGAAACATGCTGATAGTGTTTGTTTCACAGATGATTTTACTCAATTTGAAGTTTTTTTAAAGAGTTTGCACTATGAATGTTGATAATGTTTTCATAGTGTTGTAGTGTTATAGCTACAAATCTTTGAAACATGCTGATAGTGTTTGTTTCACAGATGATTTTACTCAATTTTGGAGTTTTTCAAAGAGTTTGCACTATGAATGTTGATAATGTTTTCATAGTGTTGTAGTGTTATAGCTACAAATCTTTGAAACATGCTGATAGTGTTTGTTTCACAGATGATTTCACTCAATTTGAAGTTTTTTTAAAGAGTTTGCACTATGAATGTTGATAATGTTTTCATAGTGTTGTAGTGTTATAGCTACAAATCTTTGAAACATGCTGATAGTGTTTGTTTCACAGATGATGTCATACTCTCATATTCAGGCTTTTTCGTTAATTTTGAACAAGTTTTCTGTTATTTGCTTTTGTGGATTATTCGTTGATAATCAATTTTTAATGCAATTTAAGCAGCTTTGTACCCTAATATTGAATCCGTTGTTTGAGTGTTTTGTTAGGGTGGGGTACAAATGTCTTACCTTCACGAGGTGTACCCTGTTACACATCTTTAAAGCATATGTAATATGCCTTAAAAATGCTAACTGAAAGTCAAGGCTTAGTCGAACCTTAAAGGAATAAATTTTCGCTGAAAAGATTTCGAAAAATTTGGTGTATTTTGCCTGTCCAAATTTGAAATAATCAATGCTTTCTTCATCTTCACTTAATTAGTGATTTGCTTTAAGCAAAACTGAATCTCCACTGTAAAGTTATTTTTCATTTTTAACCGAAATATGTTTACGCCAAAATTTGTTCCTTTAAGGAGTTTAAGTTATTTTGTCCAACTTTAATAGGAAAAATTTATGTAGATGTATTTATATGTATTTATCTCTTCAATACCCAAAGAGACATTTGAACTAACTTCTTTTTTTCTCATGTCTAAAATCTTCCCCAATGTAAAAATCACACTTTATTTTTAAGGCCTGTTTTATATGAATTGTTTTGGGATTACCATTAATTAATATATATCTTTTCTTTACAGACAAAAATTAAAAACAAATTAGAATTAAAAATCATGTCACAGACTAGCGATGACTTTTTAATGGAAGAAATTACAGCGGAAGAGAAAAGGATAAGGAAGATGAAAGCAGCAATTGAGGAAGATCGAGAACAACTGAGAAGTGAGAAAGTATGGCTGAGCGAAGAGAAAGAAAAGGTGGAGAGGGAACAGTTAAATAATCGAAACGAAAGGCAGGAATTAGAAAGGATGAGAAATGAATTGGAGCAGGAAAGGGAATTATTAACGGTGGAGAAGGCAAGACTAGAAGAGGAAATGAAGGTTTTTGATGATGAGAAGCTGGCCAACAAGAAAGACCTTTCAAGAAAGGCTTACGACCGCTATCGTAGCATACACGGCGGGCCACGGTCGACGAAATCTTTTAAACATTGGGTGGAGAAAGGTGGGCAGGATTCAGCTGGTTTTTTGTCGTCCTGGAGCGCGAAGAATAATTCCTTGCAGCATGCAAATCAAACCCCCCAACACCAACACCATTATAAAATAGACCAAAAAGTCTTCCATGTAAGTCTTTCTGGAGAGGCAGCCACTGGTGTCAAGCTATGATCGATTTAACATAGCTTGACTACAATAAATAATCGATGGATGATCCTCTTAGAAAGGCTTACATGGAAAATTTTTTGTATTAGTCTTGCACATTTTAGTTTTTACCTTTCTGACTAAGCCTAAAATTCTCACAAAACCACTATAGCAAGAAGGACAAGATAGTTGCTTGAATATACTTTTGTTACTCCAACAAGGTTCCACTTGCAAGTTTAAATCTTTGATTATATCCTATAATGTATCTTTTCATTCAGAAAAATGTTTCCAGGATTTGAGTTCCCGTTGAGAATTTACAAAATGAAGTACTCAGATCATTCCCTTAAAAAAGGAAAGGTTTCTACTGTTGACAATTTCGTTTAGAGTTTGAAGTTAGGTATTTTACTAGATAAAGATTAAACATCATTGCCATATGCATAAATTAATCCCTGAAGATCGCGTATTTAACCTACCTTTGCCCAGTCTATTTATTCATAAGAGTTAGCATTTTATAGTTGCCTGTGCATGATACTCAGAGGTGTATAGATATTTCTATTATTTAGTTGCCTGTGCATGGTTCACACAGGGTTAGATATTTCTATTATTTAGTTGCCTGTGCATGGTTCACACAGGGTTAGATATTTCTATTATTTAGTCGCCTGTGCATGGTTCACACAGGGTTAGATATTTCTATTATTTAGTCGCCTGTGCATGGTTCACACAGGGTTAGATATTTCCATTATTTAGTCGCCTGTGCATGGTTCACACAGGGTTAGATATTTCTATTATTTAGTCGCCTGTGCATGGTTCACACAGGGTTAGATATTTCTATTATTTAGTCGCCTGTGCATGGTTCACACAGGGTTAGATATTTCTATTATTTAGTCGCCTGTGCATGGTTCACACAGGGTTATAGATGACAAGTAGAAAATTAACAAAACAGTCAGTCACAACTTTGAAATAATATTGCTTAATTCTACTTATAGTCTTTCAGGGCAAGATAGAAACCTTTATTATTACCTCGATATTCTTTGCAAAATCAAACATAAACTTTAGTATCTATACATTTCAAGGTTTATTTAATACGCCAATCTTTCAATGTCAATGTCCCATTCATATAATTGGAATCGTTAGGAAAAGGTTCTTCGATATTATTTGCAAAAATATACCAATTGTTATCAATTTAAGATTAATATGATTCATCTTTTTGTCATTTTCAGTAAGATACTAATTTAATGAATGTATTGAGTATTGTATTGGTATATGGTATGGTTGTATTGTTCCCGCTATACATAAAAGGTAAGTAAACATTTTTCTATAAGTTTAAAAACAGTGTCCTTTTTCTAACTTATTTTAAATAGGTACATTCCATTTATTTTTTACCTTTTCATTCATTATAGAAAACATGGCATGTGACGTGATAGCGTAACAGATTGAATATATGGCGAAATGTAAGAATAACTTTTTTTCTTCATACCTTACTATCCAATTTTATATTTTGTGCTCTTCACCAACCTGTCAATAATATTTACAATCCAAAGGGCTTTTGATGTGTTCAACAACACTCTACTCGGCGGGTGCGACGCCGGGTGACGGCTAGTCTATTTCTAGTTTTCATATCTTTGCATATTTCGAACACATTTTCAAAAAGCACCATATAACTACGTGTATCCAAGCAGGGGATATACGACATGGAGGTTCAAGTCCGAGATACAGTTTCGATTTATAGACCTTCAATTTTAGTGAGTATTTTGTATTTCATTTCTTTTGCGTTTGAACAGTAGTTGGAATGTGTGTTGTTTATGATTTTTTTATATTCCAAGAAGTGGACTTTGTTTGTTGTTGTGGTATATTAATGTTTTTTGCTCCAACAGTATTTCTTTTAGACTTCAAAGAAAGTCCCCAAAACTGTAAGTGATATTTTTTCTTTTTTGAATGAGAGATGAGAGGAGTAGGGAAGAGAGAATCTACAACGATTGTGTAAATAGTGTATATATTTTTGGTTTCAAATATCCCAAACTTGACTAGAAACATTAGAGAAATATGAAACGGGAGGATAAAGACATGACGTAGAAATAAGTGAAAGCGTGAGAGTGACGAGAGATCGCATGAGTTTGAAGAACATTGTAAGTTCCCTTTGACCAAGATTTTTTTTTGATTGTATTTACTTTTGAAAAAGATTATTCAAGAACCAAGATGTGATATTAAATTCATAAGATGTTGAGTGTTCCAGGGCCCGGAGACGCCAACTTGCAACTTGTTGAAAGAATATTACATGTTTGTTTCACCAATAGAGTTTTTATATATTGAATGTTAAATGTTTTACATGATATGTTTTGTGATATCCTACGCGCTGAGAGTGAGAATGAAATTGAAAACTTAGGTTAAGGCTGTATGTATATGCTCAATTGGCATAGATTTGCGGTATCAACGGATTATAGCTGAGTAGACATTACTTGGTTTCAGCCTAATTAAGATATGATATCAATCAACGAGTTGAGCATCCCATTGTGCACAGGGAGATGTCAACGTAAGAGTTGAAAGGATATTTTACCTTTGTTCGGTTGTTTAAGCTCGTGGAAACAATTGAATGAAATATGGTTTATTTACGATGGTATTCTGTCTGGAGACAGAGGAATTGATATTCGTTACCGAATTGAGATATATTACACCGATTACGATATTCAAAGAGAGAGAGAGAGAGAGAGTTATTTATAAATTCGATGGCAATCGATAACACCGAACCAGCAACAATTATCTTACCATTATTGAGAGAAGAGGTTGGATAGAAGATAGACATTCGCGAAGTCATCTTACCATAACGCCTCATGATAAAGTCTGAAAGAACTTTAACCAATTGACAATAGAAAAAAACGATCGATTGATCAATATCAAATTGATCCCTTGAAGGATAACGACTAAATTAACGCAACAAGGAAGACCATGGCAATGAAAGAGAAGAAAATGAATATAGACATTACACAAATAATTAATTGAAAATAATATGAACAATGAACTTGTAGGAGTATAAAGTTACAGAAGAAACTCCTGAGTAGAAGCTGGTGCAGAAGTGTTATGAAGAGACTTCTCAGCTTCTACGGGTCAAATCAGGGATTTGACTTGTATACATGTATACGAGCAAATTACGCGGTAATTTGAAAGAAATAAGAAGCAAAGAAGACTCGAGCAAAACGTATAGCTAAAAATAAAACTGAATACACGTATTTTAATAAACAATATCTAAAAAAAACAATGAACAAAAGACGATGCATGAAATTATTAAGTAAAAAAATTATAACTGAAACCAATTAATGAACCAACATATTGATGACAGATCATTAAAAGTGGAAAAGACAGAACACTGAGAGCAATCCAACTTTAATTGAACATTCAAGAACCACATCGAAATAAAGAAGCTTGTCAATAATCAGAAAGGAGACCGTCAGTAAATCCGGAATATCTGACCGCGTCAACTCATCCTAAAAAGGCAAAACGACAACAATTACAGACAATTGTACAGAGACATAAACCGTTTTCAACAGCAAGCAGAAATGGCCGTAGCCCAAGATGAAGCCGCTGCTTTCGCACAAATTGTAATTCCAAGACAAATCGAAATATCGTCATTACCAACATTTGGACTCGACCCGGCGGATGATATAACCGAATTTTTCGTCAACTATGAAATAACAATTGAATTTTACGAGCTCACAGACGAGCTAAAAGCTAAGCTCCTCACTCGAGTATTAAAAGACAGGGCACTTACATTTTATCGCACCCTTGCCGCAGACGTCCGTGCAAACTACCATAATTTGAAACAAGCACTTACAGATGAATTCGACGTGCCACAAATTAAGTATCGAAAACGCCAACTCTTACACCAAATTTCCTAGCATGGAGAGCCAATCAGCACGTTCTTGAGCCGACTTGAGAAAATTGCTCAAAATCTTAATGTTCCCGACCAAACAAAACTTGATATCATGATTGCTGGACTAGATTCTGGATACAGGAACTACTTACAAATGAAGCAACCAGAGACGTACCGTGAAGCAACCCATGCACTTTTGCTGAAAGAGGCAGTTGATCCACCAATGGAGTATTTAATTGAAGATTTAATGAATCAAATAAAGCTTATTAAAGCCGATAAAGAACAGGGCGATTGTGAACAATCGGTAGTTTGTTTCATATGCAAAGAGGAAGGACACATTTCCAAATATTGCCCCATTAAATATGATTAACTGTGAGAAAGAAACTATTGAACTAAATTGATTGACAAAAAAAAAGACCATATATTCTGAGAAAAGTATTTTACCGTAATTGAATCTTATTTACTTTGTCACTAATATATATATTAAGAGCAATTGCACCTAAGAAAATCCCTGAATCATCTAAAGTGGGATCATTGATGTCTTGAATTTTTTTCTTTTTTAGATATGTTGTGGGGGTTCATGGGTGGAACAAAATTCCAAAATTTGAGCCTCAGAGCTCAAGCCGTTCCGGAGTTTCAAAAATTTTGTCTAAAATACAGACCGGTAATTTACAGACCAGAATTTCAAATTGCTATAACTCCTTATTGATAAGTCTAAATGGCATGAAATTTTGCACAGATACACAAGACCATAAACATTTTCTAAAAACAAAAACAAAAATTTAAAATTTTTTTCCAAAATGGCGGATATTTGAAGCCGAAGATTTGCACTACTTGAAAATACCGGTTGGATTTGATTCTCAGTTATTCCCGGCCTGAGATTCCAAATTGAAATTTTTTTTCAGATCCTGAAAGATCAATCCTTTAACTACCAAATATCAAAAATCTGTCGTGGAGAATTCATTTTTGGCTCAATAAATCAATTTTAAAGATGACCTATATTTTCGGAAAATTCCCTAGCAACGCCCCAGCAACAAGGCTTTAACAGGCTACACCATGTACCGGAAGGCTCAAAAATTGGTTTCAATGATTGACAGTCCATTTCTGGACAGTTGTGATCCTAGACTGATCAAATCATTAAAGGATATTCCTCTATATGCAAAAGAAATTCATAATTTTCACTGCCTGCAATGATATTAATCTATTCTGGTCAGTAGAATGGATTTTAGAAAAACGCTTTTAGAATTTTTAGAATCAAAGTTTTATTTCATTCCTTTTAGTGAACATAGAAGAAAAGTATGATTGGTAGATAACATGAAAAATATAAACAACAGACATTAAAGTGGGTTGCTATGATGAAATGGAAAAGGTCTTTTCTAGGGAATGTCCACCTTGCTTGTGAATAAATTGCAGACTCACATTTCTGAGGTAATACCGGATAGCGGTAGAGTTAAGGTATCAGAAGTGAAATATTCAAGAACCAGAAAGCTATAGTAGAATTCAGAAATGATTAAAAATGGTAATATCATTAGAAAGCATCCGAAATTCAATGGTCCTTATTATTTCAATTCTGATATATTTTCTTTATATTACTTTGACTAGAATTCAATCTTTCTTTTCCAAACAAATGGTCGCAGAGTAAAGGTCGACCCTTCTTCAGGTTAGTTGAAAATTTACTTTGGGCATTGCTGTCAAATTGCTTTAGGCATAAATTCAGAAATAAAACTGCTAAATGATTCTTGATATCTTTTTTCTAAGGTTGAGATATGATATTAAATTTAATTAAACTTTTTTTGAGAAATAAGATTTTATTCAAATTCTTAGTCTTCTGTTACAATTATTACAAGTAACAAATAGTTTGTCATATATTACGATGTTTCCTTCTTTAAAAACACTTGATTTCAATGTATTATAGCAAAATCAGTATTGTATTAGTGAAAAGCTTTGTATTCCATGCAGAATTTCATTAGAATTGATCCATTATTCAGTGTCGGCCATTTTGAATTTTCTAAATAGGTGATGGTGAAAGAAAAGGAAACCGAAAAGTGTTCTGTTGGATCCATCGATTCTTACAAATGTGGAAACAACAAGCGAAAGAGTGATGATACCCTTCGAACGGTCAAAATAAATGAATTGTGTGGTGATGTTTCTAATTTATTCAACACACTTAATAATAAAGAACTTGAGAATTGCAATACAGTCACTTACAAAGAAAGCTGGTTGATTTCTCAGCGCCTCGGCAATCTACTGCCTGATGATGCAAGTATTTGTGAGAGACATCGTTTACGATACGGAAAGAGTTTTCAACCACTGAAAAAGTGCAAATATCCAGGAAAAAAATTGTCATTGTAAGTATTGAATACTATTAGGTGTGTATTAAAACTATAAAGAAATAATTTATTTAAGTCCTGCAGAACTTGAAGATTCAATGTCAGAAGATGAATTATCAGAAATCGAAATGGATCCCACTGGAATCAATGACAGCTTTGGTTATAGCACAGAGGAGTATGCACCAAGTCCTGAGAAATCTGTTTTTAACAAATCGATGAGTGAAATAAGCATCAATTGGACACCATTAAAATATCAACTTGGGAGTGATTTTGACAGTTGTGCCAAAAAAACTCAAGAAAGGATTGTGAAGAAAGCAAACATAGCAATCAACGCGATACTAGAGAATATAGCACCTGGTCAGGTAGATGAACTACGAGAGGAGTGTTTCCAGAAAGATCAAGAGGAGAAAGAGGAACAGCAACTGTTGGCATGTCTACATCAAGCAATACGTGATGCTCCTGGAAGGAACGCACGAATACAATTACTTTCCATTGTTTGCAAAAAGGATTGCGAGGAAAAGTATATTTACAGTGAAGATGAGTTGATGATACAATTCCAAGGTGTAACTTCCTATGAAATCAAGAAAGCTCGCAAACATGCTGCAGCACAAAAAGCAGGAATGCCACTCGAACCTGGTAAATACAGTCGCAAGAAATTAAATGATGCTCAAATCAATCACTTCCTTGATTTTCTACAGTATGGAGGGGTAATGCAAGATGTTGCCAGTGGGACACGATCTATCAAATTATCTTCAGGGCGAAAAGCAACTATACCAAATGCTGTGCGTACTGTGCATAAAGCAGAAATTGTCCGACTATATCTTGCTGCATGTGACCAAGAAGGGTATACCAAAAAAGAATTTGGAACATGTTAAGTCGTTGTCCTGCATCACAAAGAAAAAGTTTAGCTGGTCTAGATAATGTTGCCTCTGAAGGCTCCGATGCTTTTGACGAGCTGATCAGCATGTGCAAATCAGTGAAGAATGATGAAATCAGTTCATTAATCAAAGATTTGATAGATGGTAGAAGATATCTCAAGGGTGAATTTCGTACTCATTGTTCATTAGAGGAATGTCATGGGGTAGCTGATCATTGTATCAAATTTGCTTTATCTGATCCAATGGAAAAGCTGTATCAAAGTGACTGCAGTCATCCTGATCACACAAAAGTATGCATTCAATGTGAGAAGTTGTCTGCTACATTAACAAACATAACACCTTTGCTCATCAAATACAAGGAGCTGTCTGACGACGAACAAGAGGAAATGGAGTATGATATCAATCGTTCAGTTGCTGCTGTCAAGACCTGGAAAGCTCATATCCTAGCTATTGTGAATCAAGAGAGTGCTAAGAAGAGGCTACTAGCAGAAATGGATACTAATACTGCTTTTGTTGTGATTGATTTCGCTATGAAATTTCTATCCAGAAGATATCGTGAATCAATGGCGAATTGGTTTGGCAAAGCTGGGATGGGGATGCATGTTGCATGTGCAATCCTGAAGGATCCTGACGATGAAACCAAATATAAGAAAAGAACTTACATCACATTTATTGGTAAGGCAAAACAAGATCAAGGCGCAGTGATTGCTATCTACCAATCTGTTCTTACCCAAATGAAAAAAGATTTTCCACACTTAGAAAATGTTATCGACAAATCAGACAATGCCGGTTGTTACCACAACGAGGTGTTGTTCTCGTGGAAAGTCAGCTGGCCACAGCCACATCTGAAATTGAAGTTCTTGGAAACAATTTTCAACGAACGACAATCTGGTAAGGACCAGTGTGACAGAGACACTGCAACTGCCAAACGTCAAATGCAGTATTTCATTGATCGTGGTAACAACATTGGGTCTGCAAATGAGATGTTCAATGCAATGAGATCAGCAACAGCACTTTGTGGGTTTACAGCAAATGTTCTTGACATCAAAAGCAAGAAATACACAAAGCTTACACAAATCAAGAACATCTCCAAGATCCATCATATCAAATATATCTACAGTGATGATGGGAATCAATATCATGTTTGGCAATTCAGTGGGATTGGACAAGGGAAGAAGTTTGATGTAGGTGGATGTCCATCAGCACCTCCAAATGAAGAGAAGATGCCATTTTATGATGCAGGAAACATGTTTGGTACAATCAATCTTCAACCAAATGATGATTCAATTGACATTCCTTGTTCAGATAAAGCTTGTATTTTAAGTTTCAAATCTTATGAGAAATTGGAAAAACATCTCAACTTTGGTCATCACAAATATGAATTGGAAATTAAGACGCAATTATCAAAGGTGACTGACAAATGGCAGAAGAGGTTTGAACAACACACTGTCACATCATCTGGAATGGAAGCAGCATCAACTTCTAGAATCTCAACTCAAACTACCAACCTAACACTTCTAAAGAAGGGGTGGGGGATCCCAACAAGAATTCAAAGGCGACTTACTGCGACCCAAAAGGATATATTGAATAGCATTTATGATAATGGTGCAAAATCAGGAAACAAATCGTCACCTGAAGCAGCTGAACAAAAAATGAGAAAGACTCTTAGGCCAAACGAGTATCTCCCAGTTTCAACAATCAAATCTTATTTCTCTAAAAGAACACGGCAAATCAAGGAAGGAAAGGTTGTCACCAACAAAAGCAATTGTGACCAAGGTAAAAAATAATTTTATTTCTTTAAAAATGACCTACATTTATTTATGCTCTGATTTTTTCCTCAAGAAACTAGGAAGTTCTTTAATTCAATTAAGGGTTTTATCATTATTACTGACTTAGGTGAGGTGATTGCTTCAGATGATGAAGAGCTTGATGATGGAGAAGAAGAATCTGAGGGGATTTTAGAAATCGAGAAAGATAGATCAGATATAACCAAATCCATTTCTGTTGCTGTGAGTGGCATAGATATAGCAAAAGACGAATGGCTTGCAGTGGCCTATGATCGTAATTGGTTTCCAGGACAGTTTGTGAAATTTGATGAAGAACAAGAGGAAATGCAAATCCATTTTTTGCACAGATCATCGTCAAATCAAAATTGGTTCATATGGCCAGAACTGTCAAATGGAGACCCTGACATATCATGGGTGCCTGAGGGTAAGCAACAAGTAGGATTAAAGTCATCAGTTTCTTGCCACTGTTGCCGTTATGCTATCTATACAATTCATACTCTGTTTCATACTTATTAATGTTTTTAAAGAAATGAATTGTTGATATTGTGTTACTACATTTCTATGTATTGTGCACTCTGTTCAACACAATTCATTTGTTTGATTGATCAATTCATTCGGTTTCAGGATTAATATTCTTTAAAAATTTTTTAGGTAACATTCTGTATCGACTATCTGAACCAAAAAGTGGAAAACGAAATGTGTTGTTGTTTTGTGAAAAAGAATTGAATGATGTCCAAGAAAGCTACAAACATTGGAAATCAAAATAATGGAACCTTCCGTAACGGTTAGTAAGATAATACTCAAACTAAAAGATTCGATAACGTAAGAAATTATATTAATTCTATGGTATAATTTTGTATGTGCAGTACTTCATTGAGTCATTATTATTTACTATTTCAGGACCAAAGAAGTTGATCATTGGTATCTCTGATTGAAAGACTGATTGAAAGATGATTACTCATTATGAATTAGCTTATAACAATTACTTTTTGTTGCAATAAAACTTACTTAAATTAAAAAAACATGAGACTGAATCAATTTAATTAAGGAGCGCTCTTTCTTGTTTTTAATAACACATTTTAGAACTGTACACATTCTATAGAAAAAAATAGGTCTATTCAAATAAATACCTAAAAAGTCTGGGATCACAACTGTCTAAAAATGGACTGTCAATCATTAAAACCAAAAATAAAACCAATTTTTCAGCCTTCCGGTACATGGTGTAGCCTGTTAAAGCCTTGTTGCTAGGGCGTTGCTAGGGCGTTGCTAGGGAATTTTCCGAAAATATAGGTCATCTTTAAAATTGATTTATTGAGCCAAAAATGAATTCTCCACGACAGATTTTTGATATTTGGTAGTTAAAGGATTGATCTTTCAGGATCTGAAAAAAAAATTCAATTTGGAATCTCGGGCCGGGAAAAACTGAGAATCAAATCCAACCGGTATTTTCAAGTAGTGCAAATCTTCGGCTTCAAATATCCGCCATTTTGGAAAAAAATTTTAAATTTTTGTTTTTGTTTTTAGAAAATGTTTATGGTCTTGTGTATCTGTGCAAAATTTCATGCCATTTAGACTTACCAATAAGGAGTTATAGCAATTTGAAATTCTGGTCTGTAAATTAACGGTCTGTATTTTAGACAAAATTTTTGAAACTTCAAAATGCGATATCTCGGGAACGGCTTGAGCTCTGAGGCTCAAATTTTGGAATTTTGTTCCACCCATGAACCCCCACAACATATCTAAAAAAGAAAAAAATCCAAGACATCAATGATCCCACTTGCAGATTTTCTTAGGTGCAATTGCTCTTAAGACATTATATTTAACATATTCTTTAGCATAAAACGAAGACAACAGGAATGAACATTAATTTGGCATTGATTGACATCCACTATAATTAACTTTGAAATTGATGCAACATGTATTGGCCTTTAAAAAAATTGACAGTTAAACTTGATGTTTATAATGATGGAACCAAGATGATTCGAAATTAACAGGGGGGATAACGCTTTGATACTGCCTTGTAATTTCACAAGCTGAACCGAACATATCAACGTAAATAAAGAGCATATAAACCAACGTTCCAGTGATGAGGACATCACTATTACTTACCGCCCGGATGTCGTGTAAAAAGACTGATTTGACTTAAAGAATGCTTGAATTCTTAAGCTGATACTAAAAAAGATGATTACCTAATTTCTATTGAAAAGTACCTTATCTAATTATCACCAATTAATACCTAATCATCATTGATCAAGAAAACAAACTGATCACATTTCTATTGCAAAGTACCTTAAAGAAGGAGGGACAACAAAAGATTGTTTTAATTCTAAAACAAACTCATCATCATTAATATGAAGAAATAACATTTCGTCACCCACTCAACGAAATCACCTGCGAACTCCTGAGAGCCAAAATTCTATCACAACCGCACCCTATTTTGAGAATATCTACCAATCAGATTCAAGCAGTGAAATCCCATTGTTGTTACAAACCAATCCGATCCAAACACACACCTAGCACGAACAATAACTATTATCTACAGTTATTGTAATATTAATTAACAGAACTTATAAATAAGCTAAAATGTATTTAGACTGAGGTTTTCTGTAATTGTAACACAGTAGTAGTGTAGTTTTACCCATCTTAGGATGGACATAGAACTGTAAATTAGAAAAGATATAAGAATATAAGATATGATTATGGCAATGGATGTAAATTAAGGAATAATATTAAGAAGATTTGAAATTGGGAGGAAAAGATTTCTTCTTTCTTTATCTTAAGGTAAGCTTGATCTCTAAGAAGGAAGCTCTATAAGTCAAACTTTATGAACTGATCTATTTCTAGTTTTCATATCTTTGCATATTTCGAACGCATTTTCAAAAAGCACCATAGAACTACGTGTATCCAAGCAGGGGATATACGACATTATATAACAATTTTTATTACATCTTTGAGCGATGCTAATCACTTCAGTGTTGAAAATCGCTGCTATATAGTATTTTGTTTACGGATATTTAACATCATATATCATTTTTTAACAAATTTTACATATAGTAGCGATGTTAATCACTTTAGTGTCGAAAATCGCTAATACAGTAGTATAATGTTAATCTAGAAAATTTATTTTTGAATTTAATTGAGAGGCGATGTTAATCACTTCAAAACTTGTGAATTTGTTTACTAACCGACATATATATTTTTCTATCTGGAGAGGTTGAAATCCATTATATAAAACATGCAATTATCTCCATAGATCAGTCATCTTACTTCTTGTTTGTCACTGTTTGTTTTGGTTTTAATCGAGAGGTTTTTTGAGTGTAGCACAAATTCGCAAATCTTAACATTTTGTGCAGATATCTCTTCTAAAAAAGTCCTAAGGCGATAGAGGCGTGGCGTCGTGTGCAGGTCTGACAAACTGGTTCAGTCTTTTACCTTCTATCATACATTTACTTTTTTTTTTTAATTTCTTTCATTTTGTTTTGACATGTCTTTTATCCTTTTAGTTTGATAGTTTTTATACCAACTTAGAAGAGATGGTCGTCTTCTGTAACAGAAGTGACAATCGTCATCATCATTATATATTACATGATAAGAATACATATGACGTATATTACAATTATTATGTATAGCATGACCTTACTCCTGTTCTTTTGCTCCCGTTCCCATTCTTGCTCTCGATCCCATTCTTGCTACCGTTTCCATTCTTGTTCCCGTTCCCATTCTTGCTCCCGTTCCCGTTATTGCTCCCGTTCCCATTCTTGCTCCCGTTCTCATTCTTGCTCCCGTTCCCATTCTTGCTCCTCCCGTTCCGATTCTTGCTCCCATTCTCCTTTTCGCTTTCGAGTAATGGAAATCCGTCTCATTCCGCCCTGCGCGGTCTTCGGGCTTACTCCGCCACAGACACGCCCTTCCCACCAATATTTTTTGAATTTCGAATGTATGACGTATTTCGTCTAGTACGGTTCGATGTTCGATTCTTTTGTTTTTCTTTTAGCCAATCAAATCCGTTGGGATCAAAGTTCGAAAATGTTCCTTTTGAGTTAAATTGGGCCGGATCATTCTTTGAAATGTGAGGAGGTAAGAAATTCTTCCAACAGTTTCCTTTCTGCTCTCTTTTTTTCTATCTTGGTACTGTGCTGCCTATCTTGCTGAAGACAATGAGTGGAAAACTGGGCAACCTGTAACAAATTACGGGCCAAAAGTCATTGGTATCTACGGAGAGTATAACTGCCTGCAAGGCTTCACTTTGAATCATCCTCCTGTGGATTGTATGAACGAGGAAGAGAAAAGGTATTATTTTTACTTTCAATTTTGCTTTCATCATCAAATTTCTCCCTCTACTGAACTTTGCTGGTTTTTAAAGAAAGCGATTGCATTTGAGAATAGCTGAAACCTGCAGACACTGTATTTAGTGCGGCAATTTATGCAAGCGAATCTTTTGCTCTTCGTGTATCATCATGTTTTATGATGGAATCAATTTGATCGGATCCGATATGAGACATTAAAGTTCACCACATAAACCTCTGATGATTTATCAATCGATCCAGATATTGAAAAATAATTTGATTGTCTACACATGTGCGTGGACTTAATTAAAGGTGATTTTATTTATTTCTTCATATTAGCTTTATATGAAATACTGTTAACCCAGACCCTCCCACTTGATACTACAGGCAAGGTCGATAATCAGATTTATCAGAAATTCCGCTTAATTTTATATTTGAGTCCTTGGAAATTCCATATAATTTGTCAAAGTTTTTCACTAAACCAGACTCAACCAATCGATAACTTTTTCCAATCGATGACCAATCGATAACCGATCGATGGATTGGATATCGATTGGTTCCGATAGGTCATCGATTGATCATCGATTATTACCTATCGGTTGTTGATCGCTTGATCATCAATTGATAACTATCATCGATTGGCTATTGATTGTTAATCTGTTCTACAGTAACCAATAACCAACCGATCATGTAAGAGTCAATCGGTAATAAATCAATCATCTAAAGTAAATAATAGTAAATAATAGTTTTTGTATTTCTTTAAGAAAATACTATCACCAAGATCAGCCAGGAGAAAGTCCAACACTGAGTGTCGGAGGAAGGGGAGATTAGCAGAAAATCTAGCCGATGTGATCAAACACAAATGTGATGAGAAAGAAGTAGAACCTAGTGAGGTTATAAAGGCCACTTTCAAAAAGTTGAATGTAAATGAGCTTGCATTAAGAAAGCAAGGTCGACCAACAACTCCTTTGGATGTGAGAAAAGATGTTTTGGAATTCTGGCATACAGAGAGCCAGGAATCCACCATCACTACAAATATTATGAGAATAAAGAGGTCTCAGAAACCAACAATTCAAGAAGGGCTGGAATTCGCACCATCTGTGAAGTATGTTACCAAAAGAAATTGAACATATGTTTGCTAAAGAAATTGAACATATGTTTGCTAAAGAAATTGAACATATGTTTGCTAAGATCTGACAAAATTTGATCAGTTCATTCACAGATTATTTCGTCAATAAGATTCCTAAAGATCACATGAATTGTTTCGTGATCTGAATAATGTACACTGTGGATGGATGTTGTAATTTCGAATACTCGTTTCAGGTCGTTATGGATATAAACATGAACATTTTCAAATTGATGGGGCTTTTTTCTGGCGTTGTTTGACACCAAAAGAGACCTTTGAGCCAAATTTCAGCTACATGTTTATTTCAGGGACAAAACCTAATTCTGTCATACTAAATGACTCGTATGCTTCTTAAGATCCATTTTTATAGTTTACATTGATTCAAAACTTTGAGGTGAATTATGATGTTTTTATTTCTTTGGATAAAGTAAAATGGATTAAATCTTAAAACTGGTCAATGTCATTGAACATTCAGATTCTGAAGAAATTGATATGCTCAAACATCGTTCAGAAATCGCATTTGAATATTTGACTGATATCATCCGGGAAGATGGAAGGGACAAAGAATTATTTAAAGAAATATTTGTGAATTTAGCTGCCATGAACCAGACACTGTCTCGAAGTTCTAGAGGCTTATTTGTCATTTTTCTAATTTAATATATCCAAGTCCTGTGAATCACATAAAATTGAAGTAATTTATGAATTTTTACATATTATTTATTGATTGCAAAAAGGAAAAAGCAAAGCACTTTTTAGGTATGGCTCAGTGGTTCAAAAATTACACGTTTTTTATCAGAACCAGAAGTAACCACGCTAAGCGTGGGCTGAACTCTATTTTTTGAAATGTCCAGGCTTAAATGTTTTAACAGATTTTTTAATCAAATAAGGTAAAATCATATTCAAAGAGTGCTCGATAAAACCAACCAGGTTTTTTACGAATTTTCAGCCGTGTAGTAGCTTTTGAACTATTTATTTACTTATTACTTTATTTTATTCAGGAGATGCCCTGGCTGCGCTAACAAGATTTCCATTTTGTCGAGATTGTTCTTTCAAAATACGCGGCAGAAACTGTCAACATGGATAACAATTTTGGATGGTTGGTGCAAAGAAAAGACGATTAGGGTTAGTGAGTATAACCAAAACTATGAGGATGTTTTTTGGTCTAAAAATAGAATAAGTAAAGTGAAGAGGAAAGTTGCCCTCAGATAAGCACTAAAAATGTGTCTCAACCGTATAGATAGCCAAGCCAGAACAAGATACATGATAACGTGATAACAAAACTTTGAATCTTTTACTCAGACTTTCTATTTAGTTATTGTAAACGTTTTCCAGTTCAACTGTCTTAAAAGATTTTAGTGTTTATTATATACACTGTAACCTTTTTTCATTTCATCTACAATAATTATCGATGTTACTCACAACGTTGAATATCATGTCAGTTATTGCACGACGCAAGGTCGTCTTTACTTGTTTGAAATGAAGTAGTTTCGAAAAAGAGCTTTTATTTCCTTGGTTTGCTGGGAATTTTGTTTTTTAAAACTCTCATTTTAATGTCTAGGGAATGGCTGAGGAGTTTGATGTCAACAAAACAATGGTGAGCGAGATGTGCAAACACTTCAGGGAGGCTTGTCAAACGTGGATTGTAGAGACCAACCCAGTGTTTCTTGGTGGGGAAGGGAAACATGTACTGGTGAAAAGATTTAAGGTATTTTTATTCTTTATCCACCAGTCTAAACAAGGTTGTTTATGAATTGTGCTAGCTGATGGAGGGCGGTGTCGGTATTTAATTTTTTTTCAACCATCCCGGATCTTATGAGGGCCAATTTTGATTTTTTCAAATATTTTAAGCTGTCAAATAGATAGGATAATAAACTCGTTTTTCGGTGAACAGACCAAATATAAATAAAAATAAAAATCGTTCTTGACTTGAAGGATTGTGACGATGTAAGATGCGAGATCCTCATACTAACGGAGACGGACAAACAGTTCGGTTATTTGTTACATAACTCAAATAACAGATACCAACACGGTTGGCCCATTCCTGTGAAGGCAGGAACATTTGTTTTTTCAGAGAAAGTTCTCAATGTCCCAGCTGGTTGTCAACAAAGCCAGAATGTCCAGCTTTTTCAAGGACACCACACCGTCCAAGCAGGCTCTCGACTGGGTGAAAAAGAAAAGGAGTTTTCGGTGTCCACAGGCTGGAAGTTTCTGGCGGAGTACAACTATCGGCACTTCGTCGAGATGAACGACGACTTCGGGGAGAAAATGATTAGTCTTGTAAGAGATGTTTATGCAAATATCTTTTCACAATAGTCTACTACTTGTAATTACACAATAGTCTACTACTTGTGATTAATTATTATTTCTAACCGAAGAAAAAAATGATAAAAACATAAACTTATTTGAATTCTTTTGTTTTTTCCTAAAATTATCAAAGAGGTCTACAAAAGACATTTCCATTGATAATAAATAGATTTCTAGAACAGATAGAGAAAATAGAGGGTGTGGCATAACTTTCATTTGGGTTCGAAGCAGGACAGTGGAAGGGTGTGGTATAATTCCGATTTGGGTGCGAAGCGGGACAGTGGAAGGGTGTGGCGTAATTCCGATTTGGTTACGAGGAGGGACAGTGGAAGGGTGTGACGTATTTCCGATTTGGGTACAAAGCGGGACAGTGGAAGGGCGTGGCGTAATTCAATTTGGGTACGAAACGAGGCAGTGGAAGGGTGTGGCGTAATTCTGATTTGGGTACGAAGCGGGACAGTGGAAGGGTGTGGCGTAATTTCGATTTGGGTGCGAAGCGGGACAGTGGAAGGGTGTGGCGTAATTCTGATTTGGGTACGAAACGGGACAGTGGAAGGGAGTGGCGTAATTCTGATTTGGGTACGAAGCGGGACAGTGGAAGGGTGTGGCGTAATTCCGATTTGGGTACGAAACGGGACAGTGAAAGGGTGTGGCGTAATTCCGGACAGTCGCTTTCACTGTCCGGGTTATACCCATGTGCTACGCTAACCCGACCTGACCCGATGAAAGTATTATCTCTCAGATTCTACTTATTATGGCCTCTAAAATTGACATTTTTCAAATATTATGCATTATGCAATATGCACTATGTTTTATGCAGTTTGGACCTGCCGGCCCCTAAACCCGACTTTTCTTAAATTTTGGGAAGCTTATTAGGATTAGGCTTTAGCTGTTTTACGACCCTTCTTTTGGGAGGGGGGGGGCTGGAATTAAAGTTTGCGTGATTTACAACCCTTATAGCATAATTCTGAACGCGCAAAAAGGGACCCTTAATAGCGGTACATTCTTTTTACTATAAATTATCTTTATTTTACTTGGCTCTGATTTCATTGAGCACTCTGCAACATCAATCACAAACAATACTGAAGGATCATAGAAAGACATTAATATATTCTTTTGATTTATATTTCTAGATCATTAACATTTAATAGAAATATTACTAAAACATATACATTGTTGGTATCAATTCATTGGAGGATCTTTATTCATGTTAATGATCTTCATTGCTCAACTTGGATGAATTTTGTTTGATTGGTACTGACTCAGTCGCCATACGATAAACTGAACAATGGTTGTGCTCAATTGTCCCGTTGCAAATTGTGATTTTCGCACTGATGTTGATGTCATCGGTGCTGCAGCCATTCTGAATCTACATGCCCATGATCATCGCAACCCAACGCCTGCTCCGGCCCAACAAATTGCAAGCACGCCAAAGCTTGTCCGCCCAAAAGTCGAGCAGAACTCCACCGGAGAGGATTGGAATGCTTTTCTGAGACGATGGGAGACATTCCGAATTGGATCTCACATTGCTGATCCAGCAGCTCCCACTCAATTACTCGAATGTGCTACCGACCAGCTTGGGAACATTGTTCTGCGAGCCCACCCAACATTCACCACCAAACCACTTGCTGAAGCTTTGACCATCTTGAAATCAATAGCTGTTGTGCCCGTTGCTCTTGGTGTATTACGAGCTGATCTTTCATCAATGCGCCAGGACCCCGATGAACCTTTTCGTACTTTCGCAGCTCGTGTTCAAGGAAAGGCTGAGACCTGTGAGTTCAAGACTGACTTTGAGATAACTTGTAACGCTTGTGAGAACGTTTTGTACGGAGAGACTTATTACACTGATGAAGCAATACGCGATGTGCTATTGAACGGAATTTCAGATCTTGACATCCGTCGTGAGGCACTCAGTTCGGATGGTATCCAGACAAAGTCAATCGCTGACACCATCGCATTCGTCGAGACCAGGGAGACCGCTCGCAATGCTAATCCGTCTTCTCAAGTTTCAGCAATATCTGAATACAGACGCTCTATTAGAGACAATAAGAATAATAATCATAGAGACAATCGTCCTCGTATACCATCACCTTCCAAATTTGACCAGTCCAAGACCGCCTCATGCCCGGACTGCGGATCGACCTTCCACCTCTTCACAAAGAAAGCTCGGGGATGGAACCGAAAGCCCTTTACACGCTGCCAACCATGCTGGAGAAAGCTAAATTCCAACTCGAAACAGGAAAGCACCACTGGGTCAATCAATATCGTTGAGGATGACGTATTTGGTCAGATCTCTGCCATCAACATGCCCACCGATTCGTCCAAACATAAAACGCACACACTGAACCATCAGATTTTCAGCAAAGGGGAATGGAAGAAAGCGAAAATTAACGCCCATCCTAAAGTATCCCTGAAATTAAGCCTTGATAACCAGACACCAGGTCAAATTGACATTTCAGCTATTGCAGACTCAGGTGCCCAGTCGGACCTGTGGTCTCTCGACCAATATTTGAGTGCTGGATTTCGTAAATCAGACTTATTACCAGTATCATTATCATGCAAAGCAGCCAACCACTCTCCCATTCGCATTGAGGGTGCCTTCCGAGCTGTACTGAAGGGACAATCTAAATCAGGTACCCAGCCGGCAAAAAAACGTTTAAAAAACGTTTAAAAAACGTTTTTCACAACGTTTGGAAAACGTTTTTTTCAGGTTGTATTTGTCGCACTTTAAAACGTTTTTTCACAACGTCAAAAAAACGTTTTTCAAACGTTTATAGATTACGTTTTTGCAAGGCGTTTAAAAAACGTTGTTTCTACGTTTTCTTCTAGCCACTTGAAAGACGTCTTTTTGGAACTAATTTTGGACGTCTCTAGGACGTTTCCGAGACGTTCTAATTTTATTAATTTCGGTATGGTACGTTTCTGAGACGACTTAAAAACGTCTTTAAAAGTTATTTTAGATTAGTTTTAACACGTCTCTAAGACGTTCTTTGCCAAAATAATTCCTATTCATTGCACTATTATGAGAAAGACCGTACACACATTTGAATTTTCTTTGAATGCTCTTTTCTATATAATTTTCTGGGTATGATAATCTACAATCAGTATAAATTAAACGCAATGAAATCAAAAATTTAATGTTCTTTCTCTCTTCCGTCCTTCCTTTCTGGCATCTTTGTGATAATCATTCCAAACGTTTCCAGTATGATTGCTATTCGAAGTGTTAAAAAACGATATCTTGATTGCGATTTCTTTGGTCTCCTTCACACATTTGCGATCCTGAAAAAATAAAAGACGAATAGTAAATTTGATGTTTAAATATTTTTTAGCTGCAGTTGAGACGTTGAAAACTATCTTTTCTTTCCACGGGAAAAAGAATGCTCTAGAAGGTGTGAAAAAACTTCTTAAATTTCATGGCCAAACTTTATGTTTCACGAAATGTATTCTATAAGGGGACTTTGCTAAATTATTGTCGTTAAGACAGGGGTGTTTCCAAGTCAAATTTCATTAGTTTGAAGTACCAAGCTCACCCAGTGATGCAAGGGTATTAACAAGAAATTAGCATAGTTTTGGAAAGATATTATTAAAGTCTTGTTACATTTCACCTACCTTTACTAGCATATTTTCGGTACTTTCTGCTGGCGACCACACAAAGTCAGCTGAGGATAGTCGCAATAAGGAAACCAATAATACACTCCAGCTTGAATCTGAGGGAAAAGAAGTTAAAATAAAAAGTTTTAACATAAAGTTTACCGAAGATTATGTAATTTTTCCAAGGTTTGCTCTCAAAAATAAGTATCATCAGAAATTGAAACCTGAAATAAGCTACACCGATAAAGCCTCTAAGAATTAACTTAAATATCAAAAGCATTTTCAGTTTAATGTAAACTACTTACATTATCTATTTTTGTAAAAGAACCAGCTTCTTCCAGTCTTCGTGCATGAAACATCCAACTTTGTTTGATTTTTATTTTTATTTTTGAACTACAAGTGATTTCGAATTCGAACGTTCGAACGTTCGAACGTTCGAAAGCTGTCCAGAAAAGAAGTCATTCCATTGTTAATTCGGCGGACGATGGGGGCGGCGAGTGGGTGTTTCTATTACAAGTTTATATTCTACGGGTGGGCGATCTTACGAGGTATTCAAACAGGGAGTGGGCGTTTTATTAAAATATATTTTTTAAAACTTAAAGAGAAGTCAATAAAGTAAAAGAGAAAAATATATATAGAATATCTCTGCTATATCTCAGAGCAGGTAGGTAAAGTCTTGGGATAAAAGCTGAGAAGAGTCGATGAAGTTATATTTATATATTTCAAATATAAATCTTGGGCACTACACTTTCGTCACAAAAAAACGTTTTATAGACGTTTAAAAAACGTTGATCAAAATCACGTTTAAATCAAGTTTAGCAAAAACGTTTCTTAAACGTTGTTAGCAAAACCTTTGAAAAACGTTTGGATTTTAACGTTTCAACAACGTTTTATAAACGTTATGAAATAACGCGTTTTCTCTACAACGTTGAAAAAACGTTTATAAAACGTTTTTTGGCAACGCGTTTTTTCACAACGTGATTTAAACCTAAAAAAAACGTTTTGAAAACGTTGTGTGCCGGCTGGGTAGCATGATAACTTGTCGCACATTGATCTACGTTAGTCGGGACGTTAAGACTATGTATTTGTCATACGAAACAATGCTCTCTCTTGGCATAGTTAATCATGAGTTTCCATCAGTTGGTCAGTTCATGAATCCCAGTACTCAACCGTCGAAACCAGATGTTGACCAACCAATGTTAAGTGACATATTCGAGACGAACGTTGAAGTGACGTGTGATTGTCCAAGAAGAACACCTGTCCCACCTCGCCCGACGAAACTTCCTTTTGAGTGTACCGAGGAAAACATTCCTGAAATGCGTGACTGGTTGCTCAAGACATTCGCTGGTTCGACCTTCAATACCTGTCCACATCAGCCACTCCCTACCATGACCGGACCTCCAGTCGAAATTCATCTCAAAGAAGACGCCAAACCTGTTGCTCGACACAAAGCAATCCCGGTACCCATTCATTGGCAAGAGCAAGTACGTCAAGACCTCTTCCGTGATGAATCACTCGGTGTTATCGAACGCGTCCCTTATGGTGAACCCTCGCAATGGTGTCATCGCATGGTGGTCACCCGTAAACATGATGGATCACCACGTCGAACTGTTGATCTCTCCCCCTTAAATAAACACTGCAAAAGGGAGACTCATAATGCTGAATCGCCATTCCATCTTGCAAGACGGATCCCACGACACACATGGAAGACGGTTACTGACGCATGGAACGGTTTTCATAGTGTCCCGTTGCGTGAATCCGATCGTCACCTCACAACATTCATCACAACATATGGTAGATGGAGATACAAACGTGCTCCTCAAGGTTTCTTGTCATCTGGTGATGGTTACAACCGTCGCTTTGACGCTATACTCGCTGATTTTGATCGAAAAGAGCGCATTGTGGACGACACATTGTTTTATGATAATGAACTCCAAGAACATTGGTGGAGAACTATTGACTTTCTTATAACTGTCGGTAATGCTGGTATCGTTCTTAACCCAAATAAGTTTCAGTTTGCCTCTCGCGAGGTAGACTTTGCTGGTTTCCGCATTACTAGTGAACGCATTGACCCACTTCCCAAATATTACAATGCGATCAAGAACTTTCCTACACCTAAATCAACCACAGACATTAGAAGTTGGTTTGGGCTAGTGAACCAGGTTGCGAACTATGCTCAGCTTCGCCAGTACATGGAACCATTTCGTCCTTTTCTGTCACCCCGCCATCCCTTCAAATGGACAGCTGAACTCAACAAGGCTTTTGAAGATTCCAAGCTGGCCATCGTCGAAGCCATTCGTAAGGGTGTTGAAATCTTTGACCTCGAGCGACCAACGTGCCTTCGCACCGACTGGTCGAAAAAGGGAGTCGGTTACTTCCTTCTACAAAAACACTGTTCCTGTCCAGAAACGACTCCAGACTGTTGCGAAGATGGATGGCGCATCACCCTAGCTGGATCAAGATTCCTATCCCCTGAAGAGCAGAACCTTGACGAACCGATTGAAGGAGAGGCGCTTGCTATCGTTTATGCCCTTGAGCAGACTAAGTACTTCACCCTTGGATGTCACAACCTTATCATCGCAACAGATCACCAACCTCTTGTCAAAATTTTCGGTGATAGAACACTTGATGAGATTTCTAATGAGAGACTGTTTAAATTAAAGAAAAGGATTCTACCATGGTACTTTAACGTAATCTGGGTACCAGGTGAAGAAAATTCTGCAGCCAACGCAACTTCACGATACCCTTCTGCTGATCAACCTAACGATTGTGTTCCATGGATGGAATGTCTGGCTGCCTCAGCTATTCAAAACGACACCCACAATCTCACATCGATAACATGGGAGACTCTGTCAGCAGCTACACGTACTGATCCTACATTTATCACCCTTCGAGAAGCCATTATTCAAGGATTCCCTGAAGCCTATCGAACAGACCCGACAACAGCTCCATTCTGGCGTTATCGCGACAGCCTCCACCTGGTCGAAGATGTCATAGTTTACAATGACCGTGTCGTGGTACCATCATCTCTCCGACCTACTGTTTTAGACGTGCTTCATTCAGCCCACCAAGGAGCTTCAACTATGGCTCTTCGTGCCCGTGCTACAGTCTTTTGGCCTGGCATGACGGATGATATTGAACGGCGACGTCAATCATGCAGAGATTGTATCAAGAATGCACCCTCTCAACCACGCCTTCCCAGCGAAGTGACCGCCCCACCCGCAACACCTTTCGAACAAACATTTGCTGATTTTTTTGAATGTGTCGGTCAGCATTACCTCGTCATCGGGGATCGATTGTCTGGTTGGTCGGATGTCTTTCGCTCACCTAAAGGATCGCCACAAGCAGGATCAGAGGGGCTTATCTGCTGCCTTCGAAATTGTTTCGCCAGATTCGGTGTTCCAGAAGAAATTTCTAGTGATGGAGGTCCAGAATTTGTCAGTAAAGCTACAGAAGATTTCCTTGCCAAATGGGGAGTTCGTCATCGCCTATCATCTGCTTATAACCCGCAGTCAAATGGCCGAGCTGAAGTTGCTGTGAAGACAACCAAACGTCTCCTTCGATCAAACACATCTCCATCAGGAATACTTGACAATGATCGCTTCCTCCGCGCAATGATGCATCTCAGAAACACCCCAGATCCAGACTGCAACGTCTCACCAGCTGAAATCGTATTCGGTCGACAACTCCGTGATGCATTTGCTTTCGTTAACAGACTGGAGAAGTTTAACAATGACAACATCAGCCCAGTTTGGCGTACTGCTTGGAAGAAAAAGGAGGAGGCCCTTCGACAACGTTTCCACCGATCAGCCGAAGAACGCAACAACCACACACGACCGCTACCTCCTCTTCGTTTCGGCGATCGATGCTACATACAGAATCAAACCGGTCCCCATCCAAAACTCTGGGAGCGTTCTGGTACCGTTGTGGAAGACCATGGCCACAGTAGTTACACACTAAAAGTCGACGGCACTGGTCGCGTCACACGTCGTAACCGTCAACATCTTCGCCGATTCCAACCTGCTTCAACAGAAATTGTCAGCAGGCAATCATTCGTCGGTCAGCCAGTACCCGCTTCCATTAGACATGAATCTCCACCTCCCAAGGCACAGGAACCTGCACCGAGCGTTCCTGCGACGTCCCCATCGTCGACAGTTCCTGCACCCATGGAAATCCGTCCCATCCCTGACGTCCCCATACAAGACGAACCATCCCATCCCGAAGATCAGTCACCTAACAAGACTCCTCCCCCAGTTGTGTCCACCCCACGACCACAACGCCAACGTCGTTCACCTCGTCGTTATGAACCAGAAACTGGACATTGGAAATGATACGAACTGATACTAATGAACTGTACATAAACTGATATTATACTTCTTCCTATTGACTTGATTTTGACTTCGTCAAACTGGGGGGGATGAAGGATCATAGAAAGACATTAATATATTCTTTTGATTTATATTTCTAGATCATTAACATTCAATAGAAATATTACTAAAACATATACATTGTTGGTATCAATTCATTGGAGGATCTTTATTCAAATACTAAATTATCTTTACGCAAATTTGATTGAAGTTTGATTTTCCGATTTTTCAAACTGCTATGTTTCAAAAAAGGCACCCTTAAGGCCGGCACATATCCATACCCTTCTCTTGCCTAAGTACCCCCTCCCCGGGCTGCCTTTTTTCGAACGAATCGTGTGTCATGTCTATTATTTCACTCCGCTTATCTTGACATCAAAGTTTTCCTAAACATCAAGAATTACGGCAAATATAACGCGAGCGCAGCGAGCCGTCTCGGACGTCGCTGGTCGCCGGTATGGGAATGACGCCCTTTCTGTTTTCTGATCATTTTTGCCAGAAAAATCTTTTTCAAAATATGGTTCAAATATACGTCACTCGGGAGGGATAGAGTCAAACTTTGAAGAGAATTCTTCCCTTTAAATTTGATTTCATCGTGTTTTAAGCCACCTTCCCAACATCTCAAAGGACTTTAAATGCGTTCAGCAAACAGCTAAACCGGCGTGCAACGCCGGGTACCGGCTAGTATAATATATGTGGTGAAGATCAGAGATCTGATCTCAAGGAGAGAAAGTGTTGAAAATACTAAATAAAATAAAGATGAAACATAAAAAGGCACTAATATTTTTATCATTATACGTTTTTTTCCATTTTTTTGAATTTTTCTAAATATATAAATCAAACCAATCAAACATTCTGTCAAGAAATGAGAATTTTATGCAAAAAAGAACCAACAAACCAATAGGCATAAAGTTTAAAAATCCAAGCAGAAAAACACAAACACCTAAAACCACTCAAAAAACCAACCAATCCAATCTGGAGTCCCCGACTTGCGACAGGTGCAGCGGCTTTAAACATGTTTTGAGGACGTCCAACACTCATCCTCCCCCAGATTCAGTCCAAACAAACTAACAAACATAGAAAAATAAACAAAAACTCCCACACAAATACAAAGAAACAAAAAAGGGTAAACAACAGACAAGAACGAGACAAACGACAAAATACAAGTATCAAAAAACACAAATTTTCAAAAAGTAGGCCCAGAACCCGGTTCGAAACCTAAAGTCCGTGCAGCCGTCTGCACGGGAAAGGGCTAAATTATAGAATACCCACTTACGAATCAAAACTAATATGATGGTAACCTCCTTTACCTACGTTTAAAATTAAAAAATCATCAACACATTACCGACAGGCATAAATCCCCTCAAAGCCATTTTGAAAATATAACCTGAAATAGAACACAAACTTATTTCCGTACGCACGCAAATCACGAACCTACAAAACCTTCTTTACCTACATTTAAGATTAAAAAAATTACGTCACATTAGATGGCGCGGGCGGAAAGAACCCATTGCATTGGGCGTGTGACGAGACGAAAACGCATTTTTTTTTTCCAAAAATATGTAAGAAGTCATTGAAAGCTACTCAACTTTTCTGACGTCAATTAAATTATGAAGTCATTATAGTGCCCTCAACTATTTAAGTCAATCTTTCTAACGGTTTTTTTCATTCTACACTTCAATTTTGTTGCGTGCAGACTTACGTTACGACGGAGAGGAGAACAACATGGCTAAACGCGCTGCAATCAATGCAATATCAGACGATGTTTGGGCTGATTTATATGCTCGATTAATCATAGTCATATGAAAGAAACACTAGTCTGGAAATTATTTTTATTGTCACTTGTACTTTTATTTTCACTACGACAAAAACATTTCTGTATTTTTTGCACTGCCTGTTTGGTAGATTGCTGTCTCAAAGTATAAGTGAGTATAATGATACTTCCTCCCGCTCTCCTGAAAGGAAAATTGCATTTTAATCAGTTCTTGTTGATTAAGAGGCTTACTTGGGAGTGGAAGTTTAATGCCTAATGGCTTATTTTATTTGTTAATGCGAGCCATTTCTAATGTGGATGACTTTGCTAAGAGCATTAAAATTCAGTGGCGGTTGTGACTTTCTAACTGTTCATTTGACCATATAAAAGTTCTTCTTCTTAGTTTTTTTCTCTATTTTTATTGTTCAGATGTACGAAACACTGTTATCCGTGAAAATTGTTTGCCAACATTGAATCTACCTTCCAAAATTGGAAGAAAAACATCTGTTGTGGAACGATCTATGTCTTCAATAGACAAACGAGCAGAATATCAAGAAACACTGGACTCAATTCCAGTACCTCAACCAGCACCCTGCTACAGTGGACTTGACGAATTCAAAATACGTGTTGGTACCGTGGCTGATTTAGACAAGTGTGTTTGTGTTCTGTTTTAGACGTCCGGCCGCGTGTCTTAAACATCCGGCCGAGAGTTTCAAACATCCGGCCGAGAGTTTCAAACTCCCGGCCGAGAGTTCAAATTACTGGCCGAGAGTTTAAAACTACCGGCCGGATGTCTAAACTCTCGCCCTGTAATTTGAACTCTCGGCCGGTAGTTTAAAAATCTGCCAGGAAGGTTTGTCATGTAGTAAATTTACGTAGGACGGCCAACTTATGTACTTTAGTATCCTCATAGCATATAATAGATGGGTCATGCAGGTTATGTATGTTATGTTTACATAATAATGTATGCATATAATAGATGTGCTATGCAGGCTGTGTATTTTATGTGTTGATCATAATGTGACAGAAAATCGAGGGTATTAGGTTTGTTGACAGCCAATGAGATTCCTAGCTTTAGCCCTAAAGCTTATAAAGAGATTGAGCAAAAACACAATAATGCACTCAAGGGACAACATTTTATACCAAGGAGTAATCAAACAAAACGACATAACATATATATAACCTGCATAATACGTCTATTATATGCTATGAGGATACTATAGTACATAAGTTGGCCGTCCTACGTAAATTTACTACATGACAAACCTTCCTGGTAGATTTTTAAACTACCGACCGAGAGTTCAAATTACCGGGCGAGAGTTTAGACATCCAGCCGGTAGTTTTAAACTCTCGGCCGGTAATTTGAACTCTCGGCCGGTAGTTTGAAACTCTTGGCCGGCCGTTTAAGACACGCGGCCGGACGTCTAAAACAGAACACAAACACACTTGTCTAAATCAGCCACGGTATGTTGGAAAGTTGAAACTTGATTCCAATTGGCAGATGCGCCCTTTCTGATAATGCTGTGGTTATATTGCTAAGTAGCAACTAATTGCTAGCGAAGTAGTCAATCCTAAAGGACTTGCCCTATTTCTCATTGGCTGCAATCTTAGCAATAGTTGTTTTTTGCCTATCTTTCAATATGGCTGCACCATTATCCGAAAGGTCTATTGTATGGGATTGGTTAGGGTTTGGGGATATTGGCATATTTTAATTATCCATACTGTGCTTAATCACCTATTGTTTTATGTCTATTCTTGAATGGAAAACAAAAGCAAGAAAAATGAAATATGTTTAAAATATCTTTTTCATCCAGTTATCAATTTGTTTTTTCATAGACCTTTGTCAATAAGGAGGATCTGTTGAATAATTATATTTGTCTATATATGCACAGATATGCATTCTGCGCATAATTACAGCATCATATATGTTTTCATAATTATGCATGGATGTATCAATGTTTTCCTACTGGACTCAATATTTATTCGACATGTCATCCTTACTGAAAGGTCTATTAGTGCTAAGGTGTCATGATTAGTGAGGTTTTTTTTTTAGACTAATACCTGCTCAATTATTTTTTAGGACTGAACCTTGTTGAATTCAGACAAGCCGTTGATTTACAACATCACACGATTCCCAAGAACTTTACATTCCCTATTGACACCATTTCTGGTCCCCTCTTCCAGTCAGAATATCTTCGTGCTTCATGCTGCCCATTATTGATCAAATCTGGAAAATGCACTAATTGTCAGAGCAAGGAAATTCGATTGCGTTCACAACATAATGCTAAACGAAAATTAGCAATGTAACCTGTGAAGCCCAATGCACCGTTATCTATGACATCGCCTGAACGGTTACAAGCAACAGTACAAGAGCAACGACAAATCAACAAACTTCTTGAACAAAAAAATGTTGAGCTCAGTGAAAAGCTCAAAACTGCCTTGGAGAAAGATTCAGTTACTATTGATGATGAAATATAGATAGATAGATAAGATAGATAAATATATTTACCGGTTTATACTTTACTGTTGAATATATACAGGGTGACATATAAAATATGTACATGTCTCTTTTGACGATGCAAATAAAATGTTAGCTCAAGTTATATGTACTAATAATACTATGTGCTGATAAAAATAAGTAAAGTAATATTTCCCTAATTAGTTTAGTAGTCAGTGAATGAGAAAACGGAAGGGAAACACACGAAGAATAGTTCAGAGAACCAGTGGACTCGGAGTAACCTAAGGTTTAGTATTCACAAGTGCAAACAAATGCAGAGGTAGCTATAAAGGGAGATGGTACTGTTCTGTTTCTGAACGAGACAAGGTAACAGAAGAAGAAGATATGAAGAGAAAAGGAAGAAGGAAGGAGTGAGAAATGGAAAGAGAGAAAACCGAGGAAGAGAAAATGGGTTATTTATTGGAGGGGAGGGGGGGGTGATAGGCCAGAATCAAGATTCAGCAAGTTTAGTTAATAGATAACGTTGTAGGTGTGACTTAAAGGTAGACTTACAAATTGATTTAAAGTCTGTGATTTTTAGTTTAGTGTGGAGTTCATTCCAGTCCCTGGTGACTAGAGTTGCTACACTAAGGGATCCATATCTTACCGTCGTTGTTGTAGGGGGTTCAAGACGCAAAGAAGATTGACGTGTTGCTTCCTGGTTAGGTGTTAATCTAAGAAAATCAAGACAAAAATAGTTAGGTATTGTTTTGTTGACAAAGTCAAACGCAAAGAGGCAATTTTTTACCTTAAGAAGTTTACTGATGGGTAGAATTGCAGATTTGATAAACAGAGGACGAGCAGATTGTCTTGGTTTCTTAAAGTGAATGGAGAACTTCGATTTTTTCAAGAGATTCTTGTGTTATATAACCTAGAGTTTGAAGACAATAGCTGACATGGGACTCAAACAGTGCGTAATAAATAGATATAAGGGTTTTAAAATCAACAAAGTGTCTCAATTTAGACAGGAATCCTACTGTGCGTGAAAGTTTCTTAGTTAAGTCTTGAACCTGATAGTCCCATGAAAGATGTTCATCAAGAATTATACCTAGATACTTAGCCTTTGTTGTGGGAAGCAGCTTCTGTCCACTAAGTCTAAAATTAAGTTTTTTTGTGAAAGAATTTCTAGACGATCGAAATAAAATAAGTTCAGTTTTCGATGTATTCAAGCTGATTTTGTTTGCCCTTAACCAGTGAACAAGGAGCGCAAGGTCACGATTAACTTTTCTGTTAAGCTGTTTAATTGATTCGTCGCAGTAGATCAGACTTGTATCGTCTGCAAAGTGAATGGCTGTTGAATTTTCAAGAGAAAGTTGGAGATCATTTATGTAGATTATAAAAAGTAAAGGACCCAAGACAGAGCCCTGAGGCACCCCATGTCTTATCGGTATGTATTTTGAAGATGTATTTCTGATTTCCACACATTGCTCTCGACCTGATAGGTATGATTTGAGAATATTTAGGGCAGGCCCTCTTATTCCATAGTGTTCAAGTTTGCAAAGGAGGATATCGTGATCAACAGTGTCAAATGCTTTTTTAAAATCAATGAAAACCCATGCAGCAATCTTTTCTCACCAGTTCAGTGAGAGCAACTACAGCATGATTAGTACTGTGGCCTTTCCTAAAGCCGAATTGTTTAGATGAAAAAATATTATTATCTTCAAAGAAGCGAGAAAGTCTAAAATGTAGAAGTTTTTCAAAATTTTTATTTATATTAGAAAGTAAAGAAATAGGCCTGTAATTGCCAACATCAAGTTTAGAGTCTTTTTTGTGTAGAGGTTTGACTGTTGCTCTCTTCAAACAGTCTGGATAAACTCCTTCATGGATAGAAAAATTAAAAATGTGCGCAAGGACAGTGCTTGCTGTAGGAGCTATCATCTTTAGGAAAGAAGTTGGGATACTGGATGGGCCTGAAGCTTTAAGTCCGTCAAGTTCATTGATCAACTTAAGAACAGATTCAGGAGTAATCCTGTTGAGATAAATAGAGTATAATTTCTGAGCACCTAAATAATCTGAAAATGTTTTAGCAGTCCTAGGGATTTGTTGTTTTGTTTTCTCTGCAATAGACCCATAGAAATTGTTGAAAACTTCAGCCATGCTTTGTCATTGTTAATATGTACATTGTCTTGAAGAATAAGTTTTGGGGAAGGATCTGTGGATGATTTTACACCTATTATTTCATTTACAGCCTTCCACTTTTTTTTGAGATCATTACTATGTTCAGAAAAAAAGGTTTTGTAATATAAGTTTTTGCTAGCTCGCAGCAATTTAGCAAGTAAATTTCTGTGTTTTTTGAACTTGTCATGCTTTAGTGCTTTAAGGGTTTGATCTTTTGCCTTCATAAATTTCTTATATAATTTGTTTTTGGAAGAGATTGATTTGAGGAGACCTTTTGTGATCCAGGGTTTTTTTGGTATGCATGCCTTCTTCCAAGTAGTTTTTATAGGGGCATGTGAATCTATAACCGAATTGGTTTTAGTAATAAAAGTATTGAGCTTGTCAGAAGGAGATTTCCCATGAAGAGTAGTTGCCCAGTCGATAGAGAGAAAATCCATCAAGAAATCGTTTCTGGTGAAATTTCTGAAATCTCTCTTAGACGATTTGACTTGAAGAGACTTAGATGGTTTCAGATCCAATTTAAGTAACTGAGGCAGATGGTCCGAGATACTGCATATGAGATTGCATGCCTGTGGTTTTGCTGTGATGAAGTTCGTAAAAATGTTATCTATCAAAGTTTTTGAATGAGGAGTTATTCTGGTAGGCCTGGTAATGGTTGGAATGAAACAGTGAGTTAAATTTGTAGTGAGAAACTCATCAGTGGGCTGTTTTGAATCAGCCATCAGTAAATCAAAGTTGAAATCTCCCATGATAATTTCTGAAATTATTTTGTCGAGAAGATTTGAGTAGAGAGAAAGGAAATTTTCAGAGTCAGCATTTGGATGTTTGTATATACATGCAACTATGAAGTTATTGTCATTTTCATACACAATCTCCCGGACCACTGACTCAATCTCATTATCTTGATAAAGGACCAGATCGTCTCTTGGGGTTGAGTCAAATCCTGCAGAGATATAGATTCTGGCTCCACCTCGGTTAGACACAGAACATCAGTCAAAGTGATTGTAATTTATCAAGCTAGAAGAGTTTTTGGCTTTGTTCAAGTCTTTGAAGCCTGTTTCAGTGATTCCAATGAAGTTAAAAGGAAGGGAACAGCTACCCAGTAAAGTTGTGAGGTCATCAAAATGTAAGTTAAGTGATGCTATATTGAGGTGCATTGAAGCTAAGCAGGGATTCTTTTTGTCGTACTTTTCATTAACCTCACTCAAGGCCAAATAAGGACAACCCAATTCTTGTGTCTCACCGCTGTCAAGAGCCTCATCTATATCTCTGTAGAATTGCACATTAATATCATTAAGAGGATCGAGAAAGAAATCAAAATTCTTACCTTGTAGGGTGAGTTTTAGGTCTTCATGGGATATGTCTCCAAATGGTACTGCATGATTGTAGCATTTGTGGCAGAACCATGAGTTTTCATCATTTTGAAGTCGGTGGTAGACATCCAGAGACGTTTTGTTGCATTTGATGTGAATCCAAAATTTGCAAAGGTCACACCATACAGCATTATGATTTTTTGCTACAGGGTTACTACAAATTCCACAGGGGTTTTTTATGTTACGTTGTTTCTTACCTTTCTTGTTTCTTATAGGCATAACAAAAGGAGGGGGGGTAAAAACAGAGAGAAAAAGGTATTAAGAGGAAAGAGAAAAGAGAGAGGTGATACCTTATCAATGAGAAAACAGTAAACTATGTACCTAATGGGGGTCTAGCCAAAAAATGAAACATGAGCTCGTGCAGAATCGTGTATCAGGACATGGCACAAATTATTAAGTTATAGGGGCATGGCGCAAGGTCAAAAATTGGGACTGGCAGGGCAGGTAATCACTGACATATCAGACCAGAACTTAATCGTCAAGGCAAAAAAACAAAAAAAAAACAGGACTAAATAAATGATGATAGATAATAGATCGATCGAGTTCCGTGTTCAGTTATCAACAAGTGTAGTTAAAACTCTTGAAAGGGTAGATACTTCTTAGCTTGTGTGTCATATTTCATTAATATTGCTGGATATTTCACATACATTTTAGCATTGTCACCACGTTCTTGAATTTCCTTCCTCAGATTTGAAGCAATCTTACGTCTTGCCGTGACTTTTGGGGAGTACATGTGATCAACATAAACCTCGGTGCTGGTATTGTTTCTTTTAAGTGAGCGATTATGTTGGACAAGAGAATCAAAGTAATATTCAGCACTTTTCCAAGAAGTAAACTGGACGAAAATGGGTCGGTCCTTGTTGTTGTTGTTATTTCTGTCATTACGATTACCAGCTGGCCGGTGGGCCCTGTCAATGTCAGTCATAACATCATCATAATTTACCTTGTTGTCAATATTGCTCAAGAAGGTTGCAAGTTTGCTAGCAGTCTTTGAACATTTTTCATTCTCTTCTTCCTTGATTCCAAGAAAGATGAGTGTTTTTCTAAGGTTGCGATTTATTTGGTCATCTAGTGTTTGTTCTAATCTGTCTTTCTCTGTAGAAAGACTTGAAAGTTTCTTTGAAAGGTTAAGAATGTCTGCCTTGAGATGATCCGTAGTGGTTTCAAGAATAGTGATTTTGTTCTCGTTATCATTTGTTTTTGTCTTTAGTTTCGAGATTTCGTTACCAACATACTGTCTGAACTCTGAGATATTAGTGTCAATGAGTTCACATTTCTTTGTCAGTTGTTCATGATTCGAGTCCATTCTGTTTAGAATATCACTCTTGAAGTCTTTAAGGATAGTTTTGAAATCGTTTGCCATGTTAGTTACTAGTTTTTAAACAATGATTGATAAGATTGTAGAAGATTAAAAATAATTTTATTAAGTTTGGTGCCTGTGTCTCTGATAAACGTCCGCACTACTCGGCTACCATCTTGCGAAAATAAATTGGTCAAGATTTTGTTGATATCTTTAAAGTTGAGGAAAATGAACTGTACGTAGGTATGATTTGCCTACTAAAAATATTGATACATGCCAAGTTTCCCCTTAAACCTTTCTTGATGGTATATAAGACTAGTTAAAAATGAGAGAATAAATAACTTTTATAATCTCTTCTTTACTTTACTATCAGGTATTCCGAAAGACAAAGTCCCTCCATTTATGCGTTTGTTTTGGGAGGAGCAACAACGATACTTGAGGACCAGTGACAATCGACAAATCCGCTACCATCCAGCTATTATCAAATATTGTCTCTCCATAGCAGCGAAGTCTTCATCCGCTTATGAACAGTTGAGGCTTGACTCGAAGGACGGTACTGGAATCCTACAGCTCCCAAGTCAAAGGACTCTACGGAGATATCGCAATGTTATAATGCCACAACAAGGATTCAATCCTGAAATTGTAAAGGATCTGACAGAAAGAACAAAGAACTTTTCAGAGTCAGAGCGTTATGTTTCCATTTTGATTGATGAAATGAAAGTCCAAGAGGATCTTGTCTTTGACTGACAAGAATTCAGGAAATCTTGTTGGATTTGTTGACTTTGGAGATGAAGTCATGAATTAAAGCATGCTGCTGAATGATGTGGACAAACTGGCAACACATGTTATGGTATTTATGGTTAAGAGTGTTAAAAACCCTCTATCCTACAGTTTTGCA
This sequence comes from Clytia hemisphaerica, assembly GCF_902728285.1. Taxonomy (NCBI): domain Eukaryota; kingdom Metazoa; phylum Cnidaria; class Hydrozoa; order Leptothecata; family Clytiidae; genus Clytia; species Clytia hemisphaerica. The sequence continues at coordinate 619,871 of NW_027104371.1, forward strand.
AATTTTGCAACTGATGGAGCAGTGTGTTCAGAAATTTATGGTTTGTTTTGGAAAGTAGTTGAGATCTTTGAATTATCTTGCAACTTGAAAGTAGTTTCAACAGTTTCAGATGGAGCATCAACAAACAGAAAATTTGTGAAAATGCATAGCAATGTTAATTTACTTTCATTCTAAGTCAAAATAAAAATATTGTGTTTTCAGAATGGCGATGAAAGAAAAGCTTTCAACTGGTTGACCACAAACTTATATTTTTTCAAAGCTGAAGTTTGTATTTGTTCAAAATTAGGCTACCATCAATGGGCCAAAGTATACCTATATTTTCTTAGTCTCGTGTTTTGAAAATAGGATAGATAATTTTTAAAAATTGTATTTCAAGACTTTTGTGAGTTTGAAAAGTGATAGATATCCTTTTGAAAAAGATTCCTGCATTCGATTACTGGAATATGAAAGTTTTAGGAGCAGTTTGCACAATGAATCAGAATGAATCAGTTTTTGGCTTTCTTTAGGGTTACTTGCCACTTTTGTTATTTTTAATTGATTTTTTTTCTATCAGGAGTGGGATATCAATGAAATTACATTCAAAACCAAAAATGTATTTGCTGATGAAGACCGTTATATCTATTTTTTTGCTGATCCACCACATCTCATGAAAACAAGTCGAAATTGTCTGTGGAAGTCTGGATCAGCTTCATCTTCAATATATATGTGGAATGACGGTATGTTTTTCTATCAGACATGCAGTTTTAGCTTAGCGTCTAATATGTCAGGTTATCGACCCCTCTGAAAATCACCAAAATCATGTTTAAAACAATAGACAAAGTGTCCTTTCTTTGCCAAAATAAATTGCATTTTGTTAATGCTCTGTTTAACTTTTACTTTAAAGCTACCTTTTCTGCTCTTTTTTAGAATCTTTCTTAAATTCATGTTCAAAAAATTTCAAAATTTTAACTTCTGAAATTGCTCTTCTGTTTCTTCAGGTAAATATCTCCTTTGGCAACACATTGTCGACCTTTACAACGAGGATATGGAATATGGATTAAAACTACTCCCCAAGTTAACCACTGACCATGTGCTTCTAAATTCCTACTCTGTCATGAGAGTTTATTTGGCTACTCAAATCCTTAGTGAATCAGTTGCAACTACGTTGAAAGAGTTTGGCCCAGAAACTGCGTCTGGAACCAGCGAGTTTTGTCTAATGATGGACAAATTCTTTGACTGCCTTAATGTTCGGAACCCAGATGAATGGAAATCAAAGGGTAAAAAATACCTGAAGCCTTATAAGAGTGTTAACGATGAAAGATTAAAAGAAAACGATAACGGAGAAAAAGCGTTTTTGGATCTATTCCTTTCCTACTTGGATAAATGGAAGAAAAGTATCGACAAGAGAAAAGGAGAATTTGCCACAACGGATAGAAATAACATGTTCCTGTCACAGCAGACCTATGCAGGACTGCAGATGACTGTTCACTCTTTAAAAGAAATTGTTCCGTTTCTTTTGGCAAACGATTTACAATATGTGTTGCCTGAAAGGTTCTGTCAAGATGATCTTGAGAACTATTTTGGACGTCAGAGGGCCATACAGAGGAGAAATGAAAATCCTAATGTAAGAAATACTTTAGTAAACGATAATAACATTAAATCTGGATTTGATAATGGACCTATTGAAGGAGGAAATGTACGACCAGCTGAAGCTGTGGATTTCGAGATATCCGAATCTCCATCAAAAACAGCCAAAGTTGAATAATTCTTTAGTATATTTAATGTCATTATTTTTGTCAAATTATTTTTTGATATAAGAAAAATTTCATAAGAGCAAACGAGTACAAAAACAGGATAGATACATCATATGTGAAGGCTAAAATGCCTCATTTTTGCTCTAAAATTAAGAACATGTCATGGAAATGCCAATTAGCACTAAAAAATCCGAGCATCAACAAAAAATTCTCTGGTTTTTATATAAGAAAGAGTTCAGTCTTAATATCAAAGTAATTTGCTTTTTTTTTCAATGAGAAATTGTTTATTCGACAAATATTCCTTGACTTAAATTTAAGGTAAGAGTTGCATAGGTCTCAAATGAGAGTTTATTAGTCCCAATCGGATAAGTTATTTAAATTCTTGCTTTACGACTTTTTTCTATATTACATACAATTTTGTCGATTTTTGAAGTCAACTTATGACAGATTTTTATTTTATTTCTGTGGAATTTTTATGATTTTAGAGTTTGAATTTGTGTTAATTAATATATGATTATAACTCAAAAGAAACTAAAATCCAATGAAATGTTCATGACTATGCTTTCTTTTGAAGAATATTGAAGCTGAAAATGCTAGCATTTTTATACTAAAATATCAAACATCCAGTTAAAAACTGACCTATAACAGTTTTATTTTATAAGCAATGCACTTATAAGCATATCTAGGTTCAGATATGAGAAAAAATAAATCATGTCTAGGAAAAAAATAAAAGTTACTTTGTACAGTGCAGTTCCTTTTTTTTGAAGCCAATGCAAAGAAATCGAAAGTATCATAGGAATTCGAATGTTTATATATAGCCTGATCCACTGTCTTTTATAAGCATCCTTGAAAAAATTATGTTAGGATAAAAGCATTCCTGAAGCATTTTTTCAGCCTTGTTAGGCTTTCGATCTAAGCATCTCTGAGCCTGTTTTTGGATTTTATATGCTTATGAATAAACAGGCTGTTTTTCTCTGAGTCGGCAACTTGAAAATTTAATACACTCTTTTTTTGTAAGCATAACATTTATAAGCATACTTAGGCTCAAATTCTAAAAAATGAAATGCAAAAAAATGTGAAGCTTTGCTAAAACGCTGACCTTTTTAGGGTTGCTTTACAAAAAGAAACTATAATTCTTTGAGCCGTATGCTTATATAAAAAAGAGTGCATTGTCATATGTGTCCTGCCAAGCGATTTCCATAACACCCGATTCAAACCGGTTATCAAAAAACCGATCTTTGCACCGGTTCACACCGGTTCGCACCTGTGCCGATCGTTCGTGCAACCGGTTCAAACCGATCTAAACCGGTTTCCAAAAAATCTGAAATCTCAGTCAATCAGAACCGGTTGCTACCGGTTTGGAAGAGAAGAACACCGGTTTTGAATAGATTTCGGCTGCCGGCAGTTCCAAAATAATATACTGTGCATGCGTTTATTAAAAAAAAAAGTAAACAAAGCCCCTCCATACATCTTTTGTAAATAAATTTTTTATGCAAGTTGAACAGGATGTGAGTGTTTATTTTTGACACCATTCATGTATTAGTGCAGTTCAATTAGTTATAATTTTTCATTATGTCAGATTATGTTACTCAGGCTTCGGTATACAGGGTGTCCCTAATTAAAGTATCGAGTTTGAACATGCGATTGAGTAGAAAAGTTTGTGTGTGTTATTGCTAAAATATAAGAACGTTCTCCATCACACAGGCTTATTACAAAAGGTAGTTACAACGTATAAATTAATCGTAATGACAAAGAAAAAAGAGGGAGAGCTTAAAATACAATTTTGTGAACACGCACATAAAACTTTCTACTCATACTTGTGTTTCGACTCGATACTTTAATTAGGGACACCCTGTATGAGGCCTGCGATTCATCGCACTAGTAAAATATGTAAAATCAATTCAGGCGTGCGATGCATCGCACGTGCAGAAAAACTTCTTTAAAAAAGAAAGTTTCTTTCTCAATCTTTCCACGCTTTCTCTCTGGCATCATAAAAGAAGAAACTCCCTTATTTGCTTGCCTTTTTGCTGAAGAGAAAATCTCTTCGTTAATTGTTGCTGAGTAATTTTTCTTTCTCTCTGGTTATTAAGTCATAACAAATGTTCGGTCCATTGGCACTTATTATCTTTAGTAACGAGTGACGAGTGAGAAGCACATGCGAAAAAATTCCTTTTACATTTTACAAGTCTAGACATTTATCTTCTCTTTTGAATTTCAAAGAGAGAGGAATGTAGTTGTTTAATAAAGCGTTTTGATAAACAACTTTTGCATATTTAATTAATATTGTTCAATGTGCACTCACTCTCCCCTGTATCACAATCGATCTTTTTAAAGACACCCCCTTCTCGCAGACCCGGTGGGATTTTTTCAGCCAGTGGGGTAGACTGGAGTCGTTTATAATGCGTGTAATACTAATAATAATAATATACGGGATTTAGTTTGTATAAACGACTGGAAGAATCCGGTGTTCCAGCCGTATAGATACAGGGGCTAGCTACGCAGAAACTTGCGTAGCGAGAAAACAATTTATCAAGCAACAACAAACTCTCAAAACGAAATAAACTCAAATGAAAAACTTTCAATACACAAATCCACAAATATTTTTTTCTCAAGAATTATTTTGAGCAGGAAAAAATTATAATTGCAATATCGGCAAGTACAAAACGCCTACTACCTACTACTTAATACTTACTACCTACTACTTACTTTAAAATAGCTCAAAACGGCTCGAAATTACCTTTAAAATATTCAGCATGTTAAAATTAGCAAAATCTGAAACTTTGGTGGTAAAAAAGTTAAAACTTCTTCTTTTATCGTACTTTGAAGGGGAGGTCATCAGTAGTCCGACACTTTCTAGTCCGACAGTAAAAATGTCCGACGTTGGATTTGACGAATGCGTCAGTATTCCGACAACAATTTTGTCCGACAACGAGTCAAAAAAAAACATATAAAAACGAAATATGAATCGGAGGCATATCTTTATAAAAATCCAACGTTCCGATATTGAGGTTAGGCCCCTAAACCCGACTTTTTATAAATTTTGGGAAGCTTGTTAGGATTAGGCTTTCAAGCGTCAAGAAATTGGATTTAGCTGTTTTTACGAGCCTTCTTTAGTGATTTACAACCCTGGTTGGTCCTTTATTTCTAATTTTGTCAAAATGCCGCCAAAATGATATTTTATTAATATTATCTCTGTGAAAAAGCCTTATTCAACATTCGACACTCTAAAATCTTTCGTTTTCGGACAAAAGTGACGTCGTGAAAAAGTCTTCCAAATTGTAAATTTATTTTAAAGATTCGGACTATTTTACTGTCGGACTAGTGACATGCACCCCTTTGAAGACTTCAAAATATTTTCTCTCTTTTATTTTGTTTATGACTTTTTCCCGCGCTTTTTCTATAAAGTTTACAGACGCACTTCTTGGTAGAAAGAGAAAAATATTTCCTTCGCACACTTATTTATTCATGTCAGTTTTATTTATAAGAATCGATCAATCTAAAAAGTTAAAATACTTTAAGTAAGTAGAGCCCTATGTTTCACTGGGTACTTGCTGAAAATCCTTTGACATGTCTTTGACATTTATTGACAAAATGACCCTTTTGAACCAAACTATTGACAGGGTCGTTAAATATGACCTTTGTAGACTTCATTTTGTGTAGCAAAAATTCTTATTGTGCTCAATAAGATGTTTTCAATATCGCTTGGTAGAAATTTTCTGTAGGAAAATACTACAGAGAGCTGTTTTAGAGGTGTCAATTTGACCGTGTCAATTTGACCATGTCAAAGTATTGACGAAATGAAATTTTTGATAAAAATATTGGCACAGTTAATGAATATTAAAAGCTTCGCAAACCAATTCCAAGAAATATTTTGGCAACATTTGATATGATGCAGATCATACAATAGGATAGAGATAGATTGACCCCCTATTTATATTACAGAGCCTTTTTTAGACATTTATGTGTATTCTTATCGTCTTATAATAAGAGTCATAAGAGGGAGTATGTTTAGAAAAAGGAAAGTTCTTATAATAAGAGTCATAAGAGAGAGTAGGTTTAGGAAAAAGAAAAAATCAAGATAATGGCCTTTTGTTTTATACTTCAGTATACTTATATGAGGCGAAGAGAATATTTACTCACTACGTAAATATGCTAAATATTCTTTTAGATAACACTTTTTTCAAGTAAATATAAAGCAAACACTTGTGTGTTAGCATTCAGATATTACAAAACCATTTTTTTTAGAATAGAGATTTCGAACAAGCGAAGGAAAAATCTTGTTCAAAATTTTATAATCTTCAAAATAGACCATCAGACCCACCTCCCTAAATTTAGGATTGGGTGACAGCAACCAAACACCGGCCATTTCTCAGGATTTAAGTCAGTAACTTGAAACAATTTAAAGTTTTTGCTACTGATTAAATCTTAAATTTATTTTGTCAGCTCCGTAAACCGGGTTGATACAGTTCCAAAACCGGTAGAGATCGCTTTTCAAACCGTTTTGCACCGGTTTGTACCGGTTTGTATGTAAAAATCAACAAGCTCGAGATACTCAATTTTAGAAACTTTGACACCGATTTCTCAACCGTTTTAAACCGGTTTAAGTCGGGAAAAACCGATCTCAACCGGTGTGTTGCGAGTCAAAACCAGTGTGTGTTTTTGGCTTTTATGAAGGATTGAGTAGATCCAGTTTCCTAGTCTACTGTGTAGAGTACTCTCTAATTCCCTATAGTTTTTTACGTGTTAAAAACTACAGGTTGGTGTTTTTGTTTGTATTAAGGTTGTGTGGGTGTGGTCCATCGTTGAGTTTTCGTGGACTTTTTTCGTAGGTAGTGTTTTAAGGAAAAGATTTCAAGGTCTTCTGTCGAAAGTCTATCACTCAAACAAAGTTTTCGGCCCTTATTTTGATAACTTCTCGTGATAGGTGGGCCAAACTACTTGGTATAGTAGAGTCCTCTCTTTCCTTTTTGGGTTGTCAGAACCTTAGCATGCTAATTCTCTGTAGGGGGGGATATCGTATAAGTTTTCTTACCCGTCATGTCAAAATCTTCAATATCGCTAGTGCGTTTTATATCATTCATCATTTCTGCGTGTGTTCTGGAGGTAGGTGGTCTTGGAAAGGATAAGCTCGGTGAGGCTTTTCCATGTGTGTTCTCTCAAGGCCTGGTTTCTATTTCGTTTTTGTTTCAAGTCATATGATTGGTTGGTTGGAGTATGATGTAATCTCATTGGTTTATTTTGTGTTTTAGGGGATGGTTTCCATTATTGTACGGGTGTTAAGCTATTTTGATTGGTTGGTTCACTTTTTTTAGTCTATTGTTTTGCTTTTGAGGTGTATTGTTTTTGAGTGATTATTTTCGCGTGTCCGCGTTTTAGGTGTACCGTAGTTGTTGTTAGATCCGTATATGGTAGTGCTCTGTCTTTTTTGTTGAGTGCGTGGGGCATGTAGTGGTAGGAAATGTAATAATGTATAGGTCAAGTTAGGAGTAAATTTATTAGAAATATCTATTTATTTGAAAATATACTATTATTTCAAAACGGGTTTTAATTGAAGAACAGATTTACAAAGACAGTCAAATTTTTACTAAAATATTTATCCTGGTGATATTTACAAGGTTATTTTTCACCGAATTTGGTGCGAGTAATGATGTTTTTTATGTTTTTATGTCTTTTGTATACAATAAATGGTTTTGTGGGAAAGGTGTATTTCAGTTCTTCATCATTATTTATGAGGTGCCAGTGTCTATGGAGTATTTGTTTCAAGGGAGCCAAGCTCTCATAGTATTCTACAATAAAGGGTAGGGGGTTGCTGTATTCACCGTTTTCATGGTTATTAGTGGTTTTATTTGGTACTCTCCTTTTGTGGAAACAGTCGTTTTGGCTAATGTTGTGAAGTTTCTTGAATTGTTCATTTATCAGTGTCAGGGGGTAGCCCCGCTGTATTAATGTCGAGCCGAGTTCACTCAATTCTTTTTTCAAAATTCTGTCATCAGTTGTTAAAAGTCGGTACCTAAGCGCCTGTGTGTAGATGACGTTTTCTTTGGTGTGGTTCGGGTGGTATGACGAGTAGTGTAAGAGTGATTTTGCATCTGTCGGTTTTTTATAAACCTTACTTTTAAATTCTTTTGTTGATTTGTCAATGTATATTGTTGTGTCTAGAAAGTTGATTTGGTCGGGGGAATATTCGATCGTGAACTTGATGGTTGGGTGGATAGAATTTATGTGGGTTTCTAAATCTTTTAATTTCTGAAGGCTTCCAGCCCAAAGAATAAAGATGTCATCTAGAAATCTTACATATTCTAGTATGTATTCCAGAAATGGGTTTATAAGAATCTTTTCTTCTTCTAGTTTTCCGAGAAATAAGGTCGCGTACTGCGGCGCCATTTTGGTTCCCATCGCTGTCCCGAAGCGTTGGTGGTAGAGTGTTTCTTCAAAAGTGAAGTAGTTGTTTTCTAGGACAAATTTAAAGAGTGTCTCTAAAATTTTGTTGTTCGGTGTATAAGTAGGGAGTGACTTTTTATGTAATTTTGTATAATGAAGGCATGCTTCAATGCCCTCGTTATGGGGTATATTGGTGTATAATGATTTGACATCAATAGTGAGGAGGTATTTTGTTTGTTTAGCTAGGTGTTTCTTTGTCATCAATCTTTTTAAAAAGTCTTTTGTGTCTTTAATGAAGGAGTGTGAGTTTGGTGTTAGTGGCTGTATGCATTTTGTTAAGAATTGTGATACGTTTTCTGTTAACGAGTTTACAGAAGATACAATGGGCCTTCCTGGAATTCCTGCTTTGTGGATTTTAGGTAGGATATAGAAAAGGTTGATTCGTGGTTCATTTGGGGGTAGAAGATACTTAAAGGTGTCTTCGTTTATGTGGTAATGGTAAAGTATAGTTTCCAGGAAGGCAGTTAAATTTGTTTGGATATCTTTTAAAGGATTAACTTCCGTCATTCCGTAAGAAGTTGTATCAGTCAGATGATCAAATACTTTTTGTTTGTAATCCTCCTTGTCAAGGATTACAATAGAGCCGCCTTTGTCGGCTTTTTTAATAACAATTGATTTATTGGTACTCAGTCTTTTTAGTGCTTTATATTCATGATGTGTTAAGTTTTTTGTTGTTGGTCTCTTGTTGAGTTTTTTCAAAAAACGGGTAAGGTCTGTGGATGTTTTTCGGAAGTAGGATCTAATTTTTGGATTATCTGGGATAGGAGTAGCCTGTTAGACGAAAACCGCTTTTTTATCGCGATTTAACGTCTGTTACTTTTTGCCGTGAAATCGAATGTTTTTGGACGGGAAAGTCCGTCCAAGATTTTCTCTTCGGCGCGGCGCATTTTGCCGTGACTTTGGACAAGTTGCACTCCATCGCATGTGCCTTTTTCTAATTTTCAAGAAGTCATTGCATTGCTTCGAGCGGTAAAGTTCAAATAGATTTTCGAACTTTCGAATTTTGTGATTCGAATGTTGAAAATAGTTTGAGTGATTTTTTTTGTTTTGAAAAGTGAATGGCTCTTTCTTGAAAAGAAACAAAAATCTGCGGAAGGAGGAGAAAGAAGATGGAAATTCTATCATTGCATCAACAGCAGCAGAGTCGTTGGGTTATTTCCATAAAAGTTTTATCTCTCGGCTTCTACAATCCTGTTATGGTGAATGAAAATTATCAAATCATTTCTTTGCTTTGGGTTGGATCCTAGCCATAAACTTGGTTTGGACTTTTTGTATGTTTTGGGATGGCAACGAATATCTTTTGGATATGAATTGAAACCTAGAAGAATTTATCCCTCGCTTATTCCAGTGGAAAGAAGAACTGTTTGTTTGTTATTGTTTTTATTGGCAGTTCGACGTGGTTTGTGATCGCTTGTTGGAAAATGTGACATAAATTGAATTGTAGAATGTAAATTGACATACGATTGAAAGTAAACTGAAATTTGATTGTATTCGATTCGAAAGAATTTATTGAATGTTGCTGGGTGTGGAAATGATTTTCTCCTGCTCTCAGCACCAGTGCAGTGACCATTGTCATTGGCAAATCTTGACATATCAAAACTTGACACTATTTTTTTTTTTGATTTAAAACTTATGCGCTGAAGTTGATACAATGACAGATTTTTTATATTTTTATTTGAAAAGTTTTGTTCTGTATAATTAGAGTTCAATTAATTTTGAGTGAAGATTAAAAACTTTCAAATTTCTCAACTTTGGAAACTAGATAGCCAGTAAAATTTGGAGGTTTTGCTTCGAACTGTGGGAGGAATCTACCTAAATTTTGTTATTTTTATCTGACTTTCCTTTTAAGATTTTACAGTCATGGTCTTAATTTCATTACAACTTTTATAAAAACTTTGATAATTTTTTAAGTAAATAATGATGTAGCAAATATTTATTTTTATTTTGTACCTCTGTATCTTGGAATTTTACGAGATCGACTTGGAATCCTCATTATTTTACATCCCTGTTTCAAAGACTGGCTATGGCTAGTGTTGAGAGTTTTTTTATTTTGGTTGTTTCTCTGCAAGGAAGAAAACCTTTCGAAGAAGGGGGGTTTCCTTTTTTATTAAATTAAGAGCCTGTTGACAATACCATTAATTGGAGCTGCTTAGAGACTTTTTTTGCTTCTATAGTTCTTTCGTTATAAAGGGGTGTATATGGTGGCCTACTCAATAAGGAATTAAGATATAATGTAACAAAAAAAAAGAAGAAAAAAATACAAAAAAATACGAAAAAAATCAGAGAAACACCATAGGTGTATCAAAATAACCCTAACAAGCATTTCTAGCTCACCAAAACTTTACCCCGATCCCGAGGATTCTTTTGTTTTGATTTTATGCACGGAACTCTAAAATTAAGACTAGATTTGACATCGACGCACAACCTCTCCACCATTCCAGTCTTTGCTTTCGAGTTCCGTGTTTTTCCCGCCTTTATGCACCCCGCACGGAATCGACGTCACCCTCCACCACAGTGCGATAACTTTCGACAAACGCTTCAAAGTGTAACTGACCATAAAACAAAGAAAAAATTTGGTTTGTGGGAAGGTACTGGCTAGGATAGGAGCTATCCAGTTTGTTTTTCGAAATAGTGGTTTAATTTTTCGAGGGTGATTTCGAAAAAAATATCTTTGGGATATTCTGTTGAAGAAGTTTTCGATAGCGAATTTAAGGTGTTTTTTCAAAGTAGTGGCTTGTGGTGTAGGGACAAAAGTGAGTCCTTTGTTTAATGCGTCTTTTTCGACTTGTCGTGGTTTTAGTTTTGAAAAGTTTTTCACAAGACTTTCGGGTGGTTCGACACAAGAGGCTGATGAAGAAAGTGTATAAAAAATTTTGTGGTATGGTTGGGGTGTGTGTTTCTTTTTATGTATGTTAACTTTTGTATCAAAAATATTTACAGTATTTACAAAACAGTCTAGTTTTTTTGCATCCTCGGTTTCTTTGTTGGGTCGGATCTTTGTTGATGGTTGTTGTTCTCCCACTTCCTCTTTCTCTCCGGGTCGTTGTTCTCCTTCTTTGAGTTTATTTCTTCGTCTGCTCTTCGATTGTTTTCCTCAACCTGCCTTGTTGAGAGATTTTTTTGGATTAGGAGACGTTTCTCCTGATAGGACTCCTGCTGTTGCAGGTGGTGTTCTATCAGGACCTCCAGGAGTGTTGTGCTGGCACGAGTTAATGCCTCGTCCCATATGTTTTTGTGGTTATTGGAAAGGTTTTCCTTGGTCTTAACTTGAATAGTTAAGCCTCCTGGAATCTTGTTCTTGGATTGAACTTTTAATAGTTTGGATAAATTTGTGGAGTGGTACAAGGTTTGTTTGGTTAGCTTAAAGTGTTCGGCGACGTTGTTCGGTTCTCTCAATTTCGGTGTGGTTTTGTTGTTTGTTTGTCGGCAGGTACAAAATGCATAAAACATAATGCATATTGCATAATGCATAATAGTATTATGTAATTTACAGAACAATTTTATATTTTCTAAAACTCTCCTTTGTAGAGACTAAAACCGCGAACTTTTCGAATCCGAACGAAAGAGAAAACATTCGAATCATAACAACAACAAAGAGTTTTCCGTCAGCATAAATAATAAGAAGATGCAACAGATCAGAAAGGTTTTCCCCTTTCTTCTTTCTCAAAAAATTAAAAGGCAAACACATAAAAATTCGAATGTAAATATATTCGAAGTCTATTTTCTTTGATCTAGCTTTCGCATTGAAGCTCTTTAATCTATATTGCTGGATATTGGCTTATCTAACAAAAAGCATTCACATGGTAAATGCTTTGTAAGAAGGAAAACCCTTTGAAATTTATTAGCAATTGTTCGAAAAGATCTCTGAGTAAACCCAGAATAAAGATCTTGCTACAAAATTTACGTTTTCGAGTTAGAAAAGTAATTTACGGAGGAGATATTTTCGTGTTTTTTCTACACTATACTACGTTCTGTAAAATACAACTATGAAAATCAAAATGGCGACAAGCATTTTCAGTGGATCATGGATTTTCTTCATCATCCAAAATTCAAATTTACAGCTTCCTACCCTTTATTTTCTGGTAGAAAATGGTATATTTGTTTTGTTGAAAGTATTATCTTTCAGATTCTCCTTATTATAGCCTCTTAAATTGACATTTTTGAAATATTATGCATTATGCATTATGCAATATGCATTATGTTTTATGCATTTTGAACCTGCCGGTTTGTTTGTTGGTGCTTGAATCTTCCAATGTTCTGATCAATCAAAGATTGGATTCGATTGGATTTGGATTTCCCTGTGGAAATGGAAGTTCCGATAGCAAGTGACGTCGGATTTTGTTCGTTTTGGTAAGGACTGGCGAAAGGTCTCGATTTTTGTTCGTATTGGTAAGGACTGGCGAAAGGTCTCGTAATTCGGAGTCGTTTATGTCTAAAAAGTAGTTTGTAGAAGGTTGTTTTAGTGGTTGAGAAAATAGGAGGGTGGTTTTAAGTAGTGTTGTTTAATAAGAGTAGATTTTATTGAACTGTTGATTCAGCTGTGTAGTAGTTTTTTTGTTGAGATATCTGTGGATTTATAAGAAAGGGTTTTCTTTTCTGTATTTGGTTTAAGTTATGCATTGGCTTCTACAGGAAGCTTAGTTCTTATACTAAATGTAGAATGTTCTTGTGAAAAAATGACTTCACTTTTTCACGAGCACTTTATGTATATAAAGTCTATTGTAAATGGTTTAGTTTGGTTGGTTAGCAAAAAAGATTTGCCGTAGAATAAAAAGAGAATAATAGGATTCCATTGTTTTCATTAGAAGCGTGTTTTGTGTTTGCTCGGAGCGAACTTTATTAAAATATTTTAGTTGAAAATCTACTATACCAAGTAGTTTGGCCCACCTATCACGAGAAGTTATCGAAATAAGGGCCGAAAACTTTGTTTGAGTGATAGACTTTCGACAGAAGACCTTGAAATCTTTTCCTTAAAACACTACCTACGAAAAAAGTCCACGAAAACTCAACGATGGACCACACCCACACAACCTTAATACAAACAAAAACACCAACCTGTAGTTTTTAACACGTAAAAACCTATAGGGAATTAGAGAGTACTCTACACAGTAGACTAGGAAACTGGATCTACTCAATCCTTAGTTCTTATCCCTCAGAACACTTGATACATTTACTAGAACGAATGAAGAACAATCATTTATTAGTACTGTTGAATATACAATATATCATAATCCTGTGCTCATAACCATTATATATAAAACACGGGAAATTTTTAGAGAAACTCTGCCGCAAGAATTTCTTGCTTTCTCTTTCCAAAAGAGAATCCCCCCAAAAAATTTATTTTGTCGGCTCCGTAAACCGGGTTGATACGGTTCCAAAACCGGTAGAGATCGCTTTTCAAACCGTTTTGCACCGGTTTGTACCGGTTTGTATGTAAAAATCAACAAGCTCGAGATACTCAATTTTAGAAACTTTGACACCGATTTCTCAACCGTTTTAAACCGGTTTAAGTCGGGAAAAACCGATCTCAACCGGTGTGTTGCGAGTCAAAACCGGTGTGTGTTTTTGCTGTATGGAAATCGCTTGGCAGGACACATATATTAGGCAAGAACCTAGAAAAAAGCCCAAAAGCCCAAAAATGTATACAGACAAGAATTCGTGCTCAATACTGAATAGTTTTTCAAAAAATAAAAATAAAAATTTCAAGTTACAAACAAATATATTAGTATTTATAATGGTAATAACTCAAGAACTCAAGAAAATTCCTTAAGGGATAAAGTTTTGTGGGAACTGATTCTTGCTGTGCGCTGATTTGAGTTTTTTTTCAGAATTTAATTTTGCAGATTTTCGACTTTGGAATACAAAACAAAAGAACATTGCTTAAGACAAAACAAATTATAAGTTTGAAGTCATGCTTGAATAAATTTAGGACCAGAAAATACTTTGGTCTAAAAGGCAATCCCAATGGCCAAACGGTTCTTGAAAATAATAGAACAAAAAAGGACTAATAAAAATATCAAATTTACATTTTTTGATATTTTACTTTTTCTTTTCTTTCAAGTTCATGCCTTAAGGACTTTGCACGATTAATTTTGGAGATCATTTTATGCTTTTCCCGTACGTCTTTTGCAAAGGAATGGCATCTAATTCTCAGATATAGAGAAATCAGTTTCTCCAATAAGTCTTTTGAGAGATCTCTTTCAATTGTAACTTGTGAGTTTTCAATAATCTTTTTGTAAGCATGTTTAACATTAACATTTTTCATAATAATAGGTATCATGGCTTTGTAGTTGATACGCCTAACATGAGTTTGAGTGGCATTGTTGAATTCAATCTCGGCCGTTTCAAAAATGTCAACAACGTCTTTGGAAACATACCATAGCCCTCCTCGGTCCCGTGCTTTAATAAGTTTATGCTCCTCTGTGGGCAAAATTTTGACTCTACTCAGTAAGTCGATGCACTGCTGATGTGAAGGTTTCCTCCACGAAGGACTCTTCCTTAGTTTATAATAAGTCTTCCTGATTACGTGCGAGAACAAATATTGTAAAGCGGCTGTTTCTCCTTCTGTCAATTTTCGGGATGCAATGTTAGAAGTCTTCTGTGACGATTGGCTTCGAAGATGGCTTACACATTTGAAGGATAACTCTCTGACTAAGGACCAATATGGTTTGCCATTCAAGACACCTTTCAGTCTTGGCAAGATTTCATTTTTCTCACATATTTGTCGGAACTCAACAATAAAAACATGCTCATTTCCCTCTTTATATCCCAAGATGATTTTCTTTATTGCATAGAAGATAACTTTTGATTCCTCTGGTGTAATGGTATAGCCTTGGAATATGTCTCTGTAAGTTGTTGGTAAACATTTATTCTCGTTAATGGTTATGGCAACTTCTTTCACAAGCTTTTTAATATCCCCAGGATGCATCAAATTTCGAGCTCTTTCAGTCTCCTCTTGTTCTGTTTGTTTGATTTCATCTTCGATAACCTTAGGATGCTTAGTGATAACATAGCGTCTCAATCCTCCTTTTGTTTTGCAAATCTTTGTACACCCTTCAGCTGAACATTTGAAAACCTGGGCTGGAGTAGCTTCGGTTATCTGAAGTAAAGGAGAAAAAATAACACGTGAATAACAAAAATAGAATGCAATTTTAAATATAATACATGAGGAAAGTGAATATAACATGATACATGATTCATAGAAAAAACAATCTTTCTGTCGTAAAACTAAAAACTAGTTAAATTTTATGGAGTTGGTCTACTTAAGTTCACTTAATACCAATTGCATTTACAAGAGAGCGTAGCTGAGGATATCTCTGACTTCTAAATCGGTTCAAAATATAACAAGCAAAACACTAGAATGAATGACATAAAGAAGGTAAGTCTTGCATTAAAAGTGTGCTCTGATCTGTCCAGTTGGACTGAGTACTTACAATCCGTGCCATAATATATTTGCACTTTTGGCTAATTTACCATTTTTCGAAAATTGAAGTTCGAGCGAGAATGTCAATTTCAGGCCCTCAACTTGATTTCATCGATTATTTCGATCTGGGAGGGATTTATTGGTTTCTAGGCTATATTTCAAGCCCTACTGGACCATTTTTAAACTTTTGGATCCTCAGATCCTAAGGTCCTAAGTCTTAAGTCTAGCGTTAAAACTCAGAGTTAAAACTCTACCCTTCGAACCTACTTTAGAGCACTTACAAATCGATTGTGGTTTCAAAACACCCCGGTGAATTTCCCTTTTGTGCCAAGTATTTTGTCCCTGATTGTAGCTACATTCATGAGTATTAGAGCACTAGAAAACACCTGAAACACCTACAACTAAGTTCACAATTTTCTATATACATATACTAGATCTTATCAGTGGCGTCACTAGGGTGTCGCTCCTGAAGACTCAGCGACACCCTTTTTTGACAAACAAAAGTTTTTGAAAGACAAGAAATAAAAAGCGCTGGTAAGAGGACGACGCGCGGCGACTAGCGCTCGTACGGACACGCGCGGCGTGCAGCTTTTTTAGAAAATCACGTCGCCTTCAATGGGCGGTTTTCAATTGGCGGCGATGTTTTAAATTGGCGATGATATCTAGATTTTAATAAATTTACGGCACCGAATCAAAATTCAGTATTGCGATTCCTTAGCTTAGTAGAGCTCGGTAGAAATGAAGACAGCTCCGGGACCGTAAAATAAGAAATTTTTCTTCACTTTGGCCTTCATCGTCTGCACAAAAACAATGACACGGCTACCGACTTTAATATTTATTGTTATCCTCTTTGTTAAATTGTTAGCAGAACAAAAAAGGTCTCGTCGGTGACCGTAAATTATAATTATTTTATCAGAAAACGAGTAGAAGAGGAGGGGACTCATTGAATGCAAGATCTTTCTTCGATTATATTATGATGTGAGACTATTACCATGAGAGAGCCGAGAGATATATTTGGAATACTGTATCAGAAAAAAGTTTTCAAGACCTGATCCCGACCTGATAGTGATTCTCTTGTTTTTGGGAAGAATTGTACTGATGAAGAAAAAAGAATGCTATTCGTCGTAAAGACAGCAAAAGTTGCTTGTTTCCAGAATGGCAAATAATAAAGTAAAGATTTGTGATTGAACATTGACTATCGTATGTGGCAATATATAAGAGAGAGTACTTGTACAGATCCTATGCTGTAGTTCTGTATTCTGATTGGATTGCATGACATGATATTGTATTATACTGTAATGGATAGATGATAGACAGTTCTTGGTTTTTGACTGGTTGTGGTTTCTTGTTGTTTTATGAATTTGAGATTTTATGCTCGATTTTACAGACAATGACATCTTTCGTTTTCGAAGAACATAAAATTGTTGGAGCTTATTTTCAGTGACAGCTATACGAGATCAAGACTCAAGACTCAAGAAAATGTTTTTTGGGGGGGGGGATTGATTACATTGTTTTGTATACGGTATTTTAGCCTGCTAGTCTAAAGTAATTTTTATTTATTTTGTTGAAGGTTATTTTTATGATGAGCGTTGTAAAAATCATACAAAATACTTTTATGTCAAATCACAAAATTATCACTCAAGAAACGAATTTTTCTCTTGTTGACTTTTCTATATAACACGAACATAACATAACTTTTTGAAAAAAATGAACAAATTTTTTCTTCATTCTCCATCGGCACACTTTACAATAGAATTTCATTTTATATTTTACAAAAGGAGCGCATAAACTGTAAGACGGAGAGTTTGTTTATCCGGGAATTTCCCTAGGACAAAAGGAATTTCCCAAAGGGCAATATCATTCTTTTAGAAACCACAAGCTATTATTACGAACGAGACACTCACTCTTTGAATATTTTCGATCTAATGTGTGGCTCTGCCACCCATTCAACAAATGGTAAACTCGTTTAATGGTGAGTTGCCGGTTAACCACGTGCAACGTGGCCTGTGTTTGGGGTTCACAGGTATTGGGATCTGCAGCCCATAACGTCCCCCGGTTGTTTGGAAGTATTTGGGCGTTACATTTTAACACCGCCCTAATGAAATTAACAAGCCCTCTAACCGCCCATTTGAAAATTGAAATTTGCGACACCCCTTGAAAATCCTGGCTACGCCACTGCTTATAATGGACAGTGAAGCATGAAAGAAGTTGAAAGTTTGCAAGCTTGCAAAACAAAAACAATGTTGTTTACAAACCTCCTTTTCAGTAGAATTCAGCTCATCAGTAACTTCAGCATCCAATCTTTTAACAGCTTCGTTTAGCTCATCATCACAATCGAAGAATCCACAATCTAGCAAGGATAACACAGAATCCAGGTTATAACTTTCAAAATTTGTATTAGAATTTACTGTAGAACTGCCTTCACTCGACGCCATTTTGAATTTCCTATCCCACTCGCGGGGACTGGAGACGAGTAATCGAAGTTCGCGAGCCGGAAAACAATAGCGCTATTGTTCGTTTCCAGACTAGTGTTTCTTTCATATGACTATGGATTAATCAATTCAAATGAGAAAAATGAAATCTCTTTAAACTTAATCAACAATCGTGTGTCAAAGTTTATATCGCTATTTGCGAACAAACATGGATTTAACGCTTCTTTTTTTTATTGCATCTATTTTGACAACAATAAATTTTTTGTTGTCAGGAGTCGGATCAAAAGTCACTATCCGTGATGGATTTGAAATGAATCTTAATACATATTGGTTGTTTGTTGGACAACCTACAACAGGTAATTTTTCTTTTATTCTTGTTCTATTCGGATCTTTTACGATTTTATTTTAATTATCTTAAAAATTTTTAACCTGAATTTCTCTCATTTCTCTACATTACGTTCTCATTCCTGTGCATTCTTATCAGATGATTCTTTTTCTACTTTAAATATGTTGGAAAAGTCACGAATTCCGTAAGTCTAATCAAAATAGTGAACATAGATGATAGCTATTTTTTATTATTTGGGTAAGTCCTCAGCAATCAAACATGGAATTACAGAACCAATACCAGATTCCGTAAAGTCTTCCTTGATATCAACAACCACTGGAGGCGGGTTGACAAAGCTGCTGTCAAAGAAACAACAGGCCTATATTGTCAATTCAGAGATTTCCGATTATTTCATGCGATTTGCGAAAAACGACGAGAACAGTAACGGTAATTTTTTCACATTACTTACATTACTCTTTCTAAAATTCTCTTCACATAGTTACATATCACTTTTTTAGCTCCCTTTAGATTTGATGATATCTGAATTTTACAAACCTGATTCTAAAAGATTTAAAAAGGAGGCTAAAGGTGTTTATCTTTATGTATCTAATTCACAGGCGAAATCGAAAATTTGTGCAAGCTCTATAGTGGCGAGTCAATAACAATAAATTACGCCACCGAAGATCAATGAAGTATCAAAAGTGACATACCATTTTGCATTTTGGGTAATTACTTGTTACATTTTAAATTTTATACGAACGTCCGAACTATTAGTTTTTGTATTTTTCCTATAATGTAATCTCAACATCGTTTTTATCCCTTATATTTGGTTTCTCCTTCTCCATTTTTTGTGCAATTTATAGGTGCCTAATTCAAAATTTCACTCTGACCTTTTCC
Source organism: Clytia hemisphaerica (assembly GCF_902728285.1). Lineage (NCBI taxonomy): Eukaryota > Metazoa > Cnidaria > Hydrozoa > Leptothecata > Clytiidae > Clytia > Clytia hemisphaerica. Next base: position 639,122 of record NW_027104371.1, read on the forward strand.
ACCCATAATCAAAATGCTTTCACTGTTTATAATCACAACAGGGAAAAACTGTGAGCAATTAACAATGAAACATTAATTTTATACCATAGTGGGGAATGCCGATTACTTCATATATAAATAAAGTCTTCTCTATTTCAGGGTCTACGCAGTTAAAGAATGCATCCATGATGTTGGCTACAATTGACCGTAGCGATGGGTTCTGGGATAGGTTTTTATTCAGCGTTCCACCTCCGTTCAGACCATGTCCTGATGATCAATTAAAAGCGACCCAAACATTCAATCAAGAATTTCCATTCACGATGAAAGATATATATGAAAAACTGGACAGTTTACTTGACGAAGAAAATCCCCCGATGTTTTATTTGGCACATAATGCTGCAGAGTAAGTTCGGTTTCATATATTTCAACTTTCAACCATATCTGTTTTTCCATAGCGTTTTGAAGCTTTAGGTACAGACTTTATTTTTAAAAGGTAATTTTCTTTCTGAATTAAGCTTGTTTTAAAATTATACTGCGTCTTCCAGTACAAATTGAGAATTTTTTAAAAATAAATTCAAATTTTTTGGAACCTACTTTACCTTAACCTTAACCTTAACCTTCTTTACCTACATTTAAATATTCAAGTTTAATTTGAATATTACTGCCATGTCCCTTATATGTGAGTGATTGACATACTCGGAATAATACACAAAGGTATCTAACCTCTTTGACCTACGTTTACAATCTGAAAATAATTGCAACATCATTTTGAAAATATAATAACAACGCAAACTCTTTTCCGTACGCACGCAAATCACGAACCTTCGAAACCTTCATTACCTACATTTAAAATAAAATTACGTCACAATTACTTTTTCTTCTAACAGGTATGTCAAAAAGATGAATACAGATGTAATATTAGGAGCCAACAGAAAAATGAGAACAGAAATTCAAGTGAAAAATTCAAAATTTACTGACCAGATTCCGAAAATTGCCGTTGCGCTGCAAGTTTTGGATACATTATTCTCTATCATGGATAGCAGCAATCAAACATTGACAGAGGAAATAACTCTTGACAAAATCATCCATGCAAGGAATATAATCCACCATATAGCGGATCAAACATCAGTTCTCAAAGAGGTACAATTTTGATATTGACTTATTATGGCATTAATTCTAACCTTGAAATCAAAGGTTCGAAATACCTAGTCACTTTCCCAGTGCTAATGTCATACATGATTTGTTTTGGCCCTGGCTTGGCGCGAATTAAACACTGATAATTAATAGAATCAATCAATCAATTGTATTATAAAACCACGGATGAGGGTTGCTTAGAAATTTGTTTTATTGGAAGAGACTGTAACCTTCTTTTTCATATTATTACCAATGATTGTTTTCTTTTATTAATTTCAGTTCGTGAAATCTTCAATTCCAATCCGACAAATCGGCAATAGTTTTGTTCCAACGAAGGAAAATCTTTGCAGAGTGATTCTGGCTTCTCCGGGTCCAATCGTTACCCAAAGGTCAGTACGAATCTGCACCACCAAAACTATCCGCCAACATATAATGACGGCTGAATTCATTAATTGCTGCAAATATTTGATGTCGGAGGGTTATGGAACGTATTCCAGTATAAAAAATGGCCACCGATATTCGTACATTTTCCTCAAAAAGTCGCCTGAAATGATCAACAACTTTTCATTGATTGAACAAGAGTTATATGTGAGAAATTTCGAGCAAAAGATAAATGACAGTATCAACAATGTAATTATTGAACATTGTTCTACTTTACTCTAATAATAATTTGATTGGAATATTGCAGCAATGGCCGTATACTGAGTAATGTGGGAGTTCTTTCTTTTAAATATACTTTTGGACCAATTCTATTGACATTTTGTAATTTGTGTATCCAAACAAATGCACAATTTGTAAAAGGAATTTGAATTTATTTTTCCTTTTTTAAATATTGAGGTGTTAAGTATTTGATTGTGTTGATTATTCAGGATTAATAGATTTTACCATTATGAAATTTTGATGTACTTAACTCCCTTCAATCTTGTGATAATTAGTTTATTTATCATAAAATGGAAATATTGCCCAATTTTTAGCTGCGCTTTATTAAAAAAACACCAACATTCTAAATCCATATTCGTATTTATAGGATAGGAGGATTTCTATACGAAATTTACCACCTTTATTTATTTACATGAGTATTCGAGTTAAAGGAATTACACGAGCTCAACTGTATTTAAATTAAGCTACTTCGTCAAATCTAGCTAATGTTTTCTGATTAAAATGAGCTGGATGTCTTTATAGCGACATCAAGGCCAGCTAGTATATCATTATTTTTACTATTTATTAAAATTGTAGACTAACTTTTGCTTTTTATCTAAATAAGTTGTATGTTTGCTGCTAATTATTTTATTTTATCTCGACTAATTTCATGTTTTAAACGATGTTATGGTTTTCATCTTTCGTTTCAGATTAATAAGTACAAAGTTATAATGAAAAGACATAGATCAACTCAAGCCTCTTTTACTCAACCCATTGCAAAGGTCTCAAATGTTGAAAAGTCTACTCAAATCGGCACAACACCGAAACAGTCTAGCTCTCATAGACAAAGTCATCCAATTATTAGATCGTACCGTTGGATACTATCTGATGTTATTCCAAATAACGAGCAGGCCATTCGATGGTCGATGGATAATAACTTGATTAAGAAAAATCGCACCTGTCATAAATGTAATTTGCCTATGCATTTGACAAAAACAACAAAGTGTTCTGATGGGCTTGTTTGGAGATGTCAAAGACAAGGACATTCAGTAGAGAAATCGATCAGGACAGGTTCATGGTTTGATAACAGTAATCTAACCATTACAGAAATATTGGAGCTTACTTATTGGTGGTCTACTGGTAAATATTGATCATGTTTTAAAAATATTAGTTAACTTTCAATCAATAGATGCTATTGATATTTTCAGATATCTTAAATGTTTAATCACGGGTCTTCAAACAATAGTAATAGATTACATTTGACGATTCTTTAATTTTATTTTATTATAACAAGGTGTGGATCAATCAGTTATAATTCAACAAATGGGATTGTCTCCAAACACGGCAGTGGACTGGGACATGTTTTGTCGAGAGGTGTGTGAAGTCGTAATACTCACGAACAGTGAACCAATTGGAGGAGAGGGTCAGTTTTTAATTACATTTTGAATACCTTAAACTTTTGATACTTTAACCTTTATCGTTCAGAAAACATATATGAGGATCAATTCTTGGATTCTAAGGATTGAAAAAAAAATTATAATCAAGATGGTTATTCACCTTTTTGGTCAATTTAAATATAGTCAATTTTATTTTTGAAAGGTATTCGTGTACAGATTGATGAGAGCTAATTTGGTAAACGAAAGTATCACTGTGGGCACAGAGTTGAGGGCCAATGGGTTTTTGGTAGCATAGAGGAAGGGTCAAGGAAAAACTTCATGGTAATAGTGTATTAAATACATCATTTAAGCTAACCTCAATGACCTCTATTTAAGAGCAAAGTATTCAAGGAACATAAAAATGAAATGATTTTTAACTCAAATGATTTTGAAATCAAATGATTTTGAAAAATATTGCGTTAATTTAAACAAAAATCGCCATAATTTTTTTTCTTTAGTCAATTTAAAAAAAACAATGTTTATAATTTTCATTCATTGTTTCAGGTACCAGCAGAGAAACGAGACAGAAATACATTACTTCCTATTATCCAAAGATTTATAAAACCCGGAACTACCATTATATCTGATTATTGGAAAGCTTACGATATTCTTTCACAGAAGGATTATAAACACCTAAAAGTGAGTTTTTTTGATAGTTTTTCTTCCTATTTTAATTTGACTTTAAAATTTTGTGTCAGTATTGCCCGGGAACAAATTTATTGTCACATTAAAATCTAATTCTTTATTGTCATTATTAAAATTTTTGCGTTTCTAGGTAAATCATAGCATTGAGTTTGTTAATGAATCGGGAGACCACACGAACAAAATCGAAGCCCATCGGCGACATGCAAAAGTTCACCTTCCTGCTTTTGGGGCTAAGAAATTTTTATTCAGTTCACATCTTGCAGAGTTTATGTGGCGCTATCAATCTAAAGATGAAAATCTTTTTCTTAAATTCATCAAGGATGCCAGCACCGTTTATGAAGGAAGTTAATTATTTTTGTGGCCACACCAAAGATATCATCAATTCAAAAACTTAATATTCCTTTGTAATTTATGGCTATGAGGAATGTTTTTGGAAAAATTTAATTTACTTTAGGTTACTTCTAATTACATCGAAAAAATTAATACATAAAAGTAGGTTAATTAAAGAAGGGTACAGAGGTTAAAAATATTCAGCTGTTAAACAAACGTAGGTAAAAAAAAGGTTGCGTAGGTTAAGAAAATTAAACTTCAAACGTAGGTAAAAAAGGTTACGAAGGTTAAAAATATTCAGCTTCAAACGTAGGTAAAAAAGGTTACGACGTTAAAAAATATTCAGCTTCAAACGTAGGTTAAAAAGGTTACGAAGGTTGAAAATATTCAGCTTCAAACAAACGAAGGTAAAAAAGGTTACGGAGGTTAAAAAATATTCAGCTTCAAACGTAGGTAAAAAAGGTTACGGAGGTTAAAAATATTCAGCTTCAAACAAACGAAGGTAAAAAAGGTTACGGAGGTTAAAAATATTCAGCTTCAAATATAGGTAAAAAAATGGATAAAAAACTGAACGAATGTTTTGGTTTAAAAAATGAATGTTTTCGTGGACAGACTAACTAAGCAATTGGAAAAGAATTTGCATTAAATGTCTTCAAAAAATGAAGTTTTGATATTTCGAAATCGTCTACAATTATATACCTCACTTATGTCTTCATTGCTTACCTGAAGTTGGAGTGCATCTTTCCAAGTATCTCAATACTCGAAATCGCGCGGTAATTTTCAATACGTAGGTTACGGAGGCTTATCTCCGTTTTAACTTTGTTTTAAAAGTGGGTTTTCTATAGTTGCTCCCGGGAAAGAACGAAAAAGAAAATGACTGAGAAAACTAACATACAATTCATAATATAAAAAAATAAAAAGTTTCAATTTTTCAAAAATGCAATTGCTCTAAAAAACCATTTAAAGATTCTCCGAATTTCATAAAAGTCTCTGGAAATCTATCAAAACATTTTACAATTTGTTTTCGCAAGAAAGATCTTTCAGCTCCCTGATTGAGCATGCGCTTGAAAAGTTCTGAAATTCTGGGCATCTTGAAAAAGAAGAGTGCATCTAGCAATGCGTAGGACCTCAGAATATATAGAACTGTAAGAGATGATTGATGGTAAATTACTATCTTTATGTGGCATTCTCACGATGAAAAAGGGAAAGGCGTCTCTCTTGTCAAACAATTTGTAGCGAAAGATGTTATTTTCAATGCTTATATCTAGATCCAAAAACGTTGCACGTGTTCCATGATGTTCAACTTTCAACTGTAGCTCTTCCGGATAGATATCATTATAACATGAGAAAAAATCATCTCTATCATTAATAGCGCAAAGGTCATCAATAAATCTACCAACTGAATGAAAATTGTATGCTCTAGGAGAACTAGTAGATATCAAATTTTGTACATATTTAGATTCGTAATATTAAAGAAAAAAGGTTAGTCCAAAATGGAGCTGGATCTGTTCCCATCGGGATACCGATGTTTTGTCTGAGTATATGATTACCAACTTTGAAATAGCAATTCTTGATTAAAAATTCAACACACTCTGATAAGGAAATGTTGGTAAAAAATCTGTTATCTTTTCTTAGCATTTATCCGATTTAGATGTTCAATAACCGGTGAAGAATTTTGAACCACACAAAATTTGCTAAACCCAGAAAAGAATCTTGATTTTCTGTGAAAACTTTCAACATGTTTGTAAAGAACTTTAAAAACATTTGAAACAACTGCGGTCAATGGTTTGGTACTACAAGTTCTAGAAGCTACAATAAATCTGAAACCAATAGGATTTTTATGCATTTTTGGCATCCAATATATGATGGGAAGAGTTTTCATTTTTTCTATCAATCCTAAACCAAAGCGCTTACACATTTCCTCATTTGTATTGATGATGGTATTGAAGTCTATGTCACTAGGCAAGTATGTATTATTGCCTGAAACCTCAGCAATGAGTTTGGCGAGATAGAACTTCTTACAAATAAAGGCAAAGTTTTCAGAAGCTTTATCTATCGTCACTATGACGTATTTACGATGGAAGGATTCAAGATATTGCTGTACATTTTGATCTTTAAGCACAGAACTAGTTTTGAAAACTTTAGTTTTAGGTTTCCAAATGTTGATTGTATCTCTTACTTTTGACATAATTGCTTCTTTCCACTCATTCAAGGTTGGCTTTTTAATACCAGATTTTGCTTCAATGTTAGTTAGGCTTCGAAGAATCTCTTCCAAGGCTCTATCGAAATTTATAGTTCTAGGTTCTCTATAGTTGGGACCCTTGGCTAAAAGAGTTTGTCATTCTCGACAACACGCAAATCACCAGTGATAACATGTTTATGAAGCTTATCAGAAAATGGAGAGTTACAACAATCACATGGGTCTGAATCAAGGGAAAAAGAAACATCATCATCAATGAAAATGGAATCAACAGTCTCTTTATAATTCAAGATTTTATTTCTTATTGTGTTACCTAATTTATATGTCACAACTGGTCTATTTTCTTCATTGCAGATTTTGTTTGGTAAAAGAGATACGATAGCAGGGTGCTTTAGAATAGAAGGAAGATGTATAATTTCAATTGCTTTATTTAGTAGAGGGAATTTTGTAAAATCGCTCGAATATTTTGTTAAAAGCACTTGTTATACATTTTTGGAAACTTCGACCTAAGAGAAATCGAAATTACTATGTTTCCAATTTTTTTTCGGACACTGGTGTATTTTACAGACCAGAATAAAAAATGTCCGGAAATCGCCAAAACATCACTAACTCAAAAACTATTGTTGGTAGAACTTTGAAATTTGGTACCAACATCAGGACCACTAAATTACATCATTTTGCAAATTTTTATTCTTATACGTCAAACGGTTTGTATTTTACAGACCAAAAACGAAATTCAGACTTTGGTCTGTAAAATAGCCATTTTTCTGCTAAATTTTTTTAAACTTTGGATTTTGAAAGTAATTGATATTATGCAACTCTGGTCAAAATTTGGTAAGATTTCAATAACTACATCAAGAGTTATGGACCGGTCTGTAAATTATAATTTTACACCATTCTCTAGGGTAATTTTCACTAAAACCTGAAATATTACCTCTCACGAGGAAACTAACTTAGCTAAAAGAATCTTGTTAAACCATACTTGTTATACATTTATGGAAAGTTCAACCTTTGAGGAATCAAAATTACAATGTTTCCAATTTTCTTTCCAATATAGGTGTATTTTACAGACCAGAATGAAAAATGACCAAAAATCACCAAATTCGCAATATTTCAATATCCACTTAAGCTAACAAACTTAAACTTTGCACAAAGATGCACCTTGATAAAAAGCATAAGTGTGCACAGTTTCAGATCTGTAACTTGAATAAGTGGTATTTTACAGACCAAATGCGATTTTCACCTTTTGGTCTGTAAAATAGCAATTTTTTCAGCCAATTATTTTTATCTTTTGGATTTTGAAAGAATATTATAGTATACAACTCTGGTGAAAATTTGGTATAACTTACTCAATTAGTTCAAAAATTATGAGCCGGTCTGTAATTTATAATATATTATCATATATCAAAAATAATTGTATTGGTTTTTTATTTCTAGAAATAACAATGAAAATAAAATAGAAACAATAAAATGGAATGTTGCATTATTTGTGGGAAAACTAAAGGCAAGACTGCGAAAGAAAAGCTTGTCTCGGAACCCTCGATTGAATCTGTTGAGAAACTGCTGAGTAGGGCGAGAGAAAGAGACAATTTCAAAGATCACGCTGTTGCAGATTTCGTCCAAAGTACACATAATGTAACAGCACAGGAATTAATTGATAAACATTGTCAATATCATAGAACATGTTATATGTTATATACAAACGTGGAGAAGTTGAATCGAGCAAGAAAACGTTTCTCAACGTCCGTCGAAACCGGAGACCCTTCTGTTAGTAAACGAAAGGCAGGAAGACCAAGCGTGGTGAATGTGGAAAATGAGGATGAAGGTGTTCGAACGAGATCAATGACAGAGCCATATGACAAGACTAAGTGCATTATATGTCAGCTGCCAACAAGTGATAAATTACACCAGGTGATGTTTCACTCTACTGGTGCCAACATGCTTTCGGTCTCACAACAAATGGACGATAAGTCGTTTTTCCGGCGTATGAACACAATTTTCTGTGCTGAAGATGGGGTGGCAAATGATGTTATGTACCACCTTATGTGTTGGGCTAACTGTAAACGACAAACCGAAACAAAAACGAAGCCGTTCGATGATTCTATTCGAACCATTTCTGATATCGAATTGCTAAACTTTATCCGATTGAATGTAAAGCCAGGCGGTCAAACTATTAATATGAATAAAGTTAACAGTGTTTACAAGAAAATATTGGTGGAAAACGGAGAATGTACTGAAGTCGCATCAACAGACAAAAGGAAATACCTCAAATCATTGATTTCGGAAAACATTGAAGAAATCACATTTGTAAAAGATCAAAATCCATCAAAACCGGAACAATTGTTTGTAGATTTGACAGTTAAGGACTCTTATTCTGTCGATGACTTAACAACAACTAGAGACATAAAATCTATGCTGAAATTAGCGAAAGAGATACGAAAAGAAATTATTAACGAAAATTGGAATTTCACCGGTGACTTCAGCTCGTACAAAGACTCGTCAAAGCTTTCCATATTTTTGAAATGGATTCTTTTCGGTCCGTTAGCTTTGGATAGTAAGAAAGAAACTCGTGAAATAGAGAAAGTGTTGAAAATAACTTCGCAATTTATATCACAGAACGTTAAAACAAATCGTCAAACAAATTATCATTTACAAAATCAAAGTCAAAACTTTTCATCTACTATTGAAACACCGTTGAATGTTGGGTCTGGAATAGCTTTCTATCATGCAACTCGAAGTAAAAAACTGGTGGATTTCCTGTCAGACTTAAATGTGAGTGCAAATTACAAGAAGGTTCTTGATATGAAATCAGATATTGCACAATCAGTACTTCAAAGATGTATCAAACTAGACGGCGTTTTTATTCCCCGGAATATTGTTGAAGATTTACCATGCTGGTTTGCGATTGATAACACTGATTTGAAGTTGGATACCCCAGATGGAAAACGTCAACTCCATGGAACTGCTACTGTCGTTTATCAAGCGAAGGCTAGTATTGAGGTAAGTTTGAAAAAAGCAACTTTAATTTTGAGAATCCCCACTGGGATTTTGAGGTATAAATGATATAGTTGGAAACCCCTACCTATTAACTGGAAATAATACGTTTGTAAAAATATTGTCGGATAACTTGACAGTAAGCATTTGATTTTTAGTTTTCAATCATGTTTCGATATTTCTATCATCATCAGTGTATTAGTTAAAACTGGAAATTTCACGTTGGCATTTAACGTCCTCTCGTTTCATTCCCACCCACAGAAATGTTCTCACCGGGTAACTGAGACAAGGGTGTGCTAATAGGTTTTAATGTTATTGATATCGTGGTTTCAGGGTATCACTCAAACCAAATTTGATCGAAAGCCAGACGGAAAGAAACTTCAGTTCTCTACACGGAACTACAATTGTGCAGAACCTGCCAAAACATCAAGAGTACTACCAAACTACTTGAAATTCGTCGAAGACACCAACATTATCAATGTAAACAAAATGAACGATACCATTTGGTTTCTTTTGAAAACTTTGAATCCAACATTGGGTAAGGTCGTGCCGACGTGGGCTGCTTACAACTCTTTGCTCGGAAAGGAAAAACCACTCACAAATGTTGCCATGCTACCTGTCAAAAACGGTAGTCCGACAGACTGGGAAAACTTGTATTCAGCAATAAAGGATGCAGAAAAACTGAGAAAGAAAGTCTACAAGGATGGAAAGACAATCATTTCGTTTGATTTACAGCTTTACATTAAAGCTATCCGACTTCAAGAGAGAGATGACATAAAGGACACGTTTGTTTTCCGCATGGGTGAATTACACGTCGTCTTCTGTGTTCTAAAGTGCATTGGCAAACTGATTGATGGAAGTGGCCTGGATAATGTATTTCACGTAGCAGGTAATTGTTGTTTCGGTGTATATGGCTTACAATTTCTGTAAACTTTGAAATTATTACAACTTACTTCTTTGTAATTACTCTTCAACGATTATATCAATTGTTGTACTTTCAATTTTAGGAATATATGGCTTGCCAACCATCGATCAAATCAAGGATGGCAAACATCTTTACAGATGTCTGGAGGCTCATTTTGCTCTGTACTCGGCTTTGTTTACTCGTTACTTCGAATGTTTCATTGACCACAACCAGACAATCGAAAGAGATCTCAGGGCTGTTATCGTACATTCCATCTCCGAAGTTTCGATCTACGACACCACTAAAAGAAATATCGTCGATGAAAAGCATGGTGGTATCAAAGGTGTTCTAAATGATACAAATTTCAGTGATCTTCAGAAAAAATTCGATTCCCAGATTTCAAACCAGTCAAAATTCCTAAGAAATTTCATGAAACTTTTTGAGTTGCTGTTATTATTTATACGTGCATCGCGTGATCAGTTGTGGGAACTTCACTTGAAAACTCTTCACGCCTTATGTCCTTATTTCTTCGCATTTGACATGATCAATTACGCAAGAATGACTCCCGTCTACCTGTCGCAAATGTTAAACCTGAAGCAGACAGATAACAATACATGGGACTTACTATCAAATGGTGGCTTTTGTGTCAACAAATCCAAAGTGCCATTTACGTCAATAGGGGCCGACCATGGTATTGAACAAGAAAATCGAGCCTTAAAGGTGACCGGAGGAATTAGAGGTATTGCACATAATCAGGAAGCATTAAATGAGTACTTCCTCACAACAGCTGAAATGGGAAACATCGTTGAAAGTTTTTGTCAAACATTCGGAATTGAAGAAGACAGCTCCAGAAAAAGAGACGAGCACTATCAACTAACTGGATCGAAGAACGAACGAATCAGAACCTACACTGACAAAATATCAACCGTCTTTACCGAGCACGAAGTTTTTTTCCTCGTCAACACAACCAATGAATTGGAATCAAACGAGGTTAACGAAAACGCAGATACACCCGAAACCGAGACCAAGGATGATGTTTACAACGTTTTAACGAAAAAGGTGCTCCCTGATAAGATGGCAGAAACGTTCATCAAAGTTGAAGAAATAGGAGAGAAACGTTACAAATCATTTATAGCTGACAAATTGGAAGGTAAAGTCCCTGTCTGAATCTTCAATCTAAGTATTTTTGTATTTCAAAGAGGCGTTATAATTGAAGGACTGGATATGATCTAATGTCACTGCATAAAACCATCTTCTTTCCATTTTTTGGAAGCCCGAAAAAAAAAGATTTTCGGACATCAGATAAAAAAATTATACATTTCCAAATCCTTTTTCCGAAAAATTATCTTTTCCAAATTTTGAAACAAAAAAGAATTAGTTTTCGTGATATCACAAATTGAGAAATGTTTGTTTTTCGATTCGATGGAAAAGTAATTATTTTCGGACAATTACTATAATTGAAAGGATATATTTTTTCTACAAAAAAAGTGGAAAGGTGTTTTATCCTGTTAATTGGAAAAGAAGTCATTTTCGCCACTTTTGGATTTCCGAAAAGAGTCATTTTTCTGACATTAGGAAAATGGAAAGGTTCTCTATCCTGATAAATCGTAAAGAATCAATTTGAAAGCTTTTGGCTTTCGAAAAGAGCCACTATTCTGAAAAAAGAAAAATGGAAAGGTTTTATGTCTTGGTGATTCGTAAAGAGTTTATTTTTGACAGCTTTGGATTTCCAAAAAGAGCCACTTTTCTGAAGGTGGGGATGTGGAAATGATGAATTTTTTTAATAAATAAATGCCCGACCAGAGAAGTATACATCCAATAAATAAACAGCCAGTGAAGCAACACCGAAACATACTTTGAAACATACTTTTATTGTCAAACGTTAAAGATATCTTTTTTGGGTTTTCTAAAGGGGATCTGACTGTGCAGACAAGCTGTAATATAAAGTTTTAATTAATGCTTTCAGGTTTCTCTAAAATTAATCTCTGCTCTAATTTGCTGTCCTAAAATTTACCATGAAATCACAAGTTAGTTAAAATATGTTCATTCAAAAGGGCATCGAATAGGGCTAGAGCTTTAGCAAAAGTGAAAATTTTTAGAAGTACGAGCGTGGCAAGCTCAGAGGTTATTATTTTTTTCTAGTGGGACTGATTTATAGCCTTTTTTGGCAATTATTTTTCCACTGGGGTGACCAGCGGATGGGAGCCAAATTGCGTAAGGCAGGGTGTCCAGTGAGTAGGGGATTCTCACTGGGCCGGTGACACCCGTTAGTTCATTCTTCTTAGCTAAGGCTCTGAAAAGGTGGATAATTCCTTTTGTCATTTTTTATTAAAATGTAAGAATTTGATGTTTCTAGATTGATTGTCTTTTCTTCGTTTATCAAAGAAAATATCAAAGTGTTCTTCTTGAAATTTAAACAAAAAGCTTTTTCATAAAAATATCATGCCGAATTTATCGAAGATACAATCATCATAAAAGGAAAGGTAATAATTTCGTATTTAAAAAACATTACAATCTCTAAGTCGGGGTAAAAGTAAGGAGCAGCTTTTTTTGCAGCTGATTTGACAAAAGTAGTATATTTTCAATTTTATGAGAGCATTATGAGAATGTTTTCTTTAGAAAGTGACAAGATCATTTTTTAGTGTCCAATAAAACACCCCTGTGTCTGTTAAAGTAATGACAGGAAAAAGAAGAGCCGTCCTCGTTGACCAAATTAGGTGCTGCTTTGCTTTTTCGCACCATAGAATTAGCAGTTTTCAGTCGAAACGATAAGAAATATCCTATATTTTTTACATTGAAAGATCCAAACTTCAAGAATTGTCTCCTTAGTTTGTCCCATAATTGATTATAACCCATCACGGTACTGCCGGTATCACAGACCTTGAGGGATCCACTACAAAATTTGGCTGAAAATTTTGTCTCGGCTTGGAAAATGCCATGTATAAACTTTAATCCCCACAGTGGAAGAAGCTCCACCGGGGAGCTTATCAAAGAAAATATCAAAGTGTTCTTCTTGAAATTTAAACAAAAAGCTTTTTCATAAAAATATCATGCCGAATTTATCGAAGATACAATCATCATAAAAGGAAAGGTAATAATTTCGTATTTAAAAAACATTACAATCTCTAAGTCGGGGTAAAAGTAAGGAGCAGCTTTTTTTGCAGCTGATTTGACAAAAGTAGTATATTTTCAATTTTATGAGAGCATTATGAGAATGTTTTCTTTAGAAAGTGACAAGATCATTTTTTAGTGTCCAATAAAACACCCCTGTGTCTGTTAAAGTAATGACAGGAAAAAGAAGAGCCGTCCTCGTTGACCAAATTAGGTGCTGCTTTGCTTTTTCGCACCATAGAATTAGCAGTTTTCAGTCGAAACGATAAGAAATATCCTATATTTTTTACATTGAAAGATCCAAACTTCAAGAATTGTCTCCTTAGTTTGTCCCATAATTGATTATAACCCATCACGGTACTGCCGGTATCACAGACCTTGTGGGACCCACTACAAAATTTGGCTGAAAATTTTGTCTCGGCTTGGAAAATGCCATGTATAAACTTTAATCCCCACAGTGGAAGAAGCTCCACCGGGGCTGTGACACTGTGACAGGGGTATGATTAGCTCTTTTTGTACACCTTCACCAGATTTTCAACAACTAGACTAATTGAAGATGTTTAAAAACCAACGATTGGAAACTGGACGTGCTCAAATCAATCTTCTTCAAAGACATTGTACATGACTTAAAGCTTTCCTTTCATTCCATTTTGAGATTATTTTCAAAATTTATTGTTTTTATAAAACTTGCAAAACTTTTCAAAGTTATCCAAAGTTTTTTTCGAATGTCCAGCAACAATGGCTAGCCATTATGCCTACGAAGGTCTTTTAATTAAATTAAGTGCTAATCTCGATTTACTTCATTATAGTTGAAAAATGTAATGCAAGGCAATTTTTTGTTCCTTGATTTGAATCAAGTGCAAAGGCGCTTTGTAGAAGGAAAGAAGAACAATTTTTTTGAGGCATTCTTTCATAAAATGAAGATAGTATAATCCTTCGGCAGCTACTTTTGTTTCGTTTGAGTGATTCACTGTTTTGGGCCTCGCGACGCTGCACTTATGGCTAGTAGGTTGCATCTAAGCCTGTATTTTACATTATAGATTGCATAAAAATGTTGGGAATTAGATATTTCGCAAATCATCCGAAAATAATTTTCATGGTCAGCGAGTTTGACGAGTTTTACATATATAACGAACCAGGAAAGTATATAAAAAGAAATCACTTTGATATTTCATAAATACGCGTTTTTTTTTTATAAGAACATCCAAAAAATTTTGAAGCTTTTGGGAGTTCTTGACTTTTCAGCCTAAAAATGTTTTTAACATGTTATTATTTTCCCGCACATTATTTCCTAAGAAATCGGGTGTTTTCGAGTCCCCAAAGCCTTAAAATGTTCTCAACGATTCGTATACTTTCTCTTTTTTCGGCGCTATTTCAAAGGCTGAAAAATTTGTTAGGCGGTTTCATCAAAAAATTACAATTAACTGTTTGAACTAAACAACACCATTCCCTTTGGGACCCTGTGTTAACACCTTTATAATTGTGGAAAAATTACGATATATTCAATTGCAGTCCAATTGAGTCTCTCATAGAAAAATGTTAATAAAGAGATTTTAATTGGCAGGAATTAAAGAGGGAAAGAAAAGACTTGATTTGTCACGAAATTATGTATAATTTTTTTCACACGGGCTTTACAGTAAGCCAAAGAGTGAAACAAATGTAAGAAGTAAAGACTTTGCGATGAATATTTGTGTCAATAATGCTAAAGAGGCCCTGCAATGATCATGTAAGTACACTTTTTTAGTTATTTTTGGAATAGCCTGTCTAAAGAACATAGTTTCTTTCTTGCTATTATGTTTTTTTGTAATCTTCAAGTCATTTTGGATTTTCACTGATTATTTTCAATTTGAAATAAAGATAAAGCGGCAATTAATCTGTTAGATAATCCTGTTTATAAGAAGTAGAGTATAATTCTATCATTTTCTCTCGACAGAAAATCGAAAAACGTATTGCGAGCCCAGCGGAGAGAGCCGAAACATCATTTCGCTGCAATGTCAAAGAGGTGTGGAGAAAACTTATCACATAATGAATCGTCTCATCAGAAGACAAAGATATGAATATTATGGTTATAAGAAAAGGAAGTAAATATCATTGTTCGACAACACAACCAAAGAAACATCTTCGATGAGGGGGGATACAGATCGTTTGAACGGAAAATCGGAGAAAGTAATTGAAGAAGTAATTGTCCGACTTCTTTTGTTAGTTGGTTCAACCTTTTTTATACGAAAACAATTTTTTTAACCGCAACCTAATTCTCATTTCTTAAATTCGAATAATGCTTTACAATGTAAAATTTTGTCAGAAATAGCCCCCCCCTAACCCTATACCGAAGTTCCTACTATACCACATCAATCAAATTAGATATTGTAATTTATTATTTTATTAATATAAGTCATTTTGTGTAAATAAGGTATACTTTAGATTTTTAGCACAAGAACTATGAGTACATATATATTAACTTCACCATATATATTAATATGAATTTATTTAATATTGACTTTAATTTTAAAGAAGAAAATCATCCAAGTAGAATATTATATCGAATTTAATCTATCGTCTAATTTCATTAAAACGGCAGTAATGTCGGTTGATGAAAACTTCGTATTTAAAATACGTCAGAAAATTAGTTCTTTTCTTTACACTTTCCTGTTCTGATATTATTTCTTTTCGGAAGGTTTGATGAAATTTTTCTTTTTATATAAATTTACCAGCAAAATGTTTTTTCTTTCTGTGAATTTTCGTCGTCTAGCAGAAGTATTTTTCGTACACCAAATAAATAGTTTAGTCATTCCATCAAAAAAGATCAAAAAATCAATTCTTCCTGTACAATATCGAATTTAGAAAGCTTTCCTATGCAAGAGCTTCGATGAAAACCTATTCCTTTAACAAATATTTAATCCTTTCCCTGCCATTTCGAGACCGAAAAGATATCCTTTTCGTAAATTGAAAAGAAACAGGTATTCTTTCCAGTACTTTTCGAGACAGAAAATGATAACTTTTCGGTTACAGAAAAGAATGGAAATATATTCTTTTCGGAAAGCTTCTAAAGGATACTTTTCGTCCTTATCATGCACTCGAAAAGAAATCCTTTACGGTGCACGTAAATACGAAGAAAGAAATCCTTTTCACCGTCTATCGGACAGTCGGAAAGATCATTTTTCATGCAGTGTGTCTATTTGTATCTATATATAATATCTATCTTGAAATGTCTTTCGAAAACAACTTTTTCGTTCAAGCTCTTAATGTTAAACATATTTTACTGTGAAGGTGAAGGGTCAATTTGGGACACGATCAAAAAGGAAAAGATTACCACTTTCGTCACCAACAACCGATCAACAACAGTGATGATTGACAACCGACTGGTCACAATCAGGGAGGAAAGGAAACTAATGAACAGATTGCTTGTTGCTTCACGAACCAGACCGGACATTGATCTTTGTGAATGCCTTGGTACGTACGAGTTCACTGTCACTCCCCCATCTTTATTCTGCCCAGATGGAACTATGCATCCAACAAACGATAAATCGGTGATTGCTGAGCAGCTCTTCCAACTCCAAGCTGATTCAACAAATGAGACACCTTTGATGGAAAATGTAGATGAACCCGATGATACTAGAAAAGTGATCATCATTGATGGGATGGCTGTGGTAAATCGGGTCGATATCAAGAAGAGGAGTATCAAAAGTTGTGCGGATTTCGCCAAATGCTTTCTCGACATTATCGATAAGGAGGCAACTGATTTCGACGAAGTTCGAGTGATATTCGATCACTACAAGCACGATTCCTTAAAAAATAAAACAAGGTCTGGCCGCACTAAAGGCCGCTCCTCTGTGCAGTACAAAGTTCTGAACTCGACCAAAATCGAGCACCTTGACACGAAAGAGTTTTTGTCCTCTATCCAGACCAAACAAGAGTTGACCAAATATCTCAGTGGTAAACTGAGCCAGCATCTTTTAAAGGATTTCGTCCTTGTTTTAAATGGAAATGTTACGTCAAATTTGTCTGATCTTGATGAGGATCTATTCAACTACAATCACGAAGAAGCAGACACAGGGATAGTGCTTCATGCACTCGACGTCGCGAAGAGAGACCCGTTTTCGGAGTTGGTAATCCTTTGTTCCGATACAGATGTGCTGCTCATTCTTCTGCATTATTTTGAAAGCTTATGTAGCTCGACTATATTCAAAACAGTCAACCGTGAATTTGAACTCAGAAAAATTCACAGTCAGCTACCTTTGAATGTTTGCAAGGCTTTGTTGGGTTTCCACGCGATTACAGGTTGTGATCAAACTGGCAGATTTTTAGGTTACACGAAGCTTTCTTGCTGGGAAACATTCTTGTTAGTCGACGACGATGTGCTTCAGGGATTTTCACAACTTGGAAGTAGCTCTCAACTAACATCTGATGTTGTGAAATCCCTTGAGAAGTATGTTGTGCAGCTCTACTGCAGGAATAAAGTACCGCAAGGAATTCAAAGCCTCGCTGATCTTCGCTGGCGGATGTTCTCAAAGAAACAAGCAGAGTCACACAAGTTGCCACCAACTTTAGAGGCATTTCGTCAAAAGTGTCTTCGTGGACATTATATGAATACTGTTTGGAAACAATCGCATATTTCGTTTCAAATATTACCCGATCCGCTTGATTTTGGTTGGAAAAAGGATGCCGATGAATGTTATGAGCCAGTGACGACTGCATTGTTACCTGCACCACAATCAATCATTCATTTGACTGTATGTAGTTGCAAGACAGTTAAATATGCTGATAATCGGTGCAAATGTAAGAAAAACAACTTGAAATGTTCCGAGATGTGTCAGTGTACAAATTGTGAAAACGAATTATCTGAAAATTTAAATTCACACAGCATCGATGATGATTTGGAAACCTGATGTGGGTTCTGTTCCATGTGAAATTTTGTCATCTGGAAATGTATATAGTCATAATTTCCAGACCATAGTTTTAACTTTTTTGTCTATACTTTTTCTTAACCAAAGTTTTATAATTTTCTACAGACAAGTTTGGATTTTTGACATTTTACCCATTTTCAGCCTTTTCATCCTGGTCTGTAAATTACACTAGTGTCCGGAAAAAAAATAAGTAAGTATAATTTTTGATCAAGATCAAATCACTATATCCTCTGTTTACACCCGTTTATGTAAATAGTAGCAGATGGACATCCGTGTACGCTATTAAAGGAGTACGGATCTTTATCGGAGTACGCTGTTGCTGTGAATCTCTTATGACTGGCGTAGCGGATGCCCATCAGATAACGTTCTTTTAAGATACCTACATGCAGTTACTGGATCCGGGTGCTTCATTTTATTCGTAAACAACATGGCGACTGCACGCTTACAGAAAGATGTCTTCATTAGTGTTTATTTTCAAGGTTTGTCACTCAGTTTCTTCTCTAATTTATTATAAAGTTGATGGATTTGAACAACCATTTTCATCTTTTATTAGCACTCATGCAAAATACTCTCTCTCTCTTTCTGTTGACAACCTTTTTCCACACATTCACCTTTTTTATGATGGGTATTAAATATCCAACCAACAAATCAAATGTAATTACAAATTGGTAATTAATTATTATATATATATATAGGACCTTGATTACCTATTAGCTGTTTGATAATCCATTGATTGGCCGTTCCAGACTTTCCTTGTGATCTTTTCCCAATTAAAAATTATACGAAACTAATCAAATAAATTTGATATCCATATTGATTTACGTGTCAGTGAATAACCCAGGGAATTTCCTATCAAAGGCATTTATGAATTAGTACAGATGTGTACACTAGACAGCTAGATATTTTCTTGTCAATGTTTTTAAAGCAGTCAAACCTTGGTCAAACCAGGCTCTCCCACTCGATAAACATTAGCTACAATCGATACATTTTTTCATCGATAACGATGACCAATCGATGGATGGGATATTTACAATAATGGATAGGTAAGCAAGCCTATTCTAAAATCTTGAATATCTATTGATCATCAATTGACTTAACGATCGATCGAACATGAAATGGTTTGACAATCAATCATCTTAATTAGCCTTAATTAATGATTATCGATTATACCTATCCACCCGTCTATGTAAGTCGTAGCGGATCATCATCTATGTACTCTTTTTAAAGGATAGACAGGACGTTCATTCGACTACGCTATAGCTCTGAATATTTAATGACAAACGTAGCGGATGCTCGTTCTTTTAACACCAACATTGAGTTCCTGGACATTGGTGACTCAGTTTCAGGCAGGAAAAACTTTACTTTCAAGGTTTGTCTTTTATAAACTTATATGCAATAAAATCATAACTTAAAATATGGATTGGAATAATTTTTTTCATCTTTTCACCTTCTGATGGGTATATACACGCTCCTTCTCATTGTTCTATCTGTCTTTGTTTTTTAGTCTAGTTGAATCTTTTTTTTTTACTACAAAAACAAGGTTCAACTATTTTATATTATCATTCTGTAAAGTATTGAATACATTGAATTCAACTGAACTATTTTAATCAATTTTTTGATCAGACCAACAATTTTTATTAAACAGAATTGCTTGAGGAATAGAGGATTTCAAAAATTGCAGTTTTTTGTTTGGGAAAAAGAAAAAAAAAGTTCTAATTATAGCTACCGACCGACGGACCCATTTTTTAAAGCTTCTAGAACACGGCTTATCCCAAGCAAATTCTATAAGACTTTTAGGCAAATACTTTATAGTCTATTGAATACCGTGAGATCGGGTAGCTTGCATCAGTGGAGGCTAACATGCATAGCCCTTAAATGAATGACATGGCTGGTCATTAAAATACAAAGTTAAATCAAAACAGAAATGGTAGAGTAGAGCTGCGAGCGGAGCTGCGTATTTCATTTGTTTTGAAATTTTAATGACCAACCAGGTCATTCATTTCAGGGCTATGCATGTTAGCCTCCACTGATGCAAGTTACCCGATCTCACGGTAACAAATTACTACAGTATTAATTACTTGCCCTCAGCCATAGTATACGTATACAGTACAAGTGGGATAAATTATTTTGTCTCTTGGTAACAGCTCTGTTGTAAAGAAAAATCAATTAGTTGACTTTTTTAATAAAAAATTTATGCTGTGGTAATTTGTCATTGTAAATAGACCGCCATGATATCGTGTAAACAACTATATATTGTCGTTTTAGCGAATGCGACAGTCTGAATAACAAATTACTACAACATACATCACTTGCTGTCAGCCAGTATTGGCCAGTACAAGACAAGGAGGATGAATTATTTTGTCTGTAGGTAACAACTGTGTTGTAAAAGAATAATTGAATTAGATGGCGTTATCAAATAAGAAATTTATTAATTAGTTTAATTAATTTAATTTAATTAGTTCAATATTAGACTGATGTGATTGCCAAAACGACTATAACATAAACTTTACAAGAATTTTTCTATATTATCTATATTTTTTGTTGAGTCAAAATTGAATCAGGGTGTGAGCTAAAAAAATTATAATTGCAGTGAAATTAAATTAATCCTCAAAATATATTTCGAAACTGGGGGAAGAAATTTTCTTCCCAAAATGTGAAAGTCAGCTATTTTCTAAAAACGGTCAGCTATAATTTTAAAGGCCAGTCTCTCTCTCAACTCAGGCACAAATAAAATAAGCAATTAGCAATTGTATGTTCACATCAGTCTTACTGCCGATATATAAATGGAATTGTAAATACTCCAAAATTAAGTTCATAAAACTCAATTTGAAAAAGCTTCGTTTGTCTAAATTTTTAATCATTCAAAAAGGAGAAAGTAGGCCTATTTTGACCATAATTTAGCTGATTTTATCTTAATTGTACAAACCTTTGGAGCTCCCCTCAATAACTCCACCAGGCTTTCATCTATTTTCCCAACTTTAAGGCTCAAGAGAAACTCAATCTAGATATACAAAATGGCCCCAGCTAAAAGTGCTTAGAAAAATCCCTGATAGTATATATAATTTTGTATTACTAGATTGATAATTTTTTTGATTAAAAACAGTTGATTTTACTTTTTTGTTCATTAATTTGCAACTGGTTTATCTATAATTTTGTATATAGAACCTGACCTGCTTTACCAAATGAATCAATGATAATAATAATCAGAATTTTTATTAGTCCTGGAAAAAGATTAGCCCAAAAGTAGCCTGACTTTTACTTTTCAACAAAGAATGTTGAACAAGTGAGTGTTGAACAACAAGCAGCTAAACAAATGGATGTTGAACATTTTTCATTTGTTTACTTGAATTTCCATTTTAACAGTATTTAATCCATTTAGTTTTGTTAATTTAATATCTAATTTAATTTTTACATAAATTATTTTTGGTTGAGCACCACCTTTTTCATTCCGACAGATACCTTCAAAGAGTCAACATCAACTTTCTACACTTACATTTTTTATGGTCTCACATTCTAGCATTTTATGCTCAGTCCATTTCTCAAACAAGGTCGTAGCTCACATGCACCTTATATTTGTATTTGCTGCCAGATCATAGCCTTCATACTCAGGCCAGCTGATGGGTCTTTCTTTGCTTTTGCTTTGCTTGTTTTCATAGTGTTTTTGCTTTGCATTTGTTTTCATAGTGGTTCTTAAGTTAGGATCGTTTTTCATTTCTTATTTTTTTAGCATTTATTCATTATTCTTAAACACTCACATAGAACTCTGTCATTCAAACTTTTACTTAAAACTTTATATATACTATTTTTATTTTGAACCTTGTTCAACAATAAATGAATGCACTTGACAGTGTTGCAAACATGGCTATCACCCTACGACTCAATGTCTGATCATCTCTGTCCCCACAAATTGAATACAGTCATTTTTAAGTTTTGAACTCGAACTATGCCATTTGCGTACAGAGATTATTGTAAATGGGTTTTGAGTTTGAGTGCTGTTTTATTTGTCTAAAGAAATGAAGTGAAGCCATAAGTAGTTACCCGAATAACATTTTAAGCTTTGTATGACTCTTTTTGTTTTTCATTATCTTTTTAAACTTCAGAAAATTATATAATATAAGGTTTAGTCTGGTAAGCAACAAACTACGATTGAATGATAAGGGTACCAATGAAAGCTGAGAGAAGCTAAAGTTAGTTTCGAGTTCATCCCTAAATCTAAAAAAAGTCTGAAGCCGGTCACTGAATCTAAATTAGTCTGTATTGTTATGTTCTTTTTCAGCTATGTGGAAACAGATCAAAGGCACTATCAACCCTATTCTCAATGGTAACAGTAAACGTAAGAGAAGAGTAATGGAAATGTTGAAGAAAGAACAGAAGGTATTTATTACAAATAGTGATTGTATTCCTTTATGATATCGTCTGTTAGTAGTATACTTCGTAGTACAGACAGTTCGAGACTCACGGAAATTAATCATCTAATTTTTTTTGTGGAAATTATACTGTTGCTAACACAATTGTTTGCTTAGGAAAACACTACAGAAAGAGCTAAATGTAGTTTTGATTTTAAGATTTCTTTTCTTGCTTTTCCAAATAATTCAGGAGAAAATAGGATCAATGGTAGAAGAATTAAAAAGCATTGATGAAATTTTCAAACAAATTGGAGAACAGTTATCTTCTCGCTTTGGGGTAAAAAATTTATTTAAAAAAAGTTTATATCGTTTAATGGAAGGTCTGAACTCTGAGGATTCTTGAAAACTTTCAGAAAATTGATATAGCAGTTTGAAATTTAATTATAAATTCATTACGATCCCCGTGTTTCATGGGTTACCTTTCTCACTTGTAAAAACATTTTTCGTCAACAATTATTTAACTAAGTGCAAATATTAATATGCGGAAATCTTTTTAGGTAACCTTGAATCTCAAAATACCTGACCTACAAAATGATACACAAGAGGTGATATTTTAATTTTAATTCTAAGTTTTACGCTTTATTAGGGTTATCAATCATTCTGAACAAAGTTTTATGCCTTATTGGGGTTATCAATCATTTTGAATCATTGGGTTATAAATCCCAGTTTAAACGACTAAATAAACTTCATGAAATTATATATTTTTGATATTGAATGGAATTTTTTCAGCCTACATCTGATGTCGAAAGAAGTGAAAATGATATTTCTGACAAGGTAGAATATGACCAACAACAAGAGGTAATTATGACTCAATCTTATTCCAGTTAGTTTAAGGGTCGTGTCAGAGCTTTGAAGTGCTATTTGATATTTAAAGAGAGAGATAGGGTGTTGCTACAATTCACTAAAAGCTCAAAGTTTCTTAATTAACATAATCCCTGACGAGTGTTCTGCTTTTTATTTTAGAATGAAAAACCTAGGAGTAAACGCTTCAAGTGGAACGTTGAAGAAGTGCCAATAGAAGAGCAGCAGAAAAAGAAGATCGAAAGGCTGCAACAAGTCAATAGAGAGCAAACACACACTATCAACGTTTTACGAGAGAAGAACGCGTCACTTTGTCTAACAAGTGCGAGCTATACCCACCAAAAAATGGTTGATCAACTTGGGCAAACTCGTTCGGCATCGTTAGTAGATGCATCTTTATTTTCTAATTCTTTCCATACTGGAGATTCCGTATTGCAGAAGCAAGAACCCGTATTTCTCGGTGAAAATGAATTTAAGGGGTTAAGAACTACAAATTTGCCCTCCGGATCTTTTTCTGACGTCAAACGATATTTCTTTTCTGGTGATGATGATGAGACGGTGGCTGTCAAATGCATGAGAACTGATATTTTTGGCTATCAAGTACTCGCAGTTTTAAGCCATGAACACCGACTTTTGGCCTTTGCTGGTCGACATAAAAACATTGTTCGCACAATGGGTTTGGTACGCATCGGGGGAGCTTTGTCTCATGTTATGTACTATCAAGATGGGACAAGGCTTGATCTTATGATTCAAAAGTCCACATTAAGAACGTTTTTCATTTTTAAAGAGTTGATCGAAGGAATTGCTTGTGGACTCAACTTTCTTTTTTCGAAAGGAATTATACATAACAATTTAGTTCCAGAAAACATTATTTTGAAAGATTGGGAGCCTGTTATTGTTGGATTTTCATTTGCCTGCCGTTCGGAAAGTGTTAAACCGAAAGTTTCTAAATTTTTGATGAGCAAATTCCCTGAGCAGAAACATTTTGCTCCTGAGATATTTACCGGCTCGCCAGTCAGTTTTTCGACTGACGTATATGCATTTGGTGTTTTGGTTGAAAGAATTCTGCGAGCCACGCGTGATTTCAAGTTGGATGACATACTCAAATCAAGAATTGATTGTTTTGCTACTGTTGGTTGTCAGACAATTTTTGATCATAGGGAACGAGCAGATACTCTCTTGGAAAGAGTCAGGGCTATGTTTGCCTACTAGTTCCAGAACAAATAAACTGGATCCTAATAATATTCCTTTTTTTATTTCACTCTGATTTTGTACCCTGAGTATCAGAGGCCGAGTTTTCAAAGAAAATATCAACCTCTGACGACCAAGTGTAAAAATGTTATTGCGCATGTGTCAATCTAGTCACTGTAAAAAGAATCAACGACGAAGAGCAAATATTGCCATGTTAATGTTTAGCAGACTGTATCAGTATACATGTTCACTATTGACGAATTTCCCAGAAACCTCCAAGTGTACCAATTGAAATGAATTTCTTTCAAAAGAAATCTTTTACATGATTCCCAAGTGTATAACAGTAATTACTAAACTATTAATTATGGTAATGTGGAATCGAAATAATAGACATATCTTTAGGTTATCATTCTCTATTGCTGATACTATTTAAATGCGCTGATGACTTTTTTGAGTTGTATTTTCAACGACGCGAATAAAAATATCGACTTAATCAAGATCTTGGATTTTCGTCATGGTTACTTTTCTTTGCGTTGATTGCGCGCTGAATAAAATCGGGATTGGTCGTCACAGGTCGATATATGATTTCGGCATGTACGGTACTGATTTTGGGTTCAGGGCTTAGGTTTTTAGAAAAAAAAATTTGGGTTTTTTTACTCTATTATAGCCTTATATTATAATACCTAGGGTTTCAATGCTTGCTTAAGTTGTTTCATTTTTTTGCCATTTTCAGGGCTGAGCCCTTTTGTTACACAGTTGCTTTAAACAGGGAGTATAGTGAGAAAACATTATGTTTACTTATTCTTTCAAGAAGTTGTTATTTCTAGATTTAGATATTAGATATTTATATGGGCCTGTCAATATATCTCTACTGAAAGAAAAGCCAATGTTAAGTTGTAGTGTTGAAAGAAAAGCCAATGTTAAGTTGTAGTAGTTAACCTGTCAACCCAAACAACACAAGGGAGGTTACATTTTAACAGGGTCAAATGCATTCGGTTAGCTTTTTGATACAATGCCTTCACACAAGTGGCGTCATTCGACCTCGCTAAAATCGAACTCGATCCTGGTCGCTAGTTTCTAACGCAATGGTTCTTAAAAGTATCCGATCTTGTGGATCTTCTATAAAGTCTTGGTCTCTCACCTTAGCCTTTAGAGCCTTACATGTCGAATTCATCTTTGAAATAACCTCGATGCGTGAAATCTTTATTATCATAATTTTTATTATTATCGCATCATAGAAGCATTGATTGTACGTATATTTAGAGCGAACGAAACTACTTTTGAGTATGAAAAAATTTAAACTTATAATAGCTTCTAATAGATTTTAATAATTTCAATGTTCATTGTTCAATTTTAGTAGGTATTAGTAAAATAAAATAAAATGTCGAAACGGATAAGGTCAACAATGTCCAAAACACTGGAGCAAAAGAGCATTCTTCAGAAATATTATGATCAGGGAATGACTTCTTATGGTAAGGATCATTACGAAGCAAAGCAAATGGTTTTAAAAGCAGTTGAAGAGACTGGTCTCTCTGAAAAACAAGTAAAGGTATAAATAAATCTCATTCGTAATATTACAGTACGTCTTACTTTCAAGAGTAATGGGACTGGATTAGCAACCGATTAGGTGTTTCACTTGGTCATCAAGTTTTTATATACACTTATTACTTCCAATGTTTAGTTATCGGTTTCTATATAATATTTATAACTTCATTTGTACAAGCTAGTGAAGAAAATCAAGTGTAATATTCTCATAAAAATTCAATTTCTCAAAAGGATTGGATAAATAATCAAAATAAACCCCCCAAAGTCTCGAAGACAGAGAAGATCTACACCAAAAAACCGAGGGGATGCGATTTGTTCAAAAGAAAGTACTTCGAAAACTTAAAAGGTTTACTTCGGATATTAATTTATTTGATGCACAAGAGTTCACGTATCGCTGAGTGCCTATGAGTGGATGTTGCATGATATGTTCCCCTATTTATCCATTCTATAAAACTCTAGGAAAAAGTCGCTTTGAATATGAATTTCTTTTCTTTTTTGGTCTAAGGTACTGTATATGATCCAAAGATTGCCATGAAAAAAGCAAATGAGAAATGGGGACAACTCTCAGATATTGAGAAAAAGTCATACGAAGAAGAAGCTGCATCAATCGTTGTTGCGGGATTTGATGACTTGCCAGTAGAAGAGCAAAAAGCAAGAATCAACGAGATCAGGAAAAAAATGAATATAATGGTATGTAAAAATAAATTTCAAAATATTTTTCTTATAAAATTCGTTCAATGCTCCGTGGAGGAAGAAATAAGTAATAAACAGTAATAAACACTAATCATCAGATTCATGGTCAAAACCATGGAGTGGGGTAGCTCATATAAGCTTTTTAAATCCGATCATTGTTTTCCATAGTATATTTATCATTCTTCTAATTTAGTACGATGGTATTATTTCAGCCGAGTTGTAGGAATTTATCTCCTCTCATTATGTAGTACGAGTCCATATTTACAAATATAACAATTTTCTGATTTTATCTACGGTTAAATTTTATATAAAACCATCTTTTTTTGCAACTCAGTGCCAAGAGCTTGAAAGTTATGGAGTGGAGATACTCGTTATGGATTATGACCTCAATGATGAAAGGGCTATGAAAGAGGGAGTTAATTCATTCGGAAGTAACAGATCTGCCGACTTCCTTGAGGCTAATGACCGATTGGAATGGAGATTTGCTCAATTTATGGACGGTGAGTGTGGGCACTTATTTATAAGAACTATTAAAAATCTTGTTACTATAAAACAATCTCTTTGAACAACAAAATTTGGTATGTATCTCTATAACGCTGCAATGTGAATATGCTCATTCTTTTATTGCAGAAGTAACATCTAAAGCTGTTCAGATAATGCAAGAACCGTTCCCAAAAGAAAGGAAACAAGTTGCAGACATGTTAAACAGTAAAACTTCAGATTCCAATCTTCCTACAGACCTCGAGATTGATTCGCTGTCGAACCATCCAAGTATTATACGCATCACTGAATCCATGTCTAAAAACAAATCTTTTTCCTTCAGTGATGTAAAGCCTGAAGACACACATCGTGTCATACTCAAGCTAAATCAAGATAAATCTGTCAGCGGTCCTTTCTCGGTGAAATTAATAAAAATGGTTTCTGATATACTGTCAGAACCATTATCAAAACTCATAAATCTTGCTTTCAATTCATGCAAATTCCCCCAAAGTCTTAAGAAGGCAAGGGTTACTCCTGTTTATAAAAAGGAAGATAAGTTTCTGAAGAAAAATTATCGACCAATTAGTATCTTACCAGCTTTTTCTAAAATTTATGAGAGAATAATTCATAACCAACTCTCTTCCTACTTCGATGACATTTTCGATTCAAGACTCTGCGGGTTTAGAGCTAAACACAGCACTCAGCATGCATTAATACAAATGATTGGTCAATGGCATCAAAGTCTTGATGGGTCCGGAAAGGTGGGGGCAGTTTTGATGGACCTGTCGAAGGCTTTCGATTGCATTGATCACAAACTTCTGGTTGCAAAGCTCAAAGCCTACGCATTTGATACAAAGAGTCTTGAACTATTGAAAAGTTATCTAAGTAATCGCTATCAGAGAACAAAAATCGGCTCTGAATACAGCGAATGGCAAGAGATCACTCTAGGTGTTCCACAAGGCTCGATTCTGGGGCCTCTTTTATTTAATATTTTCATAAATGATTTATTTCTTTTTATTGTGAAAGCTAGCATTTGCAATTTTGCCGATGATAATACCTTACACTCGTGTGCTGAAACTCTTGCAGAAGTCATCTCGAATCTAGAGTTTGACCTGGAAATAATCTTAGACTGGTTTTTAAACAACTACCTTGCTGCAAATCCTGGTAAATTTCAAATGCTAGTTTTAGGAAATCAGAATATTCCTATAGAAATCACTGTCAGAAATGTAACTATAAAATCTACGAATTCTGTTGAGCTTCTCGGTATTACCATTGATAACAATCTCACTTTCGAATTACATATCAATGATCTTTGCTCTAAAGCTAGATCGAGAGTCTGGAGTCTGAACAGAATTCGCAATTATCTAAATTTTGATCAACGAAAGTTGATATTTAACGCTTACATCATGTCAACATTTAACTATGCACCAATAATTTGGATGTTTTGTAATAAAACTACATATGAAGAAATCACCAAAGTCCATAAACGGGCATTGAGAACATTACTTTGTGATTTCATAAATGACTATGAGGTTTTATTGCAAAACGCCAAATGTAAAACGGTTCATGAAATTCAGCTTTGCTTTCTACTTTGTGAGGTTTACAAATCCGAAAATAAATTAAATCCAAAGTTCATGCAACAAATCTATATAACGAAGGAAATAAAATTTAACTTCCGAAACAAAGTTTTGATGACAATACCTAAGGCTAAGTCTCAACGTTTTGGAACTCAATCCTTTTTATTCCGAGGAAGCCTGATCTGGAATCAAATCCCAGAAAAAATTAAGCTCAAACCATCAATCGATTCTTTCAAATCCTCGCTGAAAGAAATAAACCTTAAAAATGTTTGTCTTTGTAAAATATGTATATAAAATTTTTTTTTATCTTATATATTCTTTATTATAGTATTGCGTATTCTATACAGTTGGTATTAATTAGTATTTTATTATAACTATGTCAGACCAACATTAAATAAATCGGAAAATAAAAAAAAATAAAATTCGTATGTCGTTTTTATTTTGTTCGTTAATTTTGAAAATAAAACGACGGAACAAGATATAGTATTTTTACTTTGAAAGCCCTTATAACCCATCATGGAATGCTTAGAATTAAAATTTTCTTATTTTTTTTTCATGAGTAAGTATAAACTTTTCAAATTCATTTGTATGACTCGTACTTCTTTTTCTTTTTAAACTGGTTTAGGCGTATTGAAAATAGGAAGAACGACGGTGCCTTACAAAGCTATCGCTGATGGGATTGTGGAAGTGCATGGGCTACCTGAAGGCTTCCAATTTAGAAACCCAACTTTGTTATCGAAGTCGGAATTGACGACAATAAAGGACAATATTGATAACATATCTTTCGTGTGTACGTTAAAATTTTAAATTTTTGTAATCAAAATTCCAAGAGATTCGAGATGACCATTAGAACCTCATTTTGCTTCTTGCCGACCTTTGCATGTACCCTTATTCTTAAAATCAGCAACCATTTTTTAAGGATCTTTTTTATTGTGTTCTTAACTTTTTCCAGTTCCCAAGCCGAGCTGTCAAACTGAAGACTTGACCGAAAGCAACGCTGTAAATGAGACACTACACGTAAACAAATCTATCAGTCAGCAAAGTGAGAATGGAGAAAATCTTTTTGATGAAAGGATGGAAGACGTATGTAAAAGGTTGTTGCCTGACGATTACGTACCAAATTCAACCAATCATAGAATTACGCTAAGACAGCTGATTGAGAAAGACGAGAAGGGTGAAGGGTACGTTGAGGAGATAAGAGACCACGACGAAACTGGTGCTTTTTATTTAGTCAAATGGATCGGCTACAAAGAACCCACGTGGACGAAAGGTGAGGGTATACCGTCTGTAGACTTGAAACCCTACAAAGAGCGTGCCAACATCATATAAAGATCGCATTTACAGATTTTTATGTAGTCGTTTTTATATAGTGGTTGCTTTACAGTAATCCAATGGTGGGTCAGTACTAAAATCCAGACGTCATGACGGTTAGTGACGTGGTCGTAAAAAAAACAAAATAGTTGGCATCCTTAAAACATTTTTCGAAAAATATATATCACGCATTCGATATCACAGGTCGTTCGTTTGTGCGTAGTCTTGTTAGCGCCTAGTCTTTTTCATTTATCTGTGAATACCATTGGAAAATGACTGGATCTTGAAAGATTTTATAAAGTTTTTTTCTGAAATCGTAATATATAAGTGTCGATTTTAATATGATATTTCATTCTTGTATATTTTTATATGACGAGTATAATCAGGGATCTGAGTTTGTTTGAGGGCGTAAAGTCAGTTAGCGTCATCATTTTTCGTGTAGCTCTATTATTACTATCATATGTCCTAACATTGTATGTATATATTTTAAAGAAATGTAGCTTTTGTATTTTCCTATATATATTTTCTTCTTGTTTAAAAAGATGAAGAACAAAATACAATATCAAAATAATGATATGTCTCAGAGGTTTACCAATGTAAATGAATTTTTTAAATAGCACCAAATTCTTTCCCATAAAAAGGAGGCGAATATTTGATTAGTTGTTTAACGGGCCCAGCCGACCCTAAAATTTGGAAAATAAAAATAAAATCAATTTTGGACCATTTATTATGATAGTTGCCGATTGCTGTTTTCTTTGATTTTGGTAGCTTCTTAAAAATTTTCATTTTTCATGCTCCATTTGTTCATTTTGTTTTGTCAATCATTATTTTTGTCACTCCCATTTTTGTTAATAGCATTTTCGTCAAGATTTACCAATTTTTGGTACTTTTTGACGTACTTTCATGAACGAAATCTGACCTTTTTTCTTTCTTTTTTTGCCGACAGTTTTTGTCAGTCACCCATCCTTTTGAGAAGCTTTGGCCCGTAAAACAACAAATTAATTTGGTCTCGCCTGAGAAATAAACGATATATGTACCCAAAATGAATCAGTGCAAAAAACCCCCAAAACAAAATTTTTATTTTAAATCATACTATTGATGCCTTATTTGCCCCCCCCCCTTTAGAAAAGTAAGCACGCTTTTTTTCTACAAGAACTAGTAAACTTTGGCCCAGCCTCGGCTATTCTATTCCTATTCCTTACTTGAGGAATGTTCTTTTAAGACATTTTTAAAATGCATACTTTCTCACTTAAGTGATTAAAAAGGCTTATTAAAACCAGCATTTTATTAGCAATTTCCGATAACTGAGCCTATCGACATGATCTTAGAATTTGTTTAAACGTTTCCGTCAAAATTGAGTGTAATTTTCTTATAGAATTATTAATTTTTGTTTGAATCGTTTTTATAGCGCCCTCTTGGTAACAGAAAAAAGTTAATTTGATAATTAATCAGCGTTCTGTACGTGGAATAAAAAACACTAGCCAGACGTATACTTAGGGGAAAATAAGGCTGGACTTGTCCTACCAGACGCGATGCACCTATGGAAATTTCCAAACTCATTGCCGTATAGTAGAGTACTACGAACGATAAACTCTAGTACAGAGTAGTGCTAGTGCTGGGTATGTGAAAGCGATAAAGGTTACCGTGAAAAGCACAGGTCGAAATCATATATCGACGCTGTGCCGACGAATCGAGATTCTATTTTATCTGACACCCGATGTAGAAATTTTCTTCCGACACGCTAAAGCTCTGAAGGTCGGGAAAATTTTCAACATCTGGAAGAAATACATTACGGAATTTCGCCTGACCGCGTAATTTTTTAGAAAAATGGGCCCGAGTGCAATTTGGACAGGGAAGGTGTCATGGCCGACAAAATTTGGGTCAGAAAAAACTTCAAAAGGTTTCACGAAATAAATTTAAATACAAAACTTTTTGGAGAAGGAATCATGCAAAATATTATCATTCTTTTCACAAGGAGGGCATGTAGAAATACTCAAATAAGTATTTTTCCTTCTTTAAACTGATCACAGAAGCAAAAACAAAATAGAAATAACATTGTACACAAAAAAGCCTGAAAGAAGAGAAAAGTCATAATCAGCATCTATAATAACATTAAAAGAAAAACTAAAGCTATAGAAAATGAATACTAACCCTCAATGAACACTTTTGTGAAGTTTAATAAAGATTTTATCCAAAAAACCTCAGTTCTGGAACACTGAAGTCGGTTTGTCGGTTGTCGGCCGGTGGAACAGTTATATTTGGAGGACGGTCTAAGATAGATAACAACATGAAAGTTACTGATAAAAGCCTAAGCCTATAGGAACATACCTGCTTTAGTTTCTTTGGTCTTTGAATGGTATAAAATTTGAGAAAGTGCAGAAAAAATCAGCCATCAAAACAAATAAAAACAGAAGTTATGATTATCAACTTTTCTGTGGTAGAAACACATTTTTTGGGTTGGTGCACATACAGAAATTACACTGGATACTAAAACTAATATTCAGGGAGTGATAAGTACAGTTAAACTACAAAAAATCCATCAAAAGAAACCAAAAACAACCATAACAGCACACATTTTTTGAAAATTACATCAGCCATGTTGTTTGTAATTTTTGCCGACATACTCATGACGTGGTAACTAACGACAGTGATTTGACGGTCTTTTTGAGGCGCCAGATCTCAAAAAAACTATTTTTGAGCGTTCAGCACGGCCCCGAAAATGAGGGCTAAACTTATGTCGGCACATCAATGGATGACTACTATTTCTCTCCGATGGTATATTGGCCCGCTCCTTTAGAGCTTTAGCGTGGGCGGCCGCCAATACGCCATCGGAATATCAGATAAGATTCTATTCAGCGCGCAATCAACGAAGACAAAAGTAACCATGACGACCATCCAAGATCTTGGATGAAGTTCAAAGTTGATATTTTTATTCCCGTCATTGAAAAGACAACTAAAAAATATCATTAATGCTTTTTAAAAAGAGTCAGTGGTAGAGAATCATAATATAAAGTCTATCATTTCGATTAAATTAATAAAGTGACATTTCCATAATTAACAGTTTAGTAATTACTGTTATACATTTGGGGATCATGTAAAAGAATTAATTAAATTTCTTTCTTTCGAAAGAAAGAAACTCACTTCAATTACACTTGGAGGTTTCTGGGGAATTCGTAAATAGTAAACTGCATACTGATACAGTCTGCTAGACATTAATATGGTAATATTTGCTCTTCATCTTTGATTCTTTCTACTGTGATTAGATTGACACATGCGCAATAAAATTTATATTATTGCTCTTCAGAGGTTAATATATTCTTTGAAAACTTAACCATTGATACTCAGGGTAATAAAGGTTACTTAACTTGGAAAGTCAATTAGTCTGTCTCAAAGTGTTTCAAAAAGAAAAGCAAAAAAAGCAATTATCGTGCCTCTGCGCCGTCGAGTCCCTCGAAACATCTCATTAATTCCTAAAACTTTGACAAAATTTGAAAATCTTGAAGAAATAGTGTCTTCAAGGTCAGAAAAGAAAAGAAACTTTGCACTACCGTGAATATCCCGATTCTATATATTCAGTAAGCACAAAGTGAAAATTAAAATAACCATGGCAATCATCCAGGATTTTGGGTGAAGGCTGCGTCAATCAAATCACGTATAAGAAAAACGTAGAAAAGATTCAATGAAAGTGAGCCATCTCAAATCAACACATTAACATTTTTCTATGAAAATTAGGAATCGTTTAAAGTAACTTTAGAGAACTGAGAACTTGTCAAGAGAAAAAGGAAACTCGTCTCAGAAAAACTAGAAATTATATGCTTTACTTAAACTTAACATGAGGATATGTGCTTTAGATCTTCGGTTCTTTTGAATAGTGGTAATGTGATTGAGACATGCGCGATAAAATCTTTATAGCCTTTCTCCACAGGTTTAATTTCAAAACTGTGGTGCTCACACCCTAACATTACACTGTTCACATCAGCCAAGAGACAAATACCATGAGATAATATATCGTATTGAGAAATATATATGCGTGAAATGTGAGCGTAATGAGTCAAAAAATAGGAGGCAATATACCCTATATGCACTAACTGGCAATAACCTAGTCCCCGGATCCCAAGGTGGATTTAGTTCCAATTTATCTCTTTCCTTCAATTGCACGAAGCTAGGGTTTATTCCCGGGGGGGGTACTACCCTTGTCGACCGACGGGGGTGCTCCGCTGAGTTTCGAAAAATGGACCCTACGTGGGACTCGAAATTTGCGAAAAAAGTGACCCTGAATGGGACTGAAATTCCAAAATGTTCTACTTTTTCCCCAAATTTTCCAAAAAAAGGCACCCTACGAGGGACTGATTTTTCTATTTTGGTGTTTTTGCGACCCTACCTGGGACTCGTGGAGGTTGAAAAAGGTACCCTGACCAGCGGAGCATCCCCGTAACCCATTTTGCCCTAGTACCCCCCCCCCCGGGGGTTTATTAACCTAATAGTCCGGAAAAATGCTGTATACGATTTTGTTTTGATTACTTTGTTATGACTAGAAACTTCTTTAGTAAATCTAAAAAAATTTTGTCTGTATCAGAGACCCGATACCTTTAAAATTCATTGCCGTAAAAACGATAGAACAATTAGAAATTAACATTCTATGTACATTTAATTACCTAATAATTTTTCCTAACGTACTTTTCATTTTTCTATGTTTTTTGATATAATCCGGTTTAATAACCAAGTAACAAATAAGTAAAAAAAGGAATGAAAAAAAGTCGTAACTGCCCTGGTTCAGGGAACAATTACACTACAGAATTAAAGCCTTCTGACTCGTAAGACATTTTTAGCATAAGAGTTTTGAGAGATATAATCAAAAAGTTATAATAATGGAACCGAAAGACCTTATGACCTAAACTAAAAAGTTCTTCTTTCAAAGTGAAAAAATCGAAAATACACGAAAGGTTTATTGGGACTTCCAGTTTATAGGAATTTGTAAAAATATTTACTGTCAATAGAAAAGTGTCTGATTTTTAGATTATACTATTCTAGGGCTTTCAGAGGTACATTTACCACGCATTTACCAACCACTCGGCAAGTCCCTCCCCCCTCCATTAAAATTTGAAAATGTTTCCATCCTCTCATTTATTAATCACCTGCGAGTTAACAAAGATTTCAACGAGGCAAGAGGGGAAGTTTAAACTAACGAGGCTGTTTCGGGCTGTTTTTTCGCTGAAAATATTCTTCCCTCTACTTGTCTTAATTCGATCTATTTCGATGCGTATCATAGTGATTGCGTCAAGAAAAGATTTCATTAAGGCAAGAGTGGAAAGTTTAAACTCACGAGGCTGTTTTTTTCGCTGAAAATAACCTTCTCTCTTGTCTTAATTCGATCTATTTCGACGCGTATCATAGTGATTGCGTCAAGAAAAGATTTCATTAAGGCAAGAGTGGAAAGTTTAAACTCACGAGGCTGTTTTTTTCACTGAAAATAACCTTCTCTCTTGTCTTAATTCGATCTATTTCGATGCGTATCATAGTGATTGCGTCAAGAAAAGATTTCATTAAGGCAAGAGTGGAAAGTTTAAACTCACGAGGCTGTTTTTTTCGCTGAAAATAACCTTCTCTCTTGTCTTAATTCGATCTATTTCGATGCGTATCATAGTGATTGCGTCAAGAAAAGATTTCATTAAGGCAAGAGTGGAAAGTTTAAACTCACGAGGCTGTTTTTTTCGCTGAAAATAACCTTCTCTCTTGTCTTAATTCGATCAATTTCGATGCGTATCATAGTGATTGCGTCAAGAAAAGATTTCATTAAGGCAAGAGTGGAAAGTTTAAATTCACTCAATGTGGTTTTTAGTTTCAGATTTAGGGAAAATTATACAACAACAGAAATAAATAAAACGCCTTGGCATGATTCGCGTCATTTTAAGTCCGTAAAGATAAAACACCCTTTCTTAAAAAATATTTATCCTGTATCAAAAAGTTATTTAGATACAGTGGAAATGATAGTTTTATTAAAAATCAAAATTTATTTCAAATCAGTATAAGCTTTTCGGCTACGCCACCATCAGTACAAACATAGAATGGTAAAAATCACAAATTTTCTATCTAAAATGTTGAAAAAATTGCCTGTTTACAGATAATTTTTTTTTAATCAAATAAATAAAAGGTTTTCTGAAAACTTGCATGGAATTGAGCAATGAAATGGGAAAAACTGTAGACTTTTCTAAAAAGGATAAATCACGAGTTGATACTTTTCATATAGGTCGCCTTTAAAGCAGGGTTAGAGTTTAAGGGCTTTAACTTTCGATTTGAGAAATTACTATACTTAGATTTTAAAAATTCTTCAAAAATTATCAACTCCTGAATTTCAAACCAGTCGAGAAATTCTTCATGTTCTCCTGTTCATTTTTTAATAATCTTTTAACTTATCAATATTATGGTTGGGATTTTCTTTACAAATGTAAAACGACTTCTCAATAAAACATTAACGGGCGCTGCAAAAAGGTTAAAAATAAATATAATAACTACATCCGTTTTCAGTTTCAGATTTACGGACACTGTTAAAATTACATTTATATATAGAAATCTTGATGGACGTTATCAGTCATTTCTTCTGTATCACTGACATTCTCATCGTCTGAAGATTCGTCCGTACACTGATCGTCTTCAATCAAAGATTCCTCGTCCAGGAGTTCATTATCTGTACTACCATCAATAATCGGTGAAAAAAGTTTTTTGAGCTCCTCAATGAACTCTCCTAGCGCATACAATCGTTCGTGTAATAAGTATTTTGTACCAAACGAAGATTTCAGATTGGCTGCGGTGAAAAGCAGCTCAGTTTGTTTTTCCCAATAAAGCAAAGTGTTTTCCATATCCTTTTTCACGAGCAACACTTCTTCAAGAGCTCTTTGCTTTCTGATGTAGAACTGGATGAGTGTTTTGATTACACTTCCTGCAACGACAGAACTCCTTGCCTGTAAATGACATAAAGTTTGGAACATTTGATTTTGCGTTAATTTAATGAGCATAGATAAACTGAATAAAAGCTAGAAGCAATATATCTGAAAATTATTTTGTAATTTTCAGAAAAAACATTTATGATGTTCTACGCTAAACGTTTCCAGCGAGGTAAATAGTTTCAAATAAATTGAGTGGGTGTTAAGAAATTGATAAAGATTAAAGGTGCCCACACATTTTTGGCACAGAAATTAGTGACTTTTGTTTACAAGTAAATAGTCATTTTTCTATAATGCTCTGCGAGAATAAACTTACTTGAGAAACAAAGTTAATTTGGTCATAAAAGCTTGACTTGACATCCAAAACCACAGTATATTGAATTGTTTCGAAGGCATTAGACACTTCAGAGTTAATGGAGTTGTAGGATGCCAAG
Organism: Clytia hemisphaerica; assembly: GCF_902728285.1. NCBI lineage: Eukaryota > Metazoa > Cnidaria > Hydrozoa > Leptothecata > Clytiidae > Clytia > Clytia hemisphaerica. The sequence continues at coordinate 676,777 of NW_027104371.1, forward strand.
ATGTTTTTAATTTCAGTACATGCTTTGTTGATCTGTTTTGATAGACGTGTTGCTATCGCTGATCCATCTGAGAAAAAAAGGTTTCATTATTAAAACAATAATGCGTGGTTGACGAGGGCTGTACTGAGAAATTTAGCTGCCACTACCAGTTTCGTGTAAAAGGAAAGTGAGAGAATGAGAGGTGACAAAGGCGACAGAAAACCAAAAACTCATTATATTGTTGGAATGGAAGAAACTTTCCCGAGTCTTGGTTAAATTTTTATTCAAAAGTTTATTGTCACTAAAAAATCTCTTTCTTCAGAATCCTCAGACAAACTTAGAAAGCAATTTTAGGATAAAATTTATCTTGTTAGATGTAAAGAAGCCCAATTTTTAGCAGAAAGAACTAGATAAATCGCGAGATACAGTTGAACCCATGTATTCGAATGTATTCAAGGCCAAGGATTCCATTTGAATCACAGTGTTTTTCGAACTAAGTAAGTTTTTATTTGTGTGACCTAATTTGATGAAAATAGACTTTCCTAGAAGTTTACTTCTGCAGATTCTTTTTCCTATTTCACAGCTTCATCTTTAAATTTGGAAGACTAACAAATCATAATTTTCAAAACGAATCAAAGGAGTTATTTTTGCAAGATTTTCAAGGTTAATTCTGAGGGAAGAATATGTTCGAGTTAAGTAATTGAATAGTAGGAGTTTGAATTTTATGGGTTTAGTATTTTGGAAAGCTCAATTCGCGAAAGTTTCTTCCCTTAAAGTAGTTGCAAATTTTGTCTGATTATTACCTGCGTATCGTTTCTTCAGAGCTAGCAACATCAGTCGTTCGGAGCATCGGTGATATAGGGTAGTAGTCATTTCGGACGATTTTATTTTTATATACTTGACGTGTTGTGCTTTATATTCTGGGGAGGATACTGTCCATCTTGATCTTATCTCATACTTCTTTTCCAAAGATACAAGTGCGCGATCAAGTCTGAAAAAAAAGTCATAAAAGGAAGTGACTGGAATCTGAAATACCCTTGCTTAAGTGAAATTTCGGAAGTTAGTTTTGAGTTGCTGAAAACTACTTAACTTAAGGTTAATTTAAGTAATCAAAATCACAAACTGTATCTTATCTTTACTGTTAGAGTAAGGAAATATCGATTGATTAAAGAGTATAAGAAGATCGTAATAACCTTTTGACTTTTTGTTTGTGGACTTCAATATCAGAGGTCATAGTGCTCAACATAACTAGCGACACTTCTTTGTTATATTCTCTCAGTTTACAATAGTAGGAATGTTGCCAGTCAAACAAATCTGAAGGTAAACAATCATATATACGTACGAAAATAAAAGAACAAAATGATTTCAAGTTAAAGACTTCTACTTCATATTCAACCAGCTTTTTTATTAAATATGATTGATAATTCTATATGTAATAGTTATCGGACAGTTGCGAGTACAATATGAGAAATATTTTACGAGTTCCGAGATTTTTCCGTACAATATTTTCCGAGCCTTTAGGCGAGGAAAATATACGGAAAATCCGGAACGAGTAAAATATTTCCATATTGTACGAGCAAATGTCTGATAACTGGTTTATCGGTGACCCAAAAAAATGCACTTTTTGTGTTGGAGGACATACTTTTGTAGCAAAGTGACGTTAGATTGCTTCTACCGCTACAATGCAACAACATCTTTTCGTCAATTTATATTTTTACATGTAAAATATAAGATATATTGTACTCTTTTTAACCAATCAGATTGCTGATATTTTTTGGATCGCCGATAATGTGAATTATACGTACATACATATTAAACGATGCAAAGGATCTTGAGGCTCTGTAATTTTGTGTGTGTTTGATGTTATATTTTCCTTATAAGGTAGTTGTTTGCTGATGTTCAGTGATGAGTTGAAATTAACGTACAATATTTTACAATAATTTCAAGCATGATTATTTTGTACAGCAAACATCAAATATCTATAAATCTCCTAACCTATTTCTTGAGATTGAGGTTTGTGTGCCATTGTGTCTTCTTCCACTTTCCATGACTTGATCGTTTCTTCGTTTACCACCACTGAAAGTCAATAAATCTCATACATTCACCTGATCTAGAAGCATTGTTCAAACAAAAATTAAATAATATGGCCATCGGCAAACAGTTGCATGAACATTATGTTTTACCATTTTACCATTTACAGTGGTTATTCACAAAATGTTTAATACCAGAAAAATTTCAAATGGTATACAATGGTGTTGCAAACAAAAAGATCGATATTTGCACTATCATTCGTTAACTTATACCAAATTCTTTAACCAATATAATTGTAATTTCCTATTATTATTATTACTATTATTATTATTTGCTTTCACCCCTCCCCCCAAAAAAAACACTCAAACTTTCCATTTAATTCGAACAATCTCTATCTCCACAATAAAATTTTAATAAAGTTGGAACCCGTCTGAAAAAAAGGGCGGGGTTCACACTTTGAATGGATTTCAATCGATGAATCTGACTTACCAGGTAGACCGGAACATATAGCTTGTATTTCAGATTCGCAAGAAGTTAGAGTCTCGTTAGCTTTATGATAGAGAAACACGAGATGACTTCCTAGAAAAGTTTAACAGTTATGTTATATTATGGAATTCATACGACTTAAGAAACTGTAATAAATTTTGTACCATCATTTTGAACGAATGTTTAGACTAAATAAATTCCAACATTTTCAGCTAAAGAATTTTCTTACCAATACTACCCATTTTCTTTGAACCAAAATGCATCAATGCATCACTGAGAAGATCAGTGCGATGTGCTGGGGTCATTTCTTTTGTAATCTTTGAGAAAGATCTGAGGTAAGACCAGAGACGTTCCATGTGCTCGCCATCCATTAGGCCAAAGCTGTCGAGTCTTCGAATTGAGTTCTTAACCTATAATCGATGAATGAAATAATAAATTAAATTGTGCAAAGGGTTTCGCTTTTTTAGGGTTAGGGTTAGGGTTAGGGTAGTATAATGGTAGGATAACGATGTCGTCCGTAGTTAGACTAGACTGTTCAGCATGACTTCGGCTTCCCACTTTTGGCATGTTTCTATTTCACTGAATACATTTCAACACGGTCAAAACATTGGATTTATTTTCCAGATAAGTTTCTGAGAATACCAAATACCTGACAATCTCCTTTATGACCATATGAGTGAAAAACAGGGATTGCGAATTTGAAATCTTTAAACTTTTCAGAAAGTTTATTCTTCTAAAATGATAGAAAAAAGTTAATTAGTAATCAGACCTATTATTAAAGTCTGTTTTACATATGATTCGAGTTATTTTAAGAAAAACAAAATTCGCCAGGAGAATTGTACGGATTCAAATTACCAGGAAAATTATTAATTTTCTTCAAGAGAAAGGGTTGAAATCAGTTTTTCAAAATTATTTAAAATCGTCCCAAAAATATGATACCTTGAGAAGTGATTTCAGCACACAAGCTATGTCATAAACAACATGAACATCCAAATTTCTATCAACAGTTTCTCTCAAAAAACGATCTAATATGAACACAGCATAACCCAATCTGAAAAATATCAAATACAATTAGATGGGATAACTTTTTGAGCACAATATATACAATTGGAGCTAGGATGATAGTGTTGTCCAATAAGATCAAAAAAGAAAAAAGAGAAGCGTTTACCTTTCCCCATGTCTCATGTTCAAAAACACCTTTGGGAATTCATGTCGACAAGATGCTCCAAATATTCCAGTAACACTCAGTTTGTTCGTTTTCCGCTTTGACCTCAGATTACTGCCAGCCTGAAAGTTACTACACTCCTGTAAAAAAATTATCAAAGCGATTTATTTCCAGGTCCAGGAATAAATTGATGATTAGTCCTTAACTTCCTTGTCCAAGTTTGTCAGTCATATGAACTCAATTGCAAGTTCCAAGATAATACCGAAACTATGAAGAAAAAAATATTACTGAAATTGTAAAGCGAAAGACTGAAATTTGTTTTACCTTAGTTTTTATGGAATCATCATAACTGTCCATATAGTTGCTTATTTCTTCATCCGGGATAAATAAATCCTCTGATCTTGAAGCTAAACGTTTCGACTTTGAAGAGGATGTTTTTAAAACTAGACCAAAATTAGCATCAAGACTGTAGAAGACACTTCCATTTTCCTTAAAAATTAAAAATGTATAGGTTCATATGGATGGATCGGACAAGTTATTAAAACAACTAGCTACAAACCTCTGTTAAGTTCGAAATATTCGGATTTAATAAGAATGAAAACCGAGAAAGCTCTACATGTTCAGAGAGGATTATTAAGGATTTTAAAAATTGCTGAATATTGCTGAATATTTAAACTCTCCTACCTTAGGACAAGAAGCGCACTCTTCCAATCCAGAATATCCTTTGCACATACTTTTGAGATTAACTAGCTGCCGACGAAAATTCCGAAATTGATCTATGCAGTCCGTTTGTGTCATTCGATTAAGGTACTTTTTCTGAAAAAATAACAGAAAATAAGGTGTTCTTCTTGTGTCAGGGTCTCACAAAATGGTCAAAACATTAATTCACTTGAATATATACTTTGTGTATAATATTTTAAAAGTTTTCATCACCAAAGTGTAATTAGAACTTTATTTTTTTACAGCAAGAATATTTTAGAAAAAAGTAATCATAGTACTATGAAGTAATTTTTACCAAATTTGAATTGATTACACCTGTTTTCCATGCCAGGCCTTCACAAAATGAGTTGAATGAAATTTTACCCTCCATTTGGAGGGCTACAAATAGGTGCAATAAATTAATTGAGATAACAGTGTTTGGCTTGATGGGAGTCACTGGCCATAGGTCGAGAGACAATAATGTATCCAGTTCATCTTTATCTTTGCAGTGACAAAAATGTATTTTACATTGGTGATATGCTCCTATAATTGAATGAAATATGATTTTCATTCTAAAAAGACTTTGAAGAGAATCAAAACTAAATGTCAAGCTACCAAAAGGTTCTTTTCAAATTTAAATTTACAAAGGGATTATGCATAAACGACCCTCGACCCAATTTATTAATATTTTTCTGATTTTTTCCATGGCCTCTTGATTGACTAATTGAAAGCAATTTTCTTATTCCATTCCTTTTATATCATTTACTGCTTATCTTCTACCTTAAGTGGTTTTCAAACTATTGCACAATTATATAAATAAGTCATTTACCATTTTCCGATATCACTGTTAATAATCTGGAGTAAGGCTCATTTGTACAATATCGGTGATGTTGAGTCTTCAGATTACTAAGAACTTTGAATTCCTGAAAACTACCACTTGCCTAAAAATCAATTAGAAAAACACAAAATAAATGATTTGATAAATGCTATGCAAAATTTCGTGTTCAAAAAGAAAATTTTTGCGATTTTTACAAAAATTAAATGACAGTAAAACAATTATTTTGGCTGATTTGGAAAAAACACTTTTAAGTTTTCTTAGTTATTATTGCTCATTACTCTTGTGTGTCTAATTAAAAAAATCAACCTTTGTATTTTCCCATTTTATGAAATCTTCCTGAAAAGTGCTAAAATCTTCATTTTTCTAAGGGTTTTACTTTTATTTAGGAAAATTTTGGGAAAGTACATTTTGGTGAAATGTCTAAATCCTGCAGATTTGTGAAATTAAACTTTTGCAAGTAGTGACCTGACTAGCAAAATTCCCTGGACCCAAACATAAATATTGAATGATATGAGGAGAAAAATATACGTCCAGTTCATAACATTGTGAAAATAATAAGTTTCATACCGTAACTTCAGTCAGATAATGAAAATGAATATTTTCGTGTATTCTTGAGGCACAGTCCTGACAATAAATGGTTGATGGTCCACAACTCTGACACCAACCACAACTCTCAATCAAAGATGCTTCACATAAACAACATTTTGATGGGAAAAAGTCGTTGTATTTTTGTAAAAACATTTCAACAAAGTCAGTGTTTCGCTCATCCCAGCGACAATGCTCCTTAGCTTTGAATGTTTCATATCGTTTATTGGGGGCCATTGTAATAAGGTTTGGTAAAATGATGGGATCTGCAATATCTTCTAAATCTTGGCTAAATCCAGCTTCTTCAAGTCTCATTTCATTATTTATAACTTCCTTCATTTTTCTTTTAGGGGGAGGTTTTATTTTTGTGATTTTCTTTCCATTAAAATTCCGAGTAATTTTGATCCTGTTTCCAAGCCTCTTTCCTTTCAGAAAAGTCATTTCAATGCAGTTCAATGTGATCTAAAAAAGACAAATGTAATATCATTATAGCCCTCGAAATACAAACTCTCAATCATTATAGTGTTTAGTAATCGACCTTGAATCCTGTGCAGGTGACAAAAGTTCATTTTCCAATTGTGGAAAATAAGGTGGCATGGCCCATCCATACTTCCCCCATAGAGACCAGAAATTAACAGCACATGAATATGTTTTAAAAGACCGCTGGTATCTGCTGGTATACCAGTATGGAAAACGCAGGGCATTCATTTCTATTTTTATTTTTTTTAAATATTATAGTTATATTATAATGTATGCCGGAGTTATTAGTTGATCAAAAGCACTCCAAAACCACTATACAGAATATGCATTTTAGATGCCAATACAACGCGGCAGTGGAAATTTGATTCACCATGTCTAAACTTTTAAATTTATCTCAAGGAATAAAACGTGAAAAAAACAAATTTCTTTTTAATTTGTAATAAATTCTATAACCCTGAATAGTTTAGAATCTACCCTGGAAAAACTGGAAAAAATCATAAACATTGGTGAAACATAGTGAAGATATGTAATATCTGTCATTTTAGAAAAAGAAAAGTATTGATATATAAATAACTCAAACTGATGAAAACGAAAAAAGTTTAGAATATTTTTGTTAATTATGTATATTTACGATTTTTTTGGTATTTTTAAATTTTTAATCATTCCAAAACAGAGGGTAATTTAGCAAAAAGTTAAAGGGAATTTAAATAGTGACGTATGTAAAAGAAAAACCTAATCCAAATGAAGATAGAAGAAAAGTAATGTGGAGAAACAATGGATTGCAAAAAACTTTTTTGATAAAATTAATATACTATTAACTATTCTATTTTTGGAGGCTCATTTTTGCTATTATAGTCAGTGTATAGACACTTTCAATGGGCCCCTTATTAAGCACTTGACTACCTAATTCCTCAGGGGGGGTCAAGCAGTTAGTACAAAACAGTATGCCTACTAACCGTCTTTTCTCAAAAAATCAGTAACACCGCCATCCTTTGTATGGTTAGTACAGTTAGTACTAACTGACTTTGGGGTCAATTACATACACCACCCTTTAAAATGCCTTTTTGACCAACATTACAACAATAATATTAGGTAAAACAATATCCAATACCTTCGATGTTTCAATTTTTGATCTTTCAATAGGAGATAGCAACATTTTCAGAAATATTTTTGATAATCATATTTCTATGACACCTGACAAATCGTTATGGTATGGGTTGGCATGGGTAGACAAATCTAACGCCGAATCAATTGAAAACAATCGAACATGATCGCGTAGCCGTGGTTAGATTGTTGAACGCAATCAAATTGCAATCGAATATCACCCAGGTTTTGCCCTATTCAATTACAGTATGTACCGTGAGAGTGGGTAACTTGCATCAGTGGAGGCTAACAGGCATAGCCCTAAAATGAATGACCTGGCTTGTCATTAAAATAAGCTCTATTCAGCTCTGCTCGCAGCTCTACTCTACCATTTTTGTTTTGATTTAACTTTGTATTTTAATGACCAGACGAGTTATCATTTGAGGGCTATGCATGTTAGCCACCACTGATGCAAGTTACCCACTCTAACGGTACAATCTGGCTCGGGTTATTTACTACTGTTACTTATAATACGCATAGTCAACCCTTGAGAACAAAATGTTTCTATGTATGATGTTTACGTACACACAGTAATCTAGCTAGGTTTACATTGCCTTAGCGTAGAAGGACTAAAAGATTATTTACCTCATCGGCCGGCCCCTTTTACACCAGCCCTTATTACGCCAGCCCTTATTATGCCACAGCTCAATGTTTTTCATTTTAAGAAGCCCCTACAGACCCCTAACACTGACCCATATAACGCAAATGATGAAGAATTAACACCAATAAGGGGTGGTGTAAAAAGGAGCTGATAAGGGTAGAAAAGGACAGCACAGCACAGAAGCAGAAAAAGGAAACAATTGAAACATCGAAAATTCAAACTCAATTGAAATCAATAGACCTTTTTTCAAAGAGGACGTCCTGTTGAATAATTATGTACTCCAGCCATAAAAACAATGATAGAGCCATGCATAATTACTGGTTTTATCATTGTTTTTCTGCTGGACTACATAATTATTCAACAGGGTGGCCTCTTTGAAAAAAGGTCTATTGAACTTGATCGAATCAATCGAACTCGATCAAATCAATTAAACTCGCCTCGACCGAATCAATCGAACTCAATCGAAGTCAATCGAGAAACCTATATACCAATGAACCGAGAAAAAAATTGTAATATTCGATTGACTTCTGTAAAAGGTCTATGGGCAACCAATGATGTTAAAAAGTTAAAAAAAAATAATATAGCCAACTGTATATATATACTAGCTTGTATCTATTTATTCCCATCATAATAATATGAACCAGACGTCCGCGCTCGATAGGATTGATCATCGGAACGGCTCGATGACGGATCGATATGTGATCGATGGATTACTTAACGATCCTGATAGGACATCGATGGAAGATTCAGCCATTAAAAAGAGTATCGATCCTTCGTTGATCCATTATCGAGCTAGTATTTCAATCGACTATATCGATTCGTCATCGATCATTAAGCGATTCGTCAGCGATCGTTAATCGATTTGTTATCGATCGTAAATCGAGTATGAGTCGATAGGGTCGATAAGATCGATAAAAGATCGACGATAGGGTCGATAAGATCGATAAAAGATCGACGATAGATCGATAAATAATCGATAACTAATCATAAGCTTAAAAAAATCTTGAGTATCGATCCTCTATCGAACTCCTATCCGGATCGTTAAGTAATCCATCGATCACATATCGACCTGTTCTGATGATCGATCCTATCGAGCAGCGCAGACATCTGGTATGAAAAAGTCAAGGGCAAGGGTGGTATATATTATATCACTGCAGGGCAAGTTTCATTACCTTGAGACATAAGACCTTTCTGGTCTACATTCCATGTAGCATGTAATAAAATGTAGCATGTTATTAAAGTCAATCTAAGTTTTTACTGAATTTTTATATTCTGATACTACCGTGAGAGTGGGTAACTTGCATCAGTGGAGGCTAACATGCATAGCCCTCAAATGAATGACCCGTCTGGTCATTAAAATACAAAGTTAAATCAAAACAAAAATGGTAGACTAGAGCTGCGAGCGGAGCTGAATATAGTTTATTTTAATGACCAGCCAGGTCATTCATTTTAGGGCTATGCATGTTAGCCTCCACTGATGCAAGTTACCCACTCTCACGGTACCAGAGAAAAGACATCCTTTTCAGGGTATGCAATCAAAGTCAAAAGATGCCAAGCAAGTTGTAACAGAAAACATCAAACAAAATATCAGGGATAGCAGCCAACTAATAGTACAACACAGAATATAGGCCATGAAAAACCAATCAATAAAGTAACTATATATAAACCATTTGCTTTGGTCAGCTTCCTTTCGCTTCGCGCCAACAGCCGTAGCCAGGTCTACCATCTTAGATTTTGAATTTCCCTACTGCGCATGTCCAAACTCAACTGATGAGCATCCGCTACGCTTATCATTAAATATTCAGAGCTATAGCGTAGTCGGATGAACATCCTAACTATTCTTTAAAGAGTACATAGATGATGATCCGCTACGACTTACATAGACGGGTGATATAGCGGTAGTAATAAATACATGCACATGATTATGGTGGGTTTTTGGTAGCAAAATTCGCTAGCTTTATTTTCGATGGATAAATGCAAATTTCGTTCGTTAAATTCAACTTTCGTTCGGTAAATTCAAATTTCGTTCGGTAAATTCAAAATTTTTGTGCGGTAAATTCAAATTTTTTGTTCGGTAAATTCAAATTTTTTGTTCGCCACAGTTAAATTTCATTCGGTAAATTTCAATTCCGTTTTCATTATTTCATTTGAATTATTTGCCATTGATCACAAATTCTAAATTTTTGCTTTTTCTGGTCTTTAAAATTACACATCATGGGTCTTTGAAATACACGAAAATTTGGTCAGTCTGGTCAGTAGAATCACATCAACAATCAACACGTGCGACTGACAGTAGTGGTGGTGGTGATGCAGTCCTTTCTTATACTCAACCTGCTCCTCTTGCCTGGTTTGTACATAACGTATCTTTCTTTTATTCATTCTCATGTGCAGGAAATTTGTGCCATAAGTATTCTGTTAGTCAAGATCTCCTTGGTGCACAAACTGAACTCCTCTTTTCGTTAGGAATTCCAATCAACTCTGCTTTTTTCTGGGGTATAATGCCTGAGTGTGTGTCAGGTATATATACAGGGGGAAACTTTGGTCAAAGATTGGTTTCGATTGACTTCCATTTGGGTCAAGCATGTCAATCAAACTGTATGATTATCGAACTAATCGAACTTTAATGGAACGATAGGTGTCAAGAAATTTCGGCAAAGTTTGATTACTGTTTGATTTATGTTCGATCACGACTTGATTTTAGTTCGATAGGTTCGATTGTTGTTCAATAATTTTGATAGCCTGGGAATCCAAGCGTCAAACTCTGTTCACTGTCTAGATTTTGATGTTTTTGTTTATGGTTTGACGCTTGGAACAGGTAACTCGTTTGCAGTCAATTTTTTGACCGCAATGCAAGTCTAATCTGATTGGTCAGAGGTAGCCCAATGAGAAGCCAATAAGTCCAACTTTTTTTCGCGCACATTTTTGACGAAGTCACTACGCGTGTGCATAATTTATGGGAAAAACTGACTCAGCAGAATAATCAAAACAAACTTCTTCATAATTCTTAACCCAAAAAAAGATGGCTGCTTGTTGCTGAAAGACTCATATGTCACATGGCTGATTAGACAGGCAGCTGACGACATCTAAAATCTGGACGACTTTGGGACAAACGTCGAGTTGATTTTTCTTGTTCCCATATATCTACTGATCCTAAAAATTTTACTCGGCGTCCAAAAATTTATTTAACGGACATGTCCGGTAGTAATTTGTCGAATGATGACGTCACCACCAAAAGTGAAAATTTGATTTCAGCATATAATAATGATATCTTTACCATTCGACGCTTTTTTCGATCTAGATTCTAAATCACATCAGTCTCAATAGGTAAAAATTTAGATTTCAAAAGTTATGACTTAAATTTGACATGTGATTTTGGTCAATCATGACCCTCTCACCCCCTAAAAATGTCAAATTTCAACGTCATCAAATCGAAAATTAATTTACACCATTCGAAAGCTCGTCAAAAACTATATAAAAGACATTAAACGGGTATATTCGATTTCTCAGCCTAACTCGAGAAAATTGAGATCGTAATTCCTTATAATATGAGGCATTTTTTCAAAAATGACGTCATAGAAGAGCTAGGGACCTCAATAACTTTTCATATTCAAATTTTTACTTATTAAGATTGATGTGATTTGAAATCTATATCAAATAACGCTTCGAATGGTATGTAAAACTTTGAAATTTTGCAACATCAATTTTTCACTTTTGCTTGTGACGTCATCAATTAATAAATTATTCTCGGACACGTCCGGTAAAGATTTTTAAACACGCCGAGTAAATTTTTCTGACTCTCTAAACTATAAAGATTTCTAAATAAGTACTCAATATTTGTCCCTCGAATTTTCACTGATTCACTTTTTTTGATGTCATCAGCTGCCTGTCTAGATGTTTTAGCCTTGGTTTTGATAGTTTTCATGTTTGTAAAGTTTGTCAAAGAGGTTTCATGTTAGTTAATTTATGCATGTCTGCCTGGGTATCCAAGTTTAGGAGAGTTTGTCAACAGGGGTTCACTCACAGACTGTGACAATCAAACTGTACCATGCTGATTTTACCTGCACCAAGCTCTGAATTTCAGAACTTATCAGAGCTTGGATTCCCAGGGGCTATAATTTTGATCAAAGTTCGATACGTTCGATTTTCTTTTTGACTGCTTTTAGCTTTCCACTCTCTGTCCACACTCCTACAACGTTGATTTACCGTCTTTCTCAGCCAATCAGGATCTAGAATCAAACTAAAAAAATGAATGATGAAGAATTGGATCAGATTAGAAATATCGTTCGCGAAGAATTGGAGACACAAACCTCAACACAATCCTCCACACCAACTGGGAGGATTCCAAACCTCATAAACAGAACTAGAAGCATGATTCAAGCTGCAGCAACTTCAGTATGCAACAATACATTGAACACAACTCCATCTCCTGCTAGGCAAACAAATCCTCATCGAGACAGGATAACTTTTGGATCCTCTAAAAGGAAAAAATCTGAAATTAAAATCATCCCAGTTGTACTTGCTGTATTGAAATATAGAAAAGAAGATGAATATCCATTAACATCTGATTGCTTTTTGCTAAGTGAAGTGCACATAAATTTGACGACCGCTATGAATGAGTCTGAAATCAGAATTGCCATCAAAAGTGCCATTGGAAGCAAGCTGCCCTTTGTTTCAAAGGATGATTTTAAGTTTGTGAAAGGTATTAATAAGAGAGTGATAGTACCAACAACTTCTGCCGATTATAGCTTCGCGTATCCGCAGGTGAAAAAACTAATGGGTAGTGGGAAGCTGTATATTCAATTGAAATTTCAACTTTCACCACCGGAGTCAGGAGATGAGTATACGGATGATGATTCAGTAGAGCTGCCACAAGCTCTCTTTCCTCGTGCATCAACATCTTTTGGACCGTCAACCTCCACATCGTCACTGTCTGGACCCTCCACCTCCTCACTGTCTGGACCCTCCACCTACTCAGCTTCTGGACCCTCCACCTCCTCGCCATCTGGACCCTCCACCTCCTCGCCATCTGGACCCTCCACCTCCTCGCCATCTGGACCCTCCACCTCCTCGCCATTTGGACCCTCCAACTCCTCGCCATCTGGACCCTCCACCTCCTCGCCGTCTGGACCCTCTATCTCCTCACTGTCCGAACCCTCGACATCCTCACTGTATGGACCCTCATCATCCTCATCTGAAGATCAAGTTATCTCTACTGTTAAGACAATTCAGGAAATATTTCCATGGCTGTCTGAAAATTGTATACAATTTATGTCCACTCAACGCAGTGATGTCAATGAATTGCTTAACCATTTATTAACATTGAGTCCTCAAAAACTTTTATCGTGTCAAATTGAGTGCAATCCAAAGCAAAGAATTTATCGTAGAGGAATGTATATCTTCATACAAAGACCCAAATTTTGACATAAATTTTCCGTTAAGGATTGTTTTCCGTGGTGAGCCAGGAGTGGATGCAGGAGGGCTGGCTCCTTCGGGAATTCTACTCACTTTTTTTGAAAAAAATTGTACTGATAGAGCTTTTGATCTATTTGAGGGAGATGGTTCAGCTCTTATGCCCAAGTCAAACTTCAACATTTGTATGACAGAAATATTTGTGACCCTTGGAAAAATTGTTGCACATAATATCTGTCAAAACGGTATTGGATTTCCGTACCTCGCACCAGCAATCTTTGAATATATTGCACATGCCAGCGTGCCACATGCTGCCTTGTTTTTGACCCTTGCTGACGCAAATCTTGGCTATCAGCACTACATAGCTCAGGTATTTTATAAGTATATTTTGGTGGTTCAAAAAAATCTTTCGACGTATGGCAATTTCCTTTGACCTACCAAATTTTTTAATATTATCCCATTAAAATCTTAATTTTTAGCACACTTTTTGAAAAGTGATTTTTAATTTAAATCACTGTAACTTTATCAAACCTTAAAAAGGAAACATAAGGTCACTTTTCATTGTACTTTTTTTGCAATTTTTTTAAAGTTCATAGATAATGTGGGATTTTAAAAGACATCACATTATGATATAATATATTAGTCAGTCACATAGCCAGGCTCCGCCCGGAAAAGCACCTCAATCTCTGTTTTTTCCTGTTTTCGGCAGTTTAACCTTTGTAGAATCTCAGGTCATCGACTGATTTTTTTTTTAAATACCCCAAGTTGCTCATTTTGGGCATCGCATTTTGGGCCTAAAATCTATAATTTAGCCTAAATCGAAAGTGCTCGAAAATCAACGATCTTTGGCTTATTCGAAAGATAATTGAAAAACAAGTAATTTTGAGATATAAACTTGGGTGTGAAAATGCTCCAGTCATGCTGCAGGTGAGTTTTTGTGATGACATCATTTTAAGATATTATTTAGCCTAAATCGAAAGTGCTCGAAAATCAACGATCTTTGTCTCATTCGAAAGATAATTGAAAAACAAGTAATTTTAAGATATAAACTTGGGTCTGAAAATGTTCCAGTCATGCTGCAAATGAGTTTTTGTTATGACGTCATTTAAGGTGTTTTGTAAGAAGATTACTTTAACAGACACGTCATAATGTCAATGAAACTTCTCTGATCCTTTATAGCAAATGAATATAGACGAAAAGGTGTCAAAAAAGATTCATCGGGGTTAGAGGGGGTAATTAAGTAATTAATCAACGACACGCGCCTGTATAGTATTTTGTTATTCTTTTTCTTTTGCTTGTTTATTTTGATATTAATTGACAGCTGCCTAGTAAATCAATGCAAACTTTTTCGTTTCGATTCTGCTTTATCAAAAAAATTTATCACCATTTAATTTAAGTTTGTGTATGAGAAGCGATGGTAAGATGGAACGTAAAGGAGATGAGAACCAAAGGGAAAAAGATTTTCCAAAACCAGTTTTTAAAACTAGATCATCAACTTATTCAGGTAAAGTAACCTGTGCTATCTGCTTTGAAAGTTGTTTGAAAAAGAATTCGAAGCGCAGTAACTTTGAGACTATCAGAAATAAGGATAATTTCAGAACTCTTGCTGAAACGTGGACCAAGTATGAGCATGAATTTAATAAAGTATTGTCGTTAATTGACTGGGACTCGGCTAAAGAATTAATGGCACATAAATCATGTAAAGGAACGTTTTTCAAAGAATCTCATATGCAGTCACAAAGGAAAATTTCAGATCAACCTTCGGAACAAACCAATAAAATTCTCTGTATGACTAGTGAAGCGTCATTAAATGAAATGCAAGTGGATGAACAAAATGTAAGGCGCAGCACGCGTCAATCCTCCTCTTATGTTGCCACTAAAGAAGATGAAGAGAAAATCTGTATTATATGCAATGAACAGAAAAAGTGCAACAAGGGAAGAACTGTTCCAGTCATAGATATGACGTACAAGAAGGAAAAAGAACAGAGGCATCTTACAGAGCAAGCATTGCTCGCATTTTCTGAATTGCATTTAAAGTATGAAAACGAAGATTATAAGATAGCATCTCAAAGAATATTATTGGCGAGTACCATCAAAACTCTATTTGAAGCCAATGTTGTATATCACAAAGACTGTTACACTAAGTTTAGGAGTTCTTATTGGTGCAATAAGTACCACAAAATTGAAATGTCTAAAAACCCAGAAATAACAGAGGAATCAAGTGAAACGGACGAGGAGGAGTTTTTCAGGCTTATTAACTACCACGTGATTGAAAGACAGGAGATATATACTTTAGCGCAATTATCAACATTTTATACAGGACTCCAAACAAAACAATCAGCTAAGGTTAGAAGCGTAGACTTGAAAAGTAAGCTGGCGGAAAGATTTGGCCATAAACTACAATCTTTCTCGAAATATATGAGACAAATGGGAAATTCCCCAGGAAGTTTTAAAACCACAATCGATTTATAAGTGCTCTAAAGTAGGTTTGAAGTTTAGAGTTTTAACTCTGAGTTTTAACGCTAGACTTAAGACTTAGGACCTTAGGATCCAAAAGTTCAAAAATGGTCCAGTAAGGCTCAGAATATAGCCTGGAAGTCTGTCAACCCCTCTCAAATTGAAATATTCGATTAAATTAAAGAGATAGCCTAAAATCGCCTTTTTCGCCCGAACTTTAAATCTTGAAAAACGTCAAAATAACTGGAAGTCTCAATATATTTCACAGAAGATTGTAACTTTTTCACAAAGAAGTAAAGCCAACGAATCTGAGTATGTTCTTGCAAATAACGGCAGAATCATGTCGGATTGTTTAAATGCTATGTCCAACTCGACGGGCATCGAAGAATCAATCAGTGTGAAAAATATCGGCAAAATAATTGGTCGGTCTATCAGCTCAATGAACAAAACAAAGGAACAACTATGGCCTTCAACACCCCAGGATATCATCAACAGTGAACTAGCACCATCTTCTGACCTGCTGTATAACTTAATTGCCTGGATAGTCTGTCCAGATGCCTCGTACGGAAAGGACGGAATCGTTAAATTACCGCCGTCCAAAGTCCCCAAAGTTACCAAATTGTGTACGGATATCGAATATTATCACCTAATGCAACGCCGTCACTTAATCAAGTATTGCTATCGCTATCAAAATACAGTAAAACAGGTTCCAGTAATGTTGTCACCGACTTATCAAGACTTGGTCACGGAATAAGTTATACCGATGCAAAGTTCATTGAAGACAAGTGGGCTGAATGGGTAGATAAAAGCTGTAAACTTGTCCCATCAAACATCAAACCAGGAAACACTACTCCTACCCTTGTCATTGATAACATTGATTTTTCCAACAAAAACTTTCACGGGAAACAAACGCATAACACCAATTGTATCCTAATCCAACCAGATGATTTTTTTGCAAAGCAAGCCGGCGTTGAAGTCGAAGCTGATTATGAGTTCGATCGTAAAGTTCATAGGTCCTACAAAGGAACTAAAATTGACTTTGGTACGTTACAGTTCAGCAAAGCAAAAAACTGTAAAAAGCTAAAGTTTGACAAGGATGATGGTTGTTCCGAGTTTGAAAGTGTCAAGAGAAAAAGTGGAGAGTGGGCTGTTGCTCGGTATGTTGCGTCAAAGCTGTACGTCGAGGAGGGCTTGAGAATACCATCTTGGACAGGCTTTTTCAAGTTACTTGAAGAGGATTCTGATTTAACCAAGGCATCAGTTGGGTATTTGCCCCCGTTTACGTCTCCTCCAACCGAAATGGGTGTTATTCACGCTGCAATCGATAGGGCTTTAGCAATATTAGAGGAACTAGGTTTGGAAAAGATGTTTCTTGAAGTTGATCAAGCAATTTACGCTAAAGTGCTTGACGCTATGTTCAAAATGCATGATGAGGGATCAGATATTTTTACGAAATTGGTCCCACGTATGGGTGGTTTCCATGTGATATTATGTATGTTGAAAATATCCGAAGACGAAGACGAGTATTAATGTTTACGATTAGTTTTGTCATATCAAGAGTTTTAACTCTTTCATCTTTTTATTTTGAAGGAAAAGACATGAAAAAATATTTTACTATAACTGCGTTCATTTAAAGTAATCTTCCTACAAAACACCTTAAATGACGTCATAACAAAAACTCATTTGCAGCATGACTGGAACATTTTCAGACCCAAGTTTATATCTCAAAATTACTTGCTTTTCAATTATCTTTCGAATGAGCCAAAGATCGTTGATTTTCGAGCACTTTCGATTTAGCCTAAATAATTTCTTAAAATGATGTCATCACAAAAACTCACCTGCAGCATGACTGGAGCATTTTCACACCCAAGTTTATATCTCAAAATTACTTGTTTTTCAATTATCTTTCGAATAAGCCAAAGATCGTTGATTTTCGATCACTTTCGATTTAGGCTAAATTATAGATTTTAGGCCCAAAATGCGATGCCCAAAATGAGCAACTTGGGGTATTTTTTAAAAAAATCAGTCGATGACCTGAGATTCTACAAAGGTTAAACTGCCGAAAACAGGAAAAAACAGAGATTGAAGTGCTTTTCCGGGCGGAGCCTGGCTATGTGACTGACTATAAGGTTACTTATTTTTGCTGTAGAAGGGTCTGAAATATCTTCATTTCCTAAAACTAACTTTTTCGTTTGATTCCACTTTCTTCTGGGATTCTTTCAATTTCCTTGGGGTATTTTTGGCAAAATTGCATTTTTCAAAATTAATTTTTGTGTTTGACCAAAGAGCGCTCGAATTAAGGCATTGCATGTTATAAGAATCTCTGGTTCAAAATCCTAAAAATGCTCTTAACCCTGTTAATCCTAGGCTTTTTTTTTTTTGGGGGGGGGGGGTTCAAAAATAGGGACAGGGGCTCTGTTGTACCACCTACCCTAACTTTTGATCTATTTGCTTAGAAACACTTTCGCTCAGTTAAAAATGCTTTTTTATCCTGAATATGGTTTAATGTATTTGACAAAAAATAAAGTTTTACAATTCTGAGGTGTCAAAATTTATTTTATTATGAAGCTTAGTACAAGTTAGGAATTTAAAGTAAATTCCATGTATGGAGCATTATTTTTTCAGAAGTTATAAATACCACTTAGTAATATGCAAATTTTAATTGGTAACAGTTCTCCACTGTGAAATGTTGTAGCACTTTTGTTTTCATCACTAGCTCACAACAAGACATCAAGTGATCCAATCCATGCTAGTTCACGATGTCTTGGTGAAGCGAAAGGCTTCTCTCGACCAGTTCCGAAAGGGATTGTCAACCTTAAATGTGCTAAAGATCATCGAAGAAAACCCGAAACAAATGCGTCACCTCTTTGTAGAAGGCCCATTAAACGCAGAAAAAGTCATTAGTCATATTGTTTTCAAAAACCATGACCAAGAGCAATGTGACACTATGCGTGATGTAATACGATCGTTCAATTCAGACCAACTTACACAATTTTGTTCATTTGTGACGGGATCGCCTGTTCCATCTGTTGGGGAACGTCTTCATGTCGAATTCACTCAAAGCCCTGCTATCTCATCTTCCACATGTGCGCAGGGGATTGTAGTGCCTCCCATTGTATCCAGAGAATTCAACCTATTAAAACCAGCTCTGTTAGCTGTAATGGACACAGCTTCCTTTAGTAGAAATTTTAACACAATGTAAAACTATTTTTATCATTTTTCTGTTATTTTGCATACATCTAGATTTTACCTCATTGGACAGTGATTTTGAACGTGATATGTCTCTCATTAAAGTCTTGTTACTTTTCATTTTATTTAAATTTTCGTTATTTTGTTTCAATTTACATTGTTATATTATGTTTCCTGGTTGGACAGTATTTTTGAACATAATTTGTCCCTCACACACATTCCATGCGTTAAATTAGAAAAATTATGGTAGTTCTGATTGTACACATCAAAATCCAGAAATACATTTAGGGAAAGAGAACTGAGGGGAAAAATCTTTATTTCAGTTGGTTTCTTTTAGGTACTCATCAGACTGTTGGCACCACTGAATGGCCCCAGTTTCATTTTGAATTTATTTCTTGTGTTAACTTAACAGACAAAGTGAGTTTAATAACTGAATACCTTAACTCTTTTGTGACGGAGCAACCTCAAATCGCTCCCTAGGGAACGATGGATTCTGTCAGCTTTAAAATGATGCAGGGGTTCATTTCAGCGTTTGTTTTCAACCAGGGACAAGGTCTATACATGGTTCAATCAAAATGTAAAATTTTCTGTTTTTTTTTCTTTCTCCTATTTTTTATAATGGCAGCCTAAATGTAATAACCATTGATTAATTTTAGGTAAAAATAGCAAGAAATCGTGTTAAAAATTTTTCAGGTCTTTAAACCCTATTAACCCCAGGGGGGGGGGTAGAATCTACCACGCTGGAGTTCTTTTGTGAATATCTCTGAGAAAAATTTTTAAAACGACTTGAAACTTTCTGACTTTTAACAAAATCTTATTAAGAGTAATTGTGCAAAATTTTAGGGTCATAGGTTGTTCAGATCAGGTTTTATGAGTTTATTGTGAAACATGACATAAAACCCAGCTAAAATCGCTTAAAACTCAAAATTTAAAAGTGCTGATAACTTCTGAACTATTTATTCAATCATTTTCAAATTTTGACACGTGATAGGCATTGACAATATCAATTTGAAAAATGGAAAAAAAAAATTTGAAAATGATGACGTCATCATTTATGACGTCATCAAATTTTGAAAACTTTGCTCATCTTCAGCATAGATTTTAAGAAAAAGTCTTTATTGAAAATTTGAAACCGGCAATTATGTTAAAGGACAACCTTTTATCTTTCTGAATCTTCAAACAGAATCTAATTATCTTTATTGGTTCGATTGTAATAGACATTTTTGTAAACCATATATTTTGGCTTTTTTCCGACAGGTGGAAATTTTATGATGACGTCATCGGTTTTTGAATGACGTCATCAATTTTTTTTTTCTTCCTGGAAATTTGTTTCATGATGGAGAACATCTGTACCAAATTTCATGACCATAGCTCTTCTAGATCAAAAATAATCGAGGGTGGTAGATTCTACCCCCCCCCCCCCTGGGGATACCAAAGTCAAAAAAGCTTGGGGCCAATAGGGTTAAAATCTACGAATTTGCAATATTTTTATTTATGATAAAAGTAAATTTGCTCTTTGACCCGGAGAAAAAAAAAATCAAGCTCAAATCTTTTTTCATCAATGAGATGATGGGGGGTACTAAGATTTGCCAAAAAAATTGGGGGGATGGGAATGTAGGGGGGTCAAATAAAGAAGGGATGATAAAAACTTTTTGGTCAACATGAGTCAAAAGATTCTGTTTTGGTTCCAATAAATCTTTTTTTTCCTATTTCTCATAATTTCCCATTGATATTATGATATTATCAAAACTTAGATCCATTTATCTGAGGGTTTTGAATTAACATGGTGCTTTCAATATCACAAGGTTCTGGCCGTGGATCGCTGCAAATGATGCGGGCTCAAAACATTTTGAGAATGGGGTGTAATGAGTATATAGGGGGATGAAATAAACCTGGGGGGTTCCAACCCCTCTGCAAACTATGGCTTTTATTTAGAAAGCTGTTTGCAATCTCCGATGTTATCAAAACATGTTTTTCTTGGTTATTTTTAGTCGCTCACAGCACTCAGAAGTTCTTGGAATTTGGTTCTTTGTGTTCACTGGCCAGGCAAGGTGAGTCTAGTAAATAATATTCTCATTTAGTTACTCCCTTGAGAGTAGAAAGAAAATTGATCCAAGGAACCAACTCTTTGTACTGATACATTTTTTGAAGAAAATTTGTTACAAGCCATTGGCTCTCAACAAGGTCAGGACATGTTTGCGACCCTTGCGAATCTGTTGTTACTGCGATTCTATTTGGGATGCGATAATGAGCATGTTTTTGTTGTTCATTTTTAGTCGCTCATTCCATTTGAAAGTATTGGTTGGAAGCAGTTGAATTTGAAATTTGGTTATTTGGTTCTTTGTGTTTACTAAACAGACAAGGTGAGTCTTGTAATTGGATAAATTTCTCTTTATTTGGGCAGGACTAATCAGATTATCCCTTGGTGCGTTTTCCTCTTTTTTGCTAGGCGATTTTTTTTTGGGGGGGCTTCCCCTGAGATCTCAAAAACTACAAATGCTAGCACCTAAAATTTTGATCAAGGGTAATATACGATAATATATGATTGTTTGTAAAAATTTGAGTTGGCTACATATCTGGTTGGTATTTTAAAGACCAGACAGGCCTAGGTAGGCCCCAAAAACGCGAAAAGGGTTAAAATTAGGTCATAAATTTTCCAATTTCGCAGATTCCCCAGTGCTTCTGCTTGCTTCCTTTGTCTCAAAGAGTTTTCGCGTTCGAAAGAAATCATTTCTAGATACATATAGGGAATCTTTTCTCATATTACTTTTTTCCTTTAAATTTCAGAGTCCAGTTTTGGTCAACACTCTCCAGCACAAAAAGGTAAGCGTTTTTAATTAATAATCTAAAGAGATTTTGTAGCCTCCCACCCACGACTTGTTTCTGGAGAATTCAAACGCGACAAATAATTCTTTTTTCTTTCTCTTAAATATTGATAATTGTTTCTTATATTGATAATAAGAACTTTCAATGCTAATTTTTCTTTATAAGTATCCCAGACGAAGCGATCAAAGTATGGAGATGGTGGGAAAGATTTCCAAGAGATGTCAAACAAACGTAATTAGTTTAAACATTTCATTGCAAACATGTTATTGTTGCGCCAACAGCACAACAAGATGGCATTACAACTGAGGAAGCCATCACAATAAACGAGGATATCCTCAACGTCAACCTTGTCAAAAAACGAAGCATTGGGGTACCTGTCTATGCTGAACAAAGCGATAAATCAGGACGAAACTATTCATTGATGAACAGTCTTGGCAAATCCCAGTTCATACGCTATAACGGAGCATTTATACGGAAGTCGACAGCTCTTTATTTGCTTCAAGAAAAAAAGCAACTTTCAAATGATCGCCTTCTTAGAGTACGTGCTTCTCAGCCTGGGCATTTGTTTAATGGTGAGGGTGAAACAGAAAGTGAACAGCAGCAAATTGTAAGATCCGGTGATTTGTGCCTTTTTCGAAGAACGGATTCAGAAAAAAGTTTGATCGGAAGAATAATCCAATTTTCTTACCTGGAGGGGAGTAAGAAGGAGAGGCAATACTCCAGCTCGTATGTGGATATGTCTCTCGATAGCTATAAGAAAATTTGAACAAGCTTTAACTCTTGGTTTACTAGTTGCTCAAGGATAACAGGGTCTTCGTGGCTAAGAAGAAGGGAGGTGTCGTCTGCAAAAAGTGTAAAGGAAAATTTTGAAGAGGATAGTGGTAAATCGTTAATGTAAATTAGGAAAAGGGTGGGTCCAAGCACTGATCCCTGGGGTACCCCGAATTTCATTTCTAATTCATCAGAAGCTTCATTACCAATACTAACAACCTGCCTTCTGTTTGTGAGATAGCTTTCAAACCATTTGTTTAATGGCCCTCTAATTCCAATTGCATTGAGTTTTCTTACCAGGATCCTGTGGTCGACAGTGTCAAAGGCTTTAGCTAGGTCTAATAATATTGTACAGCATGTTTTATTTTTTAGTAGTAGAAAAGTAGTAGAAAAAGGAACTGACCAGCAGCTTCCAAATAAATAACAGACAACAAACAGACACTACAACAAAATACAGTACAAAGGGCAGAAAGACACACTGTACCAACTATCCCACGTACACTACAGGTGAAACAAACATTTGTAACAAACACAATCTTACATAAAAATAGAAAAAATCACACAAAAACTGAAAAGAATAGACCTTTTCATAAATTACGTCACGAACATCACTTGCCTCGTTTTGAAATTATTACCAAGGTGATTAACTAATTTTGTTGATACTATTTTCTATTCATTAAAAATTTTTTTAATGTCTCAGGGACATAATCACCATGGTAATTGTTTGAATACGAGGCAAGTGATGTTCGTGACGTAATTTATGAAAAGGTCTATAGAATCGTAAGTTGGCGGAGAACCCGGTTCGGCGTGCCGCGACGGGAGGACTGCACAGGGCAAAGAAAAGTAGGAAATGAATACCTCCGATGCTAATGCTAATTCTTTAGACAGGAAAAAAACAAAAAAAAAAACAAAAACAAACAAAAAAAAAACAAGAAAAAACAAACAAACAAACACACATACAATACACAAGAAACAATTTCACAATTTGAAAATATGTAAAAATTCTTCGACGGTTTTCCCATACTTCATAAAACAGTCAGGAAACCTGGAAAAACATTTGACAACTTGCTTCTTCAAGAAAGCGTTTGAAGCACCCTGGTTTCGCATTCGAATGAAAAGCTCAGTGACTCTAGGAGTCAGATCTTCAAACATGAGTGTGCTACGTGCTATCCGTAAAATTTCTGAAAAGACGGATCCATAAAAAATGCACGATGGGATGTTACTGTCGGCATGTGGCATCCTTACAATGAAGAAGGGAAAGGCATCTCTCTTATCAAAAAGTTTATACGAACCGGGCTATCACCCAACTTTTTAAAAAAATTCTCATGCTTTTTTTTTTTTTATATAGTGGCAGTCTATTTCAAGTGTTTTTTCTTTATCTTCGAATGTATTATCTGCAACGTTAGTGGCAGAACAGGTCAAGGCAACTTTGTCCAGTGGATACTACTTCTCTAGCTAGTTTTTGGTATCTTCGGCAGGTCCGTAGGTTTTATGTTTGAGTTTGTTTTTATACTTTTGCGCGCGTTTTAATAATTCAAAGAAACACATTTATTTTTACGACCTCATCTGTGGTGATGCCTGATCAACATTGCTAGGCCTACCTACATTACCCTGTTTATATCATTTGGGAGGATATTTTCGAAAATGCCCGAAATCCTATGTATGTTGAAAACTGAAGAACAGAGTTTATGTTTTCTTTGAATATATTTAATTGATTCATGTTGAGTCCCTTTTATTTGTGTTTGATTTTACTTTTTCTCACATTGAGTTGCTTCTTTCCTTTTGGTCGATTTAGATCATGATGTGCATTTTTGCTTTTGAGATACTTCCGAAGAATACACATTTGTCCCATTTCTGTTTTTCTGCTCCATCAGAATTATGTACAAATAGTTTAGATCTTTTGTCATCATTTGATATCACATACCTGGTTTCCATTTTATGAATATTCATCCTGAGCATGTTGTGTTGTTGTGTCCTCTTGTTGGTATTGTTTTGTCTCTTTTTGTTTATTACATTTTTTGAATAGTTGAAGGTTCAATACTTCTTTGACTATATATTATGTATATAATTATATCAGTCGACTTGAATCACGATACATTAGTCACATTTCACTGGATTTTCTCAAAAAATTATGAGGGGTCCAGGTTTTCTCAAAAAATTACAAGCGGTCCGATTTTTCGTAAAAGTCCGGGGTCCAGGTTTTCTAGGGGTCCAGGGTCCGGGTTATACAGTACGCCTTTGAAAGATGAACTAATAAATTTGAAGCTGAAATATAAAAGTTCTGAAGAAAAATACTACAATTTTGAAAGTTTATCTACAAATAAAAAACTCTTCACATCAGAAACTGGTTTAACTTGTGAAAGCTTTGAGGAGCTGTATGAATTTCTCAACCCTGGTGAGAATTGTTCAAACATGAAAATGTACGATTCTAAGGTCAAAAGTAAAAGACAAAATAAAAGCGATTTTAATTTGGACATCACCAGAAGTCGACACCAAAACCCTTAGAGACAAAAAGACAGGACCAGCCATATTAAAATCAAACGCCAGAAATCAGCTTTTTTTATATATAACCTGGTTTAAAGGAGGCTTCAGTCTTTTTAGTATCCCAAAGTCAACAGTTTCTAGGTATATTATTACGTGGTCAAACTTTTTGTATTTTTCTCTTGGATCCATCCCTATTTGGCCTCCAAGAGATATTATTGACAAGACAATGCCTACTGATTTTAAAAAACACTTTAAAGAAACGCGTTGCATCATCGATTGTACTACCGGGTGCACCAAAAAAAAGTATACAGGTTTGTCAACATATTGTGAGCTTCAGGATTTAAATTTTTTGCTATCGTAAAGAAGATGCACTAACTTGAATTTTGAGCTATCATACATTAAATTTGAAAAAGTAGTTCGAAAGTTATTTAAAAAAAACTTTTTTTCCATGTCGAAATTTCAAAAAATCATTAAAAACAGCAATCACGCTAGAAATAAGACAAAATGGCAAAAACATAATTTTATTGTTTTTTGTTTGTTTTTTTCTTATTTATATTTTGCCAACAGTTTCTCCATCTTATTTGCCCATCCTGGACATTTCCAACACGAGCAAACTCAATGCAGACCCAAGTTTTTTGAGCAACTGGTCAAGGAATGGTGATATATTTTTTTTAAAGTTTTCTCACATAGTTTTCACACACATAACATCAAAACCTCTCTTGGATATTTCCAAAACTTTTTGTCAGCTTTTCCAAAAATATTATCCCACATGGGAATAGCTTGCTTTACCATATTTTTAAATTCTGTACTCTTAGGTTCCAAATAAACGGGCCCCCCCGCTTGTTAATTTTTCGAAAATTTTCCGACCCCCCCGGACCTTATTAGGACCCCCCCGTTTATTAATCTCTAAGAATATTTTCAGCTGTCAAAGAGAAGGTCAGGGGAAGAGTGTGGAAATTAGCGTTTTTGTGAAGAAGTCGTTGCAGTGCAAATCTTTCGCAAATTTAAAAACCCACTTTCCCGTGGATAATTGACGTTTTTGGGTTTTTTGGGACCCTTGAGGCACAAGGTACCCGTTGACCGCAAAAATTTCAAAATTCGCGAATTGACCGTTGACAACATTAGGGGTAAAGGGACTCAATGACGTCACAGATTTGGGAAAAACTTCAAAATGCGATATATCGAGTTTGAAAAGGAGTTGGGAGGTCGGTGACCCCTCATTGGATCGATAATTTTATGGGGAATAAGATGGGAGGGTTTATATGGCTTGAGTGCGACTTTGAAATTTGGCTGAATTTTTAGGCGTTTTCAGTTGATGACGTCATCAAAACAGGAAAAATGCGATATCTCGAGATTGGATAGGTGTTGGGAGGTCGTTGACCCCTCATTGGATCGGAAATTTAATGGAGAATAAGTTGGGAGGGGTAAGAGTGGGTGTATAGATACTTTCAAAAATAAATATATTTAAATTGAGGCTTTTTGGGTTCGATGACGTCATCAAAACCTTAAAAATACAATATCTCGAGTTTGATAAGGACTTAAGCAATGGTTGACCCCTCATTGGATCGGAAATCATCAAGAGAATCTTTTCAGTCAATGAAGAAATACTTTCAGTGGAGTGAAAAGTTTATTACCCTTTCGATGACGTCACTTAGGTCCCAAATGATGTCACCAAACATAAAATATGCGATTTTTCAAGCTTCGATCGTTGATAAGTGGTAATATTTCGTTTTTTCGGCTTAGAATTCAATCTTATTATACCCTCCCTCACCATCCAAAGGGCTTTTGATGTGTTCAACAACACTCTACTCGGCGGGTGCGACGCCGGGTGACGGCTAGTTAATCTCTAAGAATATTTTCAGCTGTCAAAGAGAAGGCCCTTTATTTTGCTCTAAATAGCCTGATTTTAGCCTATTTTTACCTTATTTTTGGGTTTCAGAAGTACAATTTCCAACCCCCCCGGCAATTAGGTCCCCCCCGTTTATCAAAATCTAGAAAATTTTCCAACCCCCCTGTTTATTCGAACCCCCCCGTTTATTTGGAACCTAAGAGTAATGAGTTTTGATGAACATAGTTGCATTTTTTGGTATTTTTATGAGGAAAGAAGATAAGTGTCAAGAGAAAAGTTTGCTCGCTGTTTTTGATGGTTTTTTGAAATTTCGAGATTAAAAAAAAAGTCAGTTTTTTTTAAAATAACTTTCGAACTACTCATTCAAACCTAATGTATGATAGGGAGGTCGTCAGTAGTTCGACAGTAGAAATGTCCGACGTTGGATTTGACGAATGCGTCAGTATTCCGACAATAATTTTGTCCGACAACGAGTCAAAAATAAAACATATCAAAACGAAATATGAATCGCGGAAGAGGAGGCACATCTTTTATAAGTTCCGACTTTGAGGTTAAGCCCCTAAACCCGACTCTTCGTAAATTTTGGGA
This sequence comes from Clytia hemisphaerica, assembly GCF_902728285.1. Lineage (NCBI taxonomy): Eukaryota > Metazoa > Cnidaria > Hydrozoa > Leptothecata > Clytiidae > Clytia > Clytia hemisphaerica. The sequence goes on from NW_027104371.1 coordinate 704,357, forward strand.
AGCTTATTAGGATTAGGCTTTCAAGAGTCAAGAAATTGGATTTAGCTGTTTTTACGACCCTTCTTTTGTGATTTACAACCCTTATAAAAAGCATAATTCTGAACATGCAAAAAGGGACCCTTATAGGCGGTGAATTCTTTTTGCTATAAATTATCTTTACGCAAACTTGATCGGTCCTTTATTTCTAATTATGTCAAAATACCGCCAAAATGAACTTTTATTAATATTATCTCAGTGAAAAACCCTTATTCAACATTCGACACTCTAAAATCTTTCGTTTTCGGACAAAAGTGACGTCGGAAAAAAAGACTTCCAAATTGTAAATTTATTTTATAGATTCGGACTATTTTGCTGTCGGACTAGAAAGTGTCGGACTAGTGACATGCACCCGTATGATAGCTTTCAAAATTCAAGTTAGAGCATCCTCTATACGATAAAAAAAGAATGAACAAAAAATTTAAATCCTGAAGCTCATAATACCTAATACCTAACTCGAGATATTGAGCTTCCGAAAGCGCAAAAACTGGACAAAACAGCTGTTTCCGGCTGAAAAACACCGAAAAACACTGTTTTTAAGGATTAATATCTCGAGTTAGGTAAAGAAATCACCTATACTCGCAATATATCACTAATCTTAATTTTTTGAGAGCTTTCCAAAAATATACAACAGGTCTCCGTTTTTCTCTATTGTTGTTGAGGGTCTTTCTTCGATCCTTTACCTTTCCATAAGGTTTGTAGACGGGAATTTCCCCATGCAGAGGGCACATCAATATCATTCCAAAGTCTATTGGACATTCTATGAATAACTTGGAGCATTATGGGGTGCGACAATTTATTTAATAAGTCGGGTTGGACATCGTTTGAGGCTTTGTTTGATTTGAGTTTCTTCAATTGTAGATCGATTTCGTCCAAATTCGGTGGTTCGTCATTTATTTGTATTGATTGGGATATACGTTGTAATTCAGGGATAAATCGCGGTAAGTTGTTGTTTAATTCTTCAGGAGTGTATGATTTCGATGGGTCTAACGGATTAAAATGCGATTGAAAGTGTTTAAGTAAGTTCTCAGTTGGGCATGCGCTGGAGATCGGTTTAAGAGTAGAAGATTGCTTTTTAGCACGTTGGAACAGCTTTTGTAATTTGCGATTAATTGCGAGATCGTTGATTTTATCGGCTTCGGCTTTAAAGTGTTGATTCTTAAGATATCGTGCCCTGAGTCGGATTTTCTTCCTTGCTTTGGAAAGTATTGCTTTGTCTGCATTTTTAGCAATCAAAGAGTTTTTATGCTCAAACAAATCTTTTAATTTTTGGTCATTATGCCATGGAGGGGTTGTCACAGGATTAACAAGTTTAGGTATTTCATTCTCAGCTGCTTGATTTATGGATTCGACGATATGCTGATGCGTAGTACTGTTTGTTGCATCATCCAGTGGTTTGGAGTTAAGATTGGTTATTGTAGATTGCAAAAAGTTAAGTTGAAGATTTTCGTCGTTATTAAAAGTAGCTAGATCAAGATTTTTAGCTCTCTTTTTGACAGTTCTTTTACGGTATTTGGCTTTTTTTGTAAGTGGAGTGTTCATGGTTGCAATTACTAATCTATGATCACTATCGAAATCAAAGCTTCTGTATACTCTACAGTTCAAGCAGTATTGTCGTAGCCAACTGTCAGTAAGTATGAAGTCATAAACTTTTTCGGTAACACCATCTGCAGAGTACCACGTAACACGGCGACATCGTTTATGATGGAACCAAGTATTTAAGACTGATAAGCGACATGTATCAAATAGTTCATGAAAACGTTCACCATTATTATTAACTTCAAGATTGTTGATTATCGAGTTTTCACGGAGAGAAGAGTTAGACCAAGAAGCAGAAGTCGTTGCGTTGAAGTCACCGGCACAAACAATTTTTTGATTTGGTGCTAAATTCGATATCTCATTTTTCAGTTGACGGTAAAAAGTGTTTTTCATCGATTCACTATCTCCTTCTGTAGGGGCATACGCATTAACAATTTTCAGCGAACATCCATAAACGATAACGTCCATGGAGATAATTCTTGCACTTATATATTTGATATCTTTAATGTCGATACCAGGGTCAATTTTGACGGCTATTCCTACGCCATGTATCCTTTTTGATATGTGACCTTTCCAATATATTTCATATTTGGTGGTTTTTTCATTTATTACACTCGGTATAGTGGCTGAACCTGTGGATAAACGTCTCAGTTCTTGAATTGCACATATGCTGAGGTTTGCTTTGTTGATTTCGTTAATAATGTGGTTAAGTTTAATATCGTCTCTGCCAGTTCGAACATTGATAGTCCCAATTTTCCATTTATGGTTTGCAACCATACTTATTGATTTATCAGTGAGAAGATTTGTTAAGAACGTGTATGGTTAGGACCTCGTCCCAAGACAAATAATCATCATTCCAACATCAAGTTGTCCATACGGGTTTACCGCTCTTTACGGGTTTAAAACCGCTTTTTACGGGTTTACCGCTTTTGATGATTCTTTGGATCTATAAGAACAATGGTGGCCGTGCCCAGAAGGCATACAGGGACCACCTTATTCACTAATTCTTAATGGAGTGAATTTTTTTATCTGATGATGTCATCACAAGCCTNAAAAATTCAAAATTCGCGAATTGACCGTGATAAATTAGGGGTAAAAAGACCCAATGACGTCACAGTTTGGGAAAAACTCCAAAATGCAATATCTCGAGTTGAAAATGAGTTTGGGGTCGGTGACCCCCTCATTGGATCGAGAATTTATGGAGAATAAGAGGGCGGGTTATAGGGCTTGAGTGTGACTTTAAAATTTGGCTGAATTTTAGGCGTTTTCAGTTGATGACGTCATCAAAACAGGAAAAATGCGATATCTCGAGATTGGATAGGAGCTGGGAAGTCGTTGACCCCTCATTTGATCGGAAATTTAATGGATAATAAGTCGGGAGGGGTAATAGTTGGTATATAGAAACTTTCAAAAATAAATATATTTAAATTGAGGTTTTTTGGTCCGATGAGTCTCAAAACCTAAAAAACAATCTCGAGTTTAGAAGATTTCAGTAATGATCCCACATTAGATCGGAAATCATCAGAGAATATTTTGGTTGAATGACAATTGATTTCAGTGAAGTAAAAGTTATTACCTTCGATGAGTCACTTAGGGCCAAAAGGACGTCACTAAACATAAAATATGCGATTTTCAAGCTTTCGATTATTGTAAGGGTATATTTTCGTTTTTTCTTGCAATACAAATCAGATCTTTTTAACTCCCCCACCATCCAAGGGGTTTTGAGTGTCACACACTACTCACTCGGCGGGTGCGACGCGGTGACGCTAGTCCTTGTCCTAATTTTCAAGGAATAGACCTTTCGCCTTGGTTCCCCATATTGATTGTATGGCAAAAATTATGTTTGCCGATGCCGTGGTGAAATCCTTAAAGATGCAAAACATATGAAAAAGAAAGTAGAAATAAAACTTACATGCATATAATTGGCATTATATAAAGTGTAATCTTGTAGAAAAGATAAATTTGCTTCTTTGAAAACTAAAAACAATTAGACTCACTCATCTCTTGAACAGCACTTCAAAGACCAAACTTAGACAGAATCTCAAACTGAAAAATCCCCGCGAAGGAAAAAACAATCTTATTCGGCTGACGGCAAATTATTCTCTGAATAGAGCCCAAATGATCAAATCAAACATAAAAGTACGTCATAATTACTGCTTCGTTTTTGTTTTTGAAGTTGATGTGTGTACTCCGTCTTCGTGGAATTTCTTAATGCATGAAAGAATATGCAATGTCTTAAGAACAAATTCCTAAAGGCTTTTGTTGTTCTTCTGTAAATATTTCCTTGGTTAAGAAATTCCATCTTTTATTGTTCTAAGATATAATTTGATTTATAAGGCTTTGTTGTCTTTTTAATCTTTGTGTAAACTGCATATTTTTTGCATACATTTCCAACTAATCCAACCACGGCATTTTCTTCCTGTATTTTTGCACATTCATAGGCGGACGCAAGGCGAAAAGGTCTATTGTGTTTTAGTATCCTTACTGAATTCTCATGCGATATTTGTAAAAATCTGGTCGGGTTTGAATATCAAAGGAACGGTCGCCAACCGCGATGAAAATTACAACAAAAAGTCCAAAAACGATCATTTTCAGCCAAAACTGTGAAAATTTCTCCATTCTTGTTCAAATTTACACATGAATTGTGTTTTAGTATTCTTTATTGAATCCTAGTGATATGTTTGAAACAAATATGTGGGTTGAAGAATCAAAGGCGGTTGCCAGTCAACAATAATGATGAATACAAACAGGATCATTTCCCCTAATAAACACACAAAACTACTCGATCGTTTCAATTTTCATGTATGTAGTAATTTTGTTCTCTTTTAAATTCCAATGGATGGGTTTGAAAGTTTCTTGTAAGTACCAACAGAATTTATGGTTAGCAGCATAGCTGCTCTAAGGCCTCCTGGCCTGCTCAACCAAATAGAAATTGCAAGATTTTTTAAGCACTCGATCAGCTACCTTCATGGCCCAAAATTTCTCCAAAGTCTTTCCACATTTTAGATCCAGTGTGCATCAAACTCATAAATCATGTCCAAAATTTCATGATCACTATTGATGAAAGCCGTATTTTATTAAACGGAATAGATTATCGGATTTAGATAAAACAAACAAAAATGTCTTAAGCGTCGTGGACGAGAGAGAATTTAAGGCTCCTAGGCCGGAGC